>NC_080030.1:15764186-16365414 GCF_030020395.1 Manis pentadactyla
TGTACCATCCTTGCATCCCTGGGATGAATCCCACTTGGTAATGGTATTTGATTGTTTTGATATATTTTTGAATTCGGTTTGCTAGTATTTTATTGAGTATTTTTGCATCTACATTTATCAGGGATATTGGTCTGTAATTTTCTTTTTTGGTGGGGTCCTTGCCTGGTTTTATTATTAGCTTGATGTTGGCTTCATAGAATGAGTTTGGGAGTATTCCCTGCTCCTCTATTTTTTGGAAAACTTTCAGGAGAATAGGTATTATGTCTGCTCTGTATGTATGTTAATATTCCGAGGTAAATCTGTCTGGCCCAGGGGTTTTGTTCTTTTGTAGTTTTTTGATTACTGCTTCAACTTCTCTGCTTGTAATTGGTTTGTTTAACTTTTGTGTTTCTTCCTTGGTCAGTCTTGGAAGATTTTTTTTTTCTAGAAATTTTCCCATTTCTTCTAGGTTTTCCAGATTGTTAGTATATAGGTTTTCATAGTAGTCTGTAATAATTCTTTCTATTTCTGTGGAGTCTGTCGTGATTTTTCCTTTCTTATTTCTGATTCTGTTGATGTCTGTTGATTCTCTTTTTCTCTTAATAAGTCTGGCTAGAGACTTATCAATTTTGTTTATTTTCTCAAAGAACCAGCCCTTGGTATCATTGATTTTTTTCCATTGTTTTATTCTTCTCAATTTTGTTTATTTCCTCTCTGATCTTCATTATGTCCCTCCTTCTGCTGACTTTAGGCCTCATTTGTTCTTCTTTTTCCAGTTTCGATAGTTGTGATGTTAGACTATTCACTTGGGATTGTTCTTCCTTCTTTAAGTGTGCCTGAATTGCTATATACTTCCTTCTTAAGACTGCTTTTGCTGCATCCCACAGAAGTTGGGGCTTTGTGTTGTTGTCATTTGTTTCCATATATTCTTTTAATCTCTATTTTAATTTGTTCGTTGATCGATTGATTATTTAGGAGCATGTTGTTAAGCCTCCATGTGTTTGTGAGCCTTTTTGATTTCTTTGTAGAATTTATTTCTAGTTTTATACCTTTGTCATCTGAAAAGTTAGTTGGTAGAATTTAAATCTTCTTTAATTTACTGAGGCTCTTTTTGTGCCCTAGTATGTGCTCTATTCTCGGAAATGTTCCATGTGCACTTTACAAGAATGTGTACCTGGTTGCTTTTGGATGTAGAGTTCTATAGATGTCTAGTAGGTCCATCTGTTCTAGTGTGTTGTTCGGTGCCTCCGTGTCCTTACTTATTTTCTGTCCATGGATCTATCCTTTGGGGTGAGTGGCGTGTTGAAGTCTCCTAAAGTGAATGTATTGTATTCTATTTCCCCCTTTATTTCTGTTAGTATTTGTTTCACATATGCTGGTGCTCCTGTGTTGGGTGCATATATATTTAAAATGGTTATATCCTCTTGTTGGACTGAGCCCTTTATCATTATGTAATGTCCTTCTTTATCTCTTTTTACTTTCTTTGTTTTGAAGTCTATTTTGTCTGATACTAGTACTGTAACCCCTGCTTTCTTCTCTATGTTGTTTGCATGAAATATGTTTTTCCATCCCTTGACTTTTATTCTGTGCATGTGTTTGGGTTTGAGGTGAGTTTCTTGTAGGCAGCATATAGATGGGCCTTGCTTTTCTATCCTTCTATTACTCTGTGTCTTTTGATTGTTGCATTCAGTCCATTTACATTTAGGATGACTATTGAAAGATATGTACTTATTGCAATTGCAGGCTTTAGATTCGTGGCTACCAAAAGTTCAAGGTTAGCTTCTTTTTTGTCTTACTACGTAACTTAGCTCGCTTATTGAGCTGTTATATACACTGTCTGGAGATTCTATTCTTCTCTCCCTTCTTATTCCTCCTCCTCCATTCTTTATATGTTGATTGTTCTATTCTTTGCTCTTTCCTGTTTACTTTAACTACTTTTAGTGGGTAGTCGATTTTATTTTTTACCTTTAGTTAGTGTTTGGTTGGTCTGCTTTCTTTGCTGTGATTTTATTTTCTCTGGTGACATTTGTTTAGTCTTAGGAGTGCTCCCGTCTAGAATAGACCCTCTAGAATACCATGTAGAGGTGGTTTGTGGGAGGCAAATTCCCTCAACTTTTGCCTCTCTGGGAATTGTTTAATCTCTCCTTCATATTTAAATAATAATCGTGCTGAATATAGTATTCTTGGTTCAAGGCCCTTCTGTTTCATTGCATTACATATATCATGCCATTCTCTTCTAGCCTGTTAGGTTTCTGTTAAAAAGTCTGATAGCCTGATGGGTTTTCCTTTATAGGTGACCTTTTTCTTCTCTCTAGCTGCCTTTAAAACTTTGTCCTTGTCCTTGATCTTTGCCATTTAATTATTATGTGTCTTGGTGTTTTCCTCCTTGGGTCCTTTCTGTATGGAGTTCTGTGTACTTCCATAGTCTGACCGATTATTTCCTCCCCCAGTTTGGGGAAGTTTTCAGTAATCATTTCTTCAAAGACACTTCCCATCCATTTTTCTCTCTTCTTCTTCTTCTGGTACCCCTATAATGTGGATGTTGTTACTTTTGGATTTTTCACACAGTTCTCTTAATATTGTTTCATTCCTGGATATTCTTTTATCTCTCTCTGTGTCAGCTTCTATTCATTCCTGTTCTCTGGTTTCTATTCCATCTGTGGCCTCTTGCTTCTTATCCATTCTGCTTTTAAATCGTTCCAGAGTTTGTTTCACTTCTGTAATCTCCCTCTGGACATCTGTAATCTGCCTCCAGAATTCATTTCTTGGCTCTTGTATATTTCTCTGCATATCCGTCAGCATGTTTATGATTTTTGTTTTGAATTCTTTTTCAGGGAGACTGGTTAGATCTGTCTCTTTCTCAGGTGTTGTCTCTGTGTTCTTTGCCTCAAATTCTGCCTTTTCATCGCATTACAGATAGTTTGCGGAGCTGGAACAAGTGACGGCTATGAGATCATCCCTTCTTGTTGGTTTGTGGCCCTCCTCTCCTGGGAGAACAGCGACCTCTAGGGGCTTGTGCTGGGCAGCTGCACGCAGACAGGGCTTCTGATTCTTGCCTGGCTGCTATGGAGTTTATCTCTGCTCTTGCTGTTGGCGTGGCCTGGCTCGGGCAGCTGCTCCAACATGACGGAGCCATGTTGGAGGGGAAACTTCTGGGAGGTTGTTTATCTCTGTAAATGGCCTCTGAGCTGCCCTTCTATCCAGGGGTTTAGGGTGCCCAGAGTTCCCTGCTGCTGGGCTAATTGTCAAAGAATGCTTCCGTCCAGTTGTGGGGTATCTGTCCCTTTAAGACTACCAAAAAGCACTCGCTTTTCTTTGTCCCAGGGATGCCGGCTGTGTGGACCCACTCACAAGCCTTACTGTCCTGTTTCTCTTGTATCCAGGACCCAACTCACCCACATTGTCTGCGCTCTGGTGCGGATGGCTAGGGCTCGGTGTTTAGCAGTCCTGGGCTCCATCTCCCTCCCCGCTACGACTCCTCTCCTCCCGCCAGGAGCTGGGGTGTGGGGCGCTTGGGTCATACCAGGCCGTGGCTTGTATCTTACCCCCTTCATGAGGCACTGGGTTCTCGCAGGTGTGGATGTGGTCTGGCTGTTGCCCTGTGTCTTCTGGTCTCTCTTTAGTAAGAGTTGTTTTTGTTGTATTTTCAAAAATATATGTGGTTTTGGGAGGAGATTTCCACTGCTCTACTCATGCCACATTCTTGGCCCCACCCTGATGATCCCTTTTTTATCCTGAGCTCACTTGGCAGTCTTCCAGTTGCATCTCAAAATGCAGCTTTATTTTCTGTATTCTTTTTATTAGTCAGGGTTCTATGAAGAAAAGAAAAACCACACTACTGATTTTAATGAAGGTAATTTAATATAGGTATGGCTAAATAGTTATTTTAAGTTGAAAGGCATATGAGAAAACATATGGTAACACAGAGTCACCACTGAAGGATGTAGTAACAGCCCCCTAGGCTAAGGGGTACAGGGAAGTGGGTGGGCATTAGGGCGTGGTGTCCTTTATTGACCATTATTGGAAGAACCTAAAAAGAAGGCAGATGGAAAATCAGAGCAATAGTCTGAAGACTTGAAGCGCCACCACAGCATCACAACTTTAAACATAAAGCATTAGTAAATATGTAAAAAGTTAAGTTTGAAGCAAACAAACAATAGTTTCATAGCCAGTATATATATATGACCAGCTGTAGAGTTTGGAGGGAGAAGATATGAAAAAAATGTAACCAGGAATGTTGAGAAAAATCACACTGGGGACTGGCTGTGATAAGGTAAACATTTTTCTTTCTTCTCCTATATGCGCTCTGACCACATTAAGATCTTCGGGATTGGACTGTGAACAGCAAGGAACCCAAACACAAGTCATCTTTGAATGAAATGTCTGACAAAATCCAACAGTCCCATGTTTTGGCTTTACCTTTAACCCAACCTGGGGTGCTGCTAAGTTTTTCCACACTTTTTCCACCCTCCTGTCCAACTGAATCTTAATTCTTGTTGGTGGGACTCGGGAAGATGCTTTAAAGTTCATCAGATGCACCCAATAGGAAGCCGACACTGAGGACCAACAATATACAGTCTCTCCTACACACAACCTACATCAATAGATTTGATTGAAGCCAAAGTTTTATGGACAATAGTCATAGACAGTGAAAATCATTGAGATACATTGTATACATATTTTAAAGGAGAGTTGTGAATTTCTACAGGGTGCCTGGGTCCTAGGTGACAAATGCAGAAGATTCCACAGGTGTAATAGGATCCCACTGGGCAGTGATATTGACATACATGGGATCCTAGAGCACTACCTTAATCCCATCAAAGATGTGCCAAAATAAACAATTTTCATATATAATAAAACAAAGGAATGAAAATCATGAACTACAAGAATTATGTGGACAGTCATGTTTGCCAATTACAGATGTTTGGCTTTACGATCTTTTGTAATACCAAACTAAAAAAAAAATGGCCCAAGTATTAAAATGAGTCTATTCTGTTGAGGAGCTACTGCACAGCCCTCTTGACATCTCTGTTCCCCAGGCTGTAGATGAAGGGGTACAGCATGGGGACGACCACAGTGTACAACACTGAGGCCCCTGCACCCTTCCTGGGAGCATGTGAGACACTTGAGCTCAAGTACACCCCAAGGTCTGTGCCATAAAACAAGCAAACCACTGACAGGTTAGAGCCACAGGTGGAGAAGGCTTTATACTTCCCGCTTGTTGATGGGACTTTCAAAATGGAGGAAACAATTTTGTAGTAAGAGTAAAGAATCCCTGAGATTGGAACACACCCAAAGATGGCAACAATAAAACAGATGAATATATTATTGGTGGAGATATCATCACAGACCTGCTTGAGGAGTTGTGGAGACTCACAGAAGAATTGAGGAATGTCCACTTTTGTGCAGAAGGTAAGTTGTGACACCATCAGGCAGTGCAGTTGGGAGTCCAAAAGGCTGATCGAAAGAGACAGCAGGACCAGCAGGCTACAGAGGCAGGGGCTCATGATGGCCACATGGTGCAGGGAGTGACAAATATCTACAAACAAATCGCAGGTCATGACAGTCAGGACTACACTGGCCAAAGATCCAACAAGATTAAAAAAGATAACAGAATCAGGCATCCCACATAGGAAGTGACTCTGCTGTGAAACTGAATGTCCAAAATCATAAAAGTCTGATAAAGGAAGCCCTAAATAACTTTTGGTGATAGTGGGGGTACTCTCCTCATGACTATCATGTACCTAATCATGCTCATTTGGGAGTGCTCAGAACTAGTTTTCACAGATCCATTTCCTGCTCTGGCTTGGGCAATGCTTATGGGAGTTAGACGTGGTGGTGGAGGACAGCAGGATTCTGAATGAGGTTCTGAAATCCGCAACAGAAAAGACAAGTGCAGGAACCTCATCAGCTTCTGAGCTGAAACTTTGCACGTTGGAGCCCTCCCATCTGGCCACCTCAACCTCTGTCTGCTTGTCTTCTTTATCAGGAAACAGCTCCCTAAGCCCCTGCCGCACCCACCACCTGCCCGGGCACTCCCTCGTCTGTGCTGTACCTCAGCTGGGTCATGACTTAGGAGCCCGGATCCAGTGCCTTCTAATGCGTGGTCAGTGATGGGGCTGAGGCTCTGTCCTCAGAACTGACAGGAAGACAGACTCAGGCATGAATCCCGGAGTGCAGATGATGAGACACAGATGAGGTGTGACCGAGACTGGCACCCAGATAAGGCTGGAGGCGCTGGCTAATTGTTTTCTCCTCCTTGGCCCTGGGAGATAAGAGCACAGAGCTCATCATTAAGTTCAATTGGTCCCAGTTCTCCCAAACGCAGAGGACATCCTGATCTTAACAGAAGAAAAGGATAAAGTGAATATGTTTAGAAGGTTCTGGGCCCTACCTCCTCTCAGGAGAAGACTCAAGTGTACACTTCCCTTCTGATTTCCAGTTTCAAGGATCTTCACATAATGCAGACTTTTTTTCAGTTTAATTGATGACTTCCTGAGCTTGATATTTGCAAGACCATTGTATTGATCAGATAAACTAGGGGGAATTAGGTCTTCCATAAAAAAATCAGAAACTTTCTGTCTTCTGACTTAAAATGTATGTCTCTAAGAGAAACTACTTCCCTTTCTTAGGGTTTTTTTCCTTTTATTTAAAGGACTGCCCAAGTTCTAATTTTTCCCGTTCATTGATGTATGTTGCCATGTTAGAAAACTACTGATTTTTATACATTGACTCATAACTCCCTATTCCTCTTGAATAGCCCAGAGTGTTGAACAGGACTGCCTTTAGGAGGACCACTAGGGTGGAAACCCCTCCAGGTCTGCCTGTGCGAGGATCGGTTTCCGGGTCCCCCACGTGGGTGCTGGTAGGACGCAGGTGCTGTGCACCGCTGTCACAGGACCTTCCTCAGTGTCGGAACCGTGGGTCTGTCATAGGGAAGCTCCCAGACGGCAGCTGGTTTCCGTCAGAGCATGTAGAGAGGTGACAGATATAAGGACCTGGAAGACCAAAGCCAGTCTGTTTTGTGCCTTAATCTGGGAAATGACATGCCATCAGTTCTGCCATGTTGTGCTTGTTGGAAGCCAATCAGGAGGACCAGGACACACCTGAGGGGATGGGTGTCCACAAGGTGCGAATGCAAGGGGTGGGGACACAGGAATCAAAGTGGAATCTGCCTCACCCTCCCTCAGAGCACTGGGCTCTAGGCAAAAGAAAATGCTGGGGCTGTCTCCCTGCTTCCCATGGTAACCCCAAACTCATCAAACCCTGGTGCTCTCAGTGAAATTTCCTGCAGAATAACTGGAAGCTGGGTAGAAATTGCCTGTAACTTGGTATTTCTGCAGATATCAGGTTCCTTGTGGACATGCAGCCAGAAGAAGCCAGTGTGATTTCCCTTCTGTCACCAGCGTCCCTCTACTGACATCGCATCAAATTGCAGCTGTTCTGGTCCAAATTCAGCAAATGTCCCCAATGGTTTTCATTTTCTGCTCATTATTTGCTCCAGAATATATTTTCTTTAAATTACATTGGATCACAGACCCTGAAGTATTCTCGAGTTGAAAATATGGGCTGTGTGGTAGTGATGGTCCTTGGCAAGCTGCCGCATCCTGCCCCTGCAGCCCTCCTGCCCCACAGGACTCTGGGTGAGGAATCTGGGGATTCATTTGTCAATAACTGATACTAAGAAAATTTGACAAAACCTTGATGGTGAAGTAGGAGACACCAGCCTTATCCCACCAACAAATATAAACAATTAGACAAGTATCCATGAGCACAACAGCTCTGGGGCATCTCAGGGGTCACTTAAGAAATGTGAACAACACATCGGGACAAAACACCCGGGAATAACAGGAATAGACACACTAAAGGGAAGGAAGAACAGCTTCATTTTGCCTGAATCATCCCTGCTTGAAAAGGCAGCATTACTTTCCCTCATAGCTGGGTTCTTTGTCTATCATTTAGGTTTGCGTAAATGGATGTGCAAATATAGAAATCTTGTAACGCAGTCATTTTAACTGGGTGATATCCTCCCACTGATGGCTGCGACCTCATCACCTGTCAGGTGCATTCCTTTCTCTGACAGAGGAGTTCCTTATCAATGTAGTCAGAAGGCGACATAATCCAGAGGGAAAAGTTGGGGTAAGTCAGATTAGTCTCAGGATGGGTTTTCAGGGAACCAAGACAAATACCAAAATCCATGTGTGACACCTTGGAACACAGGTGGTACTTATTTTGCCATTTACACACACATAATCAGCACACTTTCACTTATATGCAAGCATATTGGGTAAATATTCAAGTTTCTTCCTATCAGCTAAAGAGAAATCAATCTCTGAGCTACTCATACAGACAAATCTGAGCAGGAGGACTGCAAAGAAATGGTACAATAGATAAGACAAATCATGATTTCCATACATTACCTTTATCTCACTAGATGAACCAAAATCACATTTAAAAAATATCTTGAGAATTGAAATACAAAGGTCTAAAGAAAATAAATTTGGAGACAGATGATTTCTTACTGGTTGAGTAGAAATCATAAGCCTCTAGAGATGCTTATGGAACTGGCACTGATATGGTTCTGGCTTCTCCTGGCAAAGATGGAAGGACTGTGTTTGTGTAAGAGAAACCAGGGGGACTTCCTATGGCAGGGCCAGGAGCCCCACAGCAGGGGTTGCAGAAATACCAACAGAGTAAGTTCTTCTCTAGGAGAGTTTGTTGAGAAGATAGTGACATGAATGGGGGGAATATGTTAGAAGGAGAGAGACATTCTGGAGTCTTGTGCTTAGAGCTGAAATCCCTAATATGAGGCCTTGTTGGTGCAGAGCATCTCAGATACTCCCCATGAGTGCTACTATCCATGTTCAAGCCCATGTGTGCACCCAGTGACTGGACTGTTGGACAGAGCTACTGACTTGCATCCAATGAATAATATTTAGGAAAATATTGGGGTGTCACTCCAACCTTAATGAATAAAAAGGCTGACTTTGAACTTGCCAGCCTCAAGCCCTTGTGACAAAAAACTAAGCCAATCCTATGACCAACTGCCCTTGAAAGCAGAATCCTGGCATGGTCACACAGGCAAGCTTGGGACTGGATCATCTTCTAGTCGAGCCTTGAGGTGACTACACACCTAGCCCACATTTTGACTGTAGACACCTGTGAGAGCCCCTTAAGTACTTAACCTGCCAAATTCCTGAGAAGTATGTCAGCATACATAGTTGACTAATATACCAACATGCATCAATTTGCAAGAAAAGGGAGAACCTGGACTGTTCTCCAATATGCACAGTTTCAGCCCAGAGGCCAAAATATTCAAAAGAGAAAAAAGAAAGTCAACCTCCGATGCTAATATGAACACTGCAAACCAGGACTATGCAAAGAAAAATACAAGTTCCCCTTGGAGGCATAAATCTCAGCTGAGGAAATGGAAATAGATTAGATCCTTAGTATAAGACAGTGAATTCTCCTTAAGTCTTATGATTAATTCAATGGAATTGCAGATTAAATCACATATTATTTATTTTTAATTGAAAAAAGTATGATTGTTGTAAGTTCCCTGTAATTTTGAAGACAGAAGAGCAGAGGACAGGTGAGCTTTCTCCTGAGAGAAGGGTCCAGACTCTCCCAAGCACACTCACTTTTCTCCATTTCTCTTCTATTAATACCTGCAAGTCCTTAGAGACTGTGAGAACAGGGACCCATCCTGGTGGTTATGAGATCTTTGCACTGAGCACCCGAAGTCACACAATGGTAGACGATAACCCTTGTCTTCCTGCACGTCAGGTTGCTGGTTCCAGTCCAGTGGGCCTCACAGTTGTGTCTTCTCCTCCCAGAATCGTTGTCTGCTTGAGCAGGTACATGCCTGTGTCGGTCTCCCTGCCGGTCCTGAGGTCAGGGCGTGCATTTCCATTGCCTTCGAGGCAGGGAGGGATTGTTGGCTCATCAGCCCTTGGTCATGCCCAGCAGAGACACATAGTAGCCCAGTGAATACTGGGGACACTGGATGGACGAGGGCCTAGAGGAGCTTCTTTTTCTTTATCAGGACAACCATTTGGAACAGCCATAAGGAAGGGTGCCAATATGCTACATTTCAGAGGCCAGTGAGATTTACGCTCTGAGATTTTAAAATGTAGCTTGTTAAATATAATCTGCATAACCACCTCCAAAGAGACAGACATTGTATTATTATCATTTGACAGTGAAGGACAGCAATGTAACTGTGTGTCTTGGCTAGAAAGGGTTGAAGTCAGGTTTGAATCCAAAAGTCAGACTCCATTCACAGGACATTTGGATAATGTTCCGCTGTCACCTTGACTCGGCATTTCTCTAGGCTGAGACCCACTCCTCGCTGTGCACTTTCCTCCGAGGTTCCTGTTAGACCCCATCAGAGAGGTGTGTGTGGTATCTGATGTTACCAGCCAAGGAATGTTACCTGAGAACATGGGGGTGGAGGTCACAGGAAGGGTTAGAACATGGTAATTTGGGGAAGCTCTTTATCACCACTGTTCCCTGATTTTGCTTCAGCTATCTACTTCCTTCTGTATTCTTGTAGTTTAACCCCTTTCAATCCCTACGGGAGTCATAAAGCCACAGTGTTTGATTATATTCTTAGGAAACAGTGAAAAGCAAACCTTGGGAAATTTAGAGCTCTGGGCCTCTGCTTAAAATCTGATGTACATGGAGACACAGAGTGCTCAAGGTCAGTACATGGGCCTCAGAGATCCATGTAATTTTAAGTCTGTCTGTTCTCTTCAGTACTTATCGTGACACGGGGAAAGTTTTTAGTGTCCCTGAGCCTCAACAATGTCGTCTGAATTGATCTTCAGTGACACACCTGTACTGATTGAGAATTAAGTATAGGGACTAGTGAGGGTGTAAGTATGTGGTGTGTGTGTGCAGTAAGGGCAAAGTATATTTTACACATTATTATTATTCTTACTAAGTACCATATAATCAAGTAAAATATGCTGCCATATGAAAGTTTGGTTTTCCCCGGATCCCTGAGAAAACATTTCAGTTTTGTAAGCCTTTGACATATGTATTCTGAGTACTGGAGGGAAACAACTGAATCTCATTTATTACTGACTCTGTGGAGTCTACACCTTGCTTGGCACAGTGCAGGCTATGAGAAAATCAATCTCTATTAAATATTTAGTAGATGCATCCCTGCTTTCCAGGAACAGATCCTCAATATGGCTTCTGCACACTGTGTGTCTTCCTTCCCTCCAGTGATGTCCCACAGCACAAGACAAAATATAACACCCTGCTGTGTGTATCTCTGTCACAGATGTCCTAGGAGCCCTGTCATTTCCATTTAATAGAATCAACAGTATTCCATTAAAATAATGTGGCTATTTTCTTAAAAATGAAAGTTCAAAAAAGAGTGAGAGAGAAAGGGAATAAGTCTTATTGCAGGGTTTAAATACATTTTAGGACTTCTGGTCAATGCATGAATGAGTTCCCTGGGACAGAATAGACTTTTACTTCTCTGCCATGTAATTTGAATAAAAGGCCATTAAACCATTCTTGGGATTGTGTTTTAGCAATAAGCCTACTTCTCCAGTAACGATTCAAATTGTGATTTGAAAACCATGACTGAATTTTTACCAAGTGCTATCCTCTGCTAGGTGCTGCCTATGTCCCAGAGCTGGGAGTCAGCCTCCAGGTGTCCAGGTAAGGGACACCAGCACAGGGAGCTGGAGAGAGTTGCCCACACTCCGCATTTAGTATGTGAAAGATGTGGGGCTCTGCAAAAGGCATCCTGATTCCCACCTGAGGGCTCTGTGCCCCTCACCAAAGCAGTGATTATGTTCTTTTCAAACCTGCCTTACTTGTAAATGAGCAAATGCAATCAGAACCATTCATTCCTTCTCTTCGGATTTGGTGAGCTCAGCTGTAGGGAATAGGCCGAGGGTTCATGGGGACCTTTATTGCCCGACTACTGTAGGTCACAGAGTTTCTATGCATAGCTGTGCATTTCGTAAACCATTTTTGGAAATCTGAGCTGTGGAAATATTATTCCCTGTAAAATATGTAATTTTCATGAAGACCTGTCATAGAAAGACAGATTCATTGCTAGACATATTTGTCTGTTTCTATGCCTTGACAACAAGAGCATATGGTGGAATTTGTCTGACTTTTCTATTGGAAAAACACATGTACGGAACTCATGGTGAAGTTGCATATTACCAGTTTTTACAAATCCTTTCTCCTTTATGCATGTATCTTATGGAAGTTCTCACTGTGTGAGACAGAAGGAGGCACAAGAATTTTATTAGGTGTGTCATAATAAGGAATTCACAAATGAAATTTATTTTTCAATAATATTAGGTATCATTCAAAGTGTTTGAAATACATATATGTACTTCACAGAGTCTCAAAATACAACATTGTGGCAAAGCAGAACTCAGGAAAATTGTGTACAATGAAAATATTTAGGTAAGTTTCAAGACAGTAGTAGATGGACACATAAATGAATGCTACTATCTAGCAGTATTGACAAGGAAATACATCCACCAAATGCATGAAAAGTGTTTGTTTTTTGGGCAACTGGAGTGCAGAGACATGGAATCATGTAAGGATGGATATTATATATATATATGTAATATATATATACAATGGAATATTATTTAGCATTTCATGTCATACATGAATGATCTTGGAGGATATTATGCTTTGTGAAATTTGCCAGACATAAAAACAAATACTGCTTCATTTTACTTATATATAGAATCCAAACAAGTTGAACTCATAAAAGGAGAGATCAAATGATGATTAACAAGGGCTTGGATGTGGGGGAATTAAGGAGATATTGGACAAAGAACACCATGTTTCAGTTACACAGAAAGAATAAACACTGGAGCTATAATTTACTGTTTGGTGACTATATTTATACAGAGTACTGTGTTACATACTTGAAATTTGCTCAGACAGTTGGTCTTCGTGGCTCTCAACACACATGCACACTCACACACACACACACACACACACAATCATACCCATGTGAGGTGATGATTGTTTAATCAACTTGAACATGCTAATCATTTTACAGTGTATATATATATATCAAAACATCACGTTGTATATCTTAAGTATACTTAATTTTTACTTGCCAAGTATACTTCAGTTGAGCTGGAAAAATGAATTCTTAAGGAAGTATTATTACATATTTATACTTTTAGTATTGTAAGAGGGTAGTAATGGCAGTAATAATAATAGGTAATGTTATTGGAGGATTTGCTACTGTGTGGTAGTGGTTCTCTACCTAGGCCTTATATATGTGTATATATACCCAAAGGAGTTAAGTGTAGATTTTACTGGTTCTGGGTGTGATCAGCGGAGCAGAACTTTTCAAAGGTCAACAAGCAATGATAATGATACACTAATACCTTGTCTAAACACTTTATAGTTATCACTTTCTTTCTTACAGCAACCCTATAAGGTCATTTGAATTAATACACTTTAAGAGATGAGCAAGCAACACAGGTGTTTGTATTTTCTATTCCTTTTCTTCTCTCTCTCTCTCTCTCTTTTTTTTTTTTGCATTTCCCTCAAAAGAAATCGTATTTTGACCTGCCAGGAGAAATGAACCCTCCTGAGTAGCCTTCTGTGAGCTGAATTGCAATTCTGCATAAGAGAGGATAGATTTAAAAATGCCCAAGCTGGCATAAGAAATCAAATATAAGGTTTCAGTCTGGGCCTTAGTCATAAGTTTCTCAACTGTGCATAAGAGGATTGGAACTGATAAGAGATGAACCCTTCACAAATGTGTACAACTAGAGATGTATTTAGGGAGTTTTAACCAAGCACTACAAATAAAAACAGCAAAAAGTAAACTCAACCTCAGAGCTTTCCCTGAGATGGTATAACACTGATAGAAAATAACCTGCCAAAAAGTATTACATAATGTATATGATTGTCCAATCACTGTTATACATCTAGAAGCAATGTTGTTTTGTATATCAATTACATAGCAATAAAAATAAATTTATTCCATCAAACAACAACAAAAAAAGATACAGCATATTCACTGTAAGTTGCTTAACCATTTAATCATGAACACCATCATCAGGATTAGGGATGCTGAAGGCTTCTGTGCACATAACAAAAACATATTTGTCCAAATATGAACTCCACCATGATGAAGTAGTAATACATTTGAGTTATATTTGAGAAGCCTCTGACCAGAGGACCCACCCATGTGAGTGAGTTCTCAGCTCCATGAGAAAATGGGTGTCGTACCAAATTATCATAAATGTTCATGAAAAAATTGGCATATAAAAAATACTATCAGGTTATGCACATTCAATTTTAATTTCAAAACCTTAACTTCCCTAAGTTTAAGGCTATATCCCAAATCAGTACAATTCCTTGTGTTTCCTTTGGATAAGATAAAGTACATTTGAGGGCTTGTTAATGTACTTTAATTGGAGAGTCATTTTTTTTTCTAAAGAGAGGGATATTTATTACTCCATATTTTTCTTTAGAATCATGGGCTGATATTTTACTGTGTTCATTTCAGAATCAGATAAACAAGACAGATATCAAGAAGTAATGAGTTTTAAGAAGAGATTGCAAATGAGAAATATTGCTGAAGGTACCAGGGTGTGTTGCTCTCAAGTGTGAATACTTTATTTGTGAATTTCTTGAATCAAAAATATATACACTGGAGGTGGAGCCAAGATTGCAGCATGAGTAGAGCAGCGGAAATCTCCTCCCAAAACAACATATATCTATGAAAATATAACAAAGACAACCCTTCCTAGAATAAAGACCAGAGAACACAGGACAACATCCAGACCACATCCGCACCTGAGAGAACCCAGCGCCTCGCGAAGGGGGTAAGATACAAGCCCCGGCCCCGCGGGACCCGAGCGCCCCTCCCCCCAGCTCCCGGCGGGAGAAGAGCAGGCAGAGCGGGAGAGAGACGGAGCCCAGGACTGCTGAACACCTAGCCCCCCTCCATCCAGAACAGAGCGCAGACACAGTGCATGTGCGGGGCCCTGGATACTAGGGAAAAAGGGCAGCAAGAACGGTGAGAGGGTACCAGAGGCCAGGTGCCAGAGGACAAAAGAAAAGTGAGCGGACAATTTTTTTTTTTTTTTTTTTTTGCTGTTTTGTTTTGGCGAGCACTTTTTGGAAGTTTTAAAGGGATAGGGACCCCAATACTAGGGAAAAAGGGCAGCAAGACTGGTGAGCAGATGCCTGAGGCTGGCACTGGAGAATAAAGAAAAACGAGCAGCCATTTTTTCTTTAATTTTTTATTTTAACTTTAAAAATGTTTTGTTTTTTTTGTGGTCGTTGTTTTGTTTTGGTGGGTGCTTTTTGGAAGTCTTAAAGGGGCAGGGTGGGACACTTAATCCAGGGGTAGGGAATCCAGGGATCTCTAGGCACCCTAATCCCCTGGGTTGCAGGGAGCACGGAGGTCCTTTACGGAGATAAATAGTCTCCCGGCAGCTCCCCCTCCAATGCGACTCCACCACTTTGGAGTAGCGGTCCGAGCCAGGCCATGCCCACAGCAAAAGCAGAGATAAATTCCATAGCAGCCGGGCAGGAAACAGAAGCACTGTCTGCGCGCATCTGCTCAGCACAAGCAACTAGAGGTCACTGTTCTTCCAGGAGAGGAGAGACACAAACCAACAAGAAGGGAAGTTCTTCCAGCTGTCACTCGTTCCAGCTCTGCAAACTATTCCTATCACCATGAAAAGGCAAAACTACAGTCAGACAAAGATCACACAGACAACACCAGAGAAGGAGACAGACCTAACCAGTCTTCCTGAAAAAGAATTCAAAATAAAAATCATAAACATGCTGACAAAGATGCAGAGAAATAAGCAAGAGATATGAGATGAAGTCCGGAGGGAGATCACAGATGCCAGAAAGGAGATTACAGAGATGAAACAAACTCTGGAAGGGTTTATAAGCAGAGTGGATAGGATTCAAGAGGCCATTGATGGAATTGAAACCAGAGAACAGGAACGCATAGAAGCTGACATAGACAGAGATAAAAGAATCTACAGGAATGAAACAATATTAAGAGAACTGTGTGACCAATCCAAAAGGGACAATATCTGTATTAAAGGTGTACCAGAAGAAGAAGAGAGAGGAAAAGAGAGGGAAAGTATATTGGAAGAAATAATTGCAGAAAACTCCCCAAACTGGGGGAAGAAATAATCGAACAGACCACAGAAATACACAGAACCCCCAACAGAAAGGATCCAAGGAGGACAACAACAAGACACATAATAATTAAAATGCCAAAGATCAAGGACAAGGAAAGAGTTTTAAAGGCAGCTAGAGAGAAAAAGTTCACTTATAAAGGAAAACACATCAGGCTAACATCAGACTTCTCGACAGAAACCCTACAGGCCAGAAGAACATGGCATGATATATTTAATGCAATGAAACAGAAGGGCCTTGAAACAAGGATACTGTATCTAGCACGACTATCATTTAAATATGATGTGGGATTAAACAATTCCCAGACAAGCAAAAATGAGGGAATTTGCTTCCCACAAACCACCTCTACAGGACATCTTACAGGGACTGCTCTAGATGGGAGCACTCCTAGAAAGAGAACAGAAAAAAACACCCAACATAGTAAGAATGGAGGATGAGGAATAAGAAGGGAGAGAAGAAAATAATCTCCAGACAGTGTATATAACAGCTCAATGAGTGAGCTAAGTGAGGCAGTAAAATACTAAAGAGGCTAACTTTGAACCTTTGGTATCCACGAATTTAAAGCCTGCAATGGCAATAAGTACATATCTTTCAATAGTCACCCTAAATGTTAATGGACTGAATACACCAATCAAAAGACACAGAGTAATAGAATGGATAAAAAAGCAAGACCCATGTACATGCTGCTTACAAGAAACTCACCTCTAACCCAAAGACATGTACAGACTAAAAGTCAAGGAATGCATAAATATATTTCAGGCAAACAACAGAGAGAAGAAAGCAGGGGTTGCAATACTAATATCAGACAAAATAGACTTCAAAATAAAGAAAGTAAAAAGAGATAAAGAAGGACACTACAAAATGATAAAGGGCTCAGTCCAACAAGAGGATATAACCATTCTAAATATATATGCACCCAACACAGGAGCACCAGCATATTTGAAAAAATACTAACAGAACTAAAGGGGGAAATAGACTGCAATGCATTCATTCTAGGAGACTTCAACACACCACTCACCCCAAAGGATAGATCCACCGGGCAGAAAATAAGTAAGGACACGGAAGCACTGAACAACACAGTAGAGCAGATGGACACAATAGACATCTACAGAACTGTACATCCAAAAGCAACAGGATACACATTCTTCTCAAGTGCAAATGGAACATTCTCCAGAATAGACCACATACCAAGCCTCAAAAAGAGCCTCAGTAAATTAAAAAAGATTGAAATCCTACCAACCAACTTTTCAGACCACAAAGACATAAAAGTAGAAATAAACTGCACAAAGAAATCAAAAAGGCTCACAAACACATGGAGGCTTAACAACACGCTCCTAAATAATCAATGGATCAATGAACAAATCAAAATGGAGATCCAGCAATATGTGGAAACAAATGACAACAACAACACTAAGCCCAACTTCTGTGGGACACAGCAAAAGCAGTCTTAAGAGGAAAGTATATAGCAATCCAAGCATATTTAAAAAAGGAAGAACAATCCCAAATGAATGGTCTAATATCACAATTATCGAAATTGGAAAAAGAAGAACAAATGAGGCCTAAGGTCAGCAGAAGGAGGGACATAATAAAGATCAGAGAAGAAATAAATAAAATTGAGAAGAATAAAACAATAGCAAAAATCAATGAAACCAAGAGCTGGTTCTTCGAGAAAATAAACAAAAATAGATAAGCCTCTAGCCACTTATTAAGAGGAAAACAGAGTCAACACAAATCAACTGTATCAGAAATGAGAAAGGAAAAATCACGATGGACGCCACAGAAATACAAAGAATTATTAGAGAATACTATGAAAACCTATATGCTAACAAGCTGGAAACCTAGGAGAAATGGACAACTTCCTAGAAAAATACAACCTTCCAAGATTGACCCAGGAAGAAACAGAAAATCTAAACAGACCAATTACCAGCAACGAAATTGAAGCGGTAATCAAAAAACTACTCAAGAACAAAACCCCCGAGCCCGATGGATTTACCTCGGAATTTTATCAGACACACAGGGAAGAAATAATACCCATTCCACTTAAAGTTTTCCAAAAAACAGAAGAGGAGGGAATAATCCCAAACTCATTCCGTTAAGCCAACATCACCCTAATACCAAAACCCGACAAAGACCCCACCAAAAAAGAAAACTACAGACCAATATCACTGATGAACGTAGATGCCAAAATACTCAACAAAATATTAGCAAACCGAGTTCAAAAATACATCAAAAGGATCATACAACATGACCAAGTGGGACTCATCTCAGGGATGCAAGGTTGGCACAACATTCGAAAGTCCATCAACATCATCCACCACATCAACAAAAAGAAAGACAAAAACCACATGATCATCTCCATAGATCCTGAAAAAGCATTTGACAAAGTTCAACATCCATTCATGATAAAAACTCTCAGCAAAATGGGAATAGAGGGCAAGTACCTAAACATAATAAAGGCCATCTATGATAAACCCACAGACAACATTATATTGAACAGCGAGAAGCTGAAAGCATTTCCTCTGAGATTGGGAACTAGACAGGGATGCCCACTCTCCCCACTGTTATTTAACATAGTACTGGGGGTCCTAGACACGGCAATCAGACTAAACAAAAAAATACAAGAATCCAGATTGGTAAAGAAGAAGTTAAACTGTCACTATTAGCAGATGACATGATACTGTACATAAAAAACCTTAAAGACTCCACCCAAAAACTACTAGAACTGATATTGGAATACAGCAAAGTTGCAGGATACAAAATCAATATACAGAAAACTGTAGCTCTACTATACACTAACAATGAACCAATAGAAAGAGAAATCAGGAAAACAACATCATTCAAAATTGCATCAAAAAATATAAAATATCTAGGAATAAACCTAACCAAAGAAGTGAAAGACTTATACTCTGAAAACTACAAGTCACTCTTAAGAGAAATTAAAGGGGACACTAACAGATGGAAACTCATCCCATGCTCATGGCTAGGAAGAATTAATATCATCAAAATGGTATCCTGCCCAAAGCAATATACAGATTTGATGCAATCCCTATTAAACTACCAGCAACATTCTTCAATGAACTGAAACAAATAATTCAAAAATTCATATGGAAACTCCAAAGACCCCAAATAGCCAAAGCAATCCTGAGAAAGAAGAATAAAGTAGGGGGGATCTCACTCCCCAACTTCAAGCTCTACTATAAAGCCATAGTAATCAAGACAATTTGGTCCTAGCACAAGAACAGAGCCACAGACCAATGTAACAGTCTAGAGAATGCAGATGTTAACCCAGACATATATGGTCAATTAATATTTGATAAAGGATCCATGGACATACAATGGCGAAATGACAGTCTCTTCAACAGATGGTGCTATCAAAACTGGAGAGCTACATGTAGGAGAATGAAACTGGACTATTGTCTAACCCCATATACAAAAGTAAACTCAAAATGGATCAAAGACCTGAATGTAAGTCAAGAAACCATTAAACTCTTGGAAGAAAACATAGGCAAAAACCTCTTAGACATAAACATGAGTGACCTCTTCTTGAACATATCTCCCTGGGCAAGGAAAACAACAGCAAAAATGAACAAGTGGGACTATATTAAGCTGAAAAGCTTCTGTACAGCAAAAGACACCATCAATAGAACAAAAAGGAACCCTACAGTATGGGAGAATATATTTGAAATTGACACATCCGATAAAGGCTTGATGTCCAGAATAAGTAAAGAGCTCACACGCCTCAAGAAACAAAAAACAAATAACCCAATTAAAAAATGGGCATAGGAACTGAAGAGACAGTTCTCCAAAAAAGAAATACAGATGGCCAACAGACACATGAAAAGATGCTCCATATAGCTAATTATCAGAGAAATGTAAATTAAAGCTACAATAAGGTATCACCTCACACCAGTAAGGATGGCTGCCTTCCAAAAGACAAAGAACAACAAATGTTGGAGAGGCTGTGGAGAAAGGGGAACCCTCTTACACTGCTGGTGGGAATGTAAATTAGTTCAACCATTGTGGAAAGCAATATGGAGGTACATCCAAATGCTCAAAACAGACTTACCATTTGATCAAGGAATTGCACTCCTAGGATTTTACCCTAAGAATGCAGCAATCAAGTTTGAGAAAGACCAATGCACCCCTATGTTTATCGCAGCACTATTTACAATGGCCAAGAATTGGAAGCAACCTAAATGTCCATTGATAGGTGAATGGATAAAGAAGATCTGGTACATATACACAATGGAATACTACTCAGCCATAAGAAAAGAGCAAATCCTACCATTTGCAGCAACATGGATGGTGCTGGAGTGTTTTATGCTCAGTGAAACAAGCCAAGCAGAGAAAGAGAAATACCAAATGATTTCACTTATCTGTGGAATATAAGAACAAAGGAAAAACTGAAGGAACAAAACAGCAGAAGAATCACAGAACTCAAGAATGGACTAACAGGTACCAAAGTTATAGGGACTGGGGAGGATGGGTGCGTAGGGAGCGATAAGGGGGTGGAAGAAGAAGGGGGATATTAAGATTAACATGCAAGGGGGGGTAGGAGAAAAGGGAGGGCTGTACAACACAGAAAAGGCAAGTAGTGATTCTACAACATTTTGCTATGCTGATGGACAGTGACTGTAAAGGGGTTTATAGGGGGGACCTGGTATAGGGTAGAGTCTAGTAAACATAATATTCGTCATGTAAGTGTAGATTAATGATACCAAAAAAATAAAAAAGGCATTTCCTGTGTGGTGACCTCCAATGAGTTCTGCACAAGGGAGTAAAGGGCATATAAAAGTGTAGACAAAGTGTCTGTTTGTGTTTATACAGAGGATCAAAGCCTAATTTGGCTTCCCTGAAAATGAACTAAGATACGATATGAAAAAGAACTTCCAACATCAGCACTCTCTGGAAGACTCATGCCAGAAGATGATCATCAAAAATCCCCAACAAAGATCCACATACTGCTACAGCTGTAGATGTACTCATCCCATCAGTTACTGGACTTGCCATGGGAATGAAGAAGGAGATATCTAAGCTGGCCTGTGCATACAGTAAAACAACAAATTTAACTGGATCTATACTGTTGGAACTCAACCAAGAATTAGGAGAAGTGCAAATTGTAGCGCTCCAAAATGTTACAAATACAGACTATTTCCTGTTAAAAGAACATATGGGATGTGAACAGTCTCCAGGAATGGGTTGTTTTAATTTGTCTGATTTCTCTCAGGCTGTTCAAGTTCAGTTGGATAATATCCACCATATCATAGATAAGTTTCCACAAATGCCTAAGGTGCCTAACTGGTTTTCTTGGTTTTGCTGGAGATGGCTGGTAATTACAGGTATGCTTTGGTTAGGTAACTATACTCCTATTATGTTAATGTGTGCACGCAATTTAATTAGTAGTTTAAAACTTATACATGCTGAAGTTACTCTACAAGAAGATATGTCAAAGAAATAATCAATCTTCCCATATTTTCTGCCACCTGCTACTTCTATAGCTTTTCTTCTTCCTTCCTAATTACAACCATTAAATAGAATTCGTGCCTCATATCAAATTTACCGAGTATCATAATTCTTCCAAGTGGTAACGATACCTCAAGACAAATGCTGGGCATAGAAGCCACTGGGCATAAATATGCAAAGAAGTAAAAAGCTAACCTTTTCAAACAGTAAGGCTTCCCTCTCACTTACCAACTTTACATTTCCCTGTATGGTCCCGGAAGATGACTGGTTAGCCAGAGACGGGTAAGATTCCTCAAGCGAGGAACAACCTAAGACAGGTACAGTCGCAGGGGGGTCATCAGGTGAGAAATTGGGGATCAACAGAGGTGAGGGTTATAACCTCACCCCCCCTGTTCTGAGAGAAATCTTCTGCATATGTGGATGTTTTATTGCCCTTGTCTAGCTTGGAGTAACACATAGTCTACAGGCACACACCTGATCATCTACATTTGCTCTCTTACAACACTAAACTATGTTTTCTACCTTTATCTTGTATCTACCTATCACTTCAGCATTTTATTAAAAATAATAATAATATAGAGAGAAATGTGGTATCCACATATAAATCAAGTATAAAAATCAAATGAGTATTCATATTTGAACTGACTGTTTATAGTTCATAATGCATGAGCAAAACCGAAGGTTTCTGTGATGGCTGCCCTTGTACTGTTCACCATGTAACTTATTCACTATGTAAGAATTTGTTCTCCATGTAAGAACTTGTTCGTTATGCTTCAGAAGATTGGATACTGATGAAAATTAGGCTTGGGGTGGATTAATGATTGTGCATTGGGCATTGACTCCCCTACACAGAATTTTATTGTTGTTAACAACCATTTGATCAATAAATATGAGAGATTCCCTCACAAGAAAAAAAGTGCACACTTCCAATTGTAAAATAAATAAGTAACCGGGATGTAATGTATAGCATAAGGAATATAGTCAAAGTATTGCAACAGCTTGGTATGGTGATAGCTGGTACGTTGAATTATCATGTATATAAATGTTGAATCACTGTGTTGTACACCTGAAACTAATGTAATACTGTGTGTCAACTACCCTTCAATAAAAAATAATTATCTACAAAATATATATATATATATATATATATACACTGATGTTTAGTGATGTTGAGCATGTTTTCACAGGCCTGCTTGCCATTTGCATATCCTCTTTGGGAAAATGTCTATTCAGATCCTCTGCCCATTTTTCAATAAGATATATTTTTGTATTGAGGTGAATGAGTTCTTTATATATTTTGGACATTAACCCCTTATCAAATATGTCATTTCCAAGTATATTCTCCATTCAGTAGATGGTCTTTTTGTTTCGTTGATGGTTTCCCTTGTTGGAAAGCATCTTTTTGGTCTGATGGAATACTGTTCGTTTATTCTTGTATTTTTCCCCCATATTCAGAAAAAAATTGCTAATGCTGATATTCCAGTTTACTGCCTATATACACACAATGAGATATTATTCAGCCATGCAAAAGAGTGAAAACTTGCAGTTTGCAACAGCATGGATGGACCTAGAGGGTATTGTGCTAGGTGAAATAAGTCAGGCAGAGGAGAACAAATACCATATGATACCACTTACATGTAGAATGTAACATGTAAACAGAACAGAAATAGAGTCATAAAAACAGAGAACAAACTGGTGAGGCTGAAGAGGGGAGACGGGAAAAAGAGGTGTGGGGGATAATGAGGGACAAACTTCCAATTATAAAGTAAATTAGTCACAGGGCTAAACGTACTGCATAGGGAATATAGGCAATAATATCATAATATATTTGTATGTTGACAGATAGTGATCACACTTATGATGGTGTGCATTTACTAAAGTATAGAATTGTCTAATCACTATGGTGTCCACCTGAAACCAGATCAAATATATTTCAATAAAAAAAGAAAATTAAAAAAACTAAACTTTCCACAAATTAAAAATATTTATTACACATTGCGTTTCACACAATATACAATGTATGTTAATACTAATATGTATTACAATATATATTTATAAATATGTATTGCACACTTTAAATAATACATATATTTTTATACAAAATAAAAGCAATACAAATTTGACTCAGTGCCTGTATTCTTGTTTTTTTTATTCTAACTATATCTTCTCCTCCAACAGGTGTCCCACCTACATGGAACCTCAGAATCTTACAGGTCTCAGAATTCCTCCTACAGGGCCTCTCAGAGGATCCAGAGCTGCAGCCCCTCCTCTTCAGGTTGTTCCTGTCCCTGTACCTGGGCACCGTCCTGGGGAACCTGCTCATCATCCTGGCCGTCGGCTCTGACCCCCACCTCCACAACCCCATGTACTTCTTCCTCTCTAGTCTGTCCCTGGCTGACACTGGTTTCAGCACCACCACCGTCCCCAAGATGCAGGTGAACATGCAGACCCACAGAAAGTCCATCTCCCATGCAGGCTGAATCACTCAGGTGTCCTTTTTTTCTCTATTTGGGTGTTTGGACAGTCTACTCCTGACTTTGATGGCCTATAACTGGTTTGTGGCCATATGCCACCCCCTGCACTACCTGGCCATCATGAGGCCCCACCTAGGTAGCCTGCTGGTCATGCTGTCATTTGTCATCAGCTTTTTGGACTCCTTGACTCACTGCTTGATGGTGTCCAAACTTGGCTTCTTCACACATGTGGAAATCCCACATTTCTTCAGTGAAGCCCCTCAGCTTATCTGCCTCGCCTGCTCTGACACCCTAAGAAATACCATATTAATTTATTCTCTTTGTGCCATCTTTGGGGGCATCCCAGTCTCGGGGATCCTTTACTCTTATACTTGAATTGTCTCCTTCATTCTGAGAGTCCCCTCGGCAGGGGGGAAGTCCAAAGCCTTCTCCACCTGCGGCTGTCACCTGGCCATGGTTTGCCTGTTTTATGGCACAGGCCTTGGGGTGTACCTCAGCTCATCTGTGTCCCACTCCCCCAGGAAAGGTGCAGCAGCCTCCGTCATGTACACGGTGGTCATCCCCATGCTGAACCCCTTCATCTACAGCCTGAGGAACAGGGACATCAAGAGGGCACTGCAGAGGATTATCAGCAGAACAGCCTGATCTCAATGTTTTATCCTTTTTGGTTCATAGGACTGGAAAATGCAGCAAAATCCAACATGCACTCCAAGAAATTGAGTCTCCAGGCACATAGTTTATATGTAGTCATTTAGGTCTCTGCCTTTGTTTACAAAATTCTTCCTCTTAGTGTAACTGATGGAATCAGAAGATGGTTCCGGATTTACCACTGAAATCACAATCTCTCCAGAATGACGTGCAGTCGTCCATCAGTCCACCCTTCTCACTGTCCTCATGCATCACCCACGTCTCTTGGAGAGGAGCAGTTTCCCTTCTATCATTGCAAAATAAACAGAGCTCCCTCTTTCTTGGTACATATTGCTTCTTTATTCTTCTATTAATTATTTTTTGTTTGTTCAATCTCAATCCTACCTTTCAGATAAAGACGTGTTCGAAATTTTGCCCCTTAATGATCTTGTGAACATTCTGAGAAGATAGGGTGAATATTTACTTTCCTGTCCAAACTGGACACTTTTGAAATGGAAAGTTGTGCACACTGGAGCCTAAGCGCAGATGTTAAAGTTAATTCAGAACCTATGTTGTGGAAATAGAAAGGCCAATAGTACCCTTTTTTGTACAAACCTTTTAGTGAAGTTTGGAGGTCTGATTGGGTCAACTGTGGACTTCTGCTTCAGCTTCTTGTTTCCTCTGCTACAGCCTGGTTTCTTTTCTCCCTTCATTCCACCTTCTCTCCCTCATTTTTCTTGGTTTCTCCTCACTGTGTCTCTCTTCCTTCTTTCTATACCACTGGATATACGTCAAGGCACGTCTTCTCTATCCTGTTCATATTTATTAATTTCTTCCCCCAGTCAGTGTCTTCACAGTCAGGGGCCTCCTCCATGCTGGCAGTAGCATTATCCAGTTTATGGACCCAGGCTTAAGTCAGGTTACATTAATACCTTCAGAGGCACCATATATGTCCACGAATCTTTGTTTTGAAAGAGCAACAGCAGAAGTAAACAGGGGTCTGGGCAGTAGCCCATTCTTAGGGTTGCAGACCTGAGCATGGCACACAATGGCTGATTCCTCTTCTCACCAAAGGGAACTAACCCACCATTTCCCCTATAACTCTTAGCTTTCAGTGTGATCACTAAATCCTGGAGCTAGGTCTTTATTGTGTGTGTGTGTGTTTTAAATGTTGGCTCTGTGTGAATTTCCTCTTTTCTATCACTGAGATATAATTGCAACAGAAAATTCATTTCAGGTGTACAGCAACATGATTCAATATTTGTGTATATCACAAAATGATCATGACGATGCCTATTATTAGACACAGGTATACAACATAGTGATTCATTATTTGTGTATTTCAAAAAATGGTCACCACAGCATCTAGTGGTTTTCCAAAATAATTGATTTTATATTCAGGTTTTCCACATGATCAGTTAATAAGAAATCAATCTCTGAGTTCCTCATCACAAGAAATCTGGCCCAGGTGGGCTGCAGAGCTAAGATTTAGAAAGATGCATCAGGTCCTCATTCCCATACATCCCACTCTAGCCCTCCGTAGTAGCCCAAAGCACATTTTATTCAGGGGTTCCAAAACAGAGATTTGACAGACAATGCATTGGGAGAGAGATGAACCCTTTCTACTTGAGCAGAAATCAGAAGCCTCTAAGCATCTTTGCTGAATGACCTTCAACATGGAACGACTTCAGTTCACCTTTAAATCAGCGGAGGGCTCCTGCTGGTGCAAGAGAAGCAAGAGAGACTTCTGACCACATGGCCAAGAGAAACAGGGTGCAGTCTGCAGAAACAGTAAAAACAGCGTAATTTATTCCATGTGCCAGTTCTTATCCAGCAAAGTTTTGCTGAGAAGATGCTGATATGGAGAGCTGGAGACTATGGTAGCCAGAGAGACATCTCCAGTCTTGGGCATAGAGCCTGAATCTTTTTTGGGGGGAAGTTTTGAGAGTGGGCAGCTTTCAAGCTGCTCCTGACATCCCCTGCCTTCTGTTTTCATGCCTTGTGTATGCCATCTCTCATTGAGCTGCATCCTGGGATTTGCATGCCATGAGTAAAATGTCAAAAATATCTGGGTCATGCTCCAACATTAATGTGTACATAGACTCAAACTCCCATCCTGCCAGCCTCTTCTCCTCTGCCACCTGCTCACTCTGCTAGAAGACAGCCACCACATTTTCAGTGAGCAGTGGGGAAGCTCTGGCTAGGGCTTCTGGGTGAAGTTCCCCCACATGGCAGGGAACACAAAGATGACCAAAGCTGACTGCGCAAGAAGCACTGAATCCTGGCCTTGCCAGAGGACTGAGCTTGGCATCAGATCCCCTGTTAGTCGTGCCTTGAAACGACCACAGTCTCCATTGAGACTTCAGACATCTGTGCAACCCACTATAATATTTAAGCAAATTTTTCATTAGGAAATACAATGAAGTAGACTATTATTTCATGTAAAACATGCAAGCAGAAAGATTAAAACTTTGGCTTTCATTCAAGATAGCAAAAACATACCATCCAAAACCCAAAAGCAGTACTACAGAGAGAAAAATGGGAGGTTCTCCTTAGAGACATAAATCTTTAAGAGAAAATGGAAACTGTAAGAGATTCTTGGTATTAGAGAAATAATTGTCCCCAGAGAGCATGACCAATTCAATGAATTTGCAGACATACAAGTCAGCCATTACTTCTTCTAACTGACAAAGAAAAGTTGTCTAAATTTAAAAACTCTGTGTGGTGTATGCTAGGAGTAGCACAGGGGACTTGCTTCTGAAAACAGGAGGGTCCGCACTTCCGAATACATTCCCTTTTCCTCCTCCTCTAATAATACCAAGTCATCAGAGATGGGGGAACATGGACAAGTTTGGCTAATTAGGAGCTCTGTGCACTGGATTCCCGAGGCTGTATAAGAGTAAGTAATCTGCCTGTGCCTCCAGCCCTTTCCCGTTTCAGCCCTAGTTGAGGGGCTTTGCAGCTCTGTCCTCTCCCAGAACCGCTGTCGGCATCAGGAGGCCCACGGCTGACTCTGCCTTCCTGCCGGTCACGAGGACAGAGACTGAACTGTCAGCCCGTGCCAGGCAGATCAGGGGCAGTGGATGCTCATTCCTTGGTGACACCCCTGCAAATACATTGGGTCCCATGGAGACAGTGGAGGGAGGAGGGACCGTCAGGAGTATTGGTTTTTCACCATGAAAATCAGCAGGATATTCAGGACAAATAGATGGGAGTCACCCATATGCAGAGCTCAGCTCACGTTCTTGGATAATATACTAGTTCATGTTCTTGGTTCTGGGGGACCCGAAAGCTCTTATTCACAGCTTTGCCATTCTCCCACATGGTCCTGCCATCACAGGAATTCCCCTGACCCACCCGTCGGAGCAGGAAGGAGTCCATCCGTTCCCAGAGAACCTAGACACGTCTCTCCTCCCAGCCCATGCTGGCACTTCTCTCCCTGGCATTCCAGGCAGGGACCACTGGGCACTGCACTCTCCTTGGGCTCCTGCTGAACCACAGTGCAGAGCAGGGAGTCACCCCTGTGGAGCCAGCAGCAGTGGTTACGGCTGAGGCACAGGCAGAATCGCAGAGTGCTGCCCTAAGAATGCCTGCCAGACCTCTCTCCTGTCCCTGCTCTTTGATTTTGCTGCCAAGGCCACTCCTGCCTGCATTCGGTGCCTTATCCCCTGTTGCTCTGAGGGAGACCTAAAGGCCGAGGGTTTGGCCCCCTTCCCACCAGGACATGGCTCCCCGGTAACCTCAGGGAGCTCACAGGCTCTGGGTGTCTGCTTAGACTCTCATTGTAAATAGTGAACAGTTTCAGTGTATTAATCAGAGACCCAATGTTTAACTTTGAATCTAACCTGTCCTATTTGTTACCTGTGTGACACCAGTGAAGATTTTAGTATCTCTGATCCTCAGTGTTCTCATCTGCTGTCTAGTGGACACAACTCCATGCAATAAGATTTCAACATAATGGGTCCTGAATCTGGGATAACATACATGATGTATGAGTAGAGTAAGAACAAATTAAAATAGACACTTTTATTATTATCAAGGCTACACACCGGAGACCCAGCTCGGATATCCTGTGATCTGTAGACCTGGTTTCCCTTGATTCTGAGAAGATATTTTAATTTTGTCCTTATGCAAGTTGAGTCTGAGTACCTGGAGGGAAACAACTGAATCTCATTCATTCCTGACTCCTCAGAGCCTGCACTTTGTTTGGCACAATGTAGGGTATGAGAACAATAATTTGTGTTAAATATTCAATAGATTATTCCCTGGTTCTCAGAAACCAAGCACATGCCCTATGTGTTCCGCACACAGGATACCTTCTGCATTTAATCTCCTTCCTTCCAGAGTCATTCTGCAGTGTGAGTTAAAAGACAATTCAGTGTTTGTATCCAGGTCCCTAATTTTCAAAAGGCCCATTGTTTTCCATTAGAGTCTTAATTGTGAAAAGCTGTGGAGAAAAATCTCCATGAAAATGAATAAAAGACAAAGGAAAGAGTATGAGAAAGAAATATTTTTGTATAGGTTGAGGTTCACTTTATGATTTTTGCTTATCCCAGGAACAAGTTCCCTGGGTACACGATACACTTGTAATTCTCTGGCACATAACAGAATAAAAGGCCATGAACCCTTTCTTGGGAATGCACATGATCCACTCAGTCCACTATGCTAACAACAATCCAAATTCTGACTTAAAATCCATGAGTGAATATTGACCAAGTGATGACCTCTTTTGGGTGTTGCCCATGTCCTAGAGCTGGGAGTTAGCCTCCCTGTTTCTCAGGAAAGGACACCAATCAGATCAGGGAGGCTCAGCGTTACACACCCATCATATTCAGTACATGACAGATGAAGGACTCAGCCAAAGGTCTCCTGATTCCCATTTGGGGGCTCTGTGCCCTTTTCCAAAGCAGAACTACTTTTTTTGAAACCTGCTTTACTCTTAGATGAGCAAATGGAGGTAAAACCATTCATTCCTTCTCAGGATTTGCTCAGTTCATCTGTGAATTAGGGGAATGGGCCACATGGCTTACAGGAGTCTTTATTACCTAAATGCTGTGGGCCATATGGTTTCCTGTGAACAGTATTGTACTTTGTAGACCATTGTGGAAATCTGAGCTGTTGAAATATTATTCCCTGTAAAAGATGGGAATTTTCAAGTGGTTCTATTATGGGAAGACCATAGCTAGACAGACTTCAGGGATATTTCTGCTCTATACCTTGACATAAAAGTAATTACTTGATTATTCCTGATTTTTCCTTTGGGAAAAAATGTAGGCAATTAAGAGTAAAATTTAATGTATCTGTTTTTTCAACTGAAACAACTATCTTTCTTGAATGTACCTTAGAGAAATTCTTACTTGTGTTACCGAGATAGGCACAAACATTGTATTAAGAGAGTTGTTAGAGATGGAAAATGAAAGTGAGTTCCAGCCCTCAGGTAAGAGCAGGCATCATTTGCAATGTTTGAAGTATGTGTGCTTGGCAGAGACAATATTAAACCACAATACTGTGGTAAATAGGACCATCTCAGGAAACCATATGTGTAGTATGATAATATTTTGGTAAACTTTCAGGAAAACTGTGGGTCCATGAGTCAATATTTGGCATATTTTGGAATATGTTGTAGATTTATATATATATATATGGTATACATAATAGAATATTTGGAATATCTATTAATATTACGGAAATACTTAATGGAAATCACATCTACCAAATTCATGACAGTGTCTGCTTTTGGGCCATTGAAGTAGAGAGAAATAGGATCATGCAGGGATACCAAGAATAACTCAGGTTTTACTGGTAAAAAATATGAGTTCTGTAGCTACTGTTACTAAATATGAATTTTTCAGTACAACTCAGGGTTATAATGATAATAAGTATAATAGGTAATATTAATGGAACATTTACAAAGTTCCTGGAGATATTCAGGGCAATGGTTCTCTATCCTGACTGTGTTAATGACAGAATCTTATGTGTAGAGATCCTGATTTGATTGGTTCTAGACTGTGGCCAGCACATCTGTAAATTGTTAAAGACCAACAACTAATTATAATGATCAAACAGCATTGAGAACTACTGTCTAACCCCTTCATATTTGTTATTTAATTTGATTTCTTACAGCAACTCTGTAACATAATTCATGGGAGGAAAATAATCTATTTCTTTTACCCATCTTAGGTTCTCTGGCTGGGGCTCTGTAAACTTCATGGACAAAAGGCATCATAAGAAAAAGCAAGCAGAACTTTATTAGTTTGTTCATGGCTAGTGGTAGTTATTTATTCCAACACTTTTTTTTCTTTTCCTAAAGGTATTTCAGCTACATGGAACTCCTGAATCTTACAGGTGTCTCAGAATTCCTCCTCCTGGGCCTCTCAGGTGACCCAGAGCTGCAGCCCCTCCTCTTCGGGCTGTTCCTGTACATGTACCTGGTCACCGTCCTGGGGAACCTGCTCATCATCCTGGCCGTCGGCTCCCACCCCCACCTCCACACCCCCATGTACTTCTTCCTCTCTTGTCTGTCACTGGCTGACACTGGTTTCAGCAGCACCACCGTCTTCAAGATGCTGGTGAACATCCAGACCCACAGAAAGTACATCTCCTATGCCGGCTGCCTCACTCAGGTGTCCTTCTTTTTTCTTTTTGGGTGTTTGGACAGCCTACTCCTGGCTGTGATTGCCTATGACTGGTTCGTGGCCATCTGCCACCCCCTGCACTACCCAGCCATCATGAGGCCCCACCTCTGTGGCTTGCTAGTCCTGCTGTCCTTTCTCATCAGCCTTTTGGAATCCCAGACTCACTGCTTGATGGTGTCCAAACTTGGTTTCTGCACAGATGTGGAAATCCCTCATTACTTCTGTGACATCCCTAAGCTCCTCAGACTTGCCTGTTCTGACACCTCCACCAGTAACATAGTCATATTTCTTGTTGGGACGATCTCCGGGTTTCTCCCCATCTCAGGAATCATTTTCTCCTACTATAGAATTGTTTCCTCCATTCTGAGAGTCCCCTCAGCAGGGGGGAAGTCCAAAGCCTTCTCCACCTGTGGCTCTCACCTGGCCATGGTTTGCTTGTTTTATGGCACGGACCTAGGTGTGTACCTCACTTCGGCTTCCTCGTCTTCCCCAGGGAGGAATATGGTGGCCTCGGTGGCATATGCGGTGGTCACCCCAATGCTGAACCCCTTCATCTACAGCCTGAGGAACAGGGACCTCGAGGGGGCACTATGGAGGATTGTCCGTACGGCAGCCTGATGGCGAGGCTCGTGCTGCCCTTTCTGCTCAGTGGACTGGAAAAGGCAGCAAAACCCCAGCATGCCACCCAAACGCCTGAATCAGCGGTCCCATGGTTTATGTGCACGCCCGCGTTCCACTCTCACAGGTGCTCCCCTCAGCATGCCTCTGAAGGAAATGGAACATCATTTTGCCCCCCCACACCCAGGACCCGGCCCTCCGGGGTTGTCTGTCATCCCTCAGCGCATCCCTCTCACCCCCTCAGCCCCAGGGCTCTGGGTCAGGAGCAGTCTCACTGTGTCCCTGAGAAACCAACCCCCCATAGCCCTCTCCTGCTTGTCACTCACCGCTTCTTCCCTGTTCCCCTCGTTTGCTTAGACTTGTTAGGAGGGTCTAAACCATACCTTTAAAACCTGGAAAAAACGGTAATATCTTTCCCCTTAATGATCTTGACTGCATTCTGAGCAGATAGGATGAGTATTTAATTTCCTGTCCAAAGAGGGTTTTTTTTTAATTGAAAGGGACACTTTTAATATTTAAAACAAACTGCTATCAGTTGGGAATTTTCTAGAGAAAATTGGATGCATATTTCCAAGGAAAGATGGAGAGAACTGTGTATAAAATGAAGGTTCTTGTTGCCAGGATTCTCACCTGGCCCTGGTCGGCTGGCTCACTACACACGTGTGGGCAATATGTTTCTATTGACACTATATAGAGAGCTCTGCCCAGTTCTCTGTGTGACACGGTGACACGGCTGTAGGAGAGCAGAGCAGAGGCTGGAGTCATGGCAGCACCAGGGACAGAGGTGCAGAGGACGGCTGTGAGGGCAGAGGGGCCCAGAGGCAGAGACTGGCTTTCTGCATGCAGACTCGCTCTGAGTGGACAGGATTTTAGTGACTGTCCTGCCACCATGGAAATAAAGTTGATTATAACCCTTTCACCCCCAAGAGCGTTTTATTGTCATTTATTTGGTCACACTGAATCCATAGCAAACTTGCCGGGGGCTGAAACCCATTGGCAGGACAAGGACTTTTCAGAGCACAGATATATCCCCCCGTTTTTCTGATAATGATCTTTCCCATTTCATGCACTTTCCCCAATCATATTTCATACGTGATTAAAGTTCACATATACCTATATGTTAGGATATGTATATATCAGCACACATGTATACATATACTTGTATTAGCATGCATATATGCTAATTATGTGTTAATATATACTAATTATATATTAGCAATATATATGTATTAATATGTGAAACAATATACATATTTATACATATATAATAAACAAGTCACTTAATATAACTACAAGGTATGTCATTGTGTTTCCTTAAGAATTATAAAGGCTTACAAATAATGAGCTGAACATTGCATCTAAGTCAGGAAAATAGTACTACAGTAAATCCAAAGCAAGTTGATGGAAATAATGAAGATAATGACAAATATCAATTAAATAAAGAAGAGTACTGTAAAAAGTGTCAATAAATCTAAAAATTGTTTTCTTGACAGTATTAATAAAACCTATAAATTTCTTTATACTAGATGCACACCATAGTAAGTGTTATCACCATCTGTCAACATACAAAGACATTATGATTTTACTGACTATATTTTGTACACAGTACTTTCATCCCTATGCTAATTTACTTTGTAATTGGAAGTCTGTCCCTCCTTATCCCCTTCAACTGTTTTGCCCATCTCCCCTCTTCAGCCCCTATGGTAACCACCAGTTCATTCTCTGTTTTTATGACTCTCTTTCCATTCTGTTTATATTTTACATTCTGCATGTAAGTGGTATCATATGGTATTTGTCTTTCTCTGCCTGACTTATTTCACTTAGCATAGTACTCTCTAGGTCCATCCATGCTTTGTGATTGGCAAGTTTTCATTCTTTTGCATGACTGAATAATATTGCATTGTGTATATATTGGCAGTAAACTGGAATATCAGCATTAGCAATTTTTTGTCTTGATATGTCTTCCCAGGTAGGGGGAAAAATACATAACTGAAACTTTGTGTTCTTTGCCCAATATCTCATTTCCCCACACCCAAGACCCTGGTAACCATCATTTGACCTCTCCTTTTATGAGTTCAACTTGCTTAGATTCTACATATAAGTAAAATCATGCTGTGTTTGTCTTTCCATGTCTGGTTAATTTCATTTATCATAATATCCTCCAAGTTCATTCATGTATCACATGAAAGGCTGAATTATATTCCATTGAATGCCATATTACATATATATATATATATATATATATATATATATATATATACAAAACCCATCGCTACATGATTCAACTTTTAGGTACTCCAGTTGCCAAAAGCAAACACTTATCATGAATTTGGTAGATGTATTTTCTTTTCAATACTGCTAGAATGCATAATTGTTTTATGTGTCCATCAAATGTTGTCTTCAACCTTACCTAAATATTATCATTGTACATATATTTTTCCTGAGTTCTGATTTTCTGCAACATAGTGTTTTAAGACTCTCTGTGAAGTGTATATATATATTTCAGTTTGAATGATACATAATATTATTTGAAAACTAAATTTAATTAATCAAATCCTTATTATGATACATGTAAGAAAATTCTTGTGCCTCCTTCTTTATCACATAGTGACGATTTCTGTAAGATATATGCATGAAAGAGAATTGATTTTCAAAACTGGCAATGTGCAACTTCACTATGAATTAACAACATGTATTTTTCCAATAGAAAAGTCAGACAGATTCCACTATATGCTCTTGTTGTCACGGAATAGAAACAGAAAGATCTGTCCAGCAATAAATCTATCTTTCCATCAAAGATCTTCATGAAAATTCACATATTGTACAAGGAATAACATTTCCACACCTCATATTTCCAAAAATGGTTTACAAGATGCATGGCTGTGCATAGAAACTCTGTGATCTACAGTAATCAGGCAATAAAGGCCCCCATGAACCCTTGGCCCATTCCCCTACAGGTCCCAAGGGAAAGAATCAATGGTTCTGATTGAATTTGCTCATTTACAAGTAAGGCAGGTTTGAAAAGAAGATAATCACTCTGCTTTGGTGAGGGGCACAGAGCTCTCAGATGGGAATCAGGAGGTCTTTCGCGGAGTCCTACATCTTTCACATACTAAATGCGGAGTGTGGGTAACTCTCTCCAGCTCCCTGTGCTGGTGTCCCTTACCCGGACACCCAGAGGCTGACTCCCAACTCTGGGACATCGGCAGCACCTAGCAGAGGTTAGCACTTGGTAAAAATTCAGTCATGGTTTTCAAATCACAATTTGAATCGTTACTGGAGAAGTAGGCTTATTGCTAAAACACAATCCCAAGAACGGTTTAATGGTCTTTTATTCAAATTACATGGCAGAGAAGTAAAAGTCTATTCTGTCCCAGGGAATTCATTCATGGATTGACCAGAAGTCCTAAAATGTATCTCAGCCCTGCAATAAGATTTATTCCCTCTCTCTCTCACTCTTTTTGACACTTTCATTTTTAAGAAAATAGCCACATATTTTAATGGACTACAGTTGATTCTATTTAATGGAAAGTGACAGGGCTCCTAGGACATCTGTGACAGAGATACATGCAGCACGGTGTTATCTTACGTCTAGTGCTGTGGGACCATCACTGGAAGGAAAAAAAACACACAGTGTGTAGAGGCCGTATTGAGGCTCTGTTCCAAAGAACCAGGGATGCATCTACTAAATATATAGTAGAGATTATTGTCCTTGTAGCCTACACAGTGCCAGACAAGGTGTATACTCTGAGGAATCAGAAATGAATGAGATTCAGTTGTTTCAATCCAGGTGCTCAGAATGCACTTGCATAAAGCTCACAAAACTAAAATGTTTTCTTGGGGATCTGAAGAAAACCAAACCTTCATGATATAGCATATTTTACTTGAGTATATGGCATGTAGTGATAATAATAATCATGTCTAAAACAGAATTTACCCTTACTGCATGGACCCACCATGCATTTGCTCACATATTCCGTAGTCACTATGCTTAATTCCTAAAAAGTGCTGGTGTATCAACCGAAGATCAATTCAGATGACAATGCTGATGCTCAGAGATACTTGATATCTCAAGAAAAACATGCCCTGTGTCACAGTGAGTAATAAACATATCAGACAGACTTAAAATTACATGGATCTCTGAGGCCCATGTACTGAGTTTGATCACTTTGTGCCCATATGTACATCAGAAGGTTTAAGCAGAGGCCCAGAGCTCTAAATTCCTTGAGGTTGCCTTTTCATTGTTTCCTAAGAATATAACCTGGCACTCTAGCTTCATGTCTCCCATAGAGATTGTCAGCAGTTAAATTACAAGAATACAGTAGGGAGACATTTGGAACAAACCGAAGGAGCAGAGCAAAAGGGGCTTTCCCAAATTATCATGTTCCAGCACTTTCTGTGGCCTCCACGTATGACCTCAGGTGACCTACCTTGGCTGATACATCAGGGATGACACACTGCTCTCTGATGCGGTCTAACAGGGAACGACACCCAAAGGAAGAGAACAGTGATGAGTGGGTCTCTGTCTATAAAAGACAAAAAAGAGAAATGCCAGGCTGAGTGAATAGCCGAGAATATCACATGTCCTGTGAATGGAGTCTGACACTTGGATTCAAACCTGACTTCACTCCTTTCTAGCCAAGACAAACAGTTATGTTCCTGTCATTCACTGTAACATGATAATACTCCTGTTCCAGTCTTTTTTGGACGTGGTTATGCAGGTTAAAGGTAAGAAGCTACATTTTAAAAACCAGCTCAGAGCTTGACACTTGGAAACCCTGGTAAAAGAAAGATTCAGCATAGTGTGCTTAATATCATCATTTCCACCATCATGATCCCTACCTTCACAATGATTTCAGTGCTTAGTGGGCAGTAGTTCCTGATCTGGGGTGGGGCGGGGGAGAGATGTCTGCCTTAGCTACAACTAGTGTGCGAGGAAAGCAAAAGCATTCATGAGTTCTTGTACCCCCAAAAGAACCAGGGATTTCAATCTCCCTGGCCTCTGAACTGGAAGGTGGCATATTGGTGCCCTTCCTTATGGCTGTTCCAAATGCTTTTCCTGATAAAGAAAAGGATGCTCCTCTAGGCCCTCTCCATCCAGTGCTCCCCAAGTACTCACTGGGCTGCTCTGAATCTCTGCTGGGCATGACCAAGGGCTGATGAGTCAACAATCCCTCTCCTGCCTGGAAGTCAATGGAAACGTACGCCCTGTCCTCAGGAACAGCAGGGAGACCAACCCAGGCATGGACATGCTCACGCAGAAAAGGATTCTGGGAGGATAAGACATGGCTGTGCGGCCCACAAGACTGTATCCAGCAACCTGATGTGCAGGAAGACAAGGGTTATTCTCTACCATTGTGTGACCTCGAGGGCTCAGTGCACAGAGCTCATAACCACCCCGATGGGTCCCTGTTCTCTCAATCTCTGAGGACTTGCAGGTATTAATGGAGGAGGAATGGAGAAAAGTGGGTGTGCTTGGGAGAGTCTGGACCCTTCTCCCAGGAGAAAGCTCACCTGTCCTCTGCAATTCTGTCTTCCAAGTTACAGGGGTCTTATAACAATCATACTTTTTCAATAAAAAGGGAACAATATGTCACCTGAATCTGCAACTCCATTGAAATAATCATGAGATTTAGAGAGACTTTGATCTCTTATCCTAGGAATCTACTATATTTCCTGTTTGTCTCCTGAGATTTATTCCTCAAATAATACCTTCTATTTTCTTTTGTGCAGTCCTGGTTTGTGGTGTACCTGTTAGAACTGGAGATGGATTTTTTCAATTTTTAAAATATTTTTGCTGTTTTGAATATTTTAGCCTTTGTTGTGAAACAATGCATATTGGAGAAAAACATAAGTTTTCATTTTTCTTGCAAATTGATGCATGGTTATATTAGACAACTATCTATGTACTCAAGTGGAAGTCACAGATGTCAGCAGTCAAAATGTATTCTAGGGCAGTAGTCACCTCATGGCTTTTTTTTTTAAGAGGTTCTGATTCCGGGCTTGCTCACGTGACAATGGCAGGATTCTGTTACTCTTGGGCAGTGGGCACTAGACATCCCTCGGCTTCTTGTCACAAGGGCTTCTCCACTGGGCAGCTGACAGTATGGCAGCTGCCTCCCATCTGAGTGAGTTGTGACAGAGTAATAGAGGCTGGCAAGTTGAAAATCTGAGCCTTTTTACTCATTACGGTTGGAGTGACACTGCAATATTTTCCCAAGTATTATTCATTGGATGCAAGTCTCTAGATCTAGCGGACACTCCAATCACTGGGTGCACACATGGCTTTGAATATGGATGGTAGCACTCATAGGGAGCATCCGAGATGCTCTGCACCAACAAGCCATGACCTGCTATCAGGAATTTCAACTCTGAGCACAAGACCCCAGAGATTCTCTCTTTCTAACAGACACTAACCTTCATGTCACCATCTTCTCAACAGAATTTCCTAGGGAAGAAGTGGCACACGGAAGAACTTACTCTTTCAGTATTTCTGCAAGCCCTGCCATGGTGCTCCTGGCCCTGCCATAGGAAGTCCCCCTGGTTTCTCTTATACAAACAGGTGCTTTCAACTTTGCCAGGAGAAGCCACCGCTAGTTCAGGACCAGTTCCATAAGCGTCTCTAGAGGATTGTGATTAGGCTCATCTATCTCCAAATATACTTTCTTAAGAACCTTTGTACTTAAACTCTCAAGGTCTTTTCCAATATGTGATTTTGGCTCATCTAGTGAAATAAAGGTGATGTATGATTTATCTTATCTATTACCTACCTTTGCAGTCCTTCTGCTCAGATTTCTCTGTTTGAGGTGCTCAGAGACTTATTTCTCATTAGCTGATAGGAAGAAAACTTGAATATTCACCCAATTAACTTGCAAATGGTCCAACGTGTGCTCCCTCTGTGTGTGTAAATGACAAAAGAAAATTTAGGAAGCTTACATGACCCAGTGTCAGGAAAATAGAAAACAATTTGAGAAGGAGGTGTGAGTGTCAAGACATTCTACAATGCACAGATAGGAAGAAAAATCTAATATTAAATTTTCACAATATTTAACTGAAGTCATTTCATAATGGGAGGAGCCAATTAGATACTAAGTTCTTAGTTAGTGAAGTTGTAGGCAATTTAGTTTCATGGTAAAAGGCAAAGTTCATTCAAACAGTTATGTGACAGCTTCTCAGAAAGCCAGATTGCTCCCTCAGAAACTGTGTGCAGCATCTCTAAAGGAAAGGTTGATGTGTATATGGGTGCCTGGGTGTGCAGCAGAAAACAGAAGGAGCTCAAAGACATATTGGTCTTAATAGAAGTAAAAGAAGCAAGTACGAACTGGAATCCTAATGAGACAGTGACAATGTCAGGGAAGATGTTCCCTTTGCTGAGGTCATGGTCCTTTGCTATCCTTGAGTAACAAAAATGAAGATAGAGTGTAATTTTTTCATAATGGCTTGGATGACAACAGCCCACAGCCACAGTTAGAGCCACACAGCCACTGGATACGTACACCACTACTATGACCTCAGTTGTATACCCTTGACCAAGACCTATCATTAACTCACTTTTTTTATCCTGAGCACAATTTGTAACCTTCCAATTGCATCTCACAATGTAGTTTTATTCCCTATGTTCTGATTTATTAGTCAGGGTTCAATCAAGAGAAAGGAGAGCCATACTGGTTATTTTAATGAAGGTAATTTAATATAAGTACGGCTAAATAGTTACTGTAATATGAAAGGCACGTAAGAAAAAATGTGGTCACACAGAGTCATCACTGAAGGATGTAGTGACAGCCCCATCGGCTAAGGGGTATAGGGAAGTGGTTGGGCATTAGGGTGTGGTGTCCTTTATTGACCAAAATTGGAAGAACCTGATAAGAAGCCAGGAAAATCAGAGCAGTAGTCTGAAGGCTCCAAGTCCCACCACAGCATCACAACTTTAAGTATTGAAAAGTAAGTTTGGAGCACAATCACAATAGCTTTATAAACCCGTATGTAGACATGATCCGCTGCAGAGCTTGGAGGAAGATGTGAAAACATGACACCAGGACTGTTGAGAAAAATCACCTCGGCTGTTGTTAAGGCAAATGCTTTTACATCTTCTCCTTTATGAGGTCTTACCACATCATGGTCTTTAGGATGAGACTGTGACCAGTAAAGAACCCAAACAGACATCATGTTTGAATGAAACGTCTGAGAAAATCCAAGAGTCCTGCACCTTGGCTATACCTTTGACCCAACGGGGTTGCTGTTAAAAACGTCCACACTTTTTCCATTCTCCAGTCTAATTAAATCTTAATCCTTGGTGGTGGGACTCAGGAAAATGCTTTAAAGTTCATCAGTCACTTCTAACATATAGTCTCACCCATGCAACCTGCATCAATAGATTTGACTGAAGCCAAAGTTTTATGGAAAATAGACGTAGAGTGAAAGTGGTTGAGATAAATTGGATATATATTTAAAAAGAGAGTCGTGAACTTCTGCAGGGTGCCTGGGTCATGGTTGACAAAAGCAAAAGATTCCATACGTGTAATAGGCAGTGATTTGGGCATACACGGGATCCCAGAATACTACCTTAATCCCATCAAATATGTGTCAAATATACAATTTTCAGATATGAAAAACCAAAGGAATGAAGAACATGAGCTACAAAAACCGTGTGACCAAGCAGGCATGTTTGCCAATTCCAGATGTTTGATTTTACTGTCTTTTCTAACCTCCAGACCAAAGAAAAAATGGTCGAAGTTTAAGATGGGGCTATTCTGTTGAGGAGCTTCTGCATGGCCCCCTTGAAGTCCCTGTTCCTCAGGCTGTAGATGAAGGGGTTCAGCATGGGTTTGACCATAGTGTACACCACTGAGGCCCCTGCACCCTTCCTGGAGCATGTGAGACCCTTGAGATAAAGTACACCCCAAGGCCTGTGCCATAAAACAAGCAAATCACTGACAGGTGAGAGCCACAGGCGGAGAAGACTTTATACTTCCCACTTGTTGATGGGACTTTCAGAATGGAGGAAACAATTTTGTAGTAAGAGTAAAGGATCCCTGAGATTGGAACACCCCCAAAGATGTCACCAATAAGATAGATGAATATATTATTGGTGGAGATATCATCACAGCTCTGCATGAGGAGTTGTGGAGGGTCACAGAAGAATTGAGGAATTTCCACTTTTGTGCAGAAAGTAAGTTGTGACACCATCAGGCAGTGCAGCTGGGAGTCCAAAAGGCTGATTGAAAGGTACAGCAGGACCAGCAGGCTACAGAGGTGGGGTTCATGATGATCACATGGTGCAGGGGGTGACAGATAGCCACAAACCGGTCATAGGACATGACAGTCAGGACTACACTGTCCAAACGTCCAATAATATTTTAAAAAGACAACTGAATCAGGCAGCCCACCGAAGAGATGATTCTTCTGTGAGTTTGAATGTCAAAAATCATCTCTGGGACTGTGGTAGAAGTAAAACCGAGGTCTGCCATGGACAGAATGGAGAGACAGAAGTAGATGGGGGTGTGGAGGTGGGGGTCAGAGATGACGGCCAGGGTGAGGAGCAGGTTCCCCAGGACGGTGACCAGGTACATGGACAGGAACAGCCCGAAGAGGAGGGGCTGCAGCTCTGGATCCTCTGTCAATCCCAGGAGGAGGAATTCCACGACACTTTTAGATTTTGTGGTTCCGCATAGCAGAGACACCTTATGAAATAAAGATGGAAGCTGATATTAATGGAACTAGTTTCCAGGTACCCAACAGTCTGTCTATATTTTGAATTCAAATGATTCACAAATTAAATATGCACATGTATGGACCACACCCCGTTAACAAAATATCTCATTTGTAGCAAACACATACTTTTTAGAACTCCTTTCTCAGTGGTATTTGTTCAAATCTCCTGTTTCTATGTGTGTCCACTTTGGAAAGATTGGGCCAAAGAAATTAGAGGCAGAAGGATATTTAGAGATTAAAAATGTCCATCAGTGGAGCAGGATCTTTAAATATCCGTGCAACTATTGTTACCCATTACTCTGTCAGAGCAAAGACCCGGGTCCTCCGAGTTAAAAGGAGAAACACACACGATGCCCTGGTTGCACAGTGCAGGGGCTCATACAAACCTGATTTAAACACAGGGTATAGAATCCCCATAGAACAACCATTATCTTGGAGAAAGTCACTAGTCCTAAACATACTGATTGGAGGCTTCCTGGAGTAGGATATTTCTAAATATGAGCAGGATTAAGAAGCCATCCCTTGAAATAAACCCAGTTATTAAAAGACAAATAATAACAAGAGAAAAAGAAAAGCACAGGGCTTTCCTAAGCCCCCAGTGTGTGCAAGCTGTATGGACTGCATTGCGTTCCTGTGAAGGAGAAGGGTAACCCATATATATACATTTTTTTTTCAGGGACTACTCAGTGCCGGCCACTCTGTACATGCTGGGGAATAAGAAATGAATGAAACCCAGTAGTTTCCCTGTGGGGTTTCTGCTTGGAGTACACCTGAAAGGAGGAAGGAAAGGGTTGAATAAGTTGGTTGGTTTGTAGTTTCAACATTTCATTGAAGCCACTATAACAAGAATATGATGATTTCAGCAAGACACAAAATTTATGCTAACAGCACAACTCAGTTTGGACTAGCCACATTTCAAGGCCTCAATAGCCACTGCAAACTAAATTGTGTGAAGACATTAACATGCCTTATGTGCTGTGACTAAAGCCTGGCCACTCAGATCCAAACCTGACTTCTCCCATTTTTACTCTGGATCATGGTACTGATTAAAAAATGTTGTTATGCTCATTTTGTCAGCTCTACAGCAATGTGTGCACCTGCATCTTAGAAATGATAAGTCGGATGGAAATTGAAGCTCCATGGCACAAAGCTCGGAGCCTGGCAAAAGAAACCCTAACTAATGTTTGGTGATAGTGGGGTACTCTATCATGATCCTAATCGTGCTCATTTGAAGGTGCTCAGAACTGGTATGCACAGGTCCATTTCCTGCTCTGTCCTGGGCGATGCTCATGGGAGAGAAACGTGGTAATGCAGGAGAGCGGGATTCTGAATGAGGTTCTGAAATCCCCAACAAGAAAGACAAGTGCAGGAACCTCATCAGCTTCTAAGCTGAAATATTGCACATGGGAGCGCTCCCATCTGGCCACCTCAACCTGTCTCTGCTTGTCTTCTTGATCAGGAAACAGCTCCCGAAGCCCCTGCCACACCCACCACCTGCCCGGGCACTCCCTGGTCTGTGCTGTACCTCAGCTGTGTCATGACTTAAGAACTCGTATCCAGTGCCTTCTCCTGCGTGGTCAGTGATGGGGCTGAGGCTCTGTCCTCAGGACTGACAGGAAGACAGACTCAGGCATGAATCCCGGTGTGCAGATGATGAGACATGGATGACGCGTGACCGAGACTGGCACCCAGATAAGTCTGGAGGCGCTGGCAAATTGTTTTCTGCTCCTTGGCCCTGGGAGCTCAGTGCACAGAGCTCATCATTAAGTGAAACTGGTCCCTGTTCTCCCAAACGCAGAGGACATCCTGATCTTAACAGAAGGAAAGGATAAAGTGAATGTGTTTAAAAGGTTCTGGGCCCTACCTCTTCTCAGGAGAAGACTCGTGTACATTTCCCTTCTGATTCCCAGTTTTAAGGATCTTCACATAATGCATACCTTTTTTCAGTTTAATTGATGACTTCCTGAGCTTGATATTTGCAAGTCCATTGTATTAATCGTGTGAACTAGGGGGGAATTAGGTCCTCCATAACAAAATCAAAAACTTTCTGTCTCCTGACTTAAGATCTGTCTCTAAGAGAAACTATTTCTCTTTCTTAGGGTTTTTGTCCTTTTATTTAAAGGACCGCCCAAGTTCTAATTTTTCCCTTTCACTGATGTATGCTGGCTTATTAGAAAACTACTTATTTTTACACATTGACTCATAACTCCCCACTCCTCTTGAATAGCCCAGAGTGTTGAACAGGACTACCGTTAGGAGGGCCGCTAGGGTGGAGACGCCTCCAGGTCTGCCTGGGCGAGGACCAGTTTCCGGGCCCACCTTGTCGGTGCTGGGAGGACACAGGTGCTGTTCACCGCTGTCCCGGGATCTTCCTCAGTGTCGGACCAATGGGTCTGTCATAGGGAAGCAACCACACGTCAGCTGGTTTCTCTCAGAGCACGCAAAGTGGTGTCAGAAAGAAGGGCCTGGAAGACGAAAGCCAGTCTGTTTTGTGCCCTAATCTGGGAAATGACATCCCATCAGTTCTGCCATGTGTGCTGGTTGGGAGCCAGTCAGCAGGCCCAGGACACACCTGAGGGGATGGGTCTCCACAAAGGTGCGAATTCAAGGGGTGGAGGCACAGGAATCACAGTGGAATCCTCCTCACCCACCCTCAGAGCACTGGGCTCTAGGCATCAGAAGATTCTGGGGCTGTCTCCATGCTTCCCATGGTAACACAAACCCATCACACCCCAGTGCTCTCAGCGAAATTTCCTGCAGTGTAACTGGCAGCTGGGTAGAAATCGCCTCTGACTTGGTATTTCTGCAGATTCCACGTTCTTTGTGGACACACAGCCAGAAGACGCCAGTGTGGTTTCCCTTCTGCCAACAGCGCCCCTCCACTGACATAGCATCTAATTGCAGCTGTTCTGGCTCAAATTCAGCAAATATCCTTAATAGCTTCCAATTTCTGTCAATTCAGAAGAGTTCATTTGCTCCAGAATATATTTTCCTTAAATTACTTTGGGTGGACAGACCCTAAATTTTAAATGAATGTTCTTCTGCCCGTTTGGAATTTCTCGAGTTGAAAAAGTGGGTTTTGTGTTAGTGATGGACCTTTGCAAGCTGCCGCGTCCCACCCCTGCAGCCCTCCTGCCCCACAGGACTCTGGGTGAGGAATCTGGGGATTCATCTGTCATTAACTGATACAAAGAAAATTTGACAAAACCTTGGTGGTGAAGTAGGAGTCCCCAGCCTTATCCCACCAACAAACATCAGCAATTAGACAGCTATCCAAGAGCACAACAGCTCTGGGGCAGCTCGGGAGTCACTCAGGAAATTCCAGCAACACATCAGGACAAAACACCTGGGAATAACCAGAATTGTGACACAAAAGGGAAGCAAGAACAGCTTCATTTGTCTGCATCATCCCTGGTTAAAAAGGCAGAATTACTTTCCCTCATACCAGGGTTCTTTGTGTATCATTTAGGTTTGCTTAAATGGATGCGCAAATATAGAAATCTTGTAACACAGTCATTTTTACTGGGTGTCTTCTCACTGACAGCTATGGCCTCATCACTGGTCAGGAGCATTCCTTTCATTCATATCAGAGTTCCTTATCAATGTAGTTGGTAGGAGACATAATCTAGAGGGAAAAGTCACGGTAAACCAAATTAATGTTTGAATGGGTTTTCAGAGAACGAAGACCACTACCAAAAAGCCATGTGTGACACCTCTGAGGATAGGAGGATACATATTTTGAATAACAAATATGTTGCCCAAAGACAGATTTGTCATGACCAAAGACAGGGAACCATGGCAACCAAGTAAATACCAAACAGGTTGTTACTAGTGAAAGAAAGGAGTCCCCCTTTGCCCACAACATGGACCTTTGCTGTGCAGGATAAGGGACAGGAAGACAAAGTACAACTTCTTCATGATGAAATTTGTGACTTAATATCCTCGACACATCCTTAATTATCAGAACCACATGTAAACTGGGAATATGACATCAGTACTTGAGTCGCAGTTGTGCAGTCTTTACAGAGACATATATTTAAAACCACCTTCATTTTATGAGCTTATTTTGCAATATTCCAATTGCACTCAACTCATATCTTTCTCCTCGTGTTATGATTTACCATTCAGGAGTCAGGCCATAAGAAAAGAAACAAAAGCCAATTATTTTAATAGCAGTAACCGAGTTTAAGGAGCTGGTCAAATGGCTACCAAAGGACAAAGACAAAAATGGAGCAACGTGGTCACAGATGGAAGCCGAGAAATACCAAGGGCTTAGGGGTGTACAGCGAGTAGTGGACTTAACTTTAGAGTGTAGTGAAATTATTTACCACTATTGGAAGTATGCAACAAGAAAGCCAGATGGAAAATAGAGCAGTGATTTCAAGAGACTCATCCTAGCATCACAAGATAAGTACAGAAGGGTGAGTTTGGAGGAGAAAGACAATAATTTAATAACCAACATAAACGAAAAACCACAGTGCTGACGGACAATGTATTTGAGGATAATATTGTAAGAAAATGACATTACCTGGAGCTACAATAAGCTCCTTCATAATTTAACCCTTTAAGGTTGATCTCTTCAGTAACTCACAATTTAATGATCTTAGGTGCTTTTAAAACTATCCTCATTCCTAGGCCCACACTAGTCCAAATGAATCAAAAGGAGCTCAAAAATTCTCAATCACAATATAAGATGGTCACAGGGATAGTAGTGCAGCGTGGAGAATATAGTCAGTGATTCTGCAACATCTCCCAATGTTGGCAGATAATAACTGCACTAGTGGACATGAGGATATAATTATATGGGTAACTGTTGAACTACTGTGTTGTGTAGTTGAAACCAATATAAGATGGTGTATCAATAATACTTAAACAAAAAAAAATTTATAAAATAATCTCTGGGAATGAGACCCATCCATCAGGATTTACAAGACTCCCCAGGGGATGCCAATAAAATCCATGATTGAGGACCAGGTAACTGCATCCTCAAACAGTACATAAATGAATACATTTGACAGACGAAAAATTTGTATGGAAAATACATGAGCAACTGTGGGAAAGGATGTAAATTTCAATCATATGAAAAGAGGTTATTTTACCTGGATAGCAGGTTTTTGAGAAGAGTCTCTCGTGCATTCCTTCTGATGACCAGGGATCCCAAAATATTACCCAATACAATTAAAGACAAATTAAAAGAACTAACGCTCATCTGTGAAACCTGGACTGGAGTGAAAGCCATGACAATGGAAAATGCACGACCAAGGAAGAGAATTCACTGGTATATACTGTTGGCTTTGCTGATTTTTTCAACTTACACACCAAAAAGGACTATACCTACCGAGATGAGCCTGTTTTGCTGAGGAACCTCCACATGGAGCTCTGGGTGTCCCTGTTCCTCATGCCCAGATGAAGAGTTTCACCATGGAGAAGACCACTGGGTGTATCCATAAGGCAATCACACCCTTCCTGGGAAAGTGTGACAACACTGATCCAAGACACCCCAACAGCTGTTCCACAAAGTAAACAAACAATTGACAGTGGAGAGCCACAGGGGGAGAAGGCTTTGTACTTCCCACCTGCTGAGGGGATGCTCTGAATGGAGCGGGAAAATTTACAGTAAGAGAACAGGTTCCATGAATTAGGGAGACACCCAGAGACTTCACCAAAGAAATATATGACTATGTTATTGGTGCAGGTATCTGAACAGGTGAGGTTGAGGAATCGAGAAGGGGCACAGAAGAAATGAGGTATTTCTACATCCTTGAAGCATGTGGGTTTTCACATCCTCAAAGTATGCAGCTGGGAGAACAGAGGCTGATGAAAAAAACACTTCAGCTAAGCCACAGAGGCTTGTGTTCATATGAGCAGGTAGTGCACGGGGTGGCAGATGGCCCTTCACAGATGATAGGCCATCACGATCAGGAGCATACCATCCATACATCCAAGAATGAAAATATAGACATCTAAGTCAGGCAGCCCACCTAGGAGATGACTATGCTGTGAGTTTTGATGTCCACTATCATCTTGGGTATCATGGTGGAGGTGAAACTGATGTCAGCCAAGTATAAGTTGGAAAAGAAGAAATGCATGGGTGTGTGCAGGTGGGGGTCAGAGTTGACAGCCAGGAAATAAGCATGTTCCCAAGCTTGGTGACCAGGTACATGGACAGGAACAGCCCTAAGAGGATGGGCTGCAGTTCCAGGTCATCCAAGAGATGTAGAAGGAGGAATTCTGAGATATGTGTTAAGTTTTGTGGTCTGGTGTAGCTTTGATGCTTTTGAAATACAGTGGGGTGTGTTCAATAAAAGGAAAAAATATAGTAAAAATGCACCTATTACTGTGTCTATATGTTGGGTTCAAGCAATTGCCAACCAGTATACAAGCCTGGAGCCATACACCCCAGTGACTTGCAATATTTATCAGTTTGATGAATTCTACCTGCCTAGAACTCTTCCCTTGTTGGCTCCTGTTATTTACCTTTCTACACACATGAAATTTAGAGAATACTCAACCGAAGAGGATCAGAGGAACTAAAACACTGAGATAACATATCCATGATCACAGTAAAAACACATCCTACCTCTTTAAGAAAAAATATACAGTAAGAATTATTCTACACCCATTAAGAAAAAAAATTATTCAAATTTAAAGAACTTAAGAATTGGTTATATATAACTTATTTTATTCAAATACAATGCTAGATATTCCCTGCATTTAGAATATTTATAAGCATTTCTATTTTCTTATATTTAATGGTCAGGCATGAAGTCAGGAGTTAGGGGTCATTGGGAGCATCTTGGATACGGCACACCACACAGACCCCATCATCTAGAGAGACTCAGGTCGTGTCTCAAATTCACTGCACAACAAAATTTCCTTGGAGACAACCTGCCAAATGGGTAGAATTTCCTCTGCATTGGGTACTTCTGCAGACCCTACTATACAGCTTCTGGTCATGCTGGCTCAAGTTGACTCCCTGTTTTCTGTGACAGCAGGAGGGCCCTCCATCATCAGGCCAATCTGCAGTGATTGCATGGCCACGTTGAACAAATGTCCCCAGAGGTTCTGATTTCTGCTAACCAGAGAGGAATCAACACACTCGAGAATGCGTTGTCTTTAGGTTTCTTCGTGTTTTCAGCTAATGAGAATGTTAATAAAATGTAGTTTTTGGTTTAACGGTTTTTTCCCCTAGTGTATGAAAGTGGGATGTTATGTGGATAGCGGGCACTTGTAACTTTCTAAATCCATTCCGTGCAGCCTTCCTGACCCAGACACCTCTCTGCTGAGGAACGTGGAGATTCATTTGTCATTAAATGATGGGATGAAAATGTTAATGTGTACCCATTATATACATTATGTACAATAGCCAGATTATATACAATCGTCAGATTGGACATGTAGGGAAGGATGCTATTTTTCCTGTGTGCGGATAAATGACGAGAGGGTATCTTTATGGGTTAGCACATGGCAGGTATGCAGAGGTGGGCATGAGGAGAGACTGGGTGGGAGATGTTTAGAATGATTAGTCCAGAAAAATGTATTATTAAACTGTAGTTATTTTGTTGTAGATGACAAAGATGAACAGGAATTCGCAGGACATGGACTATGAAAACCAAAGGTAGTTATGCTTGTGCAGTAAAATGTGACATATTCTCCTTGTTCTCGTCCAAATTTCCAATTCCCCTGCCAACGTGAGTGTCCTTGGCCAAATGGCAAGTGAGCAGAAATGGGCTGGGAAGGGAAGAAGGTGAAGGTTGGAGCCCTTTAAAATATTTGGGCAATAATAAAAAAATATGAAACTGAAGTCATCACACACTGGAAAGAGGGGCTCAGATATTAGACTCATCACCTAAGATGAGCATACAGGACATCGTGTACAGATAATAAAGATACTTATGTTCATGTAGTAAAATTCATATATTACTTTTGCTTTTCCCAGTTCCTCCTTAAGCAATGAGTATCTTTGAAGGAAATAGGAATCTTCTCACATTTGGTGTGTGGTGTGTAATTCAGAAATTACTGTCCTCACTTTTATATTCCTTTATTGTATGTGGAAGTTTTCAAAGCCCACCTTTTATTCTGAGGCTTCATCTTGCCGTTTCTATTAAGGAAAAACAGATTCAATTTGAGGGTCCTGGTAATAAACACAGACAAACCATGAATTTCTTAGAAAGGCCTATGAAGGGAAGGGATTTGGAGAATTAGAAAAAAAAATATGAAAAGACGTCAAATTGTTTCCACTTTTTCTTATGATAAGGTGAATGATTTATTCAGTGTTGTATAGAGTAGCAATGTGCGTAATCTCTACCCCTTACTGTGCTATTTTTAATATATGGATAAATGATAGTCCCTGCCCTTGACCTGGCCATGGCCTCATCATGTACACATGAAATGTAATGGCCAGGCAGGCATTCGAGATAAAGTATTCACGGTGTTCAAATAATTTATCTAAAGTATGTCAGACTCAGAATAGATGATAAGAATTGTATTGATATTTACAGTTTTCTTACCATGTACACATATGATCTGTTAAATCCAAGATGTCGTTAAGCATTCTGCCATGCCAAGAGCTTAAATGATGTTAAGGGATAACTTGAGCTTTTAGGACATAGTGAGTTTTTAAATATATTTTTCATTAAAGTATACTTAATATACTATTATGTTGGTTTCAAATATACAACATAGTGATATGATAGTTTCCTACATTAGTAAAAAATCACCCACTAGTGTAATTAATCTCCATCAACATATAAAGATATTACAGAACCATTGACTGTATTCTCTTAAGGCATCGCGATTTTACTGACCACTTTTGAAAGTACCTAAGATGAATCAAGATGGAAAATACAGCAGTGATTTCAAGAGCCTCACCCCAGCACCAGAAATCAAAGTATAGAATGTGAGGTTTTCTTTTTTGAGAGAGCATATCTTATATTTATTGATCAAATCGTTGTTAACAACAATAAAATTCTGTATAGGGGACTCAATGCGCAATCATTAATCAACCCCAAGCCTAATTCTCAACAGTCTCCAATCTTCTAAAGTATAACGAACAAGTTCTTACATGGTGAACAGTGCAAGGGCAGTTATCACAGAAACTTTCGGTTTTGATCACACATTATGAACTATAAACAATCAGGTCAAATATGAATATTCATTTGATTTTTATACTTGATTTATATGTGGATCCCACATTTCTCCCTTTATTATTATTATTATTATTATTTTTAATAAAATGCTGAAGTGGTAGGTAGATGTAAGGTAAAGGTAGAAAACTTAGTTTAGTGTTGTAAGAGAGCAAATGTAGATGATCAGGTGTGTGCCTGTAGACTATGTGTTAATCCAAGCTATACAAGGGCAATAAAACATCCACAGATGCAGAAGATTTCTATCAAAACAGGGGGGGAGAGGTTCTAAGCTTCACCTCTGTTGATCCCCAATTTCTCACCTGATGGACCGCCTGTAACTGTGCCTGTGTTAGGTTGTTCCTCCCTTGAGGAATCTTACCCGTCTCTGGCTAACCAGTCATCTTCTGGGGCCATACAGGGAGATGTAAAGTTGGTAAGTGAGAGATAAGCCATATTGTTTGAAAAGGTTAGCTTTTTACTTCTTTGCAGATTTATGCCCTGTGGCTTCGATGCCCAGCATTTGTCTTGAGGTATCTTTAGCACTTGGAGAAATTATGATACCTGGTAAATTCGATATGAGGCACGAATTCTATTTAAGGGTTGTAATTAGGAAGGAAGAAGAAAAGCTACAGAAGTAGCACACGGAAGAAAACATGGGAAGACTGATTATTTCTTTGACATATCTTGTTGTAGAGTAATTTAAGCATGTATAGCTTTTAAGCTACTAATTAAATTGCACACACACATTAACATCATAGGAATAAAGTTACATAACCAAAGCAGATCTATAGTTACCAGCCATCACCAGTGAGGCCAAGAAAATCAGTTAGGCACCCTAAGCATTTGTGAAAATTTGTCTGTGATATGATGAATATTGTCCAATTGTACATGAACAGTCTGAGAGAAATCAGACAAATTAAAACAGCCCATTCCTGGGAACTGTTCACATCCCATATGTTCTTTTAACAGTAGATAGTCTGTAGATGCAAGATTTTGGAGCGCTACAACTTGCACTTCTCCTAATTCTTGGTTGAGTTCCAACAGTGTAGATACAGTCAAATTTGTTGTTTTACTGTATGCACAGGCCAGCTTAGATATCTCCTTCTTCATTCCCATGGCAAGTCCAGGAACCGGTGGAATGAAAGCAGCTACAACTGCAGCATCGTGTGGATCTTTGTTGAGGTTTTTTCATGATCATCTTCTGGTATGACTCTTCCAGAGAGTGTTGATGTTGGAAGTTCTTCTTCATATCGTATCTTAGTTCATTTTCTGTGTAGCCAAATTAGGCTTTGATCCTCTGTATAAACACAAACAGACCCTTTGCCCACACTTTGATATGCCCTTTATACCATTGTGTAGAAATCATTGGAGGTCACCACACAGGAACTGCTTTTTTCTTTTTTAAGAGAAAGGAATATTATCAGAAAGTGTACCTCCATAGCCGATCATCTGACACCCTTTAAGTGATCAATGTTAAGGATATTTAAAGCATGCATTAATCGTTGATTTACAGTTAGTTTTACCTATCATGGAGTAATCCCCCTTTTCTTTCTTTCTTTCTTTTCTGTTATCTTTAATCTACACTTACATGAAGAATATTATGTTTACTAGGCTCTCCCCTATACCAGGTCCTCATTATAAACCCCTTTAAAGTCACTGTCCATCAGCATAGCTAAATATTGTAGAATCACTACTTGTCTTCTCTGTGTTGTACAGCCCTCCCCTTTCTCCCACCACCCTTATGCATGCTGATATTAATAACCCCCTTATTCCTCCCACACCTTATCCCTCCCTACCCACCCATCCTCCCCAGTCCCTTTCCCTTTGGTACCTGTTAGTCCATTCTTGGGTTCTGAGATTCCGCTGCTGTTTTGTTCCTTCAGTTTTTCCTTTGTTCTTATACTCCACAGATGAGTGAAATTATTTGGTAATTCTCTTTCTCCACTTGGCTTATTTCTCTGAGAATAATACCCTCCAGCTCCATCCATGTTGCTGCAAATGGTTGGATTTGCTCACTTCTTTTGGCTGAGTAGTATTCCATTGTGTATATGTACCACATCTTCTTTATCCATTAATCTACTGATGGACATTTAGGATTTTTCCAATTCTTGGCTATTGTAAATAGTGCTGCAATAAACATAGGGGTGCATTGGTCTTTCTCAAACTTGATTGCTGTGTTCTTAGGGAAAATTCCTAGAGGTGGAATTCCTGGGTCAAATGGTAAGTCTGTTTTGAGCATTTTGGTGAACCTCCATACTGCTTTCCACAATGGATGAACTAGTTTACATTCCCACCAGCAGTGTAGAAGGGTACCCCTTTCTCTACAGCCTCGCCAACATCTGTTGTTGTTTGTCTTTTGGATGGCAGCCATTCTTACTGGTGTGAGGTGATACCTTATTGTAGTTTTAATTTGCATTTCTCTGATAATTAGAGATGTGGAGCATCTTTTCATGTGTCTGTTGGCCATCTGTATTTCTTTTTTGGAGAACTGTCTGTTCAGTTCCTCTGCCCATTTTTTAATTGGGTTTTTTGATTTTTGTTTGTTGAGGCGTGTGAGCTCTTTATATATTTTGGACGTCAAGCCTAACATATCTGTCATTTAAAAATATATTCTCCCATACTGTAGGATATTTTTTTGATCTATTGATGGTATCTTTTGCTGTACAGAAGCTTTTCAGCTTAATATAGTCCCACTTGTTCATTTTTGCTGTAGTTTTCCTTGCCCGGGGAGATATGTTCATGAAGAGGTCACTCATGTTTATGTCTAGGAGGTTTTTGCCTATGTTTTTTTCCCCACAAGTTTAATGGTTTCCTGGCTTACATTCAGGTCTTTGATACATTTTGAATTTACTTTTGTATATGGGGTTATACAATGGTCCAGTTTCATTCTGCTACATGTAGCTGTCCAATTTTGCCAGCACCGTCTGTTGAATAGACTGTCATTTTGCCACTGTATATCCATGGTTCCTTTATCAAATATTAATTGACCATATATGTTTGGGTTAATGTCTGGAGTCTCTAGTCTGTTCCACTGGTCTGTGGCTCTGTTCTTGTGCCAGTACCAAACTGTCTTGATTACTATGGCTTTACAGTAGAGCTTGAAACTGGGGAGTGAGATCCCCCCTACTTCATTCTTCTTTTTCAGGATTGCTTTGGCTATTCGGCGCCTTTGGTGTTTCCATATGAATTTTTGAATTATTTGTTCCAGTTCATTGAAGAATGTTGCTGGTAATTTGATAGGGATTGCATCAAATCTGTATATTGCTTTGGGCAGGATGCCGTTTTGACGATATTAATTCTTCCTAGCCATGAGCATGGGATGAGTTTCCATTTGCTGGTGTCCCCTTTAATTTCTCTTAAGAGTGACTTGTAGTTTTCAGAGTATAGGTCATTCACTTCTTTGGTTAGATTTATTCCTAGGTATTTTATTCTTTTTGATGCAATTGTGTATGTAATTGTTTTCCTGATTTCTCTTTCTGTTGGTTCATTGTTAGTGTATAGGAAAGCTACAGATTTCTAAGTGTTAATTTTGTATCCTGCAAGCTTGATGTATTCTGATATCATTTCTAGTAGTTTTGGGGTGGAGTCTTTAGGGTTTTTTATGTACAATATCATGCCATCTGCAAATAGTCACAGTTTAACTTCTACTTTACCAATCTGGATTCCTTGTATTTCTTTGTTTTGTCGATTGCCCTGGCTAGGATCTCCAGTACTACGTTAAATAGCAGTAGGGAGAATGGGCATCCCTGTCTAGTACCCGATCTCAAAGGAAAAGCTTTCAGCTTCTCGCTGTTCAGTATAATGTTGGCTGAGGGTTTATGATATATGGCATTTATTATGTTGAGGTACTTGCCCTCTATTCCCATTTTGCTGAGAGTTTTTATCATAAATGGATGTTGAATTTTGTCAAATGGTTTTTCAGCATCTATGGAGATAATCATGTGTTTTTTGACTTTCTTTTTGTTGATGTGGAGGATTATGTTGATGGATTTTCGAATGTTGTACCATCCTTGCATCCCTGGGATGAATCCCACTTGATCATGGTGTATGATCCTTTTGATATACTTTTGTATTCGGTTTGCTAATATTTTATTAAGTATTTTTGCATCTTCATTCAATATCAGTTATATTGGTCTGTAATTTTCTTTTTTGGCTGGGGTCTTTGCCTGGTTTTGTTATTAGGGTGAAGTTGGCTTCATAGAATGAGTTTGGGAGTATTCCCTCCTCTTCTGTTTTTCAGTAAACTTTAAGGAGGATGGGTATTATGTCTTCTCTGTATGTCTGATAAAATTCCGTGGTAAATACATCTGGCCCGGGTGTTTTGTTCTTGGGTAGGTTTTTGATTACCGTTTCAATTTCTTTGCTCGTAATTGGTTTGTTTAACTTTTGTGTTTCTTCCTTGGTCAGTCTTGAAAGGTTTTATTTTTCTAGGAAGTTGTCCATTTCTTCTAGGTTTTCCAGCTTGTTAGCATATAGGTTTTCATAGTAGTCTTTAGTAATTCTTTGTATTTATGTGGAGTCTGTCGTGATTTTTCCATTCTCATTTGGGATTCTGTTGATTTGTCTTGATTCTCTTTTTCTCTTAATAAGTTTGGCTAGAGGCTTATATATTTAGTTTATTTTTTCAAAGAATCAGCTCTAGGTTTCATTGATTTTTGCTATTGTTTTATTCTTTTCAATTTTATTTATTTCATCTCTGATCTTTATTTCCCTCCTTCTGCTGACTTTAGGCCTCATTTGTTCTTATTTTTCCAATTTCGATAATTGTGATGTTAGACTATTCATTTGGGATTGTTCTTGTTTCTTCAAGTGTACCTGGATCGCCATATCATTTCCAATTAAGACTGCTTTCACTGCGTCCCACAGAAGATGGGGCTTTGTGTCATTGTTGTCATTTGTTTCTATATATTCCTTGTTCTCAATTTTAGTTTGTTCGTTGATCCATTTATTATTTAGGAGCATGTTGTTAAGCCTCCATGTGTTTGTGATTCTTTTTGTTTTCTTTTTGAATTTATTTCTTGTTTTATACCTTTGTGGTCTGAAAAGTTGGTTGGTAGGATTTCAATATTTTGAATTTTGCTGAGGCTCTTTTTGTGGCCTAGTATGTGCTCTATTCTGGAGAATGTTCCATGTGCACTTGAGAAGAATGTATATCCCGCTGCTTTTGGATGTAGAGTTCTATAGATGTCTAATAGGTCCATCTGCTCTACTGTGTTGTTCAGTGCTTCCGTGTCCTTACTTAGTTTCTGCCCGGGGGATCTATCCTTTGGGGTGAGTGGTGTGTTGAAGTCTCCTAGAATGAATGCATTGCAGTCTATTTCCCCCTTTAGTTCTGTTAGTATTTGTTTCACATATGCTGGTGCTCCTGCGTTGGGTACATATATATTTAGAATGGTTATATACTCTTGAGGACTAAGCCCTTTATCATTATGTAGTGTCCTTCTTTATCTCTTGTTACTTTCTTTGTTTTGAAGTCTATTTTGTCTGATATTAGTACTGCAACCCCTGCTTTCTTCTCGCTGTTGTTTGCCTGAAATATGTATTCCATCCCTTGACCTTTAATCTGTACATGTCTTTGGGTTTGAGGTGAGTTTCTTGTAAGCAGCATGTACATGGGTCTTGCTTTTTTATCCATTCTGTTACTCTGTGTCTTTTGTTTGGTGCATTCAGTTCATTTACATTTAGGGTGACTATTGAAAGTTATGTACTTATTGCCATTGCAGGCTTTTAAATTCGTGGTTACCGAAGGTTCAAGGTTAGCCTCTTTAGTATCTTACTGCCTAACTTAGCTCGCTTATTGAGCTGTTATATACACTGTCTGGAGATTCTTTTCTTCTCTCCCTTCTTATTCCTCCTCCTCCATTCTTCATATGTTGGGTGTTTTGTTCTGTGCTCTTTCTAGGAGTGCTCCCATCTAGATCAGTCCCTGTAAGATGTCCTGTAAAGGTGGTTTGTGGGAAGCAAATTCCCTCAGCTTTTGTTTGTCTGGAAATTGTTTAATCCTGATATCATATTTAAATGCTGTTCGTGCTGGATACAGTATCCTTGGTTCAAGGCCCTTCTGTTTCATTGCATTGAATATATCATGGCATTCTCTTGTGGCCTGTAGGGTTTCTGTTGAGAAGGCTGATGTTAGCCTGATGGGTTTTCCTTTAAAGGCGACCTTTTTCTCTCTAGCTGCCTTTAAAACTCTTTCCTTGTCCTTGTTCTTTGTCATTTTAAATATTACGTATCTTGGTGTTGTCCTCCTTGGATCCTTTCTGTTGGGAGTTCTGTGTATTCCCGTGGTCTGTTCGATTATTTCCTCCCCAAATTTGTGGATGTTTTCAGCAATTATTTCTTCAAAGACACTTTCTATCCCTTTTCCTCTCTCTTCTTCTTCTGGTACCCCTATAATACGGATATTGTTCCTTTTGGATTAGTCACACAGTTCTCTTAATATTGTTTCATTCCTGGAGATCCTTTCATCTCTCTCTATGTCAGCTTATATGCGTTCCTGTTCTCTGGTTTCAATTCCATCAATGGCCTCTTGCATCTTATCCATTCTGCTTATAAACCCTTCCAGAGTTTGTTTTATTTCTGTAATCTCCTTTCTGTCATCTGTGATCTCCGTCCGGACTTCATCCCATATCTCTTGCATATTTCTCTGTATCTCTGTCAGCATGTTTATTATTTTTATTTTGAATTCTTCATCAGGAAGACTGGTTAGGTCTGTCTCCTTCTCTGTAGTCTCTGTTATCTTGGTTTGCCTGTAATTTTGTCTTTTCATGGTTATAGGAATGGTTTGCAGAGCTGGGACGAGTGACGGCTGGAAGAACTTCCCTTCTTGTTGGTTTGTGGCCCTCCTCTCCTGGGAGAACAGCGACCTCTAGTGGCTTGTGCTGGGCAGCTGCGCGCAGACAGGGTTCCTGCTTCCTGCCCGGCTGCTATGGAGTTTATCTCCGCTGTTGCTGTGGGCGTGGCCTGGCTAGGTCTGCTGCTCCAAAGTGGTGGAGTTGTGTTGGAGGGGGAGAATCCGGGAGGTTATCTATCTCCATAAGCGGTTTCCATGCTCCCTGCAGCCCTGGGGTTTAGGTTGCCCAGAGATCCCCAGATTCCCTACCTCTGGATCAAGTGTCCTGCCCTGCTCCTTTAAGACTTCCAGAAAGCACCAAACAAAACAAATCAACGATCACAAAAAAAAAAATTAAAAAACAGAAATAACTAAATAAATAATAAATGGCGCTCATTTTTCTTTATTCTCCGGCACCATCCTCAGGCATCTGCTCACCAATCTTGCTGCCCTGTTTCCCTAGTATTGGGGTCCCTATCCCTTTAAGACTACCAAAAAGTGCTCGCCAAAACAAAACAACAACAACAACAAAAAAAAATTGGCTGCTCACTTTTCTTTTGTTCTCCGGTGCCAGGCCTCCGGTACCCTCTCACCATTCTTGCTGCCCTGTTTCCCTAGTATCCAGGGCCCTGCGCACACACTGTGTCTGTGCTCTGGTCTGGATGGCTGGGGCTGGGTGTTCAGCAGCCCTGGGCACCCTCTCCCTCCCGCTCTGCCTGCTCTTCTCCCGCCAGGAGCTAGGGGGAGGGGCGCTCAGTCCCGCCGGCTGGGGCTTGTATCTTACCCCCTTTGCGAGGCACTGGGTTCTCACAGGCGTGGATGTGGTCTGGATGTTGTCCTGTGTCCTCTGGTCTTTATTCTAGGAAGAGTTGTCTTTGTTATATTTTCATCGATATATGTGGTTTTGGAAGGAGATTTCCGCTGCTCTACTCACGCCACCATCTTGGCTCCGCCTCCTTGTAGAGACTGTAGATTCATAACCAGAACCTATTTCCTGCTGTATGGATTAAATAGAAGATAGTTGAAAATCATTATCAGGAATAATGGGAAAAACACACTGTTGATTAGGCCCTTCATGTCTTCCCCCTGAGAGCTCTGATCTTGTTCAGTTCTTCAGCATTTGTCCCTGGGCAGTTGGGACACTGCTTGGTATCCTAAGGCATCCAAGCCACCATTGCAGAAATGATCAGACTTACATCAATCAGTAGGTCTCAAAGTCAGTTCCACACTGGAACCATTTGGATGCTTTTAAAACTCCTCATGCTCAGGCCACACTCCAGTCCAATGAAATCAGGAACCTCTGGTGGTGAAGTTCAGCTACCAGTACCGAGAAGTTTCCCAAATGATTCCAGGAAGAACCAAGGCTGAAACAAGCAAATGCATCTTCACACGTAACCTCCATACCGAGATTTATGAAGGAGCAACATGTATGGAAAATATACAAGAGCTGCTGGACAGGTGCAGACTTTAAACATATGAAAAGACAGTCATTCATCTTCCCGGGATGCTTGGATCACCAGTGAAAATCCACCAAAGTACCCACGCAAATAATGGGATTCCATCACGCAGGAATTTTGAAACAGCCCCAGTCCCATTTAAGATATACCAATGGAAGCAATGTTCAGATTTTAAGCAAGATGAGGTGGAAACCACATGCTCTGCCAGAATGATGTGATGAGTGAGAAATAACTGGCAGGTGTAGGTTTTTGGCTTTCTGCATTTTAAAATGCATGTTCCAAATTAATGGCATGAGGGCTGAGATTAGACCCTTTTGCTGAAGGGCTTCCACATAGCCACTTTGATATCCGTATTCCTCAGGCTGTAGATGAAGGGGTTCAGCACGGGGGTGACCACAGTGTACACCACTGAGGCCACCGCATCGTTCCTGGGAGAAAGTGAAACAGCCGAATTGAGGTACATGCCAAGACCAGTGCTGTAAAATAAGCACACGACTGACAGGTGAGAGCCACAGGTGGAGAAGGCTTTGTGCTTCCCACCTGCTGAGGGGACTCTCAGAACGGAGGAGACAATTTTGTAGTAAGAAAACAGGATCCCGGAGATAGGGAGAAACCCAGAGATGGCACCAACAAGATACATGACTATGTTATTGGTGGAGGTGTCGGCACAGGTGAATTTGAGGAGTTGAGAAGGGTCACAGAAGAAATGAGCAATTTCCACATCCTTGAAATAGGTGAGCTGGGAGATGATCGAATTGTGCATCTGGGAGACCAGAAGGCTGGTGAAAAATGATACCGACACCAACAAGCCACAGAGGCAGGGGTTCATGATGGCCATGTAGTGCAGGGCATGGCAGATGGCCACCAGCTGGTCTTAGGCCATCACGGCCTAGAGAAGACTGTCCAAACATCCAAAAAACATTTAAAAGACATCTGCATCAGGCAGCCTGCATAGGAGATGACTCCACTGTGAGTTCGAATGTCCACTATCAACTTGGGGATCGTGGTGAAGGTGAAACCGAGGTCAGCCAAGGACAGGTTGCAGAGGAAGAAGTACATGGGGGTGTGGAGGTGGGGGTCAGAGCCGTGAGCCAGGATGATGAGCAGGTTTCCAAGCACGGTGACCAGGTACATGGACAGGAACAGCCCGAAGAGCACAGGCTGCCATTCCCAATCATCTGAGAGGCCCAGGAGGAGGAATTCTGAGACATGTGTTAGGTTTTGTGGTTCTGTGGAGCTTGGACACCTTTTGAAAAAGAAGAGTGCTGGTAAAAAAGAAACAGGTAAGTGGGTACCTGGGCCTGTGTCCATGGCTCGGGTGCCAGCAGTTCACAAGTAAATTGTCCACACGCGTGGGCACATTCTCCGGTCCCTTCAGCAGTATTGCTCAGTGTATGAAATACAATTTTTCTAGCCCTGTTTCCTTACTGGTTTCTGAGTTTACTCACCCCTTTTATACACACTTATGTTAGAGAAACTGAGATGTAGAATATCAGAAGAAAAGAGGACATTTAGGGATAAATGAGCAATCCATAAGAATACCATAAAAGTACAAGCCTGCATTTTTAAGGAAACACCTAAGTGTTCTTCCCCCTCAAGGATAAAGAATCATTCCAGTTAAAGGATGTTTTAATGAAAGAAGCAGCCTTCTGTCATTCAAATACAATGGAACTATATTATCTGCATTCTCAATTAAAGTAACATGTTTATAATCCGAAGGTGTTTATTTGATGTACGAGTTACCCTCACGAGTTGTCATTAGTCTTTGGTTTCCTGGCATAGACACAAACCAGTACCATTTCACTGCTGCTCTTGTCCTGAGGGTCACCCCTGAAATAAAGAGAAAAGCAGGAGAGAAGCAGTGTATGCAATCCGTAAGTACTATGTTCTGTTTCTGTGAACCAAGGAAGGATTTATTCAGTATTTAACTTTTTGTTATTGTTGTTGCCAGAGTTGTTCCAAAGATGATGTGAGCTCTGGGGAATCAGAAATGAATGTGACTCAGTCATTTCCCTCCAAGTACTCAGTAACCATTTGTCCAGGGAAAAAAAGAAAATGTTTTGTCAGATGTCCATTAAAAATGAAGCCCCCCATCTGATCACCATATACTTTGGATGAATGCGATAAAGATATGTGTATTCACTATTAAGAATAATAATCCCTATATTTTTTGCCTGGTGTATGCATCCGTCACTTATTTAATCACATAGGTACTATTAATCATCTATTTAGTCCTTCCTCAATGGTATCAACTAGGAATCAACTGAGAAGACAATGTGGAGACAGTGATAATAAGAACTTGCTTCGTGTAAGTAGTTAATAAGCATGGTAGATAGCACTAAAAATTATATAACAGAGGCGCATGCAGTTAACTTCTTTACTGTGTTAAATTTAGAAAGATTAAACCCGAGGTTCACAGCTGTTAACCAGTAACCCAATTATGGGCATTTTCCCATAGGTTGTGGTTTCCTGAGTGTGCAGTGAACTGGACAAACTGACCTCTGTTTCCCTTTGACATGGTGGAGTGCTAACTGAGAGAACAGAGGAGGAAGTGGACAGCCTAGGCGAAATCCAGGAGCAGGTGTGCATGAGAGAGATCTGCCCTAAATTCATGAGCCAATCCCGCCTGCAATCCCGCCTGGCCATCTCAGTGATCTTTCCTATACTATATGCAGCAAGTGCCACCTTCTAAACCCACAGAGGCCTGCCAGTGACCTCCAAAGAGAAGAGCATGGTGGGCAGAGGTCGTCTTTGTGGAGTAAGCAGAGAAGTGAAATGGCGGGTTTCATTGGCAAGGGATGGCCACTGGCTGGGCGCCCTGCATCTCCAGCCCGACTCTTTGACTCCAGCCCGGCTTCATCCCATTCTCTCTCATGATCAGCAACAGTTACACTGACAGTCTGTCATCCCTTCATCCTCTCTGGAAGAATAATAACAGGGCACATATACCTTAGGGGTGAGTACACAGATAACACAGAGCACTCCATTCACAGCCTGGCCCTTGGGAATCTTCTCAAGAGCTACGGTGTCACATCCACGCTCACCTGGCCTCGTTCTCCTTTGTCATCACCCTCATGATCACACCGGCATCCTTAGGAGAGAGCTGAGAGGGACTGATTTCTCAGTATGGTGAGAGAGATGCCTGTAAGGGCTGGGAACAGTGTGGGAGTGAGGCAGGACACCGAATGCAAGCTGATGCCCAGGAGCAGAGGCAAGGACATACACGTCATGACTGTCTGCGCTGAGGCTGCATACTGGCACCCTCCCATCTGGCCGCTCCAGCTGCCTGCTTCTCCTGATGACACGTACATGCGTCCCCACCCCACCCCCGTGTAGCCAGTACCCCCAGTGGCACTCAGTGGACAGAACTGCCTCTGTGCTGGGACATGACAAAGGAGAGATGAACCAAGGCCCTTCTGGTGCCTGGGTGTAGCTGGTGGCTGGTGCTCTGTTTTCAGGACTGGCAGGGACCCCTTGATTCAGACAGTGACTCTGAGGAGAGAAGTCACACATGCAGACCTGTCCTGGGACCAGCAACCTGAAAGGTTATTTACAGCTATGTGGGTTTTCAGGCTCAATACTCAGAACTCACAATTAGCCAAATGAGTCCGTGTGTTCCCCATCTCTGACTATTTGTTAGTAGTAATGGAACAGAGTCATAGGAAAAGTAGGTGTCCTTTGCAGGGTCTGAGACTTCTACTTTTTGAGTGGAATCGCACCTGTAATTATTTTCTTTTCTTTATTAAAATATACTTGATATACAATGTATCACATTGGTTTCAGGTGTACAGCAGCACATTGAGAATTATATGCATTACTAAGTGGTCGCCACGAGCAGTGTAGCTACCGTCTGTAAACATACAAAGATATAACAATATTGTTGACTATATTCCTTATGCTGTACTATTTATCCCATGACTTTTTTATTTTATAACTGAAAGTTTGTACCTTTTTATCCCCTTAACCTGTTTTGACTGTCCTCACACTAACTGTCCCCATGACAATCACCAGATTGTTCTCTGTATTTATAGAGTCCATTTCTGTTTTATTTGTTCATTTGTTCTAGTTTTTAGATTCCACAGATAAGTGAAATCATATGGCATTTCTCTGTCAGTGTCTGAATTTTTTCATGTAGCATAATATGCTCTAGGTTTACCTGTGTTGTTGCAAATTGCAAGATTTCATTCATTCTCATGGTTGAGTAACATTCCATTGTGTACATGTAGTACCACCACTTCTTTAGCCATTCATCTATCAATGGACACATATGTTGCTTCCATATTTTACCTATTGTAAGTGATGCTGTGATAAACATAAGAACACATGTACCTTTTTGAATTGGTGATTTTGTTTTTTTGGATAAACTCCCAGAAGTAGAATTGACTGGGGCATATGTTATTTTTATTTTTATTTTTTTGAGAAATATCCAAACTGTTTTTCATAGTGGCTGAACCAAGTTATGTACTCCTCTTTCTGGCTGTCCCTCATGGGGATTCAGCCATGGGAAGTTTCCCTAGGACTTCCGCAAGACCGAGAAATGACAGTGGAACATTGTTGGGGTAAAAGCATTTATTACTCAGCTTTATTCTCCTGGCAATAGATTGAGAAACTTCTTCCAACAGTGTGCAGGTCTGCAATGCTTCTCCACCTCTGTATCTTGCCAGGGCACTGGGCAGACCTCTTTCTATGGTGACTCAGTCAGTATGACTTATTGCCTACAGGTGTGGAACCAGTAGCTAGGCAGTTGGTCAAGTATATCATAAGTAGTTTAGGTTCAAGTGAGGACTGGCCATAGGAACTTTAATTTCCCCTACACTGACTTTTAAATTTCATATGTCTTAATTAAAAATTAAAACCTTTTAGTTAACATACGTTAAAATGTGAGTTTATCATCATCAAATGCATTCAAAGGACCAAATAATTTAAGGGGAATTTGGTCTTGATGTAGAGTATCAAGAATCTGATAGGAGTGATCACGGGAAGGAAATCTCCTCCCCAAAACATATATATTTATGAAAATACAATAAGTAGAACTATTCCTAAAAGAGACACCAGTGGATGCAGTACAACTGTCAGGATATATCTACATCTGTGAGAACATAACATCACAAAAAAGGGGTAATATACAAGCTGTGGCCAGGTGGGAACCGAACGCTCCCCCACCCCAATATCCGACGGGAAGAAAGGAGTCTGAATGGGGAAGGAGTGAAAGCCCAGGACTGCTAAACAACCAGTTCTAGGATTCCGCACCCTGAACGCAGACACAAGGTGCACGGAGTGCTGAATTTTAGAGAAACGGAAAAGCAAAACCTGTGGGCAGGTCCCTGCAACCAGCGACCCTGAGACAAAAGAAAAGCAAGTGCTTTCTGCAAGTCTTAAACAGACTGGGACCCCATAACTGGATGAAGTTGTGCCAGCACACTTAGCCAGCAGCTGGTAATAATGTGGAAACTTAGGCACCCTAAACCCCGGTGAGGCAGTACAACTCTGAAGCCCCTCATGACAGCGCGCACCCGGGGTGGAGTAGCCGTAAGGGACCGGAGCAGATCTATGCACCAACAGCGCCAGACAGGACCAGGAGAGGCATGTGTGAGCCCGCAGCAGCACAAGCGAACAGCCCAGGTGCAGCTCGCATGCACTGCTGGCAGTGAAGCCATAGGAGCCCAGTAGAGGCCTGTGTGGAAGAGCCCCGTGTGCACCTGCAGTGGAGCCAGAGGGAGCAGTCACACACGCAGCACCCGACTGGAATCCCAGCCCAACGCACAGCCACCTGAGACAGACCCAGTGGCCGCTGCTGCTACACAGCTTCCTGGCAGAAGTGCTTCTAGCATGGAGGAGCGCACCTGGCATGCCTGCCACTCCCCGCAGGGCTCCATGCTGCTCTGATGGAGACCATGCACAAAGCAGCTTAGTGGACTAACCTGGTGGCTGCTGCAGGAATGTGGGTTACTGTCACAGGCAGCGGAGAAGGGAAAGGCATCCAGCAAGCAGGAAAGGACTTTCTTCTCCCAGCTGACACACCTGCAACCTGCCTACAGCCACTGCTATCACCATGAAAAGGCAAAAAATTTAGTATAGTCCAAGATAGTTCAAACAACACCTGAGAAAAGATGTGCAGAGGCAGACCTAACCTGTCTCCCTAAAAAAGAATTCAAAATAAAATCATAAAGATGCTGACAGAGCTACAGAGATATATGCAGGAGCTAACAGATGAAGTCTGGAGGGAGATTACAGACGTCCAGAGGAATATTACAGAAGTGAAACAAACTCTATAAGGATTTATAAGCAGAAAGGATAAGATGCAAGAGGCCATTGATGGAATAGAAACTAGAGAACAGAAACACATAGAAGCTGATATAGAGAGAAAAAAGAATCTCCAGGAATGAAACAATATTAAGAGAACTGTGGGACCAATCCAAAAGGAACAATATCTGCATTATAGGGGTACCAGGGAAAGAAGAGAGCGAAAAAGGGTAGAAAGTGTCTTTGAAGAAATAATTGCTGATAACATCCCCAAACTGGGAAGGAAATAGTTGCTCACACTACAGAGGCACACAGAACTCCTGAGAGACGGGACCAAAGAGGACAACACCAAGACACATAATAAGTAAAATGGCAAAGATCAAGGAGAAGGACAGAGTGTTAAAGGAAGCAAGAGAGAGAAAAAAGGTCACCTACAAAGGAAAACCCATCAGGCTATCATCAGACTTCTCAACAGAAACCTTACAGGCCATAAGAGAATGGCATGATATATTTAATGCAATGAAACAGAAGGGTCTTGATCCAAGAACACTGTATCCAGCACGATTAACATTTAAATATGTAGAAGGGATTAAACAATTCCCAGACAAGCAAAAGTTGAGAGAATTTGCCTCCCACAACCACCTCTACAGGGTATCTTATAAGGGCTGCTCTAGATGGAAGCACTCCGAAAAAGAGCACAGAACAAAACAACCAAAATATGGAGAAGGGAGGAGGAGTAAAAGGAAGGGAAAAAAAAATATCATCAGACTGTGTTTATAACAGCTCAATAAGCGAGTTAAGTCAGACAGTAAGGTAGTAAATAAGCTAAACTTGAACCTTTAGTAACCACAAATCTAAAGCCTGCAATGGCAGTAAGTACATATCTTTCAATAATCACACTAAATGTAAATGAAGTGAATGCACCAATCAAAAGTCACAGAGTAATGGAAAGGATAAAAAAGCTAGACCCATCCATATGCTGCTTACAAGAGACTCACCTCAAACCATGGATCAACGACCAAATTAAAATGGAGATCCAGCAATATATGGAAACAAATGACAACAACAACACAAAGTCCCAATTTCTGTGGGATGCAGCAAAAGCAGTCTTAAGAGGAAAGTATATAGCAATCCAGGCATATTTAAAGAAGATAGAAAAATGCCAAATGAATAGTCTACTGTCACAATTATAGAAATTGGAAAAAGAAGAACAAATGAGGCCTAAGGTCAGCAGACAGAGGAGCATAATAAAGATCAGAGAGGATGTAAATAAAATTTAGAAGAATAAAACAATAGAAAAAAATCAATGAAACCAAGAGCTGATTCTTCAAGAAAATAAACAAAACAGATAAGCCTCTAGCCAGACTTATTAAGAGAAAAAGAGAGTCAACACACAGCAACAGAATCAGAAACAAGAAAGGAAAAATCATGACAGAACCCACAGAAATACAAAGAATTATTAGAGAGTACTATGAAAACCTATATGTTAACAAGCTGGAAAACCTCGGAGAAATGGACAACTTCCTAGAAAAGTACAACATACCAAGACTGCCCCAGAAAGAAACAGAAAATCTAAACAGACCAATTACCAGCAATGAAATTGAAGCGGTAATCAAAACACTACCATAGAACAAAACCCCCTGGCCAGATAGATTTACCTCAGAATTTTATCAAACACACAGAGAAGACATAACACCCATTCTCCTTAAAGTTTTCCAAAAAATAGAAGAGGAGGGAATACTCCCAAACTCATTCTATGAAGCCAACATCACCCTAATACCAAAACCATGCTAAGACCCAAAAAGAAAATAAAACTACAGACCAATATCCCTGATGAATGTAGATGCAAAAATACCCAATAAAATACTAGCAAACCGAATTCAAAACTACATCAAGAGGATCATACACCATGACCAAGTGGGATTCATCCTTGGGATGCAAGGATTGTACAGCATTTGAAAATCCATCAACATCATCCACCACATCAATAAAAAGAAGGACAAAAACCACATGATCATCTCCATAGATGCTGAAAAAGCATTCGACAAAATTCAACATCCATTCATGATAAAAACTCTCAACAAAATGGGAATAGAGGACAACATCCTCAACATAATAAAGGCCATATATAATAAACCCACAGCTAACGTCATACTGAACAGCAAGAGGCTGAAAGCTTTTCCTCTGAGATCGGGAACAAGACAGGGATGTCCACTCTCCCCACTGTTATACATTGTAGTACTGGAGGTGAAGCCATGGCAATTAGACAAAACAAAGAAATAAATGGCTTCCAGATTGGTAAAGAAGAAGTCAAACTGTCACTATTTGCACATGACATGATATTGTACATAAAAAACCCTAAACACTCCACCCCAAAACTACTAGAACTAATATCAGAATTCAGCAAAATTGCAGGATACAAAATTAACACTCAGAAATCTGTGGCTTTCCTATACACTAACAATGAACCAATAGAAAGAGAAATCAGGAAAACAATTGCATTCACAATAGCATCAAAAAGAATAAAATACCTAGGAATAAACCTAACCAAGGAAGGGAAAGACCTATACCCTGAAAACTACAAGACACTCTTAAGAGAAATTGAAGCAGTCACTAACAAATGGAAACTCATCCCATGCTCTTGGATAGGAAGCTTTAATATCATCAAAATGGCAATCCTGCCCAAAGCAATATACAGATTCAATGCAATCCCTATCAAATTACCAACAGCATTCTTCAATGAACTGGAACAAATAGTTCAAAAATTCATATGGAACCGCCAAAGACCCAGAATAGCCAAAGCAATCCTGAGAAGGAAGAATAAAGTGGGGGGGAGAATCTCGCTCCCCAACATCAAGCTCTACTACAAAGCCACAGTAATCAAGACAATTTGGTACTGGCACAAGAAAAAAGCCACAGACCAGTGAAACAGAATAGATACTTTCTTCTTTGAAGAACTTTCTGTTCTTCAAAGGGGTATGTCGGGGGACTTGGTGAAGGGGGGAGCCTAGTAAACATAATGTTCTTCATGTAATTGTAGATTAATGATGCCAAAATAAATAAATAAATAAATAAATAATGAAGTAGAAGCCAAAAAAAAAAAAGAATCAAATAGTATTTCCATTTTCTGCTTCATAGTTTTGTATCTAAGGACAACTTTTTACCATGGAAAGAATGCTTAACATAAGATATACTATTTTAACAAGACTTGGTAATAAATTATCATTGAGTGTAGGCATAATGCTGTACTTCTGATCTCTAGATTTTATTCACCTCCCTTGACTGAAACTTTATACTATTTGATTGGTAACTCTCCAACTCCTCTTCTGCCAGCCCATGGCAGCCAGCACTCCACAATATGATTCTATGAATTTGACTATTTTAGGTACATCATATATGTGGAATCACGCAGTATTAGTCTCTCTGGGATTGCCTTATCTCATTGAGCACAATTTCTTCAGGGTTTACCCATGTTGTTGCAAATGCAGAATAACCTTTTTTGAATCAGGACAAATTATAATATGTAATCACAGTTGATTTATTCGTCTGTCAATGGACATGTAGAGTTTAGGCAGTTCCCAGTTCTTTGCTATTCTGGCTAGTACTGCAATGAACACAGGAATGCAAATATCACTTAGATATCTTGATCTCGATTCTCTTGTGTATATACCAAGAAGTGGGATGCTGGATTCTGTGGAGCTCTATTTTTAATTTTCTAAGGAAGCTTCATACTGTTTTGCATAGTGACTACCACATTTTAAAAAATTTACACTTACAAAGACCTGAATGTAAGTCATGAAATGATAAAACCCTTAGAAGAAAACATAGGCAAAAACCTCTTGAATATAAACATGGGTAAATTTTTTCTAAACGCACCTCTTCAGGCAAGGGGAACAAAATAAAAAATGAACAACTTGGGCTACATCATGCTGAAAAGCTCCTATACAGCCAAGGACACGATCAGCAGAACAAAAAGCCATCCTAGAGTATGGGAGAATATATTTGCAAATGACTTATCTGATAAGGGGTTAACATCTAAAATATATAAAGAACTCATATGCCTCTACACCCAAAGAGCAAATAAACCTATTAAAACAAGGCTAAACATTGATTCCACACATATGATGTGGCAGAAAATACGAACAATTCTTCAAAGAAGAAATTCATATGGGTGACAAGCACATAAAAAGATGCTCCACATCACTAATTATCAGGGAACTGCAAATTAAAACCACAATGAGATGGCCAACATAGAAAAGAACAGGAACAACAAATGTTGGTGAGGATGTGGAGAAAGGGGAACCCTCCTGCACTGCTGGTGGGAATGTAAATTAGTTCAACCATTGTGGAAAACAATAAGAGGATCCTTAAAATGCTTAAAATACAAATACCATTTGACCTAGGAATTCCACTCTTAGGAATTTACCCTAAGAATGTAGGAGCCAGTCTCAAAAAGACATATGTACAACTATGTTTATCACAGCACTATTTATAATAGCCAAGAAATGGAATCAACAAGAAATGGAATCAAGAAATGTCCATCAGTAGATGAATGAATAAAGAAGATGTCGTACATATACACAATGGAATATTACTCAGCTGTGATAAGAAAACAAATACTACCATTGGCAACATGGATGTAGCTAGAGAGTATTATGCTCAGTGAAATAAACCAGGTGGAGAAAGACATGTACTAAATGATCTCACTCATCTGTGGAGCATAAGAACAAAGCAAAAACTGAATGAACAAAACAGCACCAGACTCACAGAACCCAAGAATGGACTAACAGTTACAAAAGAGAAAGGGACTGGGGGCAAAGGGGCTCGGAAGGGAGGGAGAAGGGGAATAAAGGGCATTATGATTAACACACATAATGTAGTGGGGGGACATGGGGAAGGCAATGGAGCACAGAAAAGACAAGTAGTGATTCTATAGCATCTTACTACACTGATGGTCTGTGACTGTACTGCAGTATGTGGTGGGGACTTGATAATGAGGGGAATCTAGTAACCACAATGTTGCTCATGTAATTGTATATTAATGATACCAAAATAAATAATAAATAATAAATAAATAATTTGCACTTACATTGTACAAGGGTTCCGATTTCTCCACATCCTTGCCAACAATTGTGGCCTTTCTTTTTTTTAATAACCATCCTGACAGTTGTGAAGTGACATCTCAGGGTGGTTTTAATTTGCATTTCCCTGATAAATCGTGATAATGAGTACTTGTTAGCCATGTGTATACATTCTTTAGAGTAATGTGTGCTTCCATCTTTAGCATGATCATTAACCAGGTTATTAGGGTTTTTTTTACTACTGATTCATCTGAGTTCCTTATATACTTTGGAGATTAACCAATTAGCAGACTTATAGTTTGCAGATGTGTCCTCCATCCCAGAGAGTGCCTGTTCACTAATGAGGAATCTGAAGTACACTGAGGTGCCACAGGTACCAAAGTTTTGCTGAGATCAAGATGGGGTGTGTCTTTAAATCCCATACTCTTCCTGTTATCTGTGATGCCTCCCTTAGAACAAAGTTAATAGCAACATTCTAGATAGCTACTGTGGACTTGTTTGGCATATTTCCATCTAGGCTTTTCCCCATGCATTGTGTTTGTATTAGTAGCATTCATTCTGAATTTCAAAGGTCAAAGAATGAAAAAAGAGAGTTTTACCTCTGGGGAGAATAGAAAATGATATGTCAAAGGAAACCTTGCTGAATTAGGTCCTCCAGAGAAACAGATATATATACATATATATACATATATATATATATATATATATATATATATATATATATATATATATATAATAGAAGAGAAATTTAAGAAATTAGTACACATGGTTGTGGAGAGTTAGCCAGCCCCTATTTTACAGGGTAGACCAGCAGGCTGGAATCAGTGAGGCATTCTAATTCAATCAAGAGGCATCTGTTGGCAGGGTTTCTTCCTCGACCATACCAGTTTTTTTTCTATGAAGGCCTTTAACTGATTGGGTAAGACCCACCCCTATTATAGCGGGTTCTCGGCTTTACTCAAACTGCGTTGATGTAAATGCTAATCTCTGCCACAAAACACTTTCACAGAAACATCCAGAATAATTGGCCAAATATCTGATCACCAATGTCGGGCCAAACAGAAATATTAAATGAGCCATCACAATTACCTTGGCAAATTCCAAAACTTTTGTCCGTTTATTTGGCTTTCAGAAATGTAGGCATGCCCTATCCATTTTTTCCAGAGTAGATCATACCCACAGTTTTTTATATCACCTCATGAAAAACAAAGGAATCAAAACCCTAGTTTGGTCATTTTTGATTGGGGATAGTTCTTCTTATTAGGTCTGCATGGCTTTATCCTCTTTAAAGGGTGTTCCCTTCTCCAGTATGAAAGTTCCTCATCGTGAAGTTGATAGACAGTTTAGTTACTGACCAAAGGTCAAATAAATTAAACTAGTTATTAGACATGTTTTCAGAGATCCCCTGCACGCTGAACAAACTACGTGCAGCATCTCTAAAGGAAAGATGGGCACCCGCGTAGTGGACACACATCAGAGGCACAGGTTGATTTCTCAGGATAAGAAATAGGGAGAAGTATCTTCCAGTTGAGCGCTGTAGTGTTACTAGTGAAGGGAGGTAGCTACTTTTGCTGAAATAAGTACACAGGGGGCATCATCGTATTATCAACACAGATATGCAGTTGCAAGGTGCACAAGGAAAAGGTCGGTAGAGAAATATCAAGGATGTTGGGGAAAGTCACATTGCCCATAGCCAGGGGGACCTTGCTGTCTTCCCTCGTCTGAGCTCAGATCACTTTGAGAACATCAGCACCTACTCATGAGCAGGAAACTATTCAAACACACTAGATGTCACTGAACAAACATGTACTTATATCAGTAGTTCCAGCCCTGAATTTACATGACAGCCAACGGGGATCATTTTTAAGGCCACAGTTAAGTGAAATGAAATCATGCTCTATGGTGAAGAGGATTCATCCATACTTTAAAAGCTCCCCAATGATTGTAACAGAAAGCCAGAGATGAGAGCCAGTTATGGGCAATCTTTCTCATAACATGCATCCAAAAGTTGTTTGGATGGGAATAGCTGTGAATTTTGGAAAGGGTTCAGGATTGTAATTATTTAAAAAAAACCTAAGTTGTACGTTTCTCTAGAATGCAGGGGTCACAGATGAGAAATAAAAATGCTCCACTCCTGTACAATGATTTAATCATGCACTGATTGTATGAGGATAGGTTCCCACAAAACTGCCACAATCCCACTGATAATGGATCAAATGATCAATACTCAGATAGGAAGCACTGAGGGTATTGACAGGCCCAAGAAACAAAAAAATCATGGAAACTAATGGGCACAATTTCATGCTCCAGCTATTTGGTTTTACTGAATTTTTCAACCCGCACGCTGAGAAAGGTGGCACAGGCGTTGAGATTTGGATGCTCCCTTGAGGAGCCTCTGCAGGGCTCCCATCATGTCCCTGTTCCTCAGGCTGTAGATGAAGGGGTTCAGCATGGGGGTGACAACTGTGTACATCAGGGAGGCCATTGCAAGCTTCCTTCGAGCCTCTGAGGCAGCCGAACTGAAGAACACCCCAAGGCCTGTGCCATAAAACAAGCAAACAACTATTAAGTGAGAACCACAGGTGGAGAAGGCTTTGGACTTCCCACCTGCCGAGGGGACTCTCAGAATGGAGGAAACGATTTTGTAGTAAGAGAAAAGGATCCCTGACACCGGAACTCCACCAAAAATGGCACCTGTAAAATACATTAATATGGCGTTGGTGGGGATTTTAAAGCAAGCGATGTTGAATAGCGGAGAAAGGCCACAGAAGAAATTAGTTATTTCCACATCTATAAAGAAGGTGAGCTGTACCAGCATCAGACTGTGCAACTGGGAGTCCAAAAGGCTAATGAAAAATGACGCCAAAACTAGCAGGGCGCAGAAACGGGGATTCATAATCACTGGGTAGTGCAGGGGGTGACAGATTGCCACAAATCGGTCATAGGCCATGGCAGTCAGGAGTATGCTGTCCATACATGCAAAAACAATAAAAATAGACATCTGAGTCAGGCAGCCTGCATAGGAGATGACTCTGCTAAGAGTTTGATTGTCCACAATCATCTTGGGGACTGTGGTGGAGGTCAAACCAATGTCAGCCAAGGACAGGATAGAGAGGAAGAAGTACATGGGGGTGTGGAGGTGGGGGTCAGAGCCGATGGCCAGGATGATGAGCAGGTTCCCCAGGACGGTGACCAGGTACATGGACAGTAAGAGGCCAAAGAGGAGGAGCTGCAGTTCTGGATCAACTGATAGGCCCAGGAGGAGGAATTCTGTGACATGTGTTAGATTCTTTGTTCCCATGTAGCTGGGACACCTCCTAGAAAGGAAAAAAAGGCTGGAAATGAATGAAACAATCACACAGGAAGCCAGCACACCATCTACATTTTGAATTCAAGCAAATCAAAGTTAAGACTTCAACCCCTGAAGATCATACATGGCAGGACCTTGAGCAATATTTGTCACTAGTGGCCAACTCATTTCTTTTAGATCTCTTGCCTCATTGATTTCTTGTCTATTTACCTGTTTCTATATAAACCCACGTCAGAGACAATGAGCTAAAGTGTGACAGAGGAGCAAATGATTTAGAGCTGATACATTCATGACTGCACTTACATATCTGTCCCCTCATTTGAGGAAAATAGATGGGATAAATATATCATTCTCTGATTTAAAAAATTCACTCCATTTAAAAGACATTAGGAAGCAATCATATATACTTTAACTTATCCAACTGCATTACAAGACATTCCCTTAATCTGGAGCATTTATAAACACTCTGTAATGTTACCTGAATTCTAAATGAAAGTCATGTTGTGTTTAATCAGTTAGAATTTTGATATGACGGTTATCTAGATCGATTTTAATTATGATTTGGTTTTCTGATATCTGTCCTCAGTGGAATTAAGTGCTCACCCACGTATGTGAGTTGTGTTTAAGAGTTTTTGTAAACATTAATCCTAATATGAAGTTTTGTATACAGCACTGTTTGTATCAACTCTACAGCATGTCAAGGACAGCCTTTGTGCTTGAGGCTGCTTTCTGCATTTAAATCTCCGCTATATATTGCATTGACAGAAATATTTAAACATGAGAGGCAGGGGGGAAAAGATGGGGGCATGAGAAGTGAGTCAGAAACCTCTTCACAGAACCACATATAACACAAAAGTACAGCAAATACAACTACTGCTGAAAAAGCTACCCAAAGAATGCAGAACAGACTGCCTATATCTGGGGAAAAGAGAATTGCTCATGGAAAAAGATAAAGTAACAATGCCATGATCTGGCAGGTCCCAAGCCCTAACTCCCCCACCCCAGCTCACAGGCCAGAGTAAAAGAAATGGGGCGGGGAGGGAGTAGAAGCCCAGGACTGCTAAACGTCCATCCCTGGAGATCTGCTCCTGGAGCACCAACCCACATTAAATGGTGATCCAGAGATTAGTGGGGTTGGAAAGCAAAGGCAGGCAGAATACATGGAGAGACTGAGATTCCAGTTGCTTTACATAACAGGTACCCACAACCTGCTGCTCCAGAGCAAAACAAAGACAGGCACTGTTTGCAGATGACATGATATTATACATAAAAAGCCCTTAACAATACACAGAAATCTGTTGCATTACTGTACACTAACAATGAACCAGCAGAAAGAGAAATCAGGAAATCAACTTCCCTTACAGTTGCATCACAAGGAATAAATTACCTAGGAATAAACTGACCCAAGGACGTGAAAGACCTATACCCTGGAAACTACAAAACACTCATGAGAGAAATTAAAGAATTCACCAATAAATGCAAATACAACCCATGCTCACGCATAAGAAGAACTAATGTACTCAAAATGGCATTCCTGCCTAAAGCAATCTACAAATTCAATGCAATCCCAATCAAAATACCAACAGCATTCTTCAACAAACTAGATCAAATAGTTTTAAAATTCATGTGGAACCACAAAAGACCCTAAATAGCAAAAGCAATCCTGAGAAGGAAGAATAAAGCTGGCAGGATTATGCTTCGAAACTTCGAGCTGTACTACAAAGCCATAGTATGAAAACAATTTGGTACTGTCACAGGAACAGAGCCATAGAAGAGTGGAACAGAATAGAGAGCCCAGATATAAACCTACATATACATGGTCAATTAATATACAATAAAAGAGCCATGGACATACAATGAGGAAACAGCAGCCTCTACAACAACTGTAGCAAAACAGGACAGCTACATGCAAGAGAATGAAACTGGAGTGTTGTCTAACCCCATACACAAAAGTAAACTCAAAATGGATCAAAGACCTAAATGTAAGTTATGAAACCATAAAACACTTAGAAGAAAACATAGGTAAAAACCTGTTGAATATAAACATGAGCAACATTTTCCTGAACACGTCTTCTTGGGAAAGGGAAACAAAAGCAAAAAATGAACAAGTGGGACTACATCAAGATAAAAAGCTTCTATACAGCAAAGGACACCATCAGCAGAACAAAAAGGCAACCTACAGTAAGGGAGAATATATTAGTAAATGACTTATCTGTTAAGGGGTTAGCATCCAAAATATATAAAGAGAGCACATGCCTCAAAACCCCCCAAACAATGACCCGATTAAAAAGTGGGCAGAGAATCTGCACAGACACTTCTCCAAAGACGAAATTCAGATGACTAACAGATACATGAAAAGATGCTCCACATCACTAATTATCAGGAAATGCAAATTAAAAATGCAATGAGATATCACCTCACACCAGTTAGGATGCCCAACATCCAAAGGACAAGAAACAACAAATGCTGGTGAGGATGTGGACATAGGGGAACCTACACTGCTGGTGGGAATGTAAATTAGTTCAACCATTGTGGAAAGCAATATGGAGGTTCCTCAAAAAACTGAAAGTAGAAATGCAATTTGAACCAGTAATTACACTTTTAGGAATTTACCCAAAGAAAAGAAGATCCCAGATTCAAAAAGACTTATGCACCCCTATGTTTAACACAGCCCTATTTATAATAGCCAAGATATGGAAGGCACCTAAGTGTCCATCAGTAGATAAATGGATAAAGATATGGTACATGTACACAGAAGAAAACTATTAAGCCATAAGAAGTAAACAAATCTACCATTTGCAACAATGTGCATGGAGATAGAGGGTATTATGCTTAGTGAATAAGCCAGATGGAGAAAGTCAAGTACCAAAAGACTTTACTCATTTGTGGAGGGTAACAAGCAAAACTGAAGGAACAAAACAGCAGCCGACTCACAGACTCCAAGAAGGGACTAGCGGTTACCAAATGGAAGGGGTTGGGGAGATCAGGTAGGGAAGGAAGGAGAAAGGGATTGAGGGGCAGGATAATTAGCACTCACAATATAGGTGGGTCATGGTTAAGGCAGTACAGCATTGAGAAGACAAAAATGACTCTATAGCATCTTACTACATTGATGAACACTGATTACAGTGCGGTGGCGGGGACTTGATAACATGGGGGAACATTGAAACCAGAATGTTGCTCATGGGAAACCTTCATTAGATTATATGTCAATGATAACCTAAAAGAATGTTTCAATACATTTCTAATTCTAAAATTTGTGGAGCATTGTTTCCTCATGAAATCAGCACTTATTTACAGTTGAGATTTTACAACCAAGGCATGTACCAAAGCTGACTGAAACCCAGCCTTCTTAAACTAGATTGAGAACTTCAATGTCAGTCCTTCCTGATCGTGGGGCCTACAATTCTCAATTGTAGGCAATTCGGGTCATAGTTCGTCCTGGCAGGTAACACGTTATTTGATTTGAAAAAAATGCAAAAAAAAGTGTAATTCAGAAAATAATATAACAAAAGCCTGAATTGTAAATGGAGGTAAGAATGGAACCCAGCTTATAGGGTCATTTTGAGAAATGAAAGGAAATAATAAATATAAAGTGCTTAGAACACTGATGGTCACTCCCAATCGACCATTATAATTAACTGTGGATCTTTTAAAATATACTGAGGTGCTGGCTGTATCCTAAATCAGTTAAAGTAGAATCTCTGTATGTGAATCTGTTCACAAATCTAATGTACAGTGAGAGCTGAGAAGCACTGCCTTTGAAAACCACCACTTAGTAAATCCTCCATTAATGCTATTTATTAGTAGTATCAGTAAAACCCACTCATCATATCAAACATTAAAAATGTGAGCATTCAGTAATATGTGCTTCATAGCTTATTCTATAGAGATTTGAAATATTACCAATAAAATTTCTGCTTTGTTGCACCCACTTCTTGATCTCTTTCCCCTATATATACATGTCCCTCAAAGGCAACCAGTGTCTAGAATTTTACAGGTATATTCTCTTGCCAATGTTTCTGTGGTGTTAGGATTGATAAAAATATTAAAATGCATTTCTAATTCTAAAATTTGTGAAGTACTGTTTCCTCATCAAATGAATACTCTTATTTACAGTTGAGGATTTACAACTAGGGAAGGTCTCAACGGTCTTCCTGAAAACCTAGCTTATTTCCTTATTATGACAATCTTATGCAAATTCATTTACCTCTCCACATAACACAAGTGAGAATGTGTATGATATAAATATGAAGTATAGTTTTTTGATTGTTCAAATCAGTGCACATTTAATTCTGCTATTCATTGCCTGCATAATTTTCCCATTTAAAAAATCAGATACAATCAACTACCTATTCTTACTGCTGAAATATAGAATCAGGTTTATCCCTGAAGTCTGTCTAGTAATCGCTATTCCATGATGCCTCACCTAAAACTCTAAGCTTGGAAATAATATTTGTATATCTCATATTTTCAAAGTAAGATGGAAAAAATATTTCTCTTCTTGGAAACCCTATGAACCACATTAGGTATGCCAGACAGACTCCAGTGAAGCACTTTTTCCATTTCCAGATTCGCAGGTGACTTCAGTGGGTCCCATGAAGAGAAACCATCTGAGACAAAGGTAGTCTGAGAACAACATATTTCACTAAATTTAGAGAGTGTGTAAATATCTCAACCAGTTTCTGATGGCATTTCTTACCTAGAAATGGGAAGAATAATATCCCTGAAATTTGCCACTTAGTATTGTTATTGAATTTTAATCAGAATAATATTATTATTGCAGCAGTAGATTACTGATAAATTTAACATCAAGAAATACATAACGGATTTTATTTAGTTACATGGCAGAGAGATCAAAGCATTTCTCATACCAGGGAAGTAGAGCATGGCATGACTTGATATCATAAATGTGGAATCCTGTCCGTGTCTCAGTCTATGATGGCAAATTTGCCTTCCCTTTCTATTTCTACGTCCTTTAAATTTTTCATTGTTTAAAATTTCCACAAATTTTTGACACTTGAATATATTTAATTGATATTTGAGTATATAGTGACATATACTTTATAAAAGGAAAATAATAGGCTCATAGAAAGTTCATGCTGTAGAGACACACCAGTCCTGCTGTGCCTTGTCTTGTCTTATGGGATATTCTGGAAAGGATATACTTGTATAAGGGCAAAATTAAATGTCCTGTCAGACAAATCCATAACTTCAGATCACAGGATATTTTAATCATACAGTACGAAGCTAGACAATTAATAATAATAATAATATCTGAAATTTTCTCTGCCCTTTCTATGTACACAGAGATGCTAAGAACTGGCCCCATATCACACAAGAGATAAGAAATAGAGCAGACAGAATTAACGTAATTTGTGAGTGTCTGACGCCCATACGCTAAGCTCCTCTTCACACTGTTTCCCTGCCGTTCACAAGGCTTAACACAGACGTCCAGAGGTCTTAACAAAATTTAGTTAAGATAAATCTTTTATCTGAGTTTGGTTTCCTAAGAATGGAACCCAGCACCCTGACTGAGAAGGGCTAGAGTACAAGCTGAAGGAGGAAGAAGACACTTTAAGGAAGATGGCAGCAGTGGCGAGAGAGAGATCTGCCTTAAATAATTATCTGCTGATCCTTCTCTGACCCTGGCCTTCATCTCCGCTGTCCTTCCATTGGTTGATGAAGCAAGGGGATCCAGTCGTCTCTGAGAGGCCCACTGGGAACCTCCAAAGGGAAGAGCATGGTGACTGGGGTGGTCTCTGCCCGGAGTGGCCTGGCAGGTTGAACGACATGTTATGTTGGCAGGAGAGAATAGTGTGGCTGGTGCCCTGTGTCTGGATTTTGGATTCACCCCATGGCAAGATATATTTAAATGCTGTGCTCCCTTGTTCATCTGTAAAATGACAATAATATGCATTCCTCTTTTGTGGGGTGTGATTATGCAGGTAAAATGAAACAAACTCTAGACAACGGCTAGCTCCTGGCACCTCAGGATGTTCTTAGGGAAGACTCGTGATGCCATGCTTTCTGAATTCATCCTCACCTCCACTTCATGATCTTTGAGTTCTTAGGGGACAGTTCAGACAGCCCTGTTTCCTGTTATAGTTGTAGTAATGCCTATGGGGTCTAGAACCAGGGTTGGAGCAAAGCAGAACTGTACTAGGAATTCTTAGACTCCCTCCAGAACCAGGAACATTAACTTCACAGTGCTCAGAGGCGAAACTTTGCACACTGTTGTCCCACCAGCAGTCCAACCCCATCCCAGATATCCTGCTTCTCCTGGCAATAAGGAAACAATTTTCTCCCAGTGTCCCCTCTACCCAGTCTCCCAGGGCACTCACTGGGCTGCGCTGTGACTCTGCCGCTGCATGACCAGGGAAGGCCAGTCTGCTGTCCCTCTCCTGCCTGGTGCGCAGTGACGGCTGTGACTGTGTCCTGAGGACTGGCAGGAAGACAGACTCAGGCTTGCCTTCAGAAGGAGATTACTACACTGAGAGGAGGAGACGTGGGGACTGTCAACCTGAAAGAGTGGAGATACAGGCCGATTATAGATGTATGGCCTTGGGAGCCCCATGCACAGGACTCATAATTAGCTAAATTGGTCCAGGAGATCTATTCCCTTAAGGCTTTGCAGTTTTGAGGAACCGTGGGAGGAAAGCCAATGTCCTTGGTCCAGCTCAATTACTTCTGAGTCCTACCCTTTCCCAGAGGCACGTGTACTTGGCCTACTCCAGTCACACTTCCAAAACAGAAGCTGTTCCAGCAAGCTTAGATTATTTTAACTTGCAAAGTCTATGGCACTTTTGATTTACTGAAATGACACTGATGAAATATCAGGAATATTGCCATCTTGACTGTTAACATTTACATATCAGAACCTGTAAATATTCCTGTATTTAAACATTTTTATGTCTGCAAGGAGACCTTCCTACTTCAATTTTTTCTTCATATTTTTCTTTGGGATGCATACAATAAAGTGCACAAATCTTAAGTGTACAGCTCTATGTTTTTTAACATGTATATACACTCACGTAACTATCACCCAGATCAAGATATGAAACATTCTCACTTGTTTTTCCCTAACATTGGTTTTATTTGTTGCTGATATGACATATTAGAAAACAAATTGTATATTGCCATTTTCTAACACTCTTTGTTCTAAGAGTATTTCTAGGTGTTATTTTAATTACAATTTTATTATCTGAAATTTACCATTGTGGTCTTTTTCCTTATTGCTATTTCTGTCCAAAAGCACAGGCTACCTCCCCTTGAACATTATGCATTATGTAACAGTGATAGAATGGACATCTGAGTGCCTTTGCTCTCTATGATGAAAACGATTCAAAGGTTCGGCCATTTAACGTGATATTGGTTGTTAGTATACGTATTTTTTTGTTTATATTGTTGTTCTACTAAGATTTTCAATCTGGGTCAGTTTTAATTTACCAAAATTCCATTTTAACATCTCCAGAAATGAATATTTTGCTTTTCCCTATTATTATGACCACTACCTTTACTTATTGATGCTTTACTCTGTGCTAAACACTGTCCCAAGCATTTTACATATATTTAGTCTCCTCATGACAGTAACCCCATAAAGGAATTTAATTATGATCTCAATATTATTGGACAGAGGTGAGCAAAATTTTCCTACAAAGAGCCAGATAGCAAATAATTTAGGCTGTGTAGGCCACCACACATCCTTTGTTATAACTACTCAATTCCATCGTGATAGCACAAAAGTAGCCTCAGATAACAGGTACATGAATGAGCAAGTCTGTGTTCCAATAAAATTTTATTTATGCAATCAGTTAACAGTCTACTTTTGTCTTACCGATCATAGTTTGGAATAAATTTATAAGTTAGGTGCCCAGATCGACAGCTTGAACTTGTTCAGGTTTACAAAGATAGAAATTGAAGTTCAGTTTTGAATTGTTGGAGTTCTTATTTTTAAAAAAATTATTTATGTAGAAGTTATAATGATGGTGACCACATTTGGCGTGAAATTAGCATGTGACCGAAGTTATATCACATTAGGTGATCCCCACCGTGTGCTAGCGATGTAACCCTGGACAGCTGAGCTCCCTTGTGCCTCTGTTTCACCATGTCTATGATGTTAATAAGCGTTTGCCTCATAAAGTTTTTATGATCAAGTAAGTGAATACATGGAAGTTATGACTTAAAACAGTGAATGACAGAGAAGGAAAGCTCATTAAATATTAAATAGTGTTTTCTTCTGTCTCTTCTCTTTTGTCATAAAACCAAGCAAACCCTTCCCTTAGAGCATCTCTGAAACTAATTTTGGTCCTTTAAACACTTCTCAGTCTAAAAAACTAGGAGAGTGAAGGAGGAATTTATGATTGCACAGAAACGATGTGGTCCTGCCCCCAAGCAGCCACAACTGCAGCACTTTCTTTATGAATCTTTGATGGTACTGGATGGCTTTGTTTTGATTTATGGCCAGGGATAATATAACTGCCTTAAATGAAAACAAAAATTTTCTGACTCCTTGTCTGTTTGTAACTCCCTTATGTGTCTAGGGTAATGCCAGGGTGCTAGTTAGGATGCCTAAATGCACCAATGAGTTTTGATTCTCTGCTTGCATTTGACTACCTGACATTCGACTGGCCCAAACAAGTCACTGGACAAAAAGCAAGAACACACAGGTGAAAAAATGGTAAAATAAATCTAAAACATTGGAATGAAGGCTATGGTCCTCAGACCATGACATGAGACCACTATAGAGACGAAAGCAACTATTAACACCGGGATCCCATTTGAGCATTCCAAAATTGCAAGGTCATATATGTCTAGAGATTTTGCTCACCGGACACTGAGAAGTCTTGCTGTTCCCTAGGTGGTGAAAATGAAGACATTCCAGCTTATTATGGCTCAGGGTTTCCCTTGGATCTCAGTAGAGATGGAGGCTGCCATGGAAATGGGCTAGCTGTACACCATTCTCTCTCAAGTTTAGCACCACTGGCATCTGGGCCACAGAGCTCCTTGTTGTGGGCGCTGTCTGGTGCATTCCCAGAATTCCTGGTCTCCTTCCAATAGATACCAGCAGGCCACCTAAGCCCAACTTTGACATTCAAAAATTTCTCCAGACATTTCCAATGTTACCTAGTGCGTAAAATTCCTCGTGGTTAAAAACCACTGCTGTGCACACTGTCTTACAGAGCCTTTTATCTTGTCCAGAGCAGAAGACAAGTGCTGCTAGACTCAACTCCACATTCCTATTGGGAGTAGAATACCATATTCCTACATGGCATTCCATGTATGAAGTTACAGGAACTTTGAGAAATTTCACAGAATATAGGTACAATTATGTGTGCCTGCATTGTGCATTTATGGACCTTCTGATTCTCCAAGCGCCAGTGACTCAGAACCGCTATTGATTTACTCAGGCTCTTGTGTCTGAAATTTGGAGGAACAAATACTGGACCCAAAGGGTTGTGAAGTGTCACAGGTGGTTTTGGGTTCTTAAACTTTAGCACATGTAATTTTCAAAAAATACCCCAATGCTGAAATTTCTGAAACACCCAGGGGCATCCGTGCCTTGAGGCATTTCCCCTGCTGCTGCTCTGCCAGTGATGCACTTGCCCAATATTCACCTTTTTTCCCTTTCAATATTCATCAGGCTTTTGTTTAAATCTTTTCTCAATTTCTGAGGCATCCGATTTAAAATTATTCTCCCTCAAGTCTTTTCCATCCACTCCCCAGTGTATTTTTCCTTAGAGCACTTGTTTTACTGACTGCTGCTTTCCCTGGAATTTGAATCCCATGTGCACAGTGAGTGTTGTCTGGTTTCTTCATGCCTCTGTCCTCAGCACCTGGATACAGGGGGCAGCTGGGTTGGTTCTTTCCCTTTCTGCTCGACACTCAAATCTCTACTTATTGATTTGTATCTTTTTTCAATGACAGAAAATTCTTGGAATATCAAAATAAAAACCAATACCTACCTGTTCATGATTTTTTTTAAGTGAGGAATAAAAAAAGAGCATAGCTTCACGCACAGCTTGGATGGATCTCAAGGGGATTATGATACGTGAGAAAGTCTACCTCAGATTACACATTGCAGGACTCCATTTACATCACATTCTTGAGATAACAAAATTAAAGAGGAGGACAGACTAATGGCTGCTGAGGTTGGTGGTGTAGAGATGTGGGTCTGAATGCAAACGAGTAGCCTACAAGAGCTATTTTGTGGTGATGGAGCAGTTCTGTACCCCGTGGCAGTGGTTCCATTAATATACACATGCGCTAAAACTGCAGACACACACATGTGCACACTCATGTAAAGCTGGTGAAATCTTAGTAAAATTTGTAGATTTCCACAGGTGGAAACTGGGTAATGGGTTACATGTTCTTCCTTGTGCATATTTTTTCTACAGCCTACTGTGAATCTATAATTATTCCACAATAAAATGTTTAAACACAGAAACACCAAAAGTTCCAGAAAGTTTAATGGCTTTTCTAAGGTCAGAGAGATAACGAGTCAAAAAACAAAGACTGGAAATCATGTGTCTTGATTCCCAGTCTTCTGTCCATTCCTCCAAGGAAACCCTTGTTACTTTAACAGTCACATAAAAAGTTTTTCCCCACATAACTCAAATGCACTGCTAATGATAATGTTAATAGTAGCAAGTTCTGATTGGATGGGTTTATAGGCCAATTTGACATAGTAAAATACAGGCAATGATATAAGCATCTGACTCAAATACCTAGAAAAATAGAGAAAATAAACCCAAATACAAGAGAAAAATTTCTTTTAATCTTCTAATTTTAAAATTAGAGAAAGAATAAACTGAAAGTTGGTTGTTCAAGTAAATTGATATATCTAACATCCCTTCCAAAGAAGGAAGAGAACACTTAAATTACCAAAATCAGGAATAAGAAAGGGTATATAGATTTTTTTCAAATATTAAAAAGAAATTGTAAGATATCATGAACTTTATGGAAACAAATTAGAAAAGTTACGGAACGAACACATACAACTTAGCAAACTAACAGAAGCACAAATAGAAAATTTGAATAGAGTTTTGTCTATTTATATGTCTGCTATAATTCACCTGTGAAACTATCTTACAAAAGCGTCCTGTAAAGAAAACCCAAAGAAAAATTCACTGGTGAATTATTCCAAACATATCAGAAATAGATAGTTCAATTTTTATGCAAAGTCTTTCAGAAGTATTTCCAACTCCTCCTAAGAGACAGCATAAACCTAATTTAAAAAACAACAGACAAGTATAATAAAAGACAAACTTCTCATGAACACAGACATGGAAATAATTTTTTTATGTTAGCATAATGAAACTAGCAAGAGGAAAAGGCAAATAAACTCATGCATATCATGTCCAAGGGTAGTTCATTCCAGGAACACAAGATTCTTTACCAATTTAAAATCGAGGATTGTAGTAACTAACCACATTAACAGACTAAAGGATTTTTTTTCTTTTAAGATCCTGATACATGCATAACACAGAGAAGACAAGTAATGATTCTATAGCATCTGACTACACTGGTGGACAGTGACTGTAATGGGGTATGTGTGGGGGACTTGATAGTAGGGGGAGTCTAGTAACCATAATGCTGTTCATGTAGTTGTACATTAACGATAACAAAACAAACAAACAAATTAATTAATTAATTAATTAATAAGATCCTGATACATGCAGAAAAGGCATTGGATAAATTCAATTTCTCTACATGATAAAAAAAAATGGCAACCTGGAATTGAATGTAATTCCTTTCACTTAATACAGATTATTTATGAAAAACTTACAGCTATTATTTTACTTAATGGTAAAATACAGAACTCTTTCCACTAGATAAGGAAGAGGGCAAAGATGTTCATTCACATCATTTATATTCATCACTGTAAAGCAATGAGGCAAGTAACAGTTTAGGAACCAAGCAAGAATTTATTTGTATTGACAGGACTGTATACACAGAAAATCCAAAATAATTCCATTGAATAAATAAATGGATTTATAAATGTCCCTGGTTAAAAGATGCACAATGTACAAAGACAATTTGCAATTATATGTGCTAAACCAAAAATTTTTTAAAATGTAGAAAGCAAAACACACAACACACCCAGAAATAAATTAAACAAATGTATTCAATCTCTTTTATTAAGATGACAAAGCACTGTTAAGAGAATTTAAAGATGGCTCAGGTAAATTTACAGTTGCATTATGATCACTTGGAAGAATCAACAGCACAAACATGTCAATTTTATTCAGGCTTATCTATAAAGTTAATGCAATTCCAAGCATAGGCTGAGATTTATTTGTGAAAATTGATATGAGATTCTAAAATCAGCATTTCAGAAACAAATGGGGGACAAAGAAGGCAAGGCAATCTTGGATTAAAAAGTTGGAAGTCTCCACTATCAGATCTCCAAAACCCTACAGATCAAAATCACGACTGAGCAGCCACCTTGAGAATTCAAGAAATGTTAACAGCATCTAACCTTTCTGATCTTTCTGAAAAGATTTCTAGAACTGTTTAGCCTTGGGTGAATTCGCAGACTTCATAGTTCCCTCCCATTGCTAAGTAAGCACAAGTGACAGTATTATTACATCTATTTCTATATCCCACGTGCCTACTGCTGCCCCTCACCTCTCTACACATCACAATGGCCAGGACTCTATGTTCCCACTGGTGCAGACTCTGGTTTCTGGGTGAGCATGGCAGCCAGGCCTAAACATTCCTCTGGCCACAGGGATTGGATACTGGTTGACAACTGAGCCAGTCACATTCAACTGTAATAATATTGGAATTGTTCAAACAGACCACTGCTCTCTTCCCCCTGAGACTTCAACATGAAACGAGAGCAGCCTGGATCTGGGACCACTGTAAGGAGAAATATCCTGCCAGGAAAAAGAGCTAATGCAGCAAGAGGCTCAGCCAAGACATGCATATACATTTCAGCGTAAGGACCCGTCCTTCCCTGAAACTAATGAGACCCAAGGACTTTTTAATACTCAAACCAGCAAATTCATTTTAGATTACAACTGAAGAATAAAAAGACGAGCCAAAGTCTAGGAAAGGTTATCTGCAATATATATATATATAATATACATGGTATTTTATGTATATATATAAAACATATAACATTTTATATATATATGTATACATATGTAACTACATAGGTACATACATACAATAAAGGACACATAACAGAAGGAAGCACTTCAAACAAAAAAGAACCAAAAATGTGTGAAATGATTCAATAGGAGCCCTCTTATAAGTAAATACCCCAGGATCCAAAAGGCACATAAAAAAGTATTAACATCATTATGTATCAGATAAATGAAGATTAAAACCCAAAATGAGATATTAGCATATCCTCTGCTCAATGGCTAAAATTAGGTGTTCTCCAGGTATGTGGAACAACTGGAAATTTCATGCATTGCTTTTGGGATTATAGGTCGAATTAACTTGTTTGAAAAGCTGGAATACTTACCAAACTAAACAAAGTCTCCCCTATGATTCAGTCATCTCCTTCCTTCATACAAAACAGATGCCAAGAGAAATAAGTGTTAAGTCTGTTGAAAGAGGAATTAAAAGGCAAACCAGACATTATGTATGGTGAGAAAAGAAGGGAAACAGATTAACTGTACAGACTGTATTTTGATATCTGTATGAAAATAAAGAATAAGCAAACAATATTGTAACAAAAGCCAAAGTTGTGGTTCCTTCTGTGCCACAGTTCTTGAGAAAGCAGATGAATGAACATCCGGGAGTCCTGGAAAAGTACTTATCAGGGTGTGTACATATGTGACATTCCATCGAGTTGCACACTATAACAATTAGTGTACTTCATGCATGTTGCATGCATACTGTACACATGCATAGTGTATGTATGCCTTAATAAAACTGGAAAAAGTGATTAAGGGAAAGTGGTACAAGTGTATTTTTAGAAAAAAAGAGAAAATAAAACAGAAAAAACAAAGTGCACCTAAGTATACCTGAAGCGGCACAAACCAACTAACTTTCATCTTACATGAAAAAGTAGTCAAATCTTGTTTGAAGGTGTCAAATATAAATATTTCCCCACTGAAACAGGATGACACCTGTCTGATGCTTACTTCAATGATACCTAATTTCTCTCACTGTTCACAGCTCCTCCTTCCTTTGAGATCACAGTATATCTGCACAGATATCTTTCCCCTTGAGCAGAGTGACATGATGAGACTGTACTATGTCGATGACAACAATCCTGGCCCAAGCTGGGGTCAACTCTACAGAGTCACTTGATTTGACAAAGAGATGGTAATACCAAACGACAGTGTTAGAACTTGCCAGAAAATCTAAGAAGCTGTGTATGGCTGTGATGTAGAAACTCAAGGATATGCCTGTGTAGTTGCTGCTTCTGGGGGAACTGAAGTCAAGCACTTAATGTGCTGTTTTCAGTCAGTATGGACTGATGGGTCTAATAATCAGGAAAACAAGCTGGAGACTGGAGCCCACAGGCCCCTAAGCATCTTTCTCCCTGTCTCATGACCCCACTAAACTAAGAATGGCTTCCTTTCCTCTGCCTTCCAATCCCTCTGCAAACTATTGTTTCAGACAAGGCTCATCTGGAATTGGATAAGGAAACGATCCTGGGAAATGCAGTGTCCCACGTTCAAATTAACACAAAACAGGCCAACCAACTTTACTTCTACCTTTCCCATCACAAGGCCTCTTTTTAAACTCAGAGAAACATCAAGCTCACTTACTAGCCATGAGAAAGTACAGAGAACAAAAAACTGATAACCCCAGGGAGGTCCTCTTAGTAAGAAAGGGGCGAAAATATTAGGCAATTTGCAGTATCTGCTGTCTGGCAGATGAAATTACCAACTACTAAATTAAATGAAATCACCAACTACTAGAGAAATCACAAATAGCAAAATGTCTGCACTACGAAGACTACACACCTATGAAACAGTGAGTTAAATAGAAACAAAAAGACTACTCCTGCCTTCATATGAAAAACTGTACTTCAAATCCCCCATAGGTCAAAAAATGTCCACTGTTCTGGGAATTACACTTATATCTGAACCAAAATAAGTACCTCATAATTAACCATATATGGCTAGAGCTGAAAAGGTATTAGAGGGAAATATATCACCTTAAATATATTAGAAAAAAAGCACTGAAAATCAATGAGCCAGCGGCCCATTTTAAGGGTGGACTTACATGTACATTAAGGTGGGAGGAACTAATAAAGACTTTGCCACATTCCTTACATTCATAAGGCTTCTCTCCACTGTGAGTTCTTAGGTGTTCAGTGAGGGAGGAGGAGCAACTGAAGGCTTTCCCACATTCCTTACATTCATATGGTATCTTTCCAGTGTGATCTCTCATGTTTACCCTGAAGGACAAGGCACAACTGAAGGCTTTTCTGCATCCTTTACATTCATAGGGTTTCTCCCTACTTGATTTTTCACATGCGTATTAAGGGAGGTGGGAAGATAGAAGGCTTTTCCACATTCCAGACATTCATACGGCTTCTCCCCAGTATGTTTCCTCATATGGATACTTAAGGAGGAGGCACAGTTGTAGGCTTTCTGCATTCCTTACATTTATAGGGTTTCTCTCCCATATGTGTTCTGACATGGATGGTGAGTTTTGAGGACTCACTGAAGGCCTTCCCACACTCTTTGCATTCGTAAGCCTTCTCTCCAGTATGAATTCGTATATGTATTATAAGGTTAGAGGAAGAACTGAAGGCTTTCCCACACTCCGTACATTCATATGGATTATCTCCACTATGAATTCTTTTGTGTTTGGAGAGTGAAGAGGAACAACTGAAGGCCCTCCCACACTCCTTACATTCATAAGGCTTATCTCCACTATGAATTCTTTTGTGTTCTGTGAGGGATGAAGAATAGCTGAATGTTGTCCCACATTGCTTACTTTCATATTTTGTCTTTCCAGAGTGACTCTTCATATGCGCCCTAAAGAATGAAGAACAACTGAAGATTTTTGTACATTCCTTACATTCATAGAGTTTCTCTTCAGTGGGAGTTTTCACATGCTTCTTAAAATAAGCAAGAAAGTGGAATGCTTTCCTGCATTCCTTACACTGATAGGTTTTGTTCCTGTGTGAGACTTGTTGTGATTCTTAAGGAATAGACAATCCATGAAAGCCTGTTTACATTCAAAGAATTCATAGGATTTTACATCAATGGTTCTCTTCAGTATATTAAGATGTGAAATTTGGCTGAAAGTTTTTCCACTTTGCTTTTCTTCATTACATTCATAGATGTTCTCCACCACATGACTTGTTTTAAAAATAAAAAGCATATTATGAGTAATAAATTTTTACCATTTTCAGTGATTACGTACATTTTCTGCCCTGTCAAGATATAAAATCAAAGCTCTCAAAGAAGTCTGTACGATAGCCAATGTTATCTTGAGTTTTTTACTTACAGGATTGTTCTGATAATAGATAAAGGAGTTCCATGCAGCTGAAATACCTTTAGGAAAAGAAAAAAGTGTGGGAATAAATAACAACCAATAGTCATGAACAAACTAATAAAGTTCCGTTTGCTTTTTCTTGTGACTTCTTTTGTCTATGAATTTTTCAGAGCCCCAGTCAGAGAAACTAAGATAGGTAAAAGAAATAGCTATTTTCCTCCCATGCATTATGTTATGAAGTTCCTGTAAGAAATCAAATTAAATAACAAATATGGAGGGGTTAGACAGTAGTTCTCAATGCTGGTGGATCATTATAATTAGCTGATGGTCTTTAACAATTTACAGATGTGTTGCCCATAATCTAGAACCAATCAAATCAGAATCTCCACACATCAGATTCTATCATTTAACATGGTCAGAATAGAGAACCGTTGCCTGAATATCTCTAGGAACTTAATAAATGCTCCATTAATATTACCTATTATTATTCTTATCATTATAACCGTAAGTCATACTAAATTCATATTTAATAACACTAGCTTCAGAACTCATATTTTTTTTACCAATAAAACCTGAGTTTTTCTTGATGTCCCAGCATGATCCTATTTCTCTGTACTTCAATGGCCCAAAAGCAGACACTATCATGAATTTGGTGGATTTGATTTCCATTTGGCATTCCCATTATATTAATAGATATTCCAAATATTCTATAATGTATTCCATATATGTATATATGTATATTCCATTATATATACACATATATTATTATACAACATATTCCATGAAGTTCCAAATATTGACTCATGGACCCACTCTTTTCCAGAAAGTTTACCAAAATATTATCATACTACACATGTGGTTTCCTGAGATGGTCCTATTTACCACAGTATTGTGGTTTGATATTGTCTCTGCCAAGCACACATACTTCAAACATTGTAAATGATGCCTGCTCTTACCTGAGGGCTGCACCTCACTTTCATTTTCCATCTCTAACAACTCTCTTAATACAATGTTTGTGCCTACTACTAATTGCCTATATTTTTTTCTCAAAGGAAAAATCAGAAATATTCAAATAATTGTTTTAATGTCAAGATATACAACAGAAAAATCCCTGAAGTCTGTCTAGCTATGGACTTCCCATGACAGAACCACTTGAAAATTCCCATCTTTTACAGGGAATATTATTTCAATAGCTCAGATTTCCAAAACGGTCTACAAAGTACATTAGTATTCATAGGAAACCATATGGCTCACAACATTCAGGTGGTAAAGACCTCTGTGAGCCATGTGGCCCATTCCTTTAATTCACATATGAACTCCCCAAATCCTGAGAAAGAATGAATGGTTTTACCTCCATCTGCACATCTAGAAGTAAAACAGGTTTCAAAAGAAAGAAGTTCAGCTTTGGTGGAGGGCACACAGCCCCCAGATGGAAATCAGGAGACCTTTGGCAGAGTCCTTCATCTTCCATGTACTAAATATGAACTGTGTGTAACTCTCAGCCTCCCTGATCTGATTGGTGTCCTTTCCTGAGAAACAGGGAGACTAAGTTCCAGCTCCAGGACATGGGCAACACCCAACTGAGGTTAGCACTAGATTAATATTCACTCATCATTTTTAAATCATAATTTGGATCGTCGTTAGGACAGTGGACTTAGTGGATGACGTGCAATCCCAAGAAAGGGTTCATGGCCTTTTATTCTGTTATATGCTAGAGAATTACAAGTCTATCATGTCCCGGGGAATTTGTTCCTGGGATTAGCAGAAATCATAAAATGTACGTCAACCTGTACAAAAATATTTATTTCTCTTTATCTTTCCATTGTCTTTTATTCATTTTCATGGAGATTTTTCTCCACAGTTTGTTACAATTAAGACTCTATTAAATGGAAAACAGTGTGCCCTTGGAAAATTTGGGGCCTGGATACAAACACTGTTTTGTCTTTTATCTTGCACTGCAGAACGACACTGGAAGGAAGGAGATTAAAGGCAGAAGGTATCCAGTGTGCAGAATACATAGGGCATGTGCTCTGTTTCTGAGAACCAGGGAATAATCTTTTGAATATTTAACAGAAATTGTTTTTCTAATATCCTACATTGTGCCAAGCAAAGTGCAGGCTCTGAGGAGTCAGGAATGAATGAGATTCACTTGTTTCACACCAGGTGCTCAGAATTGACTTGCATAAGGACAAAAATAAAATGTCCTCTCAGAATCAAGGGAAACCAGGTCTACAGATGACAGGATAACTGAGCTGTGTCTCCGGTGCTTAGCCTTGATAATAATAAACGTGTCTAATTTAATTTGCTCTTACTCTACTCATCCATCATGTATATTACCCCAGACCCAGGATCTATTATGTTGAAATCTTATTCCATGGAGTTGTGTCCACTAGACAGCAGATGAGAACACTGAGGGTCAGAGATACTAAAATCTTCACAGATGTTACACAGGTAACAAATAGGACACGTTAGATTCAGAATTAAACACTGGGTCTCTGATCCATACACTGAAACTGTTCACTATTTAGCAATGAGAGTTAAGCAGACACCCAGAGTCTGTGAGCTCACTGGGGTTAAAATGGAGCTGTTTCCTGGTGGGAAGTGGGCCAAACCCTCGGCCTTTAGGTCTCCCACAGAGCGACAGGGGATAAGGCACAGAATGCAGGCAGGAGTGGCCTTGGCAGCAAAATCAAAGAGCAGGGACAGGAGAGGTGTGGCATGCGTTCTTAGGGCAGCACTCTGCGATTCTGCCTGTGCCTCAGCCGTAACTGCTGCCGCTGGCTCGGCAGGGGCGACTCCCTGCTCTGAACTGTGGTTCGCCAGAAGCCCAAGGAGGGAGCGCAGTGACCAGTGGGTCTCTGCCTGGAATGCCAGGGAGAGAAGTGCCAGCATGGGCTGGGAGGAGAGACGTGTCTAGGTGCCCTGGGAACGGATGGACTCCTTCCTGCTATGACGGGTGGGGCTGGGCGATTCCTGTGATGGCAGGACCAGGTGGGCGAGCGCCAAAGCTGTGAATAAGAGCTTTCGGGTCCCCCAGAACCAATAACATGAACTAGAATATTAGCCAATAACGTGAGCTGAGCTGTGCATATGAGTGCCTCACATCTATTTGCCTGAATATCCTGCTTATCTTCACGGTGTAAAACCAATACTCCTGACGGTCCCTCCTCCATCCACTGTCTCCATGGGACCCACGGGGCTTTCCAGTGTCTTTGCCGGGGTGTCACCAAGGAATGACCATCCCCTGCCTCTATCCTGCCCGGCACAGGCTGAGGATTCAGGCTCTGCCCTCTGGACCGGCATGAAGCAGAGCCAGCCATGGGCCTCCTGATGCTGACAGCGGTTCTGGGAGAGGACAGAGATGCCAAGCCCATGAACCTGGGCTAAAACAGGAAAGGGCTGGAGGCACAGGCAGATTACTTACTCTTATACAGACTCGGGGATCCAGGGCACAGAGCTCCTAATTAACCAAAAAGGTCCATGTTCCCCCGTCTCTGAAGACTTGGTATTATTAGAGGAGGAGGAAAAGGGAATGTATTCGGAAGTGCGACTCTCCTGTTTTCAGAAGCAAGCTCCCCTGCGCTACTAGTAGCATCCACCTCACAGACTCTTTAAATTTATACAACTTTTCTTTGTCAGTTAGAAGAAGCAATGGCCGACTTGTATGTCTGCAAATTCATTGAATTGATCATGCTATCTTGGCAAAATTATGTCTCTTATACCAAGAATCTTATACAGTTTCCATTTTCCCTGTTAAGATTTATGTCTCTAAGGAGAACCTCCCATTTTTCTCTCTGTAGTCCTGCTTTTGGGTTTTGGATGGTATGTTTTTTCTATCTTGAATGAAAGCCAAAGTTTTAATCTTTCTGCATGCATGTTTTACATGAAATAATAGTCTACTTCAGTGTATTTGCAAATGAAATATTTACTTAAATATTATAGCGAGTTTCACAGATGTCTGAAGTCTCAATGGAGGCTGCAGTCCTTTCAGAGCATGACTAACAGGGGATCTGATGCCAAGTTCAGCCCTATGGCAAGGCCAGGATTCAGTGCTTCTTGGGAAGTTGGCTTTGGGCATCTTTTAGTTCCTGCCATGTGGGCTTCCCCACTGGTCGCTGAAAATGTGGTGGCTGTCTTCTAGCAGAGTGAACAGGTGGCAGAGGAGAAGAGGCTGGCAAGTTGGGAGTTTGAGACTATGTACACATTAATGTTGGTGCATGACCCAGATATTTTTGACATTTTACTCATTGCATGCAAACCCCAAGATCCAGCTCAATGAGAGATGGTATGCACAAGGCATGAATACAGAAGGCAGGGGATGTCAGGAGCAGCTTGAAAGCTGCCCACTCTCAAACTCTCCCCCTATCTAGGATTCGGGCACTATGCCCAAGACTGGAGATGTCTCTCTGGCTACCATAGTCTCCAACTCTTTATATCAGCATCTTCTCAGCAAAACTTTGCTGGGGAAGAATGGCACATGGAAGAACTTACACTGTTTTGATTGTTTCTGAAGATCCCACCCTGTTTCTCTTGGCCATGTGGTCAGAAGTCTCTCTGGCTTCTCTTGCACCAGCAGGAGCCCTCCACTGATGTAAAGGTGAACTGCAGTCATTCCATGTTGAAGGGCATTCAGCAAATATGCTTAGAGGCTTCTGATTTCTGCTCAACTAGAAAGGGCACATCTCTCTCCCAATGCATTGTCTTTAGAACCACTGTTCTGGAACCCTTGAATAAAATGTGCTTTGGGCTTCAACAGAAGACTAGATTGGGATGAATGGGAATGAGGACCTTGTGCATCTTTCTTAATCTCAGCTCTGCAGCCTGACTGTGAAAGAGTTCTTGTGATGAGGAACTCAGAGATTGATTTATTATTTACTGATCATGAGGAAAACTTGAATATATAATCAATTACTTTTAAATCCACTAGAGGCTGTGGTGATCATTTCTTGAAATACACAAATAATGAATCACTATGTTTTACACCATAGACAAATAACAGGCATCATCATGATCATTTTGTGATATACACAAATATTGAATCATGTTGCTGTACACCAGAAATGAATGTTCTGTGTCAATTATAACTCAGTGATAGAAAAGAGGAAATTCACAAAGAGTCAGAATTTAAACCACACACAGACACATAAAGACCTAGCTCCAGGAAGTAGTGATCACACCAAAAGCTAAGAGTTATAGGGGAAAGGGTGGGATAGAGCACTTTTTTGAGAAGATTTATCAGCCATTGTGTGCCATGCTGAGGTGTGCATCTATGAGAAAGCAAGGCTGCTCAGACCCCTGTTTACCTCTGCTGTTGCTCTTTCACAATAAAGATCCATGGACAGATATAGCACCTCTGAAGGCATTAAGGTGAATCTGACCTAAGCCTGGGCCATAAACTGGGTAATGCTACTGCCAGCATGGAGGAGGCCCCTGACTGTGAAGACACTGACAGGGGGAAGAAATTAATAAATATGGATATGATAGAGAAGACGTGCCTTGAAGTATATCCAGTGGTATAGAAAGAAGGAAGGGAACACTGTGAGGGAGAAACCAAGGAAAAGGAGGGAAAGAAGGTGGAATGAAGGGAGAAAAGAAACCAGGCTGTAGCAGAGGAAACAAGAAGCTGAAGCAGAAGTCCACAGTTGACCCAATCAGACCTCCAAACTTCACTAAATGGTTTGTACAAAAAAAAATGTAAAAGGATCCTATTGGCTTTTCTATCTCCACATCATAGGTTCTGAATTAACTTTAACATCTACTGAAAGGCTGCAGTGCACATACCTTTCAATTTCAAAAAAGCCCCGTTTGGACAAGAATTCAAATATTCTCCCTATTTCTCAGAATGTTCTCAAGAACATTAAGGGGAAAAATTTCAAATATGTCTTCACCTCAAACAAGGATTGAGATTGAACAAACAGAAAAAATTAATAGAGGAATAAAGAAGCAATATGTACCAAGAAAGAGGGAGCTCTATTTATTTTGCAATGATAGAAGGGAAACTGCTCCTGCCCAGACACCTGGGTGATGCATGAGGACAGGGAGAAGGGTGGACTGATGGATGACTGCATGTCATCCCAGAGTGGCTGTGATTTCAGTGGTAAATCCGGAACCATCTCCCAATTCCATCAGTTACACTAAGAGGAATAATTTTGTGAACAAAAGGCAGAGACCTAGATGATTACATATACACTATGTGCCTGGAGACTCAGAATTTGTTGTTGTGCATGTTGGATTTTGCTGCATTTTCCAGTCCTATGAACCAAAAGGATAAAACATATTGAGATCAGGCTGCTCTGCTGATAATCCTCTGCAGCGCCCTCTTGATGTCCCTGTTCCTCAGGCTGTAGATGAAGGGGTTCAGCATCGGAGTGACCACCGTGTACATGATGGAGGCTGCCGCACCTTTCTTGGGGGAGGGGGACACAGATGAGCTGAGGTACACCCCAAGGCCTTTGCCATAAAACAGGCAAACCACGGCCAGGTGAGAGCCACAGGTGGAGAAGGCTTTGGACTTCCCCCTGCCAAGGGGACTCTCAGAATGGAGGAGACAATTCGAGTATAAGAGTAAAGGATCCCCGAGACGGGGATGCCACCAAAGATGGCACCAACAGAATAGATTAATATGTTACCAGTGGGGGTGTCAGAGCAGGCGAGGCGGATAAGCTGAGGAGTGTCACAGAAGAAATGAGGGATTTCCACATGTGAGCAGACGGTAAGTTGGGACACCATCAGGCAGTGAGTCAGGGAGTCTGGAAAGCTGATGACAAATGACATCATGATCAGCAGTCCACAGAGGCAGGGCCTCATGATGCCCGGGTAGTGCAGGGGGTGACAGATGGCCACGAACCGGTCGTAAGCCATCACAGCCAGGAGTATGTTGTCCATACACGCAAAAAGAAAAATAAAGGACACCTGAATGTGGCAACCTACATAAGAGATGGATATTGCTGTGGGCCTGGATGTTCACCAGCATCTTGGGAATGGTGGCAGTGCTGAAACCAGTGTCAGCCAGGGACAGACTAGAGAGGAAGAAGTACATGGGGTTGTGGAGGTGGGGGTCAGAGCTGACGGCCAGGATGATGAGCAGGTTCCCCAGGACGGTGACCAGGTACAGGGACAGGAACAGCCCAAAGAGGAATGGCTACAGCTCTGGATCCTCTGAGAGGCCCAAGACGCAGAATTCTGAGACAACTGTTAGATTCTGAGGTTCCATGTAGGTGGGACACCTGTTGAAAAATAAAATATAGTTTGAATAAACAAAACAAGAATACATGCACCGAGCTAATTTTGTATTGTTTATATTTTGTATAAAACATATATATTATTTAAAGTGTGCAATATATATTTATAAATATATATTTTAATACATATTAATATTAACATACATTGTGTATTGTGTGAAATACAATGTGTAATAAATATTTTTAATTTGTGAAAGGAATTTAGTTTTCTGAATTTTCTTTTCTTAATTGAAAGATAGTTGATACAAAATACTATATTGGTTTCAGGTGGACAACATAGTGATTAGACAATTCTATACTAGATGCACACCATCGTAAGCATGATCACCATCTGTCAACATACAAAGATATTATGATATTATCGCCTATATTCTGTATGCAGTACGTTTATCCTTGTGACTAACTTAGTTTATAATTGGAAGTTTGTCCCTCATTATCCCCCACACCTCTTTAGCCTGTCTCCCCTCTTCAGCCCCACCAGTTTGTTCTCTGTTTTTATGACTCTATTTCTGTTCTGTTTACATTTTACATTCTGCATTTAAGTGGTATCATTTCACGTAGCACAATCACTTATTTCACGTAGCACAGTACACTCTAGGTCCATCCACGCTGTTGCAAATGACAAGTTTTCACTCTTTGTATGGCTGAATAATATCTCATTATGTATATATAGGCAGTAAATGGGAATATCAGCATTACCAATTTTTTGTCTGGATATGCAGGAAAAAATACAAGAATAAACAAACAGTATTCCATCAGACTAAAAAGATGTTTTCCAATAACAGAAACCATCAACAAAACAAAAAAGCAATCTACTGAATGGAGAATATACTTACAAATGACACATCTGATAAGGGGTTAATGTCCAAAATATATAAAGAACTCACACACCTCAATACCAAAAAATATCTGATTGAAAAATGGGCAGAGGACCTGAATAGACATTTTTCCAAAGAGGATATGCAAATGGCAAGCAGGCATGTGAAAGCATGCTCAACATCACTAATCATCAGTGTATATATATTTGATTCAAAAAATTCACAAGTAAAACATTCACACTTGAGGACAACACACCCTGGTACCTTCAGCAATATTTATCATTTGCAAGCTCTTTTTAAAACTCATTGCTTCTTGATATCTGCGTTGTCTGTTTCTGAAATTAACACAGTAAAATATCAGACCCTGATTCTAAAGAAAAATATAGAGTAATAAATGTCTCTTTCTTTAACAAAAAAAATGACTCCAATTGAAGTACATTAACAAGCCCTCAAATGTACTTTACCTTATCCAAAGAAAACAGAAGAAACTGTCCTGATTTGGAATATAACCTATGGAAGTTAAGGATTCTAAATTAAAATTGAATATGCATAAACTGAAAGTATATTTTATATGCCAATTTTTTCATGAACTTTTATGGTAATTTGCTATGACACCAATTTTCTCATGGAGCTGAGAGCTTACTCACATGGGTGGGTCTTCTGGTCAGAGGCTTCTCAAATATAACTCAAATATATAAATATTTGGTCATGGTGGAGTTCATATTTGGACAAATATGTTTTTGTTATGTGCACAGAAGCATTTGGCATCCCTAATCCTGAAGATGGTATTAGTGATTAAATGGTTAAACAACAACTTTCTGTGAATATGCTGTATCTTTTTTGTTGTTGTTTGATGGAATAAATTTGTTTTTATTGCTACATAGTTGATATACAATACAGAATTGCTTAAAGATGTATAATAGTGATTGGACAGTCATAAACATTATGTAATGATTTTTGACAGGTTATTTTCTATCAGTGTTACACCATCTCTGGGAAAGCTCTGAGGTTGATTATTTTTGCTGTTTTTATTTGTAGTGCTTGGTTAAAACTCCCTAAATGCATCTCTAGTTGTACACATTTGTGAAGGGTTCATCTCTCATCAGTTCCAATCCTCTAATGCACAGTTAAGAAATTTAAGACTAAGGCCCAGACTGAAACCTTATATTTAACTTCTTACGCAAGCTTGGGCATTTTTAAATCTACCCTCTCTTACTTAGAATTGCAATTCAGCTCACTGAAGGCAACTCAAAAGTGTTCATTTCTCCTGGCAGGTCAAAATACAATTTCATTTGAGGGAAAGAAAATATGATTTCATTTGAGGGAAATGAAAAAAAAAGGAAAAGAAATGGAATAAAAAATACTTTACAAATACGTGTGTTGCTTGCTCATCTGTTAAAAGTATATTAATTCAAATGACCTTATAGGGTTTCTGTAAGAAATTAAGTGATAACTATAAAGTGCTTAGACAAGTATTTAGTGGATCATTATCATTGCTTACTGACCTTTGAAAAGTTCTGCTCCACTGATCACACCCAGAACCAGTAAAATCTACACTTAACTCCTTTGGGTGTATATACACATATATAAGGCCTAGGTAGAGAACCACTACCACACAGTAGCAAATCCTCCAATAACATTACCTATTATTATTATTGCCATTACTACCCTCTAACAATACTGAAAATATAAATATGTAATACTTCCTTAAGAATTCATTTTTCCAGCTCAACTGAGGTATAATTGACAAGTAAAAATTAAACATACTTAAGGTGTACAATGTGATGTTTTGATATATGTATACACTGTAAAATGATTAGCATGATCAAGCAGACTGAATAACCATCACCTCACATGGATGTTATTGTGTGTGTGTGTGTGTGTGTGTGTGTGCATGTGTGTTGAGAGCCCTGAAGCCCAACTGTCTGAGCAAATTTAAAGTATATAACACACTATTCTGTATAAATAAAGTCACCAAACAGTAAATTTTAGCTCCAGAGTTTATTCATTCTGCATAACTTAAACTTGGTGTTCTTTGTCCAATATCTCCTCATTTCCCCAACATTCAAGCCCCTGGTAATCATCATTTGATCTCTCCGTTTATGAGTTCAACTTGTTCAGATTCTATATATAAGTAAAATGAAGCAGTGTTTGTCTTTCCATGTCTGGCTAATTTCACTTAGCATAATATCCTCCAAGATCATGTATAAAATGAAATGCTGAATAATATTCCATTGCATATATATATAAACACACAATATTCATCCCTAATGGTTCCACTTCTCTGCCTTTCAATTGCTCAAAAAACAAAAACTTTTCATGCATTTGGTGGATGTATTTACTTGTCAATACGGCTAGACAGTAACATTCACTTATGTGTCCATCAACTGTTGTCTTGAACATACTTAAATATTTTCATTGTACAGTTTTCCTGAGCTCTGATTTGCCACAATATTGTACTTTTAGACTCTGTGAAGCACATATATGTATTTCAAACACTTTGAGTGATACCTAATATTACTTGAAAAATAAATTTCATTTGTGAATTCCTTATTATGACACACCTAATAAAATTCTTGTGCCTCCTTCTGTCTCACATGGTGAGAACTTCCTTAAGATACATGCATGAAGGAGAAAGGATTTGTAAAAACTGGTAATATGCAACTTCACCATTAGTTCCCTACATGTGTTTTTCCAATAGAAAAGTCACACAAATTCCACCATATGCTCTTGCTGTCAAGGTATAGAAACAGAAAGGTATGTCCAGCAATGAATCAATCTTTCCATGACAGATCTTCATGAAAATGAACATATTGTAAAGTGAATAATATTCCCGCACCTCAGATTTCCAAAATTGGTTTACAAGATGCATGGCTGTGCATGGAAATTCTGCCATCTACAGTAGTTGTGCAATAAAGGTCCCCATGAATCCTCAGCCTATTCCCCTACAGATGAGCTCACCAACTCCCAAGAGAAGGAATGAATGGTTCTGATTGCATTTGCTCATTTACAAGTAAGAAAGGTTTGAAAAGAGCATAATCATTCTGCTTTGGTGAGGGGCACAGAGCCCTCAGATGGGAATCAGGAGGCCTTTCACGGATTCCCAAATCTTTCACATACTAAATGCCGAGTGTGGGTAACTCTCTCCAGCTCCCTGTGCTGGTGTCCCTTACCCAGACACCCGGAGGCTGACTCCCAGCTCTGGGACATCGGCAGCACCTAGCAGAGGTTAGCACTTGGTAAAAATTCAGTCATGGTTTCCAAATCACAATTAGAATCATTATTGGAGAAGTAGGCTTATCACTAAAACACAATCCCAAGAAAGGTTTAATGGCCTTTTATTCAAATTTTAAGGCAGAGGAGTAGAAATCTATTACAGTCTAGGGAATTCATTCATGGATTGAAAAGAATTCCGAAAATGTATCTCAGCCCTGAAATAAGGTTTATTCCCTTGCTCTCTTACTCTTTTTTGACACTTTCATTTTTAAGAAAATAGCCACATTTTTAAATGGAATACTGTTAATTCTATTAAATGCAAAGTGACAGGGCTCCTAGGACATCTGTGACAGAGATACACGCAGCAGTGTGTTATCTTTAGTCTAGTGCTGTGGGACATCACTGGAGGGAAGGAAGACACACAGTGTGCAGAAGCCGCATTGAAGCTCTGTTCCTGGGAACCAGGGATGCATCCACTAAATATTTAATAGAGATTGCTTTTCTCGTAGCCTGCGCTGTGCCAAGCAAGGTGCAGACTCCACAGAATCAGTAATGAATGACATTCAGTTGTTTCTCTCCATTACTCAGAATACACCTGTGTAATCCTTACAAAACTAAAATGTTTTCTCAGGGATCCGGGGAAAAGCAAACCTTCATATGGCAGCATATTTTACTTGATTATATGGCACTTAGTAAGAATAATAATAATGTGTAAAATATACTTTGCCTTTACTGCACGCAAGTACCACATACTTACACCCTCACTATTCCCTACACTTAATTCTCAATCAGTGCAGGTGTGTTCCAGAAGATCAATTCAGATGAAAACGTTGAGGCTCAGAGCCATAAAAACTTTCCCTGTGTCAAAATAAGTACTGAATAGAACAGAGAGAATTAAAATTACATGGATGTCTGAGGCCCATGTACAGACCTTGATCACTCTGTGTCTCCCTGTACATCATATTTTAAGCAGAGGCACAGAGCTCTAAATTTCCACGTTTTCCTTTTCACTGTTTGCTAAGAATATAATCCATTATTCTGTCTTTATGTCTCCCACAGAGATTGAAAGGGGTTAAACTACAAGAATACAGTAGGAAGCAGACAGCTGAAGCAAAATCAGGGAAAAGGGATGATAAAGAGCTTCCCCGAGTTATAATGTTCCAACTCTTCCTGTGAACTCCACCAGTGGTCTCAGGTAACCTTCCTTCAGTGATTAAATCAGGGTACCACACACAGCTCTCTGATGGGGTCTAACAGGGACCTCAGAGGAAAGTGCACAGCGAGGGGTGGGTCTCAGCCTACAGAGACTGAAAAGAGAAATGCCGGGTCAAGCTGACAGTGGAACATTTTCCAAATGTCCTGTGAATGGAGTCTAACTTTTGGATTCTAACCTGACTTCAACCCTTTCTAGCCAAGACACACAGTTATATTGCTGTCCTTCACTGTCAAATGATAATAATACAATGTGTGCCTTTTTGGAGGTGGTTATGCAGATTATATTTAACAAGCTACATTTTAAAAACCAAGCTCAGAGCGTAACACTTGGAACACCTGGTAAAAGATTCAGGATAGTGTGGCCAATATCATCATTTCCAACAACATGCTTCCTACCTTCACAATCATTTTCATGCTTAGGGGACAGTATAGGAAGACATATTTCCTGCTCTGGGTTGTGGAGAAGTCCGCCAGGGCTACAACCAGTGTGCGAGAAAAGCAAAAGCATGCATGAGTTCTTGTACCCCCAACAGAACCAGGTGTTTAAAGCTCACTGGCTTCTGAGCTGAAATGTAGCATATTGGCGCCCTTCCTTATGGCTGTTCCAAATGCTTGTCCTGATAAAGAAAATGAAGCTCCTCTAGCCCCTCCTCCATCCAGCGACCCAAGTAATCACTGGGCTGCTCTGTGTCTCTGCTTGGGCATGACCAAGGGCTGATGAGACAACAATCCCTCTCCTGCCTGAAGGCAATGGAAACGCAGGCTTTGCCCTCAGGACAGTCACGGAGAATGACCCAGGCATGGACCCACTCAAGTAGAAAACGATTCTGGGCGGAGAAAACACGGCTGTGAGGCCCACTGGACTGGGACCAGCAACCTGAGGTGCAGGAAGACAAGGGTTATCATCTACCATTTTGTGACCTCGGGGGCTCAGTGCACAGAGCTCATAACCACCCCGATGGGTCCCTGTTCTCTCAATCTCCAAGGACTTGCAGGTATTAATGGAAGAGAAATGGAGAAAAGTGAGTGTGCTTGGGAGAGTCTGGACCCTTCTCCCAGGAGAAAGCTCACCTGTCCTCTGCTCTTCTGACTTCCAAGCCAAAGGGTTCTTATAAATATCATGCTTTTTTTCCCAATTAAAGTAAACCATATGTGACCTGAATGTACAACTCCATTGAATTAATCATGAGATTTAGAGAGCATTTGGTCTCTTATACTAAGAATATAATATATTTCCATTTCCACAGCTGAGATTTATGACTCCAAGGGGAACTTCTCTTATCTTTCTTTGCATAGCCCTGGGTTCCAGTGTATATGTTAGCATCGGAGATGGATTTTCTTTTCTCTATTTTGAATATTTTGGCCTCTTGGCTGAAACTGTGCATATTGGAGAACAGCCCAGTTTTCACTTTTCTTGCAAATTGATGAATTTTGGTATATTAGAAAAGTATCATGTTGACGTACATCTCAGGAATTTGGCAGGTTAAATTCTTAAGGGGTTCTCACAGATGTCTACAGTCAAAGTGTAGGCTTGGGCTGTAGTCACCTCAAGGCTCGGCTAGAAGAATACCCAGTTCCAAGCCTGCCTGTGTGACAATGGCAGGATTCTGCTTTCAAGCACAGTTGGCCATAGGATTTGCTCCATTTTTTGTCACCTAGGCTTCTTCACTGGGCAGCTGAGAATATGGTGGCGGTCTCCCATCAGAGGGAGTTGATGACTGGTTAGAAGAGGCTGGCAAGTTGAACATCTGAGTATCTTTAGTCATTAAGGTTGGAGAGACACCCCAGTATTTTTCTTAATATTATTCATTGGAAGCAAGTCCAATCACTGGGTGCACAGATGGGCTTGAGCACAGATAGTAGAACTCATGGGGAGTATCTGAGATGCTCTGCACCAACAAGTCCTGACCCACTATCAGGAATTTCAGCTCTAAGCAAAAGACTCCAGAATGTCTCTCTCCTTCTAACATAGTCCCCACCATTCACGTCACCATCTTCTCAACAAACTCCTAGAGAAGAACTTACTCTGTTGGTATTTCTGCAGCCCCTGCTGTGGGGCTCCTGGTCCTGCCATAGGAAGTCTCCCTGGTATTTCTTACACAAACACGGTCCTTCCATCTTTGCCAGGAGAAGCCAGAGCCATTTCAGGACCAATTCCATAAGCATCTCTAGAGGCTTCTGATTTCTGCTCAATGAGTTAGGGCTCATCTCTCTCCAAATATATTTTCTTCAGGACCTTCGTATTTCAACTCTCAATGTCTTTTTTAAAGTGTGATTTTGTTTCATTTAGTGATATAAAAGTGATGTGTGGGTATCATGGTTTCTCTTATCTATCTTACCTTTTCTTTGAAGTTCTCCTGGCTCAGATATCTCTGTTTGAGGAGCTCAGCGATGGATTTATTTTCAGCTGATAGAGAGAAAACTTGAATATTTAACGAATACACTTGCATATTGGAGAAAGTATGTCAACTGGCAAAAAAAATTTTAGGGAGCTCAAATGACCGCACATCAGGTAACACAAAAGAATTGGAGAAAGATGTGTGAGTGTTGAGACATTCTACAATGTATAGGTAGGCGGAAAAATCTAATATTAAATTGTTATATTAAACTGAAGTAATTTTTTAATGCGAGGAGACAATCAGATACTAAATTCATAGTTAGGGCAATTGTAGTCAATTGAATTTTATAGTAAAATTAAAGTATTATGAAAGTACCAATCATGAAGTATCAATCTTGTGACATCTTTTCAGAAGGCCTAGATTGCTACCTCAGAAACTATGTGCAGCATCTTTAAAGGAAAGGTTGATATGTACATCGGTGCCTGGGTATGTAGCAGAAGATAGAAGGAGCCCAAAGATTGACTGACCACAATAGCAGAAAAGGAAGCAGGTACAAACTGGAATCCTAATGAGGCAGTGACAATGATAGGAAAGATGCTCCCTTTGCTGAGGACGTAGTCAGTTGCTATCCTTGACTAAAAAAAATGAAGACAGAGTTTAACCAAATCATAATGACTTGCATGACAACAGTCCAGACATAATTAGAACTGCACAGCCATTGGAAACATGCACCAGTCCTCTAAATGTCTGTGCTATACCCTTGACCAAGACATATCATTATGATCCCTTTTTTTTTTGAGAGGGAATCTCTCATGTTTATTGATCAAATGGTTGTTAACAACAATAAAATTCTGTAAAGGGTACCCATTTCACAATCATTAATCAACCCCAAGCCTGAATCAAAGTCTCCAATCTTCTGATGCATAATCAGCAAGTTCTTACATGGTGAACAAGTTCTTACATGGTGAACACTTCAAGGGAACTCATGTCATAGAAACTTTTGGTTTTGATCACGCATCATGAACTATAAACAATCAAGTCAAATATGAATATTCATTTGATTTTTCTACTTGATTTTTATGTGAAACCCACATTTCTCCCTTATTATTATTATTATTATTTAATAAAATGCTGAAGTGGTAGGTAGATGCAAGATAAAGGTAGAAAACATAATTTAGTGCTGTAAGAGGGCAAATGTAGATGATCAGGTCTGTGCCTATAGACTAAGTATTAATCCAAGCAAGACAAGGGCAACAAAACATCCACCAATGCAGAAGATTTCTCTCAAAACGGGGGGGTGTGAGGTTCTAAGCCTCCCGTCTGTTGGTCCCCAATTTCTCTCCTGATGGCCACCCTGCGACGGTGCCTGTCTTAGGTTCTTCCTCCCTTGAGGGATCTTACCTGTCTCTGGCTAACCAGTCATCTTCCGGGGCCATACAGGGAAATGTAAAGTTGGTAAGTGAGAGAGAAGAAATATTCTTTGAGAAGGTTAGCTTTTCACTTCTTTTCAGATTTATGCCCTGTGTCTTCCATGCCCGGCATTCGTCTTGAGGTATCTTTACTACTTGGAAGAATTATGATATTGGTAAATTTCGATATGAGTCACTAATTCTACTAAAGGGTTGTAAATAGGAAGGAAGAAGAAAAGCTACAGAAGTAGCAGAGGGAAGAAAACATGGGAAGATTGATTATTTCTTTGACATATCTTCTTGTAGAGTAACATAAGCATGTATAGGTTTTAAACTACTAATTAAATTGCACACATACATTAACATAATAGGAATACAGCTACATAACAAAAGGAGACCTACAATTACCAGCCATATCCACTGAAACCAAGAAAACCAGTTAGGTACCCTAGGTATTTGTGAAAACTTTTCAATGATATGATGGATATTGTCTAACTGAATTTGAATAGTATGAGAAAAATCAGACAAATTAAAACAACATTCCTGGGAACTGTTCACATCCCATGTGTTCTTTTAACAGTAGATAGTCTATAGTCACATGATTTTGGAGTGCTACAATTTGCACTTCTCCTAATTCTTGGTTGAGTTCTGAAAGTATAGATCCAGTCAAATTTGTTGTTTTACTGTATGCTCAGGCCAGCTTAGATATCTCCTTCTTATTCCCATGGCAAGTCCAGGAACCGGTGGGATGAAAGCAGCTACAACTGCAGCATTGCCAGAATCTTTGTTGAAGTTTTTTGATGTTCATCTTCTGGAATGACTCTTCCAGAGGATGTTGATGTTGGAAGTTCTTCTTCATATTGTATCTTAATTCATTTTCTGTGTAGCCAAATTTTGCTTTGATCCTCTGTATAAACACAAACAAACCCTTTGCCCACACTTTGATATGACCTTTATACCATTGTGAAGAACCTATTAGAGACCACCACACTGGAACTGCTTCTTTTTAAATGAGAAAGAAATATTATCAGAAAAATGTACTTCCATAGTTGATCCTCTGACACCCTTTAAAAGTTCAAAATTAAGGATATGTAAAGCACGCATTAATCGTTGATTTGCAGTTAATTTTATCCTATCAGGGAGCAATCCCCCTTTTTTTGTTATCATTAATGTACAATTACATGAAGAATATTATGTTCATTAGGCTCTCCCCTGCACCAAGTCCCCCCCACAAACCCCATTAGAGTCACGGTCCATCAGAATAGCAAAATGTTGTAGAATCACTACTTGTATTCTCTGTGTTGCAAAGCCCTCCCCTTTTCTCCACCCCCATTACACATGCTAATCATAATACCCCCTTTCTTCTTCCCTGCACTTACCCCTCCCTACCCTCCCATTCTCCCCAGTCTCTTTCCTTTGGTAACTGTTAGTCCCTTCTGTTAGAACTGTTTGGTTCTGTGATTCTGCTGCTGTTTTGTTCCTTCAGTTTTTCCTTTGTTCTTATACTTCACAGATGAGTGAAATCATTTGGTATTTGTCTTTCTCTGCTTGGCTTATTTCACTGAGTATAATACTCTCTAGCTCCATCCATGTTGTTGCAAATGCTAGGATTTCTTTTCTTATTGCTGAATAATATTCCATTGTGTATATGTAACACATCTTCTTTATCCAGTCATCTACTGATGGACACTTATGTTGCTTCCATTTCTTGGCTATTGCAAATAGTGCTGCAATAAACATAGGGGTGCATCTGTCATTTTCAAACTGGAGTGCTGCATTCTTAGGGTAAATTCCTAGAAGTGGAATTCCTGGGTCAAATGGTAAGTCTATTTTGAGCATTTTGAGGAACCTCCATACTGCTTTCCACAATGGTTGAACTAATTTACATTCCCACCAGCAGTGTAGGAGGGTTCCCCTTTCTGCACAACATCGCCAACATTTGCTCTTCTTTGTCTTTTGGATGGTAGCCATCCTTACTGGTGTGAGGTGATATCTCAATGTGGTTTTAATTTGCATTTCTCTGATAACTAGCGATGTGGAGCATCTTTTCATGTGTCTGTTGGCAATCTGAATTTCTTTTTTGGAAAACTGTCCGTTCAGTTCCTCTGCCCAGTTTTTAATTGGATTATTTGCTTTTTGTTTGTTGAGGTGCATGAGCTCTTTATATATTTTGGATGTCAAGATTTTATTGTATCTCTCATTTACAAATAAATTCTCCCATACTGCAGGGTACCTTTTTGTTCTATTGATGGTGTCTTTTGCTGTACAGAAGCTTTCCAGCTTAATATAGTCCCAGTTGTTCATTTTTGCTTTTGTATCCCTTGCCCGGGGAGATATGTTCATGAAGAAGACGCTATTGCTTATGTCTAAGAGATTTTTGCCTACGTTTTTTTCTAAGAGTTTTATGGTTTCATGACTTACATTCAGGTCTTTGATCCATTTCAAATTTACTTTTGTGTATGGGGTTAGACAGTGATCCTGTTTCATTCTCTTACATGTAGCTGTCCAGTTTTGCCAGCACCATCTATTGAAGAGACAGTCATTTCCCCCATTGTATTTCCATGGCTCCTTTATTGAATATTAATTGACCATACATTTTTGGGTTAATGTCTGGAGTCTCTAATCTGTTCCACTGGTCTGTGGCTCTGTTCTTGTGCCAATACCTAATCGTTTTGATTACTATGGCTGTGTATTAGAGCTTGAAGTTGGGGAGTGAGTTCCCCCCCCCACTTTATTCATCTTTCTCAGGACTGCTTTGGCTATTCTGGGTCTTTGGTGTTTCCATTTGAATTTTTGAAGTATTTGTTCCAGTTTGTTGAAGAATGTTGCTGGTAATTTGATAGGGATTGCATCAAATCTGTATATTGCTTTGGGCAGGATGGCCATTTTGACTATATTAATTCTTCCTAGCCAAGAGCATGGGATGAGTTTCTATTTGTTGTGTCCTCTTTAATTTCTCTTAAGAGTGTATTGTAGTTTTCAGGGTATAGGTCTTCCACTTCTTTGAATAGGTTTATTCCTAGGTCTTTTATTCTTTTGATGCTATTGGGAATGGAATTGTTTTCCTGATTTCTCTTTCTATTAGTTCATTGTTAGTGCATAGGAAAACCACAGATTTCTGGGTGTTAATTTTGTATCCTGCAACTTTGCTGTATTCTGGTATCATTTCTAGTAGTTTTGGAGTGGATTCTCTAGGGTTTTTTAATGTACAATATCATGTCTTCTGCAAATAGTAACAGTTTAACTTCTTCTTTACCAATCTGGATTCCTTATATTTCTTTGTTTTGTATAGCTGTAATGGGTAGGACCTCCAGTACTATATTGAACAACCGTGAGGAGAGTGGGCATCCCTGTCTTGTTCCCGATCTCAGAGGAAAATCTTTCAGCTTCTCGCTGTTCAGTATGATGTTAGCTGTGGGTTTATCGTATGTGGCCTTTATTATGTTGAGGTACTTGCCCTCTATATCCATTTTGCTGAGAGTTTTTATCATGAATGGATGTTGAATTTTGTCAAATGCTTTTTCAGCATCTATGGAGATGATCCTGTTGTTTTTGTCCTTTTTTTTGATGTGGTGGATGATGTTGATGGACTTTCGAATGTTGTGCCATCCTTGCATCCCTGGGATGAATCCCACTTGGTTATGGTGTATGATCCTTTTGATATATTCTTGAATTCGGTTTGCTAGTATTTTATTGAGTATTTTTGCATCTCCATTCATCAGGGATATTGGTCTGTAATTTTCTTTTTTGGTGGTGTCTTTGCCTGGTTCTGTTATTAGGATGATGTTGGCTTCATAGAATGAGTTTGGGAGTACTCCTTCCTCTTCTATTTTTTGGAAAACTTTAAGGAAAATAGGTATTATGTCTTCTATGTATGTCTGATAAAATTCTGAGGTAAAACCGTCTGGCCCAGGGGTTTTGTTCTTGGGTAGTTCTTTTATTACTGCTTCAATTTCTTTGCTCGTAATTGGTTTACCTTTTGTGTTTCTTCCTCGGTCATTCTTGGAAGATTGTATTTTTCTAGGTAGTTTCCAATTTCTTCTAGGTTTTCCAGCTTGTTAGCATATAGGTTTTCATAGTAGTCTTTAATAATTCTTTGTAATTCTGTGGAGTCTGTCTTGGTTTTTCCTTTCTTTCTCATTTCTGATTCTGTTGATGTGTGTTGATTCTCTTTTTCTCTTAATAAGTCTGGCTAGAGGCTTATCTATTTTGTTTATTTTCTCCAAGAATCAGCGCTTGGTTTCATTGATTTTTTTCCATTGTTTTATTCTTCTCAATTTTGTTTATTTCCTCTCTGATCTTTATTATGTCCCTCATTCTGATGACTTTGGGGCTCATTTGTTCTTCTTTTTCCAGTTTCGATACTTGTGATGTTAGACTATTCACTTGGGATTGTTCTTCCTTCTTTAAGTGTGCCTGGATTGCTATATACTTTCCTCTTAAGACTGCTTCTGCTGCGTCCCACAGAAGTTGGGGCTTTGTGTAGTTGTCATTTGTTTTCATATATTCCTTGATCTCTATTTTAATTTTTTCGTTGATCCATTGATTATTTAGGAGCATGTTGTTAAGCCTCCATGTGTTTGTGAGTCATTTTGTTTCTTTTGTAGAATTTATTTCTAGTTTTATAAGTTTGTCGTCTGAAAAGTTGTTTGGTAGAATTTAAATCTTTTGGAATTTACTGAGGCTCTTTTTGTGCCCTAGTATGTGGTCTATTCTGGGGAATGTTCCATGTGCACTTGAGAAGAATGTGTATCCTGTTACTTTTGGATGTAGAGTTCTATAGATGTCTATTAGGTCCATCTGTTCTAGTGTGTTGTTCAGTGCCTCCGTGTGCTTACTTATTTTCTGTCCAATGGATCTATCCTTAGGGGTGAGTGGCGTGTTGAAGTCTCCTAAAATGAATGTATTTTATTCTATTTCCCCTTTACTTCTGTTAGTATTTGTTTCACATATGCTGTTGCTCCTGTGTTTGGCGCATATATATTTCCAATGGTTATATCCTCTTGTTGGACTGCGCCCTTTATCATTATGTAATGTTCTTCTTCATCTCTTGCTACTTTCTTTGTTTAGAAGTCTATTTTGTCTGATACTAGTACTTTTACCCCTGCTGTCTTCTCTATGTTGTTTACATGAAATATGATTTTACATCCTTTGACTTTTATTCTGTGCATGTCTTTTGGTTTGAGGTGAGTTTCTTTTAAGCAGCATATAGATGGGTCTTGCTTTTTTATCATTCAATTACTCTGTGTCTTTTGATTGGTGCATTCAGTCCATTTACATTTAGGGTGACTATTGAAAGATATGTACTTACTGCCATTGCAGGCTTTAGATTCGTGGTTACCAAAAGTTCAAGGTTAGCTTCTTTATTATCTTACTACCTAACTTAGCTCGCTTATTGAGCTATTATATACAATGTCTGGAAATTCATTTCTTCTCTCCCTTCTTATTCCTCCTCCTCCATTCTTTATATGTTGGTTGTTTTATTCTGTGCTTTTCGTGTTTCCTTTAACTGCTTTTAGTGGGTAGTTGATTTTATTTTTTACCTTTAGTTAGTATTTGTTTGGTCTGCTTTCTTTCTGTGATTTTATTTTCTCTGGTGACATCTGTTTAGTCTTAGGAGTGCTCCTGTCTAGAATAGACCCTCTAGAATACCATATAGAGGTGGTTTGAGGGAGGTAAATTCCCTCAACTTTTGCTTGTCTGGGAATTGTTTAATCTCTCCTTTATATTTAAATAATAATCGTGCTGGATATAGTATTCTTGGTTCAAGGCCCTTCTGTTTCATTGCATTAAATATATCATGCCATTCTCTTCTGGCCTATAAGGTTTCTGTTGAGAAGTCTAATGACAGCCGGATGGGTTTTCCTTTATAGGTGACCTTTTTCTTCTCTCTAACTGCCTTTAAAATTCTTTCCTTGTCCTTGATCTTTGCCTTTTCAATTATTATGTGTCTTGGTGTTGTCCTCCTTGGGTCCTTTCTGTTCAGAGTTCTGTGTACTTCCATGGTTTGATCGATTATTTCCTCCCCCAGTTTGGGGAAGTTTTCTGTAATTATTTCTTCAAAGATACTTCCCATCCCTTTTTATCTCTCTTCTTCTTCTGATACCCTGTAGTGTGGATATTGTTTCTTTTGGATTGGTCACACATTTCTTTTAATAGTGTTTCATTCCTGGATATTCTTTTATCTCTCTCTGTGTCAGCTTCTATGCGTTCCTGTTCTCTGGTTTCTATTCCATCAATGGCCTCTTGCATCTTATCCATTCTGCTTATAAATCCTTCCAGACTTTGTTTCACTTCTGTAATCTCCTTCCTGGCATCTGTGATCTCCCTCCAGACTTCATTACTGAGCTCTTGTATATTTCTCTGCATGTCCGTCAGCATGTTTATGATTTCTATTTTGAATTCTTTTTCAGGAAGACTGGTTAGATCTGTCTCCTTCTTAATTGTTGTCTCTGTGTTCTTTGCCTTAAATTCTGCCTTTTCAGTTCAATAGAGATAGTTTGCGGAGCTGGCACAAGTGACGGCTGGGAGATCGTCCCTTCTTGTTGGTTTGTGGCCTTACTCTCCTATGAGAAGAACGACCTCTAGTGGTTTGTGCTGGGCAGCTGCATGCAGATGGGGCTTCTGATTCTTGCCCGGCTGCTATGGAGTTTATCTCCTCTCTGCTGTGGGCGTGGCCTGCCTCGGGTGGCTGCTCCGATATGATGGAGCCGTCTTGGAGGGGAAACAGCTGGGAGGTTGTTTATCTCTGTAAGGGGCTTCCAAGCTGCAATGATATCCAGGGGTTTACGGTGCCCGGAGTTCCCTGCTGCTGGGCTAATTGTTCCAGGATGCTTCCATCCAGTTGTGGGGTCCCTGTCCCTTTAAGACTTCCAAAAAGCACTTGCTTTTCTTTGTCCAAGGGTTCCCGGCTGCGTGGACCCACTCACATGTCTTACTGTCCTGTTTCTCTAGTATCCACGACCTAACCCACCCACTGTGTCTGCACTCTGGTGTGGATGGCTAGGGCTGGGTGTTTAGCAGTCCTGGGCTCCCTCTCCCTCACTGTTCCTACTCCTCCCCTCCTGCCGGGAGCTGGGGTGTGGGGCTCTTGGGTCCCACCAGTCTGTGGCTTGTATCTTACCCCCTTCATGAGGCACTGGGTTCTCGCAGGTGTTGATGTGGTCTGGCTGTTGTCCTGTGTCTTCTGGTCTCTCTTTTAGGAAGCGTTGTCTTTGTTGTATTTTCAAAAATATATGTGGTTTTGGGAGGAGATTTCTGCTGCTCTACTCATGCCACCATCTTGGCCACACCCCTATGATCCCATTTTTAGCCTGAGCTCACTTTGCAATCTTCCAGTTGCATCTCACAGTGCAGCTTTATCTTCTGTATTCTGTTTTATTAGTCAGGGTTCTATCAAGAAAAGAAAAACTACACTGGTGAATTTAATGAAGGTAATTGAATATAGGTATGGCTAAATAGTTATTTTAAGATCAAAGGCATATGAGAAAAAATATGGTAACACAGAGTCATCACTGAAGGATGTAGTAACAGCCCGCTAGGCTAAAGGGTACAGGGAAGTGGGTGGGCATTAGGGCGTAGTGTCCTTTATTGACCATTATTGGAAGAACCTAAAAAGAAGGCAGATGGTAAATCAGAGCAACAGTCTGAAGACTTGAAGCGCCACCCCAGCATCACAACTTTAAACATAAAGCATTAGTAAATATGTAAAAAGGTAATTTTGAAGCAAACAAACAATAGTTTCATAGCCAGTATATACATATGACCAGCTGTAGAGTTTGGAGGGAGAAGATATGAAAAAACTGTGACAAGGAATGTTGAGAAAAATCACACTGGGGACCAGCTGTGTTAAGGTAAACGCTGTTGTATCTTCTCCTTTATGCGCTCTGACCACGTTAAGATCTTCGGGATTGGACTGCGAACAGCAAGGAACCCAAACACAAGTCAACTTTGAATGAAACGTCTGACAAAATCCAAGAGCCCCATGTTTTGACTATACCTTTAACCTGACCTGGGTTGCTGTTAAGTTTTACCACACTTCGTCCACCCTACTGTCCAACTGAATCTTAGTTCTTGGTGGTGGGATACAGGAAGATGCTTTAAAGTTCATCAGATGCACCCAATAGGAAGCCAACACTGAGGACCGACAATATACAGTCTCTCACACACAACCTACATTAATAGATTTGATTGAAGCCAAAGTTTTATGGACAATAGTCATAGACAGTGAAAATGGTTGAGATACATTGTATAAATATTTAAAAGGAGAGTTGTGAATTTCTACAGGGTGCCTGGGTCCTAGGTGACAAATGCAGAAGATTCCACAGGTGTAATAGGATCCCACTGGGCAGTGATATTGACATACATGGGATTCCAGAGCACTACCTTAATCCCATCAAAGATGTGCCAAAATAAACAATTTTCAGATATGATAAACCAAAGGAATGAAGAACATGAACTACAAGAATTATGTGGACCGTCATGTTTGCCAATTCCAGATGTTTGGTTTTACAATCTTTTCTAATCCACAAACTAAAAAAAAAAATGGCCCAAGTATTAAAATGAGTCTATTCTGTTGACGAGCTTCTGCACAGCCCTATTGACTTCTCTGTTCCCCAGGCTGTAGATGAAGGGGTACAGCATGGGGACAACCACAGTGTACAACACTGAGGCCCCTGCACCATTCCTGGGAGCATGTGAGACACTTGAGCACAGGTACACACCTAGGTCTGTGCCATAAAACAAGCAAATCCTCACAGGTGAGAGCCACAGGTGGAGAAGGCTTTATACTTCCTGATTGTTGATGGGACTTTCATAATCGAGGAAACAATCTTGTAGTAAGAGTAAAGGATCCCTGAGATTGTAACACCCCCAAAAACAGCAACAATAAAACAGATGAATATATTATTGGTGGAGATATCATCACATATCTGCTTGAGGAGTTGTGGAGGGTCACAGAAGAATTGAGGAATTTCCACTTTTGTGCAGAAGGTAAGTTGTGACACCATCAGGCAGTGCAGCTGGGAGTCCAAAAGGCTGATCGAAAGAGACAGCAGGACCAGCAGGCTACAGAGGCAGGGGTTCATGATGGTCGCATGGTGCAGGGGGTGACAAATAGCTACAAACAAATCACAGGTCATGATAGTCAGGACTACACTGGCCAAAGATCCAACAAGATTTAAAAAAAATAACAGAATCAGGCAGCCCACATAGGAAATGACTCTGCTGTGAAATTGAATGTCCAAAATCAGCAAAGTCTGATACAGGAAGCCCTAAATAACGTTTGGTGATAGTGGGGATACTCTCCTCGTGACTATCATGAACCTAATCATGCTCATTCGGGAGTGCTCAGAACTAGTTTGCACATATCCATTTCCTGCTCTGGCTTGGGCCATGCTCATGGGAGTGAGACGTGGTGGTGGAGGACAGCAGGATTCTGAATGAGGTTCTGAAATCCACAACAGAAAAGACAAGTGCAGCAACCTCATCGGCTTCTGAGCTGAAACTTTGCACGTTGGAGCCCTCCCATCTGGCCACCTCAACCTCTGTCTGCTTGTCTTTTTAACAGGCAACAGCTCCCGAAGCCCCTGCCACACTCACCACCTGCTGGTGCACTCCCTCGTCTGTACTGTACCTCAATTGGGTCATGACTTAGGAGCCCATATCCAGTGCCTTCTCCTGCATGGTCAGTGATGGGGCTCAGGCTCTGTCCTCAGAACTGACAGAAAGACAGATTCAGGCATGAATCCCGGAGTGCACATTATGAGACACAGGTGAGGTGTGACCAAGACTGGCACCCAGATAAGGCTGGAGACACTGGCTAATTGTTTTCTCCTCCTTGGCCCTGGGAGATAAGAGCACAGAGCTCATCATTAAGTGAAATTGGTCCCTGTTCTCCCAACCGCTGAGGACATCCTGATCTTAACAGAGGAAAGGGATTAAGTGAATGTGTTTAGAAAGTTCTGGGCCCTACCTCCTCTCAGGAGAAGACCCATGTGTACACTACCCTTCTGATTTCCAGTTTCAAGGATATTCACATAATGCAGACTTTTTTTCAGTTTAATTGATGACTTCCTGAGCTTGATATTTGCAAGTCCATTGTATTAATCATATAAACTAGGGGGAATTAGGTCTTCCATAACAAAATCAGAAACTTTTCTGTCTTCTGACTTAACATGTATGTCTCTAAGAGAAACTACTTCCCTTTCTTAGGGTTTTTTTCCTTTTATTTAAAGGACTGCCCAAGTTCTAATTTTTCCCTTTCATTGATGTATGTTGCCATGTTAGAAAACTACTGATTTTTATTCTTTGACTCATAACTCCCTATTTCTCTTGAATAGCCCAGAGTGTTGAACAGGACTGCCTTTAGGAGGGCCACTAGGGTGGAAACCCCTCCAGGTCTGCCTGGGAGAGGACCGGTTTCCGGACCCTCCACGTGGGTTCTAGGAGGATGCAGGTGCTGTGCACCACTGTCCCGGTACCTTCCTCAGTGTCGGAAATGTGGTTCTGTTATAGGGAAGCTCCCACACGGCAGCTGGTTTCTGTCAGAGCACGCAGAGATGTGACAGATACAAGGACCTGGAAGATGAAAGCCAGTCTGTTTTGTGCCCTAATCTGGGAAATGACATCCCATCAGTTCTGCCATGTTTTGCTTGTTAGAAGCCAATCAGCAGGCCCAGGACACACCTGAGGGGATGGGTGTCCACAAGGTGCGAATGCAAGGGGTTGGAGCATAGTAATCACAGTGGAGTCTGCCTCAACCTCCCTCAGAGCACTATGCTCTATGCACCAGAAGATGCTGGGGCTGTCTCCCTGCTCCCCATGGGAACCCCAAACCCGTCACACCCCCAGTGCTCTGAGAGAAATTTCCTGCAGAATAACTGGAAGCTGGGTAGAAATTGCCTCTGACTTGGTATTTCTGTAGATATCAAGTTCCTTGTGGATACGCAGCCAGAAGAAGCCATTGTGGTTTCCCTTCTGTCACCAGTGTCCCTCTACTGACACTGCACCAAATTGCAGCTGTTCTGGTCCAAGTTCAGCAAATGTCCCCAATGGTTTTCATTTTCTGCTCATTGAGAAGAGTTCATTTGCTCCAGAATATATTTTCTTTAAATTACTTTGGATAACAGACTCTGAAGTATTCTCGAGTTGAAAATGTGGGCTGTGTGGTAGTGATGGTCCTTGGCAAGCTGCCGCATCCTGCCCCTGCAGCCCTCCTGCCCCACAGGACTCTGGTTGAAGAATCCGGGGATTCATTTGTGAATAACTGATACCAAGAAAATTTGACAAAACCTTGATGGTGAAGTAGGAGACCCCATACTTATCCCACCAACCAACATCAACAATTAGACAACTGTCCATGAGCACAACAGCTCTGTGGCAGCTCAGGATGCACTTAGGAAATGTCAACAACATATCGGGACAAAACACCCGGGAATAACAGGAATAGACACACTAAAGGTGAGGAAGAACAGCTTGATTTTCCTTGAAACATCCCTACTTAAAAAGGCAATATTACTTTCCCTCATACCCGGGTTCTTTGTCTATCATTTAGGTTTGCATAAATGGATGTGCAAATATAGAAATTTTGTAACGCAGTCATTTTCACTGGGTGATATCCTCCCACTGATGGCTGCGACCTCATCACCTGTCAGGTGCATTCCTTTCTCTGGCAGCGGAGTTCCTTATCCGTGTAGTCGGAAGGCGACATAATCCAGAGGGAAAAGTTGGGGTAAATCACATTAGTCTCAGGATGGGTTTTCAGGGAACCAAGACTAATACCAAAATCCATGTGTGACACCTTGGAGGGCAGGTGGTACTTATTTTGCCATTTACATGCACATAATTAGCATACTTTCACTTACATGCAAGCGTATTGGGTGAATATTAAAGTTTCCTTCCTATCAGATAATGAGAAATCAATCTCTGAGTTCCTCATACAGACAAATCTGAGCAGGAGGACTGCAAATAAATTTTAAAATAGATAAGAAAAATCATGATTTCCATACATTACCTTTATCTCACTAGATGAACCAAATCACATTAAAAAATATCTTGAGAATTGATATACAAAGGTCAAAAGAAAATAAATTTGGGGACAGATGAGCCCTAAATGGTGGAGGAGAAATCAGAAGCCCCTAGAGTTGCTTATGGAACTGGTTCTGAAATGGCTCTGGCTTCTCCTGGCAAAGATGGAAGGGCCGTGTTTGTGTAAGAGAAACCAGGGGGACTTCGTATGGCAGGGCCAGGAGCCCCACGGCTGGGGCTGCAGAAATACCAACAGAGTAAGTGCTTCTCTAGGAGAGTTTGTTGAGAAGTTGGTGACGTGAATGGGGGGACTATGTTAGAAGGAGAGAGACATTATGGAGTCTTGTGCTTAGAGATGAAATCCCTAGTATCAGGCCTTGTTGGTGCAGAGCATCTCATGAGTGTTACTATCTGTGTTCAAGCCCATGTGTGCACCCAGTGATTGGACTGTTGGTCAGAGCTACTGACTTGCATCCAATGAATAATATTTAGGAAAATATTGAGGTGTCACTACAACCTTAATGAATAAAAAGGCTCAGACTTTGAACTTGCCCACCTCAAGCCCTTGTGACAAAAAGTAAGACAGTCCTATGGCCAACTGCCATTGAAAGCAGAATCCTGCCATGGTCACACTGGCAAAATTAGGAGTGGATTGACTTCTAGTTGAGCCTTGAGGTGACTACAGCCCTAGCCTACATTTTGTCTCTAGACATCGGTGAGACCCCCTCTTAAGTACTTATCCTGCCAAATTCCTGAGAAGTACATCAGCATAGATAGTTCTCTAATATACCAACATGCATCAATTTGCAAGAAAAGGGAGAACCTGGGCTGTTCTCCAATATGCACAGTTTCAGCCCAGAGGCCAAAATATTCAAAAGAGAAAAAAGAAAGTCAACCTCCGATGCTAATATGAACACTGCAACCCAGGACTATACAAAGAAAACTACAAGTTCCCCTTGGAGGCATAAATCTCAGCTGAGGAAATGGAAATATATTAGATCCTTACTATAAGACAGTTAATTCTCCTTAAGTCTCATGACTAATTAAATGGAATTGCAGATTAAGTCACATATATTTTCAATTGAAAATATATGATTGTTGCAAGTTCCATGTAATTTTGAAGTCAGAAGAGCAGAGGACAGGTGAACTTTCTCCTGGGAGAAGGGTCCAGACTCTCCCAAGCACACTCAGTTTTCTCCATTTCTCTTCTATTAATACCTGCAAGTCCTTAGAGATTGAGAGAACAGGGACCCATCAGGGTGGTTATGAGCTCTGTGCACTGAGTCCTCGAGGTCACACAATGGTAGATGAAAACCCTTGTCTTCCTGCACCTCAGGTTGCTGGTTCCAGTCCAGTGGGCCTCACAGCCATGTCTTCTCCTCCCAGAATCGTTGTCTGCCTGAGCGGGTCCCTGCCTGGGTTGGTCTCCCTGCTGGTACTGAGGGCAAGGTCTGTGTTTCAATTGCCTTCCAGGCAGGGAGGGATTGTTGTCTCATCAGCACTTGGTCATGCCCAGCAGAGACACAGAGCAGACCAGTGAGTACTGGGGGACACTGGATGGAGGAGGGGCTAAAGGACCTTCTTTTTCTTTATCAGGAAAAGCATTTGGAACAGATATAAGGAAGGGTGCCAATATGCTACATTTCAACTCAGAGGCCAGTGAGCTTCAAATCCCTGGTTCTGTTGGGGCTCAAGAACTCATGCATGCTTTTGCTTTCCTCGCACACTGGTTGTAGCTCTGGCAGACATGCCCGCATCGCAGAGCAGGAAATATATCTTCCTATACTGTCCCCTAAGCATGATAATTCTTGTGAAGGTAGGAATCATGTTTGTGGAAATGATGATATTGACCACACTCTCCTGAATCTTTTACCATGTGTTCCAAGTTTTACGCTCTGAGATTTTAAAATGTAGCTTGTTCAATATAATCTGCATAACCACCTCCAAAAAGACAGACATTGTATTATTATCATTTTACAGTGAAGGACTGCAATGTAACTGTGTGTCTTGGGAAGAGAGTGTTGAAGTCAGGTTTGAATCCAAAATTCAGACCCCAATCACACGACATTTGGATAATGTTCCATTGTCAGCTTGACCCGGCATTTCTCTTTTCAGTCTCTGTTGGCTGAGACTCACTCCTTGTTGTGCACTTTCCTCCAAGGTCCCTGTTAGACCCCATCAGAGAGCTGTGTGTGGTACCTGATGTTATCAACCAAGGAAGGTTACCTGAGACCATTGGTGGAGTTCACAGGAAGGGTTGGAACATGATAATTCAGGCAAGCTCTTTATCACCCCTGTTCCCTGATTTTGCTTCAGCTGTCTGCTTCCTACTGTATTCTTGTAGTTTAAGCCCTTTCAGTCTCTATGGGAGACATAAAACCAGAGTGATGGATTATATTCTTAGCAAACAGTGAAAAGGCAAAACGGGAAATTTAGAGCTCTGGGCCTCTGCTTAAAATCTGATGTACAGGGAGACACAGAGTGATCAGGGTCAGTACATGGGCCTCAGACATCCATGTAATTTTAAGTCTGTCTGATCTATTCAGTACTTATTGTGACACAGGGAAAGTTTTTAGTGTCTCTGAACCTCAACGTTGTCATCTGAATTGATCTTCTGGAACACACCTGCACTGATTGAGAATTAAGTATAGGGAATAGTGAGGGTGTAAGTATGTGGTGCTTGCATGCAGTAAAGGCAAAGTATATTTAACACATTATTATTATTCTAAGTCCCATATAATCAAGTAGAAAATGCTGCCATATGAAGGTTTGCTTTTCCCCGGATCCCTGAGAAAACATTTTAGTTTTTTAAGCCTTACACACGTGTATTCTGAGTACTGGAGGGAAACAACTGAATGTCATTCATTACTGATTCTGTGGAGTCTACACCTTGCTTGGCACAGTGCAGGCTACGAGAAAAACAATCTCTATTAAATATTTAGTGGATGCGTCGCTGGATCCCTGGAACAGAGCCTCAATGCGGCTTCTACACACTGTGTGTCTTCCTTTCCTCCAGTGATGTCCCACAGTACTAGACAAAAGATAACACCCTTCTACATGTATCTCTGTAACAGATGTCCTAGGAGCCCTGTCACTTTCCATTTAATAGAATCAACAGTATTCCATTTAAAAAATGTGACTATTTTCTTAAAAATGAAAGTGTCAAAAAAGAGGGAGAGAGAAAGGGAATAAGTCTTATTGCAGGGTTTAAATACATTTTAGGACTTCTGGTCACTGCTATATGAGTTCCCTCGGACAGAATAGACTTTTACTTCTCTGCCATGTAATTTGAATTTAAAGGTCATTAAACTGTTCTTGGGATTGTGTTTTACCAATAAGCCTACTTCTCCAATAACGATTCAAATTGTGATTTGAAAACCATGACTGAATTTTTACCAAGTACTAACCTCTGCTAGGTGCTGCCAATGTCCCAGAGCTGGGAGTCAGCCTCCAGGTGTCCGGGTAAGGGACACCAGCACAGGGAGCTGGAGAGAGTTACCCACACTCCGCATTTAGTATGTGAAAGATGTAGGACTCCGCAAAAGGCCTCCTGGTTCCCATCTGATGGCTCTGTGCCCCTCACCAGAACAGTATGATTATGTTCTTTTCAAAGCTGCCTTACTTGTAAATGAGCAAATGCAATTAGAACCATTGATTCCTTCCCTTGGGATTTGGTGAGCTCATCTGTAGGGGAATGGGCCAAGGGTTCATGGTGGCCTTTATTGCCCGAATACTTTGGATCACAGAGTTTCTATGCATAGCTGTCCATCTCATGAACCATTTTTGGAAATCAGAGCTGTGGAAATATTATTCCCTGTACAATATGTGAATTTTCATGAAGAACTGTCATGGAAAGGCAGATTCATTGCTAGACAGATATTTCTGTTTCTATACCTTGACAACAAGAGCATATGGTTGAATTTGTCTGACTTTTCTATTGGAAAAACACATGTAGGGAACTCATGGTGAAATTGCATATTACATTTTTACAAACCCTTTCTCCTTCATGCATGTATCATATGGAAGTTCTCACTGTGTGAGACAGAAGGATGCACAAGAATTTTATTTGGTGTGTCATAATAAGGAATTCACAAATGAAATTTATTTTTCAAGTAATATTTGGTATCATTCAAAGTGTTTGAAATACATATGTGTACTTCACAGAGTCTCGAAATACAAGATTGTGGCAAATCAGAACTCAGGAAAATTGTGTACAATGAAAATATTTAGGTATGTTTAAGACAACAGTTGATGTACACATAAATGAATGCTACTATCTAGCAGTATTGACAAGGAAATACATCTACCAAATTCATGAAAAGTGTTTGTTTTTTGGGCAACTGGAGTGCAGATATGTGGAATCATGTAGGGATGGGTATTATATATGTACGTAATATATATATACAATGGAATATTATTTTGCATTTCAAGTGATACATGAATGATCTTGGATGATATTATGCTAAGTGAAATTAGCCAGACATAAAAACACAAATACTGCTTCATTTTACTTATATATAGAATCTAAACAAGTTGAACTCATAAAAGGAGAGATCAAATTATGGTTTCCGGGGGCTTGGATGTGGAGGAAATGAAGAGATATTGGACAAAGAACACCAAGTTTCAGTTACACAGAATGAATAAACTCTGGAGCTTTAATCTACTCTTTGGTGACTATATTTATACAGAATACTGTGTTACATACTTGAAATTTGCTCAGACAGTTGGTGTTCGGGGCTCTCAACACACCTGCACACTCACATACACACACACACACACAATCATACCCATGTGAGGTGATGATTATTTAATCAACTTGATCATGCTAATCATTTTACAGTGTATACATATATCAAAACATCACGTTGTACACCTTAAGTATGCTTAATTTTTACTTGCCAATTATACTTCAGTTAAGCTGGAAAAGTGAATTCTTAAGGAATTATTATTACATATTTATATTTTTAGTATTGTTAGAGGGTAGTAATGGCAGTAATAATAATAGGTAATGTTATTGGAGAATTTGCTACTGTGTGGTAGTGGTTCTCTACCTAGGCCTTATATATGTGTATATATACCCAAAGGAGTTAAGTGTAGATTTTACCTGTTCTGGGTGTGATCAGTGGAGCAGAACTTTTCAAAGGTCAGCAAGCAATGATAATGATTCACTAAAACCTTTTCTAAGCACTTTGTAGTTATCATTTAATTTCTTACAGCAACCCTACAAGGTCTTTTGAATTAATATACTGTAAGAGATGAGCAAGCAACACTGGTGTTTGTAAACTATTTTCTATCCCTTTTCTTCTCTCTCTGTCTTTTTTTTTTTTTTTTTGCATTTCCCTCAAATGAAATCGTGTTTTGACTTGCTGGAGAAATGAACACTTTTGAGTTGCCTTCAGTGAGCTGAATTGCAATTCCGCATAAGAGATGGTAGCTTAAAAAACCCCCGAGCTGGCATAAGGAATCAAATATAAGGTTTCATTCTGGGCCTTAGTCTTAAATTTCTCAACTGTGCATAAGAGGATTGGAACTGATGGGAGATGAACCCTTCAGAAATGTGTACAACTAGAGATGTATTTAGGGAGTTTTAACCAAGCACTACAAATAAAAAGAGCAAAAAGTAAACTCAACCTCACAGCTTTCCCTGAGATGGTATAACACCAATAGAAAATAACCTGACAAAAAGCATTACATAATGTATATGATTGTCCAATCACTGTTATACATCTGGAAGCAATGATGTATTGTATATCAACTACATAGCAATAAAAATAAATTTATTCTATCAAACAACAACAAAAAAGATACAGCATATTCACTGTAAGTTACTTAACCATTTAATCCCTAATACCATCTTCAGGATTAGGGATGCTGAAGGCTTCTGTGCACGTAACAAAAATATATTTGTCCAAATATGAACTCCACCGTTATGAAATAGTAATGCATTTGAGTTATATTTGAGAAGCCTCTGACCAGAGGACCCACCCATGTGAGTGAGCTCTCAGCTCCATGAGAAAATGGGTCTCATACCAAATTATCATAAAAGTTCATGAAAAAATTGGCATATAAAAATGCTATCAGGTTATGCACATTCAATTTTAATTTCAAAACCTTAACCTCCCTAAGGTTGAGGCTGTATCCCAAATCAGTGCAATTTCTTGTGTTTCATTTGGATAAGATAAAGTACATTTGAGGGCTTGTTAATGAACTTTGGAGTCTTTTTTTTTGTTAAAGAGTGGGATATTTATTACTCCATATTTTTCTTGAGAATCATGGGCTGATATTTTACTGTGTTCATTTCAGAATCAGAAAAACAAGACAGATATCAAGAAGTAATGAGTTTTAAGAAGAGCTTGCAAATGAGAAATATTGCTGAAGGTAACAGGGTGTGTTGCCCTCAAGTGTGAATACTTTACTTGTGAATATCTTGAATCAAGAATACATACACTGATGATTAGTGATGTTGAGCATGTTTTCACAGGTCTGCTTACCATTTGCATATCCTCTTTGGAAAAATGTCTATTCAGGTCCTCTGCCAATTTTTCAATCAGATATACTTTTGTATTGAGGTGTATGAGTTCTTTATATATTTTGGACATTAACCCTTATAAAATATGTCATTTGCAAGTATATTCTCCATTCAGTAGATTGCCTTTTTGCTTTTATTGATGTTTTCCATTGTTGGAAAACATCTTTTTAGTCTGATGGAATACTGTTTGTTTATTCTTGTATTTTTCCCCCATATCCAGACAAAAAATTGCTAATGCTGATATTCCAGTTTACTGCCTATATACACACAATGAGATATTATTCAGCCATGCAAAAGAGTGAAAACTTGACATTTGCAACAGAATGGATGGACCCAGAGGGTATTGTGCTAGGTGAAATAAGTCAGGAAGAGAAGAACAAATACCATATGATACCACTTACATGTAGAATGTAAAATGCAAACAGAACAGAAATAGAGTCAAAAAAACAGAGAACAAACTAGTGGGGCTGAAGAGGGGAGATGGGCAAAAGAGGTGTGGGGTATAATGAGGTACAAACTTCCAATTATAAAGTAGTCACAGGGATAAACATACTGCATAGAGAGTATAGGCAATAATATCATAATATATTTGTATGCTGACAGATAGTGATCACACTTATGATGGTTTGCATTTACTAAAGTATAGAATTGTCTAAACACTATGGTGTCCACCTGAAACCAGATCAACTATATTTCATTTAAAAAAAGAAAATTCAAAAAAATAAACTTCTAACAAATTAAAAATATTTATTACACATTGTTTCACACAATATACAATGTATGTTAATACTAATATGAATTACAATACATATTTATAAATATATATTGCACAATTTAAATAATACATATATTTTCATACAAAATATAAGCAATACAAATTTGACTCAGTGCTTGTATTCTTGTTTTTTTATTCAAACTATATCTTCTTCTCCAACAGGTGTCCCACCTACATGGAACCTCAGAATCTTACAGGTGTCTCAGAATTCCTCCTCCTGGGCCTCTCAGAGGATCCAGAGCTGCAGCCCCTCCTCTTCAGGCTGTTCTTGTCCCTGTACCTGGTCACCGTGCTGGGGAACCTGCTCATCATCCTGGCCATCAGCTCTGACCCCCTTCTCAACACCCCCATGTACACCTTCCTCTCCAGCCTGTCCCTGGCTGACACTGGTTTCAGCACCACCACCATCCCCAAGATGCTGGTGAACATCCAGACCCACACAAGTCCATCTCCTATGCAGGCTGCCTCACTCAGGTGTCCTTCTTTTTTCTTTTTGGGTGTTTGGACAGCCTACTCCTGGATGTAATAGCCTATGACCGGTTTGTGGCCATCTGCCACCCCCTGCACTACCCAGCCATCATGAGGCCCCACCTCTGTAGCCTTCTGTTTGTGGTGTCATTTGTCGTCAGCCTTCTGGACTCCCTGACTCACTGCTTGATGGCGTCCCAACTTACCTTCTGCAAACATGTGGAAATCCCTCATTTCTTCTGTGAAGCCCCTCAGCTTATCCGCTTCGCCTGCTCTGACACCCTCAGAAATACCATATTAATATATTCTGTTGGTGCCATCTTTGGGGGCATTCCAGCCTCGGGGATCCTTTACTCTTATACTCGAATTGTCTCCTCGATTCTGAAAGTCACCTCAACAGGGGTGAAGTCCAAAACCTTCTCCACCTGGGGCTCTCACCTGGCCATGGTTTGCCTGTTTTACGGCACAGGCCTTGGTGAGTACCTCAGCTCATCCGTGTCCCTCTCCCCCAGGAAGGGTGTGGCAGCCTCGGTCTTGTACACGGTGGTCACCCCCATGCTGAACCCCTTCATCTACAGCCTGAGGAACAGGGACATCAAGAGGGCGCTGCAGAGGATTATCAGCAGAGCAGCCTGATCTTAATATGTTTTATCCTTTTTGGTTCACAGGACTGGAAAATGCAGCAAAATCTAACATGCACAACAAGAAATTCTGTGTCTCCAGGCACATAGTGTATATGTAGTTATCTAGTTCTCTGCCTTTGTTTACAAACTTCTTCCTCTTAGTGTAACTGATGGAATTGGAAGATGGTTCTGGATTTACCATTGAAATCACAGCCACTCTGGGATGACGTGCAGTTGTCCATAAGTCCACCCTTCTCACTGTCCTCATGCATCACCCAGGTCTCTTGGTCTGGAGTAGTTGTTCTTCTATCATTGCAAAATAAACAGAGCTCCCTCTTTCATGGTACTTATTGCATCTTTATTCTTCGATTAATTGTTTTCAGTTTGTTCAATCTCAATCTTACCTTTCAGATGAAGACGTATTTGAAATTTTGACCCTTAATGATCTTGAGAACATTCTGAGAAGATAGGGTGAATATTTACTTTCCTGTCCAAACTGGACTCTTTTGAAATGGAAAGGTATGCAGGCTGGAGCCTAAGCGCAGATGTTAAAGTTAATTCAGAAGCTATGTTGTGGAGATAGAATAGCCAATAGCACCCTTTTTTGTACAAACCTTTTAGTGAAGTTTGGAGCTATGATTGGGTCAATTGTGGACTTCTGCTTCAGCTTCTTGTTTCCTCTGCTACAGTCTGGTTTCTTTTCTCCCTTCTTCACACCTTCTCTCCCACCTTTTTCTTTGTTTCTCCTTCACTGTGTTCTCTTCCTTCTTTCTATACCACTGGATATTCTTCAAGGCACGTCTTCTCTATCCTGTTCATATTTATTAATTCCCCCAGTCACTGTCTACACAGTCAGGGGCCTCCTCCATGCTGGCAGTAGGATTATCCAGTTCATGGACCCAGGCTTAAGACAGGTTACCTTAATGCCTTCAGAGGCGCCATATACATCCACGGATCTTTGTTGTGAAAGAGCAGCAGCAGAGATAAGCAGTGGTCTGGGCAGCAGCCCATTCTTAGAGTTACAGACCTGAGCGTGGCACACAATGGCTGATTCCTCTTCTCACCAAAGTGCTGTAACCCACCCTTTCCCCTATAAATCTTAGCTTTTAGTGTGATCACTACTTCCTGGAGCTAGGTCTTCATTGTGTCTGTGTGTGGTTTAAATGTTGGCTGTGTGTGAATTTCCTATTTTCTATCACTGAGATATAATTGCCACAGAAAATTCATTTCAGGTATACAGCAACATGATTCAATATTTGTGTATATCACAAAATGATCATGACGATGCCTATTATTAGACTCAGGTATACAACATAGTGATTCATTATTTGTGTATTTCAAAAAATGGTCACCACAGCCTCTAGTGGATTTCCAAAGTAATTGATTTTATATTCAGGTTTTCCACATGATCAGTTAATAAGAAATCAATCTCTGAGTTCCTCGTCACAAGAAATCTGGCCCAGGTGGGCTGCAGAGCTGAGATTTAGAAAGATGCATCACATCCTCATTCCCATACATCGCACTCTAGCCCTGTGTAGAAGCACAAAGCACATTTTGTTCAAGGGTTCCAAAACAGAGATTCTAAAGACGATGCATTGGGAGAGAGATGAGCCCTTTCCAGTTGAGCAGAAATCAGAAGCCTCTAAGCATCTTTGCTGAATGCCCTACAACATGGAACAACTGCAGTTCACCTTTACATTAGCGGAGGGCTCCTGCTGGTGCAAGAGAAGCATGAGAGACTTCTGACCACATGGCCAAGAGAAACAGGGTGCGGTCTGCAGAAACACTTAAAATAGTGTAATTTCTTCCATGTGCCAGTTCTTCCCCAGCAAAGTTTTGCTGAGAAGATGCTGATATGAAGAGTTGGAGACTATGGTAGCCAGAGATACGTCTACAGTCTTGGACATAGAACCTGAATCTCTTTTGGGGGGAGGTATTGAGAGTGGCCAGGTTTCAAGCTGCTCCTGACATCCCCTGCCTTCTGTATTCGTGCCTTGTGTATACCATCTCTCATTGAGCTGCATCTTTGGATTTGCATGCCATGAGTAAAATGTCAAAAATATCTGGGTCATGCTCCAACATTAATGTGTACATAGACTCAAACTCCCATCCTGCCAGCCTCTTCTCCTCTGCCACCTGCTCACTCTGCTAGAAGACAGCCACCACATTTTCAGCGACCAGTGGGGAAGCCCACATGGCAGGAACTAAAAGATGCCCAAAGCCCACTGCCCAGGAAGCACCGAATCCTGGCCTTGCCACAGGGCTGAGCTTGGCATAAGATCCCCTGTTAGTCATGCCTTGAAAGGACCACAGCCTCCATTGAGACTTCAGGCATCTGTGGAACCCACTATAATATTTAAACAAATTTTTCATTTGGAAATACAATGAAGTAGACTATTATTTCATGTAAAACATGCATGCAGAATGATTAAAACTTTGGCTTTCATTCAAGATAGCAAAAACATACCATCCAAAACCCAAAAGCAGGACTACAGAGTGAAAAATGGGAAGTTCTCCTTAGAGACATAAATCTTAACAGAGAAAATGGAAACTGTATGAGATTCTTGGTATAAGAGACATAATTCTCCCCAGATAGCATGGTCAATTCAATGAATTTGTAGACATACATGTCAGCCATTGCTTCTTCTAACTGACAAAGAAAAGTTTTCTAAATTTAAAAGTTCTGTGAGGTGGACGCTACTAGTAGCGCAGGGGAGCTTGCTTCTGAAAACAAGAGAGTCCGCACTTCCGAATACATTCCCTTTTCCTCCTCCTCTAATAATACCAAGTCTTCAGAGACAGTGGAACATGGACCCGTTTGGCTAATTAGGAGCTCTGTGCACTGAGTCCCCGAGGACATAGAAGAGTAAGTAATCTGCCTGTTCCTCCAGCCCTTTCCCGTTTTAGTCCCAATTCAAGGGCTTTGCATCTCTGTCCTCTCCCAGAACCGCTGTCGGCATCAGGAGACCAAAGGTTGGCTTTGACTTCCTGCCGGTCCCGAGGACAGAGCCTGAACCTTCAGCCTATGCGGGGCAGGACAGGGGCAGCGGATGCTCATTCCTTGGAGACACCTCAGCAAGGTCGTGGGACAGCCCGGTGGGTCCCATGGAGATGGTGGAGGGAGGAGGGACCATCAGTAGTATTTCTTTTTTTACCATGAAGATAAGCAGGATATTCAGGACAAATAGATGGGAGGCAACTGTATGCAGAGCTCCTGCCCCCACCAACATAATTGACTCAGGAAGCTAATATAAACCTGAATAGCTAAACATATATTTCTTTTATAATAAAGGCATTTAATCATGTTTTAAAATTTCATACACAAGAATAAAAATATTTTCATAATTCCACCAGTGAAAGAACAGCTCAATCCAAATTGATATAAATGTTTACAAGGAAGAGAGAAATTGGAAACATTCACTTAATAAGAATAACTGCAGCCTGATACCAAAACCAAACATATGCCAACTCATTACTAAAAATAACTGAAAAATCTAAAATAGAGTGACCAGACAATCCAGCACTCTCCTTCTGGGCATGTACCCAAAATAATTGAAAGCAGAGAGCCCAGCAGGTAAGTGTACCATGATGCTCACAGCAGCATTATTCACAGCCACCAAAATGGGGAAGCTTCCCAAGGGTCCATTGCCTGATGAATGGCTAAACATAAACACAGTGTCTCCACATACAAGGGAATATTATACGGCCGTGAAAGGGAAAGACATCCTGGCACATGGTACAAAATGGGTGAACCTTGAAGTCATTATTCAATGTGAAATAAGGCAGTCACAAAGGGAAAAAAGGCTTTTTAATCCACTTTTATGAAGTACCTAGAATAGTCAAATTCATAGAGACAGAAAGTAAAATGGTGGTTGGTAGACCTGCACTGAGGGAAGAATGTGAATTTTTATTGATTAATGGGGACAGAATTTCAGTCTGGGAAGATGCAAATGTTCTGGGTATAGATAGGGGGGATGGTTGTTCAACAGTGTGAGTGTGTCTAATACCCCAGCACTGTACAGTTTAAAAGGGTTAATATGGCCAATTGCTGTTCTATACATTGTACCATAGTAAATGAATGAAATAAAAAACCCTACCAATGTCTCTTAATCAAAATGAAGTGAGGATTACAGGAAGGAAATGAAGCCTCAGGCTCTTCGATGAACGTGCATTTTCTCTTTCCCCTATTTAGTTGTATCTGGAAATCCTTAGGGACTGAGACAACATAGACCAATCTGCCTAATTATGAGCTCTGTGCTTTGAGGCCCCGAGGCTCCACAACTGTGAATAATCAGCCTGAGTCTCCAGCCCTTCAGAGTGAAAGTGCTGATGGTGTGGGTCCCGCGCCTGTGGCCCCTCCGTCACGGTCTTTTGCATCAGGACGCTGATGTCTGAGTGTGTCTTTCAGCAGGTCCTGAGGACAGACCCTGAGCTTTTGTCATCTGCCAGGCAGGGGAAGAGGAGATTTGCCCTTTGTGGTTATATCCCTGCAGAGTCACAGAGTGGCCTCGTAAGTGTTGAGGGTGCCGACGAATAGAGGAGGGCCTCCTGACAGTATCGTTTCCTCCTCATCAGGGCAAACAGCACAGCCGTGACAGGCGGGAGGGCACCGACGTGCAGCTCCAGCTCCGTGCCCTGGGGAGTCTACCTCTCGTTTAGGCTGCAGCTCCAAGAACACTTGCTCTGTTCTGCTTCCCCCCACACCGGGTCTGGGTCTTACAGGCGTCTCCCAAGTGGTAGCAGGAAACGGGTCGTGCTTATTTGTCCCCTAATATGCAAAAGGGATCCCAGAGGTGGAGGTGGACAGTACGTACAACATCTAGAACCGTTTTTGAGGTGTCCTAAGTGCCAGGCTCTGAGCTGGGTACTGTATGCGGCTTCCTTCTGCACAATCTTCCCCAAGGTGTACATGCACACATTACTATTTTATAGAGAAGGAAAGGAACATGGCATTTTTAAGGGAATTTGCACCTGTTATGAGTTGGAAAGGGATGAAGCTGGGTTTGAATCTGGACAGTCTGACTCCAGACTCAGGGCCCCCGGCCATCCCATCCTTGTTATTCCAGGCAGATATCCTCCCCCTGCACCCCACCAGCTCACAGTGCTCTCCACTTGGGGATCGTGGTGGGTCACATTCCCTGCTGCACCAGCGATTGGAAGATTAGCCTAGACCACATCGTAGGGATCCCAGAAAGGTCAGTCCAGGAAACTCAGCACAGAACTCTCTCAGGGTCCCCCTACATGCTTTCTGCAGCTGTCTGTTTCTCCCGTGTTTGTATAAACTGCCCCCTCCATCCCAAAGGAGACAGGAAGTCAGGGGCCTGGCTTCAATTGCTAATTGGAAATTGGAAAATATTTTAAATTTATATTTCAGATGTACCTGTGGTTAAGATCTCTGGACCTCTGCTCAAAACATTTTGAAGCCCAGGAAACAAAGTTGAATGCAGAGGAGTCACACTGACCATTTACTTTTGAATCCCGTCAGCTCCATTTATTATCTGTGTGACATGGTGCAGATCTTAACGTCTCTGAGACTTACAATTGTCATATGAGTTGATTCCTAATTGGTGCAATGCCATGAGTAACATTTCAACAGATAATGCATGCACCTTATAGGATCCCTACATGATGGATGCATAAAATAAAATTTATTATTAGTAGTATTAATTATAAGTGTGATCTTCATGTCATTTGACATAAATGTCTGGTGATCTGAAGTTACAGTTTCCCTACATTCCCTGAAAGTTTTTTTTTTTTACCTTGTACATATAGGTACTTGGTGTGTGGAGAAAAATGACTAGTATCCTTTATGTCTAATTCCCCAGAGCATTTATCTGATTGGCAAAAAGAAATCACCAGAAACAAACACTCTGTTAAATAATGAAGAGACCCTTCCATTGATCACAGAAACAGATCGTAGACAATAAGCTTCCACACGCAGGGACTATTCATGCCTTTGTTTAATCCCTTATTTTAGGAACATCCCAGAGGACTAGAGACAAGATAAAATAACACTTGTTTGTACCTATATCATGGACTTTCTTTGGGATGTATTATTTTCCATGTAATTTCTTCTGCAGCATTCAACTATTAGAAACTCATGGTGGAGATTTTTATAAATGTTAAAAATTGAAAGCAGAAGCAGAAAGAAGAGGTATATCTTATTGCATGGGCTTAGATGCATTTTTTGATTTGAAGTCATTCCATGCCTCAGTGCCCTGAGATGTGAAAGCTTTTAATGTCCTTACCACATAATCCATGAGTTTTGGGTAAGATAGTTCATTAAGTACATTGTTCCAATAGTGACTGAAATTCTTGTTAAAAATAGTGACCAAATATTTATTAAGTTCCAAATTTCCCTTAGGTCTATTTCCTTGTTTTTTGTTTTGTTTTGTGTTTTAGATACCACGTGTAACTGAAATCATATGGTATTTGTCTTTCTCTTTCTGACTTATATCATTGGTTTGCTTCATTCTTTGGTATCTGACTTAATACCCTCTAGGTCCATCCATATTGTTGAAAATGACAATATTACATTATTTTTATGGCCAAGTAATATTCCATTGTGTCTATGTACCACATTACTATCCATTCATCAATTGATGGCCACAGATTGGTTCCATGTATTGGCTATTTTAAGTAATATTGCAGTAAACTTATGGCTTCAGATAGCTTTTCAAATTAGTGATATTATTTTAAGAAGGCTAGGTAACAAATTCTTTTCATCAGAAAAACATGAGAGTATTACCAAGCTACTGCACAAAGAGTAAAAAGAAATGGTAAAGAGGGATCTCACATGCCAGCTTATATGGAGTCAATTTCAATAACTGTATAAAATTAAAAATCCAAAATGTTTCCTTAAAATTTCCTCACTGTTAATCATTCACAGGTTCATTGTACAATGTCTTTGTGATCAGCAATGCTGAGTGATTTATGCATTTAAGTAAACTGTTTATATTAAAATTTGATGCCCTTGAAAGTCAAGGATACGAATTATATATGAAATCACTTTTAAAAGCCCAACCACATATTTAAGTGAGCACTTATTTCCATGAAGGAGGGAAATCAGAAATCAAAGAATGAGGCACACCTATGAAGACAAGTGACACATAAAAATATCCTCAGCTTATGTGCATTGGACTTTAAACCAAATCCATTCAACAAGCTCTAGCACTTAAGAGAATCCTTATAAATATTCTAAATCAAGGGAATTCGTAGCACATCATATGATTAAAATATATTTGACTGCTTCTTGACTTCCTTTCACTACAATTGTTTCCATTTCTTAAAGGGGTAAGGATGTTTCTTATCTATGCTTTTGCCTTGAGAGTGTTGGCTCTTTATTACTGCAATCATGGATGTATTATCTCTACTGTTCTTGTTATTCTAACATTCTTCACTCTAGCACCTCTGACTGGGTGTGCATTAAGAAGGCTGATTGGAGCACAGTCAAGAAATAATTGCTCATTGCACTGGGGTGTATGGGCTTCAATGTGGATACTTCACTAGTAGAAAACTGAAATCCAAAATATAAATACAGTGATAGTTGTCATTGTTCTTCCTTTTATTCAACCCACTTTCTCTTTATTTCTTTATTTAAAACTCAAAGGTGTCAAAGCTACACAGAATCACAAAATCTAACAGGCGTCTCAGAATTCCTCCTCCTGGGCCTCTCAGAAGTCCCAGAGGTGCAGCCCCTCCTCTTCGGGCTGTTCCTGTCCATGTACCTGATTACTGTCCTGGGGAACCTGCTCATCATCCTGGCCGTTGGCTCTGACCCCCACCTCCACACCCCCATGTATTTCTTTCTCTCCAGCCTGTCCCTGGCTGACATTGGTTTCACCTCCACCACAGTCCCCAAGATGCTGGTGAACATCCAGACCCACAGCAAGTCCATCAACTATTCAGGCTGCCTCACCCAGATGTGTTTTGTCATGGTTTTTGGACGAATGGACACTTTTCTCCTCACCGTGTGGTCATCTGTCACCCTCTGCACTACACGGGCATCATGAGTGCCCATCTCTGTGGCCTCCTGGTGCACGTGTCCTGGCTCATCAGCTTGTCATACTCCCAGATGCAGAGTCTGTTGGTGTCATTCCTGTCCTTCTGCTCCAGACGGGTGATTCCACACTTCTACACTGCACTCGCTCAGGCCCTCACGCTTGCCTGCTCAGACACACTCATCAGTCACAACGTGCTGCACATGGTGACTGCCTTTCTGAGCATTGTCACCTTCTCGGGGACCCTTTTCTCCTATACCAGGATTGTATCTTCAATATTGAAAATCCCATCAGCTAGTGGTAAATGTAAGGCCTTTTCTACCTGTGCATCTCACCTGTCTGTGGTTTCTTTATTCTATGGGGCAGGGCTTGGTCTGTATCTCAGTTCCGATGCATGTTCCCAGAAGGGCATGATTGGCTCGGTGGTGTACACGGTGGTCACCCCCATGCTGAACCCCTTTATCTACAGCCTGTGGAACAAAGACATGAAGGGTGCCTGCAAAAAGCTTTGGGAGAAAACTCTATGTTCAGTGAAGAGAAGGCTGGTTGTGGGGTTTTGATTTGACGGTGGTAGCAGTGACTCGCTGAGAAATATTGAGTTTTGCTTCTCACCCATCCTCTGTAAGTGACGTTCATGGGAATTGCTGGCAAGTACTTGGTCTTAAGCCTTCCGGTGGGTGCTCTGTTATCTCAATTCTGCTCTCCACATGCCCTCCTTTTACTTACCCGTCACTGCACCTCCACATAGACTTCTAGTACTGCAGGTCAGTGCCAACTAGGAAGCTGAATGACAGTCTTGCAATAGAGCGTGATTTTATGGGCTTTTATTAATATTCTTTGGTCGTTCTTATCAAATTCATTCATTTGGCAGTATTTACAGAGTACCTGTGGTGTGCGAGGCTCTTATGGGTGTCAGGAGCACAGCAGTCAGTGGAAAAAATGAAAGACGAAAATCTTTGCCCTCTTAGAGCTTAAATCCTGGATTTATATGTCCAAACAGAAAATACACTGAAGGATAAATTACTTATTTGGTTATTTATGAGGTCTAACTTTTCTCCATATGTTTGTTTTTCCACATTTCCAAAATGTGGAGAGTGTATCAGCAGAAATACAAAACCACAGGTTCCGGAGTATCAGAACCAACCAGCATCAAATCCACTGTTGGGTCCCGTTGCCTTCTTCCACAGGCGAATTTGCCAAGGCCCAAACACAGGAGTCCAGACAGTGATGAAATGTGGGTGAAATTGTCCGTACCTTCAAGTGCGTTATCAGGACAGAGCCCTTGATTACAGCTCAGGAGAGTCAGAATCGAATCACAGGCTTGCCACCCCCTCGGTATGTGATGCTGAGCAGCTCAGGGGAAGCAGAGTATGTCAAGATCGGTGGATCACTGATGAATGTCTATTGTCCTGTCTGCCTCATCATAAAAGAAATTGGATGATGTGTTAAGTGTTTAGATGGTGGTGTTCGCCAGGGCACAGCAGGAAGAAAAGACAGACATCAATACATAAATATTCTTCTTGGTAAAAGCGAATTACTGCCCACTCCAGGACGGAAGGAGGCTGACAGCATCAACGTGCCCCCGCGCGCAGTCCTAGAGGGATGTTACCACTGAGAAAACCATACTGTGGGCTTCCAAAGGGGGACCCATCTCCCCTCCTGACTCTTTCAGGCTTTGAGTCTGAAGACTGGCATCTAAACTGAGAGAAGATCTGTGATTTTGATTAATATCTCATAAACCCAAGCATTATTTTACTGCTCTTCTCCCATCTTATGGATGTCCTTAAAAACAGGCCCTCATAAAGCTAGAGGGTATTATGCTCAGTGAAATAAGACAGGTGGAGAAAGACAAGTACCAAATGATGTCCCTCATTTGTGAAGTTTAATAACAAAGCAAAACTGAAGGAACAAAGCAGCAGCAGATTCAGAGACTCCATGAAGGGACTAGTGGTTACCAAAGGGGAGGGGTGTGGGAGGGCAAGTGGGGAGGGAGAAGGGAATTGAGGGGAATTATGATTAGTTCACATGGTGTGTGTTGTTACCGCGTTCGCCCCTTGTGGCGGTGACGACAGCGATACGTACACAGACCTGGTTCACTTCAGTTCTTTATTGTTGCTCGGAAGGTCGGGAGAAGGTGAGTGAGAAGAAGCAACAGCCGGAGGGAGCAAGTGAGAGGAGAGAGAGAGAGACAGAGAGAGTGAGAGAGAGAGAGAGTGAGAGTGCTTCTCTTTCCTGCTTACGCCTTATATAAAGGAAGCTGGCCTATGGTGATCAAGATCATGCGTGACCTTTAAGCTGATTGTTAGCATGCCTTCTGCATGAGTTGAGCACGAGCGCGGAAGCATGGGGCAAGCCTATAGGAGCAACTTCCTTATGCTAATGCCACCAAACCAGGCAGGGTGGCGCCCAGGAAGTGGGCACCATCTTAGGGCATTGGTCAGCTACAGTGGAAGGGCGGTGTTCAGCCATAGTGGGACTCAGCCTCGGCTGTAGGCTGGCCCCTACATGTTGTCATGGGGAAGACAGTGTAGCACAGAGAAGACAAGTAGTGACTTTGTGGTGTCTTACTACACTGATGGACAGTGACTGCAATGGGTGTGTGTGTGTGGGTGGGGACTTGATAATATGGGTGAATGTAGTAACCACATTGTTTTTTCATGTGAAACCCTCATATGTGTATATCAATGAGACCTTAATAAAAAAAAGATAAAAGGAGCATTTTAAACCAGTGGGGAATGGGTGAATTTACTCATAAATAAATTTGAATTTACTATCTAATATATTTGGGTGCAGGGGACATGTGAAGAGTTGAAAGATAACTTGTATCAGAGTAAACCCAGGTAGATAAAAGGCTTGAATGTGAGATCTGAAGCTTAAGGACAGGTGGGGTCATAAGCACTCATATAGTTTTGGTACAGGATAATTTGCATAACTCTTTGGAGGCCATTTTGGCAATAGCTAATAAAACAAAGAGATGCTCATATAAAATAATTGGTGACTGTTATCATTCTCATTGTGAGGTCAGAAAATGCTATTGGGGATCATGCCGGACAAACCCACAGCTCACATCATATTCAGTGGCAGAAAGCTAGAAGCTTCTCCTCTAAAGTAAGAACAAGAAAGTGTGCCCACTCTCACCACCTTTATTCAGAATAATCCCATAATGCCTAGTCACAGGTACAAACAGTCCTATTTGCTTTTGTTCAACAGAGGTTGGGACCACTTTGCTCACGACTGTCTTTCCAGGGATGTAGATGATGCCTGGCACACAGTAAGAACTCAACACACATAAAGGTTAGATGTATAATAAAGGCTGATCCCAAAAGCACCGGCTAAAGCACAAGAACGATATCTTCAGGCTCATCGTATGCCTGAGTGTAAGCACAAAACAGAGAATTAAGGGTAATTAAGATGGACCCATATCTGTTTTAAAAGAATAGTATGTCATGAACAAGTAACGCCTATTCTAGGATAGGGAAGCTTCTTAATACTAGGATGTTTATTAAGATAATTCAACACAAAAATAGGGCAATGAAGGGAAATCATAACCCTAATCATGACAGAAAATGAAACATTCATTCCTGTGCTTAGCAGCCAGGACTGAGCATCTGGCTAAATGAGGAAACTAAGGACAATTTGTTAACCCAATGAGGAATGGTTGTCATAAAACTGAGAACAACAGGATATTCTATATTAAAAAAGTAAACTCTCTGGTTAGATTCCCGAAGAAGCCTAGGCAGTCTATTAAAACTGCCACCACTTGGTATCCTTGATATTCTCAGGAACATTGAAGAGACTGGTAAAATGAGAAAAGGAAATTAGCCTGCGTACCAAATGTTAGAAATAGTTATATTATTTGCAGGTGATCTTGAGGATGCCTGACTGAAACAAAAATCAACCCAGAATTATTAAGTGTTATCAGTAAGTTGAGTCTGCCACAGAAATAGGGAATACAATAGAAAAACCCAATCACATGAGAAATAAAATAGACAACACTTCATGCATAACAGATCAAATAGTAACCTTCAATTAATGTCAAAGAGTGGAGAAGGCGTGGGGACTCCAGGAAATAAGTCTTGATGGAGAGCGGGACTAGAGTCCAGAAAGACAGAGCAGGACACGCAGCAGGAGCTGGAGAAGATGGCTTTAAATAGAAACCAAAGCACCTGCAGCCACAGGGCTGCATCTCTGTAGACTAAACGAACATGGGACGGTCCCCGTCTCATTTTTCTGGAGGCAAAGCCCAGTACCCACGCACTCTCTTTTCCTTTTACCCCACCAGCCCTCACCGGGTCACAGCGACCCTCTCGTTCATTATCACTGTTGCTTTCTGGTCTCTGCAGTCTGTCCTGCAGAAGCCCATTGCCTTTGCATCTAGGCTGGGATCAGAGAATTGTAGGAAGAAAGCCAATGGGCATTGTATGATCAATTCAAGAGCTGAGTTCTCAGAGCTTCTCATTAAGTGAAATGTTCTATTGGCTTTCCTCTCTCCCAACATTTCAGCTCCATCTGGGTACAAAGATGAGAGAATGGACAGTTTCCAGTCAATGTTTGTCTGTGTCGGCAAGAGTGGGGGATGAAGAAGTTGTTTTTTCCAAGGAGAAATTCCTCTTTCTTTGGTTTGAATTCAAATGACCAGTAGTCCCCTAAGGGATGTGTGATTTCTGTAGGAAAAAATCCTGGGGCCGACTTTCTGTGATTTTCTTCTCTTGAAGAATCTTTGGAGGTTTCAAGGATCCCTTGGTTGCCCACAGTGTGCTGGAGCCCAAGAGGTCCTTTCTGAAGAAAGCAAGGGGCTTAATAGCTTTTGCCCCTGTTGAAACAACTAACCAAATGAGACTGAGAAACATTTCTTGACATCTCCTGGTGACATGGAGGCATTTATTGATATTAAGGAAGGTTCCATGCATTGCTATAAATAGAGAGGTAGGGGCAGAACACCCCAGTTAGAGTGGCTTGAAGAGTATTGAGGAAACATTGGTGACAAATACCGATCATCTATGAAGTATTTCAGGTAGGGGATGTCAGAGGTGAAACCTAGTCTAAAGGGAGTATGGCATATGATTAGCTAACAAAATTGATGGAAAATATGCGAACAGGTTTAACTCCACAGAGGATGATTATACTTAGTGTACGCATTTGAATACACAGTGCATTGTGTCACTTAACTCACAGGACACAGTATACACTCCAAATCAATGACACTCATAATGTGTGTGTCACCACGTTATAGAGCCCAAGCGTCCTGAAATCCAGGGCTGGAAGCAGATGTGGCCCTGCCTGACATCACCCCCAGTGAGCCGCTGGGCAGTTTCTGCCTCAGGATTCACCCCTCCGGCCTCTGCATGTCTAGATGTCTTGATTCTTAATGGGTAACACATCCAGAGACATGGCAAAAGCCCCAATAACCTTCAGGCTGTGCTTCTACCTGCCACTTCATGTTCCTCCTGCCAAGAAGAGGAGTCACCGCCTGGCAGGGTAATTGGTCCCGGTCATCAGTGTCACTGTGCAGTGGGCTTGCCCTGGTATCCTGCTGTGCCCAGCCTGTGGCTGGGAGTGGCCGGGGAGGGACCTCGGTGCCAGCATCCTGGTGGATACAGGGGGATGTCCGTCAGTTAGGCTCCCGCAGCATGAAGTCTGAGTGGTGTGGCCTTGGGTGGGGCAGTTTCCTTTAGCAGAGAGCAATTCTCTAGGAGGATGAAGGCTGAGGGCTTTCACCTGGGACCCCCCTGCACCTGGGACAGTGATCCCTTAATACTGAGGGAGGATCCAGGCAGCAAAGCGTTGGATTCACTGCATTCCCTCAACCCGGGATGCTTGGATCACCTTTTTAAGAAATTGAGATAGAACTGACATACACCACCATAGCAGTTTCAGGTGTGCAACAGAAAATATTTGGTATTTATATATATTGTGAAAGGATCATCACATTACGTCTATTTAACATCCATCATCACCACACAGTTATAATGTTTTTTCTTATAAGAACTTTTATGAATTACTCTCTTAACAACTTTCATATGTACAATGCAGTATTATTATCTATAGTCACCATGCTGTCCATTATATCCCCAGGACTTATTTATTTTATAACTGAAGCTTAGTACCTTTTTACCTTCCTCACCCTTTTTGATCAACCCCCTCCCTGCTTCTGGCAACCACCAATCTGGTCTCTGTATGAATTTAATTTTGTTTTTCTTTTATTTCACATGTAAGTGAGATCATACACAAATTTGTCTTTCATTGTCTGAGTTATCTCACTTATCATAATGCCCTCAAGGACCATCCATGTTGTCCCAAATGGTCACAAATGGCAGGATCTGCAACTTTCTCAAGGCTGAATAATATTCCATTCTGTTTGTATATATATCACATGTTCTTTATTGATTTACCCACTGACGGATACCTGGTCTGCTTCCGTGGCTTGGCTATTGTAAATAAGGCTGCAGTGCACAAGGGGGTGCGGGTGCCTTTAAATGTTTCCATTTCCTTCAGATAAATACCCAGAGGTGGAACTGCTGGATCTGGATCATATGGTCTTTCAATTTGTTAGTTTTTGAGAAACCTCCACACTGTTTCTTCCCTGTGTGCTGTCAATAAAGTTATATGTTCAGTCGGCTTTCTCACAGCCGTTCTTAAGATTTCTAACTTTGGAGTGAAAACACCTATAATGCCACCATCATTGCCCACATTCCAGAGTATTTAGATCTATGATGCCTTCATTCCACAATATCTGCATCAAGGGAACAGTGACCATGAGGAATAATTGACCAGCTCTTTAATTTTTTAACCTACAAAGGATGCTTCACTCATATTTTCTTGAACAAATTAAAACATATATTACCACTTTTGATTTCAATGGATTAAAGAAATGCAGTTCTCTTGGGTGTTCAGTAAGATCGGATGACCAGAAATAATGTCAATCAGCAGTGAAATACACAATAGAAATACACACATCAAAATCTATCTGAGAAGTTGTGCAGCCTTCTAGGTAAGAATATCTGCTCGTGGATTGAGTTCTGGGTTTGAATCCTGATTCTATAACTTGGTCCGCCTGTAACTTTGGAAAAGTTTTTTTGTTTGGTTGTTTGTCTTTTCAGCACTCAGAGTTTCGATTTTCCCGCTGCTAAAATGAGGAAAGTAATCATTCCTTTTGGGGAACATTACATAACATAATAGCAGTTAGCACAGGCTTACCATGTAATTCCCACTAAAACATGAAGTATATTTTAATAGGTATTTTAATCCTATTTTAGCCAGTAAACCAAAAAACTACAGAAACATAACACTGTTGGAGATACACACACAAAAACAACACAGATCTGTAATCGAATACAGAGAAATTAAGGAGAGCGATCAACAGTTTATGCTTCTAGGCCACCACCTGAGACACCAGCATTCTACTAAATACTTCAGATCAAAGTTGAGAGCTCACTAGTGTGGAAGTAAGAAAGAAGACCCAGGACAAAATTTTTAGATCATCAAAGATATTCCTGGGGTTTTAGTTGTTTTAAAAGTATGTAAAAGCTAAGAGAGAAGGAATTCACAGGTCCTTCAGGACTGGTGGAAAGTAAGAGAGTTTGAGAGACTCAAGAGGAAGAACTTCAGAATCAGCTCCTGCCCTGGGGGCCCACAGGACTCCTCAGCCCCGGTGGGTCCATCACAGACATGATGATGCGCGGCCGAGGAGCCTTCCCAGGGCCCCCTTGATGTCCTTGTTTCGCAGGCTGTGGATGAAGGGGTTCAGCATGGGGGTGACCACCGTGTACATCACCGAGGCCACTGAGACTTTCTGGGAGGGCTCAATCCCAGCAGAAGTGAAGTAGACTCCAATTGCAGTCCCATAAAATAAAGAAACCACAGTTAAGTGAGACCCACAGGTGGAAAATGCTTTCTGCTTCCCCCCAGATGACGACATTCTCCTTATGGGTGAAGCGATTCGTGAGTAGGAGAAAAGTATCCCAATGAGGGGAAAAACCCCCAGCACAACGGTCATGACATATATCAATGTGCCGTTGAGGAAAGTGTCCGAGCAGGCCAAGCTGAGAATGTGCGTCAGCTCACAGAAGAAATGGGGAATTTCGAGTTCTCTGCAGAAGCTCAGATGCATCATCAAGGTGATGTGAAGGAGGGATGTCAGGAATCCAGTGAACCAGGTAACAAACACCAGGAGGCCACAGAGGTGGGGTTTCATGACGGCCGTGTAGTGCAGAGGATGACAGATGGCCACAAACCTGTCGTAGGCCATCACAGTCAGGAGTAGAGTGTCCAGGACAGGAAACAACATGGAAAAATACACCTGTGTGAGGCAGTCCATATAGGAGATGGCTTTGCTCTCTGTCCGGATGTTCACCAGCATCATGGGGACGATGATGGTGCTGAAGCAGATGTCCACCAAGGACAGGACAGAGAGGAAGAAGTACATGGGGGAGTGGAGGTGGGGGTCGGAGGTGATGGCCAGGATGATAAGCAGGTTCCCCAGGACGGTGACCAGGTACATGGACAGGAAGAGCCCAAATATGAAGGGCTGCAGTTCCGGATCCTCAGAGAACCTGAGGAGGAGGAATTCTAAAATTCGTGTTTTGTTTCCTGTTTTCCATGTAGCTAATGTATCTAAGAAGGAGAAGGTAAAAGCAATATGAATTACCAAAAAACTGCTGCCCTCCATCTGATGGAAATGCTGACCACAGCTTTCATTCAAGGTTTTTATGAAGTCAGTCCCTTTGTCTAAGTCATATCTCCTTTTACTCCTAAGTGGAATCGTACAGAATGGAGCCTCTCATCACAAAGCACCTGCATAAAGTATCATTTTATGACAACCAAACCAAAATGGAATCCTATGAAACAGAGTCAAGAATCCCCAACCACCTGTCTGAAACACTTATTTTGTAACAGTCCCATTGGAGGGTCAAAGGGCTTCAAAATGGGATGAACCCACATCACGTGCCTCCCAGCACAGAAGAGGACACACCATTTCTGTAGGACTCCCGCCAAAGACGTAGGAATCCAAGCTATAGGCTACAGAGCACCGGACAGACCCACATGGAAGGACATTCTGCACAGCGTCGGAGCTGCGCCCCCAGAAATATCAATGTCATGAGATATAAAGTCAGAGCTGTTACAGATGGAAGGAGGCTAGAAAGAAACTTGTCAACTGCATGTAATAAAGGGCCTTGAATCTTCTTTTGCTAAAGGATATGTTATTAGGGTCGTCACAATGAGAAAAAGTTCTGCAAATTTTATAATAGTGTAATATTAATGTTAACTTCCTGATTTTGATCATTGTATTCTGGTTATATGAGGAAAATGTCCTTGTTTTTACAGATTACTGAAGGCTTAGAGATGAAGAGGTATCTTACTGGTAGGTAAAGAGGTGATTTACTCTCAAAGGACTCTGAAAACACACACACAAAGGAAATGAAGGAAGAGAAACGTGGAGAGAGAAGAAAGTAAATGTGAAAAAAATGCAGACATTGGCAGATTTGGTAAAGGATATACATAGGAATTACCTACATTGTTCTTTCAACTTTCCTGTATATCTAAACTGAGGTCAAAATTAAATTTAAGAAGTGGCACTTTCACACAATGCCAATCATCCAGGAGGAAAATAGGAAGAAACCCCATACATGAGAAGTTATCAGAGAAGTCAGACTTCCAGGAGATGTGCAGCTAGCAGGACTGCTCCCAGATTTCAAGCCGAAGTCCACACTCACCCAGAAACCCCAAGCTGGAGAAATTTAGTCTAACCTGTGCTGGATAGATTGTTCTCTAGGTGCCCAGCAGGAGCAAATCCAATTCTGCTATGGAAGGAGCTGTCATCTGCTTTCAATCCCCTGGTATTTTTCTGCATTGCACAAATCATAGTTGTACTTTTGTATATACTATGGCATTATTAAATTAATACCTGACCCTCTCACTACTGACTCATATGCCACATGATTTCAGATTACATGTTTTACAACTTACTCATAAATAAGTTAATATAATATAAATATTACACTTATTCTGTATCACCAGTGCATTGTACTTGAATAGCACAGAAAGTCAAATGAAGGTGGAAACACAAAAAATGATCATATATAACAGAAATCAGAAATCTTACAGTTCATCTCACAATGATAATAGATGCAACAAACTGAAAAAGATGAAGCATGGATATATGCACTTGATCAAGAATAACAATGTTAACCCAAATGTAAATCCATGGCACATCATTAAACTCTAAAACAGAAACAAGTAAACAAAACACAGAAATGGGAAATTATGTCTGCTGTTACTATAACTATTTAACATGGTTTCTAATAATTCAAAAGAAATACCATAAGACAAGAAAAGCAAATGAGATATAGTATTAGGAAATCAATACCAAAACTGATCACGCAGCTGATGATATGATCACCTGCTTAGAACATCAAAGAAAGTCAAATTAACACCACTGCATCTAATCAGTGTCAATAGCTTGGTTATGTGTCTGCAAACAATCACTAGCGAAGATAAAATAAAAGGTCCATTCACAATGGCAATGACCATTATATACATATCACATGACATTTATAACTTATCTGGTGAATCAAGGAGTGTATATATGACATAGAAACCAAGTTTAGGGGGCAGGCTGGAGAAGTAGATACTTTGCCAGAGCATGTTCTCCAATACAAATGCCTCAGAATTGTCTGGAGCACTTGTTAAAATAGATTTCTCGGTTCCACCCCCAGAGTATCTATCAGCAAGTCTTGGGCAGAGCCTGAGAATCTGCATTTCTTACAAGCACCCATGCTGCCGTGGCACGAACTCCACTCTTGAGAACTACTAGAGAACAAGGTGTTATCAGGTAGACTGGAAATGCTCAAGACAAGGGTGTACTTGAGAGATTGCCATTGCTACTGATGCTGAGAAAGCCACTAGCCTCCAGAAGGAGGTCCTGGTTTCCATAAGAGCTGGTTGTGGCAGAAAGCAGCTGCAATGGAATCAAAAAAAGTTATAAATGACCAGGGAAATAAATTCCAGATACTAAAAAAGGAAATTAGGTCATTATCTACTGAGTCGCCTCCTTCCCCTACCACTTTGTTTTTTTGTAATAATGTTGATGTGCAACACCACATTGGTTTCCGTTGTATGACACAGTGACTCAGTAATTATATGCCATCTACCATTTCTCAATCCCTCTTCTTGTACAGGGTACTCACTGGGACAGTGCGGATCCCTTGGCTGAATTATTTAGAGATGTGTGGACACCGCCTTTCTCCTCTTGCTGCTGGAGGCTGAAGTCCCGTTCTACCAAGGGAGAAGGAACCTGTCACAAAGTCAGGTCTGTGAGAAGTCCCCAGGCATCACTGAAGTATGTGTGAGGGATGCTGGGGAAGTATTTATGGTCTCTCAAGCCCAGGGGCAGTAGGATTGCGGCATGATTTCCCATGGTGCCTCATTTGAAAAATTGTTCCTCTGATATTCCACACTTGCAGTTGTTCAGCTCCTTGGAGGAAATTGAAAATGGCAATACTAATGCATATGCTAATTTTGTTTTCCAAAAGGGAGTTTTGGAACCAGATGCATTTCTGGCCCCATGGGCTTCTTCCTTCTGGGAAGAGCTCTCCTTCTTCACTATAGATTTACCTTTGAGGAAAAGAGTTATCAAACAAGTATGTGTGTGTCTCTTTTGCAAAGACCCATCTCCTGTAGACACAGTACTTAAGGTCTCAAAATAACACATAAGAAAACAGAGAAGCTTGTGTCTTCCTGAATCCCTTGGGACTGTATAGACAAAGTAGTGTTGATCATGCTGTGTAGACAAGTCCTGTTTCACTAGAGGGAGAGTTAACTATGTGAAATGATGACACCAGGTCAAGTAAGAAAGGCTGAACAATATCCCTCAGGTTTAAAGACATGGAAAACAATATAAAGAAATGTTAGTGAAGTGATGGGGAAAGGTCTGTAGTGGGCTTGGGAGTGATGTGGCCATGGGGAGATGGACTTCATGAGTTTAGGACACTCTGCCAAGAACTTTGGTTGTGAGGAGAAAATAGAGAGGGTTGTAGCATAAGATGTAGTTTCTCATTTCAGACATGAGAAAACATTTAAATGGAAGAGGAAATGTTCCATTTGTTTGTAGGGAACTAAACCGATACTCCTAATTACCATAAAAATTGGCATAATTCCATCTGTTTTTAAGTGAATGAATTTCAGAAAATCCTCATAAATATTCTCAATCAAGGGAATTCCTAGTATTGCTTCTGAATAAGATATATCTGACTGCTTCTTTCCTTTAATTAGTATCATTTATTTTCTGAAAGAAGAGACGATATTTCTTATCTATGTCTTGCTTTGGAAGAGTCGGTCTATTTTATTGTGATCACGGATTCGCTGCCTCTAATGTCCTTCTTTGAGCATTGTTTACTCAATTACCTCTGCGTAGGTGTGTCAATAAAGAAAGAGTTCTAAGAAGATTGAGTGTATTGTGATTGAAAATTATTGCTGATGGCACTGTGCAGTCTTGGAGGGTGAATGTGGTACAAAAGGAAAACTGAAATCCAAAACAAAAATACAGTGGCAGTTGTTATTCTCGCTTCTATTTATTCAACCGATTTTTCCTGTTTTTTTTTTTTATCAAAAGGTGCCTAAATTACACAGAACGACAAAATCTAACAGGCATCTCAGAATTCCTCCTCCTGGGCCTCTCAGAGGACCCAGAGCTGCAGCCACTCCTCTTCGGGCTGTTCCTGTCCATGTACCTGGTCACCATCCTGGGAAACTTGCTCATCATCCTGGCCGTTGGCTCTGACCCCCACCTCCACACCCTGATGTACTTCTTCCTCTGCATTCTGGCCCTGGCTGACACTTGTTTCAGCACCACCACCGTCCCCAAGATGCTGGTGAACATCCAGACCCACAGCAAGTCCATCTCCATGCAGGCTGCCTCACTCAGGTGTCCTTCTTCTTCCTTTTTGGGTGTTTGGACAGATTACTCCTGGCCGTGATGTCCTATGACCAGTTCGCGACCATCTGTCACCCCCTGCATTACCTGGCCATCATGAAGCCCCGCCTCTGTGGCTTGTTAGTCCTGCTGTCCTTTCTCATCAGCCTTTTGGTCGTCCAGACTCACTGCTTCATGGTGTCCCAACTTGACTTCTGAAGAAATGTTGAAATTCCTCATTTCTTCTGTGATGCTTCTCAGCTTCTCAGCCTCGCCTGCTCAGACTCCCCCAGCACTTCCATGTTGATAGATTTTATCCGTGCACTCCTTGGTGAAATTCCCATCTCAGGGATTTTTTGCTCTTATACTCAAACTATTTCCTCAATTCTGAAAATCCCATCAATTCGTGGAGTACCTAAAGCCTTCTCCACCTGTGGCTCTCAGTTGTCAGTGGTTTGCCTATTTTATGGTGCAGGCCTTGGGGTGTACCTCAGTTCGGCTGCCTCGTCTTCCCCGAGAGAAGATGCAGCGGCCTCAGTGATGTACACCGCAGTCACCCCCATGCTGAACCCCTTCATCTACAGCCTGAGGAACAGGGACCTCAAGGGGGCGCTGTGCAGGTTGGCAGTAGAACATTCTAATCTCAGCACCTGCGCTGTCTTTTTGGTTCACAGGACTTGAAAAAGCAGCAAAATCCAATATGCACAAGGAGAAATCTCGGCTCTGCAGCCACATAGTGTGTATGTACCTACATGTCTTTTTTCTTTCTACTTACACATTATTTCCTCCTAGCATAGCTCTAACGGGATTGGGAGAATTTGGACTCCCAGCTAGGTTGTAGTCCCTCCGGGCTTATGCATGGTCCATCAGTATGCCCTTCCCGGTTTCCTTATGCATTACCCAGGACCCTTGATCATGAGCAGTATTGTTTGTTTCAATCACTCCAAAGCAATCGCAGCTGCCGCTTTCTTGTCATTTTTTGTGCATACTTTCTTTTTGAGAGGGCATCTCTCATATTTGTTGATCAAATGGTTGCTAACAACAATAAAATACTGTACAGGGGCTCAATATACAGTCATTAATCAAGCCCAAGCCTAATTCTCAACAGTCTCCAATCTTCTGAAGCATAACAAACAAGTTCTTACATGGTGAACAAGGTCTTACATAGTGAATAAGTTCTTACATGGTGAACAGTGCAAAGGCAGTCATATCACAGAAACTTTCGGTTTTGATCACGCATCATGAACTATAAACAATCAAGTCATATATGATTATTCGTTTGATTTTTATACTTGATGTATATGTGAGTCCCACATTTATCCCTTATTATTATTATTATTTTTTTAATAAAATGCTGAAGTGGTAGGTAGATACAAGATAAAGGTAGAAAACATAATTTAGTGCTGTAAGAGGGCAAATGTAGATGATCAGGTTTGTGCCTATATACTAAGCATTAATACAAGCTAGACAAGGGCAACAGAACATCCACAGATGCAGAAAATTTCTCTCAAAAGAGGGGGGCGGGTGAGGTTCTAAGCTTCACCTCTGTTGATACCCAATTTCTCACCTGATGGCCCCCCTGCGACTGTGACTGTCTTAGGATGTTCCTCCCTTGAGGAATCTTACCTGTCTCTGGCTAACCAGTCATCTTCCGGGGCCATACAGGGAAATGTAAAGTTGGTAAGTGAGAGAGAAGCAATACTCTTTGAAAAGGTTAGCTTTTTACTTCTTTTCAGATTTATGCCCTGTGGCTTCTATGCCCAGAATTTGTCTTGAGGTATCTTTACCACTTGGAAGAATTGTGATACTCGGTAATTTTCTATATGAGGCACGAATTCTACTAAAGGGTTGTACTTAGTAAGGAAGAAGAAAAGCTATAGAAGTAGCAGGTGAAGAAAACTTGGAAAGATTGATTATTTCTTTGAAATATCTTTTTGAAGAGTAACAGAAGCATTTATAGGTTTTAAACTACTAATTAGATTGCGCACACACATTAACATAATAGGAATACAGCTACATAACAAAAGCTGACCTAAAATTACTAGCCATATCCAGTGAAACCAAGAAAACCAGTTAGGTACCCTAGGTATTTGTGAAAACTTATCAATGATATGATGGATATTGTCTAACTGAATTTGAATAGTTTGAGAAAAATCAGACAAATTAAAACAAATCATTCCTGAGAACTGTTCACATCCCATGTGTTCTTTTAACAGTAGATAGTCTATAGTCACACGAGTTTGGAGCACTGCAACTTGCACTTCTAATTCTTGCTTGAGTTCCGAGAGTATAGATCCAGACAAATTAGTTGTTTTACTGTATGCACAGGCCAGCTCAGATATCTCCTTCTTCATTCCAATGGCACGTCCAGGAACGGGTGGGATGACTGCAGCTACAACTGCAGCAGCACCAGGATCTTTGTTGAACTTTTTTGATGATCATCTTCTGGAATGACTCTTCCAGAGGATGTTGATGTTAGAAGTTCCTCTTCATATTGTATCTTAATTCGTTTTCTGTGTACCCAAATTAGGCTTTGATCCTCTGTATAAACACAAACAAACCCTTTGCCCACACTTTAATAAGACTTTATACCATTGTGAAGAACCTATTGGAAATCACGACACAGGAACTGCTTTTTTTTTAAGAGAAAGGAATATTATCAGAAAAATGTACTTCCATAGCTGATCATCAGTCACCCTTTAAAATATCAAAACTAAGGATAAGGAAAGCATGCATTAATCGCTGATTTGCAGTTAGTTTTATCTATCAAGGAGTAATCCCCCTTTTCTTTCTCTCTTTTTTTTATCATTAATCTAAAATTACATGAAAAATATTATGTTTACTAGGCTCTCCCCTATACCTAGTCTCCCCAACAAACCCCATTACAGTCACTGTCCATCAGTATAGCATAATGTGGTAGAATCACTACTCATCTTCTCGGTGTTGCACAGCCCTCCACTTTCTCCCACCCCCCCACATTATGCATGCTAATCAAAATACCCCCTTTCTCCTCCCCCCCTTATCCCTCCCTACCCACCCATCCTCCCCAGTCCTTTTCCCTTTGGTACCTGTTAGTCCATTCCTGGGTTCTGTGATTCTGCTGCTGTTTTGTTCCTTCAGTTTTTCCTTTGTTCTTATACTCCACAGATGAGTGAAATCATTTGGTATTTCTCCTTCTCTGCTTGGCTTATTTCACTGAGCATAATACCCTCTAGCTCCATCCATGTTGTTGCAAATGGTAGGATTTGTTTTCTTCTTATGGCTGAATAATATTCCATTGTGTATATGTACCACATCTTCTTTACCATTAATCTACTTTTGGACACTTAGGTTGCTTCCATTTCTTGGCTATTGTAAATAGTGCTGCGATACACATAGGGGTGCATCTGTCTTTTTCAAACTGAAGTGCTGCATCCTTATGGTAAATTCCTAGAAGTGGAATTACTGGGTCAAATGGTAAGTCTATTTTGAGCATTTTGAGGAACCTCCATACTGCTTTCAACAATGGTTGAACTAATTTACATTACCACCAGCAGTGAAGGAGAGTTCCCCTTTCTCCACAATCTCGCTAACTTTTGTCGTTGTTTGTCTTTTTGATGGTAGCCATCCTTACTGATGTGAGGTGATATATCATTGTGGTTTTAATTTGCATTTCTCTGATAATTAGCGATGTGGAGTATATTTTCATGTGTCTGTTGTCCATCTGAATTTCTTTTTTGGAGAACAGTCTGTTCAGTTCCTCTGCCCATTTTTAATTGGATTATTTGTTTTTTGTTTGTTGAGGTGGGTGAGCTCTTTATATATTTTGGATGTCAAACCTTTATCGGATCTGTCATTTACAAATATATTCTAGCATACTGTAGGGTACCTTTTTATTCTGTTGTTGGTGTCTTTTGCTGTACAGAAGCTTTTCAGCTTAATATAGTCCCATTTGTTCATTTTTGCTTTTGTTTTCCTTGCCCAGGGAGATCTCTTCTAGAAGAGGTCACTCATGTTTATTTCTTAGAGATTTTTGCCTATATTTTCTTCTAAGAGTTTTATGGTTTCATGACTTACATTCAGGTCTTTGATCCATTTCAAATTTACTTTTGTGCATGGGGTTAGACAGTGATCCAGTTTCATTCTCTTACATGTATCTGTCCAGTTTTGCCAGCACGATCTGTTGAATAGACTGTCATTTCCCCACTGTATGTCCATGGCTCCTTTATCAAATATTAATTGAGCATATATGTTTGGGTTAATGACTGGAGTCTCTAATCTGTTCCACTGGTATGTGGCTATGTTCTTGTGCCAATACCAAATCACCTTTGTTACTATGGCTTTGTAGTAGAGCTTGAAGTTGGGCAGTGAGAACTCCCCCACTTTATTCTTCCTTCTCAGTATTGCTTTGGCTATTCGGGGTCTTTGGTGTTTCCATATGAATTTTTGAACTATTTCTTCCAGTTCTTTGAAGAATGCTGCTCGTAATTTGATAGGGATTGCATCAAATAAGTATTTTGCTTTGGGCAGGATGGCCATTTTGACAATATTAATTCTTCCTAACCAAGAGCATGGCATGAGTTTCCATTTGTTAGTGTCACCTTTATTTTCTCTTATGAGTGTCTGGTAGTTTTCAGGGTATAGGTCTTTCACTTCCTTGGTTGGGTTTATTCCTAGGTATTTTATTCTTTTTGATGCAATTATGAATGGAGTTGTTTCCCTGATTTCTCTTTCTTTGGTTCATTGTTAGTGTATAGGAAAGCCACAGATTTCTGTGTGTTGGTTTTCGGTCCTGCAACTTTGCTGTATTCCAAAATCAGTTCTAGTAGGTTTGGAGTGGAATCCTTAGGGTTTTTTATGTACAATGTCATGTCATCTGCAAAAAATAACAGTTTAAGTTCTTCTTTACCAATCTGGATGCCTTGTATTTCTTTGTTTTGTCTAATTGCCATGGCTAGGACCTCCATTATTATGTTAAATAACAGTGGGGAGAGTGGGCATCCCTGTCTTGTTCCCGATCTCAGAGGAAAAGCTTTCAGCTTCTCGCCATTCAGTATGATGTTGGCTGTGTTTTTATCATATATGACCTTTATTATGTTGAGGTACTTGCCCTCTATACCCATTTTGCCGAGAGTTTTTATCATGAATGGATGTTGAATTTTGTCGAATGCTTTTTCAGCATCTATGGAGATGGTCATGTGTTTTTTGTACTTCTTATGATGTGGTGGATAATGTTGATGGATTTTCGAATGTTGTACCATCCTTGCATCCCTGGGATGAATCCCACTTGGTCATGGTGTATGATCCTTTTGATATATTTTTGAATTCGGTTTGCTAATATTTTATTGAGTATTTTTTCATCTACACTCATCAGTTATATTGTTCTGTAATTTTCTTTTTTGGTTGTGTCTTTGCCTGGTTTTGATATTAGGGTGATGTTGGCTTCATAGATTGAGTTTGGGAGTATTCCCTCCTCTTCTATTTTTTGGAAAACTTTAAGGAGAATATACATTATGTCTTCTCTCTATGTCTGATAAAATTCCAAGGTAAATCCGTCTGGCCCAGGGATTTTGTTCTTGGGTAGTTTTTGATTACTCTTTCAATTTCTTTGCTCGTAATTGGTTTGTTTAACTTTTGTGTTTCTTCCTTGGTCAGTCTTGGAAGGTTGTATTTTTCTAAGAAGATGTCCATTTCTTATGTGTTTTCCAGCTTGGTAGCATATTGGTATTCATAGTAGTCTTCAATAATTTTTTGTACTTCTGTGGAGTCTGTCATGATTTTTCCATTCTCAATTCTGATTCTGTTGATGTGTGTTGATTCTCTTTTTCTCTTAATAAGTTTGGCTAGAGGCTTATCTATTTTGTTTATTTTCTCAAAGAACCAGCTCTTGCTTTCATTGATTTTTTCTATTGTTTTATTGTTCTCAATTTTGTTTATTTCTCCTCTAATCTTAATTATGTCCCTCCTTCTGCTGACTTTATGCCTCATTTATTCTTCTTTTTCCAGTTTTGATAATTGTGATGTTAGACTATTCATTTGGGATTGTTCTTCCTTTTTAAGTGTGCCTGGATTGCTGTATACTTTCCTCTTATGACTGCTTTCGCTGCATCACACAGAATTTGGGGCTTTGTGTTTTTGTTGTCATTTGTTTCCATATATTCCTTAATCTCTATTTTAATTTGTTCGTTGATCTATTGATTATTTAGGAGCCTGTTGTAAAGCCTCCATGTGTTTGTGAGCCTTTTTCCTTTCTTTGTAGAATTTATTTCTAGTTTTATACCTTTGTGGTCTGAAATATTGGTTGGTAGGATTTCAATCTTTTGGAGTTTACTGAGGCTCTTTGTGTGTCCTAGTATAGGGTCTCTTCTGGATTATGTTCCATGTGCATTGAGAAGAATGTTTATCCTGTTTCTTTTGGATGTAGAGTTCAAAAATATCTATTAGGTCCATCTGTTCTAGTGTGATGTTCAGTGCCTCCGTGTCCTTACTTATTTTCTGCCCAGTGGATCGATTCTTCGGGGTGAGTGTCATGTTGAAATCTCCTAAAATGAATGGATTACATTCTATTTCCTCTATTTGTTCTGTTAGTATTTGCTTCACACATGCTGGTGCTCCTGTGTTGGGTGCATATATATTTAGAATGGTTATATCCTCTTGTTGGACTGAGCCCTCTATCATTATGTAATGTCCTTCTTTATCTCTTGTTACTTTCTTTGTTTTGACGTCTATTTTGTCTGATACTAGTACTGAAACACCTGCTTTCTTCTCTCTGTTGTCTGCATGAAATATGTTTCTCCATCCCTTGACTTTTATTCTGTGCATGTCTTTGGGTTTGAGTTGAGTTTCTTGTAAGCAGCATATAGATAGGTCTTGCTTTTTTATCCATTCTGTTACTCTGTGTCTTTTGATTGGTGCATTCAGCAAACTTAAATTTAGGGTGACTATTGAAAGATGTGTACTTATTGCCATTGTAGCTTTTAGTTTCGTGGTTACCAAAGGTTAAAGGTTAGCTTCTTTAGTATATTACTGCCTATCTTAACTCACTTATTGAGCTGTTATATACACTGTCTGGAGATTCTTTTCTTCTCTCCCGTCTTATTCCTCCTCCTCCATTCTTTATATGTTGATTGTTTTATTCTGTGCTCTTTCATATTTCCTTTAACTGCTTTCAATGGGTAGTTGATTTTTTTTTTGCCTTTAGTTAGTATTTGTTTGGTCTGCTTTCATTGCTGTGATTTTATTTTCTCTGGTGACATCTGTTTAGTCTTAGGAGTGTTCCCATCTAGAATAGTCCCTCTAAAATACCCTGTAGAGGTGGCTTGTGGGACGCAAATTCCCTCAAGTTTTGCTTGTCTGGGAATTGTTTAATCCCTCCTTCATATTTAAATTGTAATCGTGCTGGATACAGTATCCTTGGTTCAAGGCCCTTCTGTTTCATTGCATTAAATATATCATGACATTCTCTTTTGGCCTGTAAGGTTTCTGTTGAGAAGTCAGATGGGTTTTCCTTTATAGGTGACCTTTTTCTCTCTAGCTGCCTTTAAAACTCTTTCTTTGTCCTTGATCTTTGCCATTTTAATTATTATTTATCTTGGTGTTTTCCTCCTTGGGTCCTTTCAGTTGGGAGTTCTGTGTATTTCTGTGGTCTGTTCCATTATTTCCTCCCCCATTATTGGGGACGTTTTCACCAATTATTTCTTCAAAGACACTTTCTATCCCTTTTCTCTCTCTTCTTCTTCTGGTACCCCTACAATACAGACATTGTTCCTTTTGGATTGGTCACACAGTTCTCCTAATATTGTTTCATTCCTGGAGATCCTTTCTTCTCTCTCTGTGTCAGCTTCTATGCGTTCCTGTTCTCTGGTTTCTATTCCTTCAATGGCCTCTTGCATCTTATCCTTTCTGCTTATAAATCTTCCAGAGTTTGTTTCACTTCTGTAATCTCCTTCCTGGCATCTGTAATCTCCCTCCAGACTTCATCCCTTAGCTCTTGCATATTTCTACATATCCATCAGTATTTTTATGATTTTTATTTTGATTTCTTTGTCAGGAAGACTGGTTAGATCTGTCTCCTTCTCTGGTGTTGTCTCTGTGATCTTTGTCTGCCTGCAGTTTTGCCTTTTCATAGTGATAGGAATAGTTTGCAGAGCTGAGATGAGTGACGGCTGGAAGAACTTCCCTTCTTGTTGGTTTGTGGCCCTCCTCTCCTGGGAGAACAGCGAGCTCTTGTGGCTTGTGCTTTGCAGCTGTGCACAGAAAGGGCTTCTGATTTTTGCTTGGCTGCTATGGAGTTTATCTCCGCTGTTGCTGTGGGTGTGGCCTGGCTCGGGCTGGCGCTCCAATATGGTGAAGCCGTGTTTGAGGGGGAACTGCCGGAAGGGATTTTATCTCCATGAGAGTCCTCCGTGCTCCTTGCTGCCCAGGGGGTTAGAGTGCCCAGAGAAACCCAGATTCCCTGCTGCTGGACTAAGTGTCTCAGGATGCTTCCGCCGGGCCGTGAGGTCCCTGTCCCTTTAAGACTTCCCAAAAGCACTCACTTTTCTTTGTCCCAGGTGCAACATCTCCCAGGACCCGCTCACAGGTATTACTATCCTGTTCCCCTAGTTTCCAGCACCTCACCCATGCACTGTGTCTGCGCTATGGTGCAGATGGCTGGGGCTGGGTGTTTAGCAGTACTGCGCTCCCTCTCCCTCCCTGCTGTGCCTCCTCTCCTCCTGCCGGGAGCTGGAGTGTGTGGCACTCGGGTCCTGCCAGGCTGGGGCTTGTATCTTACCCACATCGCGAGGCGCTGGGTTCTTGCAGGTGTGGATGTGGTCTGGCTGTTGTCGTTTGTCTTCTGGTCTCTCTTTTAGGAAGAGTTTTCCTTGTTGTATTTTCAAAAATATATGTGGTTTTCGGAGGAGATTTCCGCTCCTCTACTCATGAAGCCAGCTTGGCTACGACCCCCTTTGTGCATAGTTTTAATTTGGTCTTTTTTCCTATTTGTTTGGAGGATATAACCTCTACCTTAAGGAGTCAAACATCTAATATACTTTTGCTTCTTAAACTTCTTGGTCAGATTATTGATCAAGTAGGGTGACTCGGTAAATTCCTGTCCAAAGCAGAGTCTTTTAAAATAGAAATGAGACACGATTAAAATTGAGTTTCGATGGATAGTTATCGACTGAGATTTTCTAATGAAAACTGGGATGCTAGATTCCCAAGGGGTATATTCAAAAGCACTTATCAGAGCAAAGGTATTTCCAAACTCCTTGATTATTCTCATTTCCATTCCATCTGCCTTCCCTCCAATGATATCTGCTTATGTGACAAAGGGACAAATCAGGTATGATCATTCCTTGGGGGTCCCTAGTGAGTCACATCCATAGAGACATAAGTAGCTGGCAGAGGCCAGGGGCTGGGGGAGGGAAGAGGGAGTTAGTGTTTCACTGGGACAGAGTGTGACATCAAAGATGGAAAGTTCTGGAGATGAATAGTGGGGATGGGTGCACAGCATGTTAATATGCATAATGCCATTGGACTGAATATTGAAAAAATGGTTAATATGGGAAATTTTCATTTATACATGTATTACCACCATAAAAACATAAATAAAAAGTAAAATACAGTAAAATTTTTGTAATTTTCTTTTCAAAGTAGATTCCCAGAGTTCCCCTAGAGACTGACTAGATAAGACTGGGTTAAGGTGATAAGTTATACATTAACAAAAGCACCTAGGTAATACTTTTGATAAAGTTAAATTCTGAAACATTTCCCTTTTTCTCAATGTTTCTCAAACAGTGTCCTAGGGACCAGCAAAATTTGGAAGATGGAAAAAATCCAAATTATCTGATCCAAACCCTGACCTACAGAGACATAAACTTGGGGTGGAACACAGAATGTTTTAACAGGTCCTCCCAGTCATCTGCTGCAGCTAATGATTGAGTGCCACTACCCTAGGGAATCCTGGGTCCCTTCGATGTTAAGCCACCTCCCTGATGGCTACAAGTTAGAAAATGCTGGCATTTGTCCCCCAAAAAGGCTAGAGTGATTTTTCCCAGAGGAAAGGCACCCAGGGGAGAGGAATTACAGCTTGCTGCACTGTGTGTCTCCCAGGGTTAAGGAATTGGCAGGTCAGAGTCCCCTGCCTGTGCTGTCCCTGCCCTTGAGGAGTCTGACTGGGTCAAGAATGGAAGATTCACTGACTAATTTGTCTAACAAGCTTCAAAGAGGATTCAGCCCCCTGGAAAAACAAACCCTGTAACACATTCACTAATAGTCACCAAGGCCCTCACATACACACCGAAGACACTCATGCCTTCTCTGCAAGAAGTGTTGCTTTTTTGGGGAAAGATCTTCCTTCTTCACTACATTATCTCCATGAGAAAATGAGATTCAGGGAAGTTGACCTCTGTGGTGGGCTCACATTGTGAAGCCTGCAGGGAACAGTAAGTGTTGCGGGAAATAGGAAATAGATGTGGCCAAATGGAAAGGGCATTACTACTGTGAAGTGTGTGGTAGGGAACACCCTGTGACCTCTTTGGAGAAGTCACTTTAGGGGCTAATTGCTTTGGAGGGTGAAGGTATAGACCACTTGTTTGAAGTCCTCATTGGTTAGAGAAATTTGACTTTTGCCATAAGGTTGATGGATTCAGTGGTGAGGTAGAGGAAGAGGTGACATCCACAGTCCTCCCTTTGACATCATAGTTTACAAATTAATGCCCCCAGGTTCATAAAGAGCTTTAGACGCTTTACTGTGAAATCTTGATCTCCATTTACTCTTTTTCCTATTCCCTGGCTCCAAACCTTGAGACCCTCATATTGGCTCATTCTAGACAAACCCTTTCTGAGGCAATCGTTTGTCACTCCCATTTGCTTGTGGGAACGTCCCATTTCTCTACAGGACCTGCTCTTACTCCTCCCACTTCACCATTATCCATGGATCTTATTAGAATCTCCCAAGAGTGAAGGGTCTGTGTGCCTTGGTATAAAAGGCTTCAGGGTATAAAGACTGGGGGTGGTTGGGTAACATGGAAATTTAAGTGCACAGAAAGACCTAACAAACATCCCCCATGAACATCCTCCCCTTTTACTACAAAAAAATCCAAGAAGGCATTGAAACGCCCATGTTCCTTCAACACAGTTCCCCTTGAGCCATATGGGGATCAGGGCTCATCCTCAAGCAGACACAGGGGCTTCTCACAAGATGCTGGAGCCATTTCTTCACTTCTTCTAGCCCTTGTTCCTCTTCCCTAAACAGTAGGTCCCATCCCCTGTAATAATGTTCATTCCCCATGCCATCACTCTGTCCTCTGTTGGCCCTGCCCAAGATCCATCTTTCACGCTGGGCACCAGGAAAAACTGTGGTACAGATCCTGTCATTCACGTGGTGGAGGTCTCTCCACAGCCCCAGCTCTTTGCCCACAAACCCCACAAAATCCCCCAAAGGTGTGTTCCCTGGCCACCTCTCCACACTCCCCTGTTGCTGACCCCATCACCTACTTCGTGCTTCTGCAGGGCGCTGACAGTGCTCGGGCCCACGCTGCTCTGGCTGATGTCCCCTGTTCTCTTCTCTGCCAGGAAAGCTCCCACTCAATGTCCCCCTGCATAGCTTCTTATCCGGGGATCGCTTCCTTCAGGAAGTCTTCCCTGACTCCATCCCTGCGAGGCACCTCTCTCCCTGTATTCTGCCCTTCAGACTGCCTTCAGCTCTTTTAATTCACCATCTTCCAACAGCAGGTTTCTGGATCCACCTCAGCCTCTGGAAGCCAGGCTCCCTGAGGACAAAGACCTCACCATTTATCTTAATATTCCCAGCAGATAATGCTCAGCCCATCCCAGGGAAGCCCTTCTTGGAAGGACGGCCTCAGGACTTTTCAATGACTGTAACAGATTAATTCGATTCTTCTCTACTTCCCGGGATGGCTCCACAAAATTGCCCGCTACTGCTAGGCACTAGAAACTGAACGGGACAGTCAATGACAAATGGCTGTATACCCCATTTCTAATGTCTAACCTCTGCTCCTATGGTGAAAGTTAAATGGGCGTAAGGTAAAATGTGTGTTAAACTCATTATTCATCATTTCAAAACACGTTTGAATCCTAAGTCAGCTGCTTCTGCAACTGCAGGTGGAACTTCATGAAAGAAGTTGTCACTGCAGTGCATTTGAATTCTGTTAGTCTAGGAACATAACCTGCAGCAGCCAGACCCCCTGCTTGGCCAGTCAGAACAAGGTTGGGTCTCATTAGCTTCTCTCCTTCATGCCCATTGTCTTTTCTCTGAGAATTTTTTCATTGTCTCAGTCTATGTGTTCGGCTGGAGGAAGCAACTTTTGTGTATCCCAGGAATAAAACCATCTATGGTCAAACAACTATGTACTTACTCTCACCAAAATAATTTACTTTCTAAACCTGGAAGGCTTGCACGGACTGTATATCACATTCTTTAGGAGCACGATGTGTGACTGAGAACATATTTAGCTTCAGGTGCTGCCCCTTCTGAACCACTGCTCAAATCAGCAAAGGTCATGGAAGGGTTTTTGAGGAATCTCGTTTCTGGTGCTCATGAAATACTTTAAGGAGACAGAAATTGCACCAGGCTGTTTGCATATGAGTCCAAATGTTGATGGTCAGACATGCAGTGATGCCTAGACCGGCACTAGGAAGGGTGACAGGAGACATTTACACAGTGTCTGCCTGTCACTGACTGTCCCGTTCAGTTACTAGTGGCTAGCATCAGTGGATGTTTTGAGGAGCCATGCTGGGAAGTGGAGAACAATTGGATTAGGCTGTTTCCCTTATTTAAAAACTCCTGGGAGCCATCCTTCTGAGACTGATTCTCATTAGTTGTGAAAAGTGGACAAGAACATGGTGTCTGTAGGGCTCCCCCACGCAGCATATCCAGACAGGCGTTACTCAGTACTATGTTATCTTCCTGGTCTGTACTGTGCTTGGGAACCTGCTCATCATCCTGGCCATCAGCTCTGACCCCCAACTCCACACACCCACGTACATCTTCCTCTCCAACCTGTCCCAGGCTGTCATTGGTTTATATTATATGCCAAGTATAGAATCATAGGTAGGAATTAAGAGAAGCAAGAGGAGAGTGCTTTGGGAAGCAGGAGCAGCTCTTCAAGGACTGCACAGGTGTAGGAGAGGACAGTTCATCCAGGCAAAGGGAATCTCTTCAGGGTGACCAGAATTCCAGGTAAGAGTTGAGAAAGGCTGAGGCATGAAGCCGGAAGGCCAGAGTGGAGCCAAGATTTAAAAAGGAGTTTGGGTGTTTTTGTGACATGGCAGGAAGGTGCTCTAAAGATTTTAGGGAAGGGAACGGTAAGTTTAGATTTCCCTTTGGAAGTTTAGGTGAGGTGGCTTTGTGCCTTGACCTAGTAGGTTAGATCTAGCAGGAAATGAGATGGCTTTCCACTTTCCTAGTGCAGTGGACATCACAGCTCATGGTAGGGCTTTTCCCACACATTCTCTTCTATTCTTAAAACAAATGAGAATGCAAGAGAAAGGACCTCATTAGTTGAAAGTGACAGGAATCTTTGACAAAACTATCCTACTTTAAAGATGAATCATGACAATTTGCTAAGAATATCACTCAAGTCATCAGAAGCTGCCAGAGATCAGTATAAACTGCCCATCCCCTAAGGGTCAGAGTAAAATGTTCATCCATAGCTAATTTCGTCACAATGTGGCCATCGTTATCATTCCAGAGAAACTATCTGCTTTGGATACTTTTCATTATTGAGATATAAATAGCATATAAAATTATCGGACTTTCAGGTGTATGTGATAATGATTTGATTCTTTCATATATTGCAAAATGATCACCACAATAAGTCTAGTTAACACCCATCACCACATAGTTACAAAATTGTCTCTGCTAATGAAAACATCTACCATGTACTCTCTTAGTAACTTTCAAATATGCAGTACAGTACTGTCACTAGAGTCACCATACCGTGCGTGATATCCTCATGACCTATTTTATGACTCGACGTTTGTGCATTTTGATCCCTTCATGCATTTTAGCTGCCCCTACCTTCCTACTTTGTTTTTTTATACCTAAGAAGACTGACAAGTAATGGTAGCCAAAGATGACCTTTTTCCTTCACAGTTAGGGGCATTATAGAAAAGTGAGTGTGCAAAAATACTTCTAACAAGGCAAAAGTGGACACTGAAGTTTTATGGCCTCATGCTATCCTTGTCCCTGATACTGTGTCCCATTCTCCTGTGTCTGGGTACTGGACCCTTGGGACCTGGAGCAGAGAGTGGGGGGTAAGTGGGGTCCAGATGTCTGGCTGCATATTCTCAGCCTGATTCTATCATCTTAATGTGAGTACCTCGTCAGACTCATCTTTCAGGCTTACCTCCTGGGACAATTTCTCAATCCCCCAATTATTTCATGAGCACAATAGAGGATACCTTAAAATTCTGGGTGTGATCTTTGTAGCATTTTATGGCACTGCAATTGTTTAAACCTTGGTCTCCAGGCTTTCTGTGGGCATTTTCACCGATCCTGTAACTTCACAGATGAAGAGTGTTTGTCAAGTGACGAATATCCAAGAAGCCCCTGGATGTGTCCTGCAGGATGCTGATGGGTCCACAGTGTGCTGATCAGTAAGCATTTGTTCATCTGGGTTTATGATTTAGTGAGAACATTTTCTTTTTCTCTCTTGCTTTTTTTTCCCTTGAGAAGTATACATAAATTCCACCAATCTTGCAATATTCTTTCCAGATAGTTGATCAAGCCTCTCAAATCTTCTCACCTCAGAGACATAGTTATCAGACCCTTTTCAAAGTCCCAGTCAAGAGAGATATTCCAGATCCAGTTTCTGAAGTTCAGCAGACCTCATGTTCCACATTTGTGTTAGAGTGATGATGGACCATTTTATTTTAAGGTCCAAAGTTGCTCTTCACTTTTTATATTAGATGATTCTAAATAAAGAGGATGAGTGAGTACCCAAGACACCAATGCACAGGGATTGATCAATATTATGAAGTGATGCGTTTAACAACTAACAGAATGTAGGATTCCTAAGTTTTGTAGTGTGAAGGCTTTTATGCCCAACATTTCACTTCAAGAAATAAAAAAGTAGAGAGACTGTAGTCTGTTCAGAATCTATTTCTTTTATTAAGGTATTATTGATATACACTCTTACGAAGGTTTCACAAGGAAACAATGTGGTCACTGCATTCACCCATATTATCAAGTCCTCCCCCCATGCCCCATTGCAGTCACTGTCCCTCAGTGTAGTAAGATGCCACCGAGTCACTACTTGTCTTCTCTGTGCTACACTGTGATCCCCATGATTCCCCCACACCATGTGTACTTATGATAACACCCCTCAATCCCCTTCTTCCTCTATCCCCCCACACCCCCCCACGCCTTCCCTTTGGTAACTGCTAGTCCCTTTATGGAGTCTCTGAGTCTGCTGATATTTGTTCCTTCAGTTTTGCTTCATTGTTATACTCCACAAATGAGGGAAATCAGTTGGTATCTGTCTTTCTCGGCCTGACTGATTTCATGTTCAGTCTATATTTTATGCTGTTTTTTTTCCTCAATCATCCAGATGATGGGCCAGTCCCATGTAACCAGGAAATCACTCAAGTGTTTCAGAATTTTTTCTTCTGGGATTTTCTCAAAACTCAGACCATCAACACCTCCTCTTTGGGCTGTTCCTGTCCATGTACCTGGTCACTGTGCTGGGGAACCTGTTCATCAACCTGGCTGTCGGCTCTGACCCCCACCTCCACACGCCATGTACTTCCTCCTCACCAGCCTGTCCCTGGCTGACATTGGTTTCACCTCCACCACAGTCCCCAAGATGCTGGTGAACATCCAGACCCACAGCAAGTCCATCAGCTACTCAGACTGCCTCACCCAGATGTGCTTTTTCAGGTTTTTTTGAGGAATGAACACTTTTCTACTCACCGTGATGGCCTATGGCCAGTTGGTGACCATCTTTCACCCTCTGCACTACATGGGCATCATGAGTGTCCATCTCTGTGGCCTCCTGGTACTCATATCCTGGCTCATCAGCTTGTCATACTCCCTGATGCTCATATCCTGGCTCATCAGCTTGTCATACTCCCTGATGCAGAGTCTGTTGATGCTACGGCCATCCTTCTGCTCCAGGCGAGTGATTCCACACTTCTACTGTGCACTCGCTCAGGCCCTCATGCTTACCTGCTCAGGTACACTCATCAGTCACATCCTGCTGCACGTGGTGTCTTCTCTTCTGGGCATTGTCCCCTTCCCGGGGATCCTTTTCTCCTATACCCGGATTGCATCTTCAATATTGAAAATACCATCAGCTAATGGAAAACGTAAGGCCTTTTCTACCTGTGCATCTCACCTGTCTGTTGTTCCTCTGTTCTATGTGGCAGGGCTTGGTGTGTATCTCAGTTCTGATGCATGTTCCCAGAAGGGCATGATTGGCTCAGTGGTGTACACGGTGGTCACCCCCATGCTGAACCCCTTCATCTACAGCCTGTGGAACAAGGACGTGAAGTGGGCCCTGGAAAGGCTCCTCAACCGAGCAACCTCATGTCTGTGATGGATCCACCTGGGCTGAGGAGTCCTGTGGGCAACCCGGACAAAAACTCTGATTCTGTCATTATTTCTCTTGAATCTCTCAAACCACCTTGTCCTTTCATCCAGGCCTGAGGTATGTATGAATGTCGTGTCTTACTTTTACTATTTTGAAAACAACTAAAATCCCATGAACTTCTTTGATGATATTTCTATTCTAACTATTGTCCAAAAATTATGTCCTGGATCTTTATTACTTCCATGCTGGTGAGTTCTAAAGTTCAATCTGAAGCATTTACTATACTTTTGTTTTCTCAAAGGTTGGCATCGAGGGCTTAAACTGTTGATGTCTCATGTTAATTCAGTTCTATGTGTTTCATGGTAGAAGTGTGTTGTTTATGTGTGTGTATTGCTGTAACTCTGGGTGGGAAACCTAGCACAAAATACCTTTGAAACTGAAATCAGGCAACGGGAGAAATAAAGTGGAAGAAACATGTTTATTTCCTACAAGCAGTCATCCACTTCCACTCTCCCACGTGTCTCAAAACTCAACTGCAGGAAAAGGGACCCCACCCAAGCTCTCCAGTCCAGTTGTGCCCTTGGCCATCCTTGTAATTACCCTTTGGTAAGGAGATGGACTCCTTCTCTCCACCACTTGGAAATACCTATTGACATGCAGATGCACTAAGGACAGGCAAGAGGTTCTGGAAGTATTGCAATTTTGCCCACAGCCCACCCTTCCAGAAATCTCACCTCATCATCTGCTTGTTCCCCATCTTCTGGAATGGGCCTTGCCAGAGAAAACTGGAGCTTTGTAACCAGACTAATAGCATAGAATAGCAGCAGCAGTAAAATCACAATGATCCTCAAGCCGGAGGACCCTACTAGGTTCAAAGTCCTCTGCGAATTAAGTCCATGGCCCGCCCATTCCACAGGCAGGCAGTGACTGAACAGGGAGGGAGTTCCATTCAGAGCAATCATCATGCTGACCCTGCAGCCAGGGGGCGGGTCCAGGCCACAGGGGACGTAGAAGAAAATAAACTTAAGCGCTATAAGATACACGTTTTAATGACACCAGCATAGGCAAATCTTGTCCTTCAGGTAGGATGCATGCAAGAGAGGGTTCCTGTGATAGGACAGTGGCAGGAATGGGGTCTTGTCCTGGTCTAGTGTACCACACGTTCACCCTGATTAGGCCAAAGAGCCCTGATGGCTGCTGTAAGCCAATGCAGAAGAGCCAGATTCTCTGAGGTGTGAGGGGCACTTTGCAACTGCAGCCTGATGGAAGGAAGAGTCATCGGGGAGGCCAGTCTACTCATTTCAGAACCTGACATAACGATGTTTTTCACCCCCATATCCCAGGGACGCAAAAGCCATGTAGGAAGAAGTTCCAGTGCCATATGCTGGTACTGGATGCTGACGTCCACCAGATCATCCTGGCTGTAGGGGCAGAGCATGGAGGGATCCACAACGTGGGGTGGGGCAGCTCCTCTCCCTCAGGAGCCCACAGCTGTTGTGTTTTTATTCTCTTACTTACAACCAGGTGGGTCTTTAGTACAAGAGAAGCTGGTGCCTTGGGCAGCGGCCTCAGCAACGGATTGTTCCTTGGCTGCAGCCCCTCATCCTCTCCTGACATCCCCTCTACCATCTCTGGAGCTGAAGTAACCACTTTCCTCTGCCTCCCCCATGGCCTCCTGCAGTGAAGATGCTCCAGCTGCCTCCTCCCTCGCTGCTGCAAAGGAATCTTACAGGTGCGCAGGGTCCTGTCGGTCCCTCTCTGCCTCTGACCAGCAGATAAGGGAGGAGACACTATGATATGTCGAAGATGTGAAAGGATCAGCCAGTGGACCCGAAGCTTAACAGCACAAGGGTGGTGCTGAGATGGCACCCCTCATATTTATTGAGCAAATAAATGTTAACAAAAGAATTCTGTGTGGGGGGGCTTGATACACAATCATTAACTAACTCTAAACTCAATTCTCGGCTGTCTCCAGTCTCCTGAGGTGCGACGTTCTCAAGAGTATTAAAACCATGTGAGTGCAGACACGTGACAGAAACTGTTTTGGCCTTGATTGTTCTATTCCTGATAACGCCTCAGAAACTAGAGGAAAAATAATAAAGTCTTATATGATCATACATTTGATTTCTATACTTGATTCATATATTCATCCTGCACATCTTCTCAATAACTGTCCCTTTTTCTTAAGGGCTTCCCATAGGTCATCGCTCAGCTCCTCCAAGCAATGCTGAAGTGTCTCTCTCTCCTCAATAACCCTTTCCACTACCTCAGAGAAAGACATCCCACAATCCCAGCTGCTACATGGCCTCCCAGGCCCTCTAAGCAGTCTTCTATCTCACCGAGGGCTAATTCCACAGTTTCTGGGGTCTCCACCCATCTCTAGTTCTGGGAAGGCCCCACCACTGCAGAAGGTGCTTTACCCTAGGACAATTTCCCACTAGGGCTAACCAACTGGAAGCCCCACAGATAGGGAGCTTCTGGGGAATGTGCACCCTCCACCACTGCAGCCACTGGGCCCTCACCACCACCCACAGGAAGGGTATGGGCATCTCCCCACCATCTCTAGGGGCAGCCCACCCAAGGTTCACACCTATGTAAAAAAATTTCGAGTTCAGAGGCCCAGCCAACTACTGCCACGTGTAACTAAGCGGGGAAAGTCCCGGGGCAAAATACCTTTGAAACCAAAATCAGTCAAGGGAAGAAATAAAGTGGGAGAAACTCATTTATTGCCTACAGGCAGTCACCCACTTCTGCTTTCCCCTGTTTATCATGACCCTACTGCAGAAGAAGGGACCCCACTCAAGCTCTCCAGCCCAGATATGCCCTCACTGTCCCTTGTCATTACCTATTGGTGTGGAGATGGACTACTTCTCTCCACCCCTTGGAAACACTTATTGATATGCACTAAGGCCAGATGAGAGGGTCCGGAAATATTGCAATTTTACCCACAATCACCAACCGTGTTATGTGTGGTTTTTTACTGACTAAAATAGGATTAAAATACATATTAATATGTAATTGGTGTTTTAGTGGGAATTGTATACTAAGCCTATGCTAACTGCTTTCTACTATTTAATGTAATCTTTCTCAAGAGGAATGATTACTGTCCTCATTTTGGAGATTAGGAAATTGAGAGTCTAAGAGCTAGAAGAACAACTTTTTCCAAGTTACAGAGGGACGAAGTGGCAAAAGCAGGATTCAAACCCAGAAGTCTAACCATGAGCAGATAATCTTACCTAGCAGGTGAAAAGCTTCTCATATGAATTTTGATGTGTATATTTCTATGGTGGATTTTACTGCTGATTGACAATATTTCAGATCATCCAATCTTATTTAACAGCCAAGAGAATTGCATTTCCTTTATCCCTTGATGTTAAAGTGGTAATAATATGTTTTGATTTGTTCAAGAAAATATAAGTGATGCATCCCTTCCAGGTTAAAACAATTTAAGAGCTGGTACATTATTCCTCATGGCCACTCTTTACTTGATACAGATATTGTGGAAGCAGATCTTGGAAGCAGTCAACCATGAAGCATTATAGGTGTTTTCAATATAAAGTTAGAAATCTTAAGGACAGCTGTAAGAAAGCCGACTGAACATGGAACTTTATGGACAGCCAACAAGGAAGAAACAGTGTGGGTCTTTCTCAAAATATTAAAAATTGAAAGACCACATGAACCAGCAATTCCACTTCTGCATATTTATCTAAAGGAAATGGAAACTCTATCTTTAAAAGACATCTGTATCCCCTTTTTTGCTGCAGCAGTATTTACAATAGCCAAGACATGAAACCAACGCAGGTCTCCTTCAGTGGATGAATCAATAAACAAAATGTGATAAACATACACACACACTGGGATATTATTCAGTCATGAGAAAATTTCATATACTACTATTTGTGACCATTAGTGACAACATGGGTGGTCCTTCAGGGCATTAAGCTAAGTGAAATAACTCAGAGAAAGGTAGATTGCATATGATCTCACTTATATGTGTAATAAAAAAACAAAATCAAATTCATATATACAGAGAACAGATTGGTGGCAGCCTGAGGTGGGGAGGACGATGAGAAAAAAAGCTACAAATTTTCAGTTATGAAATAAATAAGTCCTAGAGATATAATGGACAGCATGGTGACTATACATAGTAATACTGTGTTGTATACATGAAAGTTGCTAAAAGAGCAAATCTTAAAAGTACTCATCACAAGAAAAAATAATTATAACTATATGTGGTGATGATGGATGTTAACTAGACATATTGTAGAGAACATTCCACAATACATATAACTGTCAAATATTTATGTTGCACACCTGAAACTGCTATGATGGTATATACTAGTTTAATGTCAACTTTTTTAAAGAGGTGATCCAAACGTCCCAGGGGGTGGACTATAGTGAATCCCACGTTTTGTTATCCAGATCCTCCTTCAGGTTTAAGGAATTATTGTTCCAGGTGTAAGGACATGACAAGGAGTCCCTTAAGGAAAGTTTGATTTCTGAAAAAACCAAACCCTACGACCAACTTTCTGTGACGTTCTTCTTTTGAAGAATCTTTGGAGATCGCATTGGGTAATTCTAACAATTGTCCAATGCCATGGGCATGCACTGGTAGCCTGTGCTCAGCCAGTGGCAGGGAGCAGCCCAGGAATGACCTCAGTGCCCACACCCTGGTGATACAGGGGGCTGTCTGTCAGTGGTTCTCCCAAAGCATCAAGTCTGGGTGCTGTGGCCTTGGGTGGGGATGCTTCCTTTAGCAGAGCACAGTTTTCTAGGATGATGGCTGAGCGCTGTCAGATGGCGGCAACTATGACTGTATTTATATCTTGGATTTCAGTTTTTTATTAGTAAAGTATTCACACTTGAAGACCATACACCCAGTGTCCTCTACAATATTTCTCAAGCTGTTTCAACTCAATCGTCTTAGAACTTTTTCATTACAGCTCTACTGTATTATTCAGCTCTCTATACACACCTATTCAAGGGTACTTGGGTGAAGAATGTTAGAAGAACAAAAATATTAGAGATACTAAATCCATGATTATTTACAATTGTGTAGCCTCCAGCACTCAATACACAGAGCTCATAATTACCCAGATAGGTCCATGTAACCTCAGCCCCAAAGGATTTCCTGATAAAGCTTGAAGAGTGAGAAAAGGAATGCATGTCCGGTGAAGAGCCCGGGGCTCCCTTTCCTCCCTGTACTCCTCACTTCCTTTTGCTTAAGACACATCTCTGGGCTTTCTTATTTCATTAATTTACTATTGTAAAATGTATATAACAATTGACATTTTAATTGTACATTTCTGTGGTATTAGATATCTACACCTTGTTGTACAACCATTCCCACCCTACATTTCCAGAATTTTTTCATCACCCCAAACTGAAACTGTGTCCCCATTAATCAATAAATTCACATTCTTCCCTCCATGCGGACCTATCAACCACCACTCTACTTTCTCTATGAATTTGAATCTTCCAGGTGCTTCATAAAAGTGGATTCAAAAGCATGTGTCCTCTTGTGAATGACTCATTTCACTTTGAAGAATGACTTCAATGTTCACCCATTTAGTAGCACGTGCCGGAATGCCTTTCCCTTTCACGGTCCTTGCACTATTCCATTGTCTGTATAGACCACAGTGTGTTTATCCATTCATCAATCAATGGACACGTGGGGTGCTTCCAACCTTTGGTGACTGTGAATAATGCCGCTGTGAGCACCATTCTACAATTATCTGTTGGACTCTCTGCTTTCCGGTATTTTGCATGTATGAACAGGGATGGAATGCTGGATAGTATCATTACTCCACTTTTAATTTTTAATTTTTTTATTTTTACTAATGAGTTGGCATCTTGCTGGTTTTACTATGAGGTTCCATTTAGTCTTCTTGAGTGAGCATTTCCGCTTTTCTCTGTTCCTTGTAAACATTTCCATAAGGTTGGATTCATCTGTCCTTTGGTAAAATTACAAATATATTTTTATTCTTAGGTAGGGAATTTGAATATACTGATTAAATGTCTTTATTAATAAAGGAATATATGTTTAGCTCTTCGTGGTTAAATTAACTTCCTGAGCCAGTTATAATTGGTCATCAATTCCTGGAATTGACCTCTTCTTTTATGTTGGTATAATATTCATATTTTTATAACATCCAGTTACTGATTTACATCTCTATATTCATTTCCCAGTTTTAGTCAATAATGATATTTGTATCTTTTCTTATTTTCTCAGTCTTGAAAGACATTTACAGGTTTTATTAATGATGTCAAGAAAACATATTTTAGCTTTATTGACACTCTCTACAGTAGTCTTTTTCATTGAATCGGTGTTTATCTTTAACTTCATTATTTTCTTCAACTAGCTTAGATTTACTATGATGTTATTTTTCAGACTTAGATTGGAAACTCAGCCTATTGCTTCCAGACCATTATTTTTCTTAGGAAAAGTAACATTATAACGTGTAGTTCTCTCTCAATATATTAAATTGTTATATATATATATGTATAAAAATATGCATATTGTGTCAAATATATACTAATACATATATGTATTACTAAACCATATTAGCAATACATGTGTGTGCTAATATACATATGCTAAAATGTGTATATGAACTTTAATCATGTATGTAGTATGACTGGGGAAAAATGCATGAAAAGGGAAGGATCATTTTCATAAAAACTTGGGAAAATATTTGTGCTCTGAAAGGTCCTCTTCATCTTTCCTTGGGAATATATATTCCACTTTACCTAGATATTTCCCAGCTGACACCTGTTTGTTCAAACTAAGTATTAATAGTGTCCCTTTCAATTAAAAAAAAACCTCTTTGGACAGGAAATTAAATACTCATCTGCTCACAATGTACTCAAGAACATTAAGGGGCAAGAAATAAGTAATGTCTTGATTTGAAGGTGGCATCTATACCCTCCTAACAAGTCTAAACAAAGAAGGGGAACAGTGAAGAAGTGGTGAGTGACAAGCAGGAGAGGGCTACGGGGGGCTGGTTTCTCAGGGACACAGTGAGACTGCTCCTGACCCAGAGCCCTGGGGCTGAGGGGTGAGAGGGGTGCTCTGAGTGACGAGAGACAAACCCAGAGGGCCAGGTCCTGGGTGTGGGGGGGCAAAGTGATGTCCCATTTTCTCAGAGGCATGCTGAGGGGAGCACCTGTGAGAGTGGAATGCGGGCGTGCACATAAACCACTGGACTGCAGATTCAGGCGTTTGGTTGGCATACTTGGGTTTAGCTGCATTTTCCACTCTGCTGGGCAGAAAGGGCAGCACGGGTCTCACCATCAGGCTGCAGTGGGGACAATACTCCACAGAGGCCCCTTGAGGTCCCTGTTCCTCAGGCTGTAGATGAAGGGGTTCAGCATCTGGGTGACCACGGCATACACCACAGAGGCCACTGCATTCCTCCTCCAGGAAGACGAGCCAGCCGAAGTGAGGTACACACCTAGGCCTGTGCCATAAAACAAGCAAACCACAGCCAGGTGAGAGCCACCCGTGGAGAAGGCTTTGGACATTCCCCCTGAAGAGGGGACTCTCAGAATGGAGGAAACAATTCTATAGTAGGAGAAAATGATTCCTGAGACGGGGAGAAACCCGGAGATGGTTCCAATGAGAAATATGGCTATGATACTGGTGGAGGTGTCAGAGCAGGTGAGGCGGATAAGCTGAGGGATGACACAGAAGAAATGAAGGATTTCACATCTGTGCAGAAGCCAAGTTTGGACACCATCAAGCAGTGAGTCTGGGAGTCCAAAAGGCTGATGAGAAAGGACAGCAGGACTAGCAAGCCACAGAGGTGGGGCCTCATGATGGCCGGGTAGTGCAGGGGGTGGCAGATGGCCATGAAAAGGTCATAGGCCATCATGGCCAGGAGTAGGCTGTCCAAACACCCAAAAAGGAAGAACAAGGACAACTGAGTGAGGCAGCCTGCATAGGAGATGGACTTGCTTTGGGTCTGGATGTTCACCAGCATCTTGGGGATGGTGGTGGTGCTGAAACCAGTGTCAGCCAGGGACAGGCTGGAGAGGGAGTACAGGGGTGTGTGGAAGTGGGGGTCAGAGCCGACGGCCAGGATGATGAGCAGGTTCCCCAGGACGGTGACCAGGTACACGGACAGGAACTGCCTGAAGTGGAGGGGCTGCAGCTCTGGATCCTCTGAGAGACCCAGGAGGAGGAATTCTGAGATGCCTGTAAGATTCTGAGGTTCCATGTAGGTGTGCCACCTGTTGAAAAAAAAGATATAGTTAGAATAAACAAAACAAGAATACAGGTACTGAGCTAATTGTGTATCTTTTATATTTTTTATAAATACATATATGCCATTTAAAGTATACAATATATATTTTGTAAATACAGTGTAAAATATATTGATATTAACATATGTTTTATATTGTGTGAAATACTAGGTGTAATGAATATTTTAAATGCATGAAAACACTTTATTTTTTTGAATTTTCTTTTTTAAGTTGAAATATAGTTGATACAAAATGTTATATTGGTTTCAGGTGGACAACACAGTGATTAGATAATTCTATACTAGATGCACACCATCGTATGTGTAATCACCATCTGTCAACATACAAAGACATTACGATATTACTGACTATATTTTGTACAGAGTACTTTCATCCCTATGCTAATTTACTTTGTAATTGGAAGTTTGTCCCTCCTTATCCCTTCACCATTTTCCCATCTCCCCTCTTCAGCCCCTATGGTAACCACCAGTTCATTCTCTTTTTTTATGACTTTCTTTCTGTTCTGTTTATAGTTTACATTCTGCATGTAAGTGGTATCATATGGTATTTGTCTTTCTCTGCCTGACTTATTTCACTTAGCATAGTACCCTCTAGGTCCATCCATGCTATTGCGAATGGCAAGTTTTCATTCTTTTGCATGGCTGAATAATATTGCATTGTGTATATATAGGCAGTAAACTGGAATAATAGCATTAGCAATTTTTTGCCTTGATATGTCTTCTCAGGTAGGAGGAAAAATACATAACTGAAACTTTGTGTTCTTTGTCCAATATCTCCTCATTTCCCCCACACCCAAGCCCCTGGTAACCATCATTTGATCTCTCCTTTTATGAGTTCAACTTGTTTAGATTCTACATATAAGTAAAATCATGCAGTGTTTGTCTTTCCATGTCTGGCTAATTTCATTTAGCATAGTATCCAAGTTCATTCATGTATCACATGAAAGGCTGAATAATATTCCATTGAATGCCATATTATATATATATATATATATATATACACGCACACACACAATATCCATCCCTATATGATTCCACTTTTATTCACTCCAGTTGCCCAAAAGCAAACACTTTTCATGAAATTGTTGGATGTATGTTCTTTTCAATACTGCTAGAATGCATAGTTGTTTTATGTGCCCATCAACTGTTGTCTTCAAACTTACCTAAATATTATCATTGTACATATATTGTTCCTGAGTTCTGATTTGCAGCAAAAGTTTTTTAAGACTCTCTGTGAAGTACATATATGTATTTCAAACACTTTGAATGATACATAATATTATTTGAAAACTAAATTTAATTCATCAATTAATTACCATGATACATGTAAGAAAATTATTGTGCCTCCTTCTTTAGCACACAGTGACAACTTCTGTAAGATATATGCATGAAAGAGAATTGATTTTCAAAAACTGGCAATGTGCAGCTTCATGATGAATTACCAACATGTGTTTTTCCAATAGAAAAGTCAGACAAATTCAACTATATGTTCTTGTTGTGAAGGCATAGAAAGAGAAAGATCTGTCTAGCAATGAATCAATCTTTCCATGGCAGGTCTTCATGAAAATTCACATATTGTACAGAGAATAACATTTCCACACTTCAGATTTCCAAAAATTGTTTACAAGATGCATGGCTGTGCATAGAAACTCTGTGATCTACAGCAGTCAGGCAATAAAGGTCCCCATGAACCCTTGGCCCATTCCCCTACAGGTCTCAAAAGAAGAAATGAATGGTTCTGATTGCATTTGCTCATTTACAAGTAAGGCACGTTTGAAAAGAACATAATCATTCTGCTTTGGTGAGGGGCACAGAGTCCTCAGATGGGAATCAGGACGCCTTTCTCAGAGTCCTACATCCTTCACATACTAAATATGGTGTGTTGGTAACTCTCTCCAGCTCCCTGTGCTGGTGTCCCTTACCCTGACACCCGGAGGCTGACTCCCAGCACTGGGACATCGGCAGCACCTAGCAGAGGTTAGCACTTGGTAAAAATTCAGTTATGGTTTTCAAATCATAATTTGAATCGTTACTGGAGAAGTAGGCTTATTGCTAAAACACAATCCCAAGAACGGTTTAATGGCCTTTTATTGAAATTACATGGCAGAGAAGTAAAAGTCTATTCTGTCCCAGGAAATTCATTCATGGATTGACCAGAAGTCCTAAAATGTATCGCAGCCCTGCAATAAGATTTATTACCTCTCTCTCTCACTCTTTTTGACACTATCATTTTTAAGTAAATAGCCACATATTTTAATGGAATACTGTTGGTTCTATTAAATGGAAAGTGACAGGGCTCCTAGGACATCTGTGACAGAGATACATGCAGCAGGGTGTTATCTTTTGTCTAGTGCTGTGGGACCATCACTGGAAGGAACAAAAACACACAGTGAGTAGAGGCCGTATTGAGGCTCTGTTCCAAAGAACCAGGGATGCATCTACTAAAAATTTAATAGAGATTATTGTCCTTGCAGCCTACACAGTGCCAGACAAGGTGTATGCTCTGAGGAATCAGAAATGAATGAGATTCAGTTGTTTCAATCCAGGTGCTCAGAATGCACTTGCATAAAGCTCACAAAACTAAAATGTTTTCTTGGGGATCTGAAGAAAAGCAAACCTTCAAGATACAGCATATTTTACTTGATTATATGGCATGTAGTGATAATAATAATAATGTCTAAAACATAACTTACCCTTACTGCATGGACGCACCACGCATTTGCTCACATATTCTGTAGTCACTATGCTTAATTCCTGAAAAGTGCTGGTGTATCAACTGAAGATCAATTCAGTGACAATGCTGATTCTCAGCGATACTTGATATCTCAAGAAAAACGTGCCCTGTGTCACAGTGAGTAATAAACATATCAGACAGACTTAAAATTACATGGATCTCTGAGGCCCATGTACTGAGTTTGATCACTTTGTGCCCATATGTATATCAGAAGGTTTAAGCAGAGGTCCAGAGCTCTAAATTCCCTGAGGTTTGCCTTTTCATTGTTTCCTAAGAATATAACCTGGCACTCTAGGTTCATGTCTCCCTTAGAGATTGGCAGCAGTTAAATTACAAGAATGCAGTAGGGAGACAATTTAATCAAACCGAAGAAGCAGAGCAAAAGGGGGTTTTCCCAAATTATCATGTTCCAGCACTTTCTGAGGCCTCCACGTATGACCTCAGGTGACCTACCTTGGCTGATACATCAGGGACGACACACTGCTCTCTGATGGGGTCTAACAGGGAATGCCACCAAAAGGAAGATAACAGTGATGAGTGGGTCTCTGCCTATAAAAGACCAAAAAGAGAAATGCCAGGCTGAGTGAATAGCCAAGAATATTAACACATGTCCTGTGAATGGAGTCTGACATTTGGATTCAAACCTGACTTCACTCCTTTCTACCCAAGACACACAACTGTGTTCCTTTCCTTCACTGTAACATGATAATACTCCAGTGCCAGTCTTTTTTGGACATGGTTATGCAGGTTAAAGGTAAGAAGCTACATTTTAAAAACCAGCTCAGAGCTTGACACTTGGAAACCCTGGTAAAAGATTCAGCATAGTGTGCTTAATATCATCATTTCCACCATCATGATCCCCACCTTCACAATCATTTCAGTGCTTAGTGGGCAGTAGTTCCTGATCTGGGGTGGGGCAGGGGGAGAGATGTCTGCCTTAGCTACAACCAGTGTGCAAGGAAAGCAAAAGCATGCATGAGTTCTTGTACCCCCAACAGAACAAGGGATTTCAATCTCCCTGGCCTCTGAACTGGAAGGTGGCATATTGGTGCCCTTCCTTATGGCTGTTCCAAATGCTTGTCCTGATAAAGAAAAAGATGCTCTTCTAGGCGCTCTCCATCCAGTGCTCCCTAAGTACTCACTGGGCTGCTCTGCATCTCTGATGGGCATGACCAAGGACTGATGAGACAACAATTCCTCTCCTGCCTGGAAGGCAATGGAAACGCACGCTCTGTCCTCAGGACCAGCAGGGAGACGGACCCAGGCATTGACCCGCTCATGCAGACAAAAATTCTGGGAGGAGAAGACACGGCTGTGCGGCCCACACGACTGGAACCAGCAACCTGATGTGCAGGAAGACAAGGGTTATTCTCTACCATTGTGTGACCTCGGGGGCTCAGTACACAGAGCTCATAAACACCTCCAATGGGTCCCTGTTCTCTCAATCTCTGAGGAATTGCAGGTATAATGGAAGAGGAAAGGAGAAATGTGAGTATCCTTGGAGAGTCTGGACCCTTCTCCCAGGACAAAGCTCACCTGTCCTCTGCTTTTTTGACTTCCAAGTTACAGGGGTCTTATAACAATCATACTTTTTCAATAAAAAGGGAAAAATATGTCACATGAATCTGCAACTCCATTGAATTAATCATGAAATTTAGAGAGGCTTTGATCTCTTATCCTAGGAATGTACTATATTTCCTGTTTGTCTCCTGAGATATATTCCTCAAATAATACCTTCTATTTTCTTTTGTGCAGTCCTGGTTTGTGGGGTACCTGTTAGAATTGGAGATGGATTTTAAAAATTTTTTAAATATTTTTTCTGTTTTGAATATTTTGGCCTTTGGGGTGAAGCAATGCATATTGGAGAAAAGCCCAAGTTTTCATTTTTTCTTGCAAATTGATGCATGGTTATATTAGACAACTATCTATGTACTCAAGTGGAAGTCACAGATGTCAGCAGTCAAAATGTAGGCTAGGGCAGTAGTCAACTCATGGCTTGAGTATAAGAGGTTCTGATTCCGAGCTTGCTCACCTGACAATGGTAGGATTCTGTTGCTCTTGGGCAGTGGGCGCTAGACATCCCTCGACTTTTTGTCACAAGGGCTTCTCCACTGGACAGCTGATAGTATGGCAGCTGCCTCCCATCTAAAGAGTTGTGACAGAGTAATAGAGGCTGGCAAGTTGAAAATCTGAGCCTTTTTACTCATTACGGTTGGAGTGACACTGCAATATTTTCCCAAGTATTATTCATTGGATGCAAGTCTCTAGATCTAGCGAACACTCCAATCACTGGGTGCACACATGGCCTTGAATATGGATGGTAGCAGTAATAGGGAGCATCGGAGATGCTCTTCACCAACAAGCCCTGACCTGCTATCAGGAATTTCAACTCTGAGCACAAGACCCCAGAGATTCTCTCTTTCTAACAGACACTAACCTTCATGTCACCATCTTCTCAACAAAATTTCCTAAGGAAGAACTGGCACACGGAAGAACTTACTCTTTCAGTATTTCTGCAAGCCCTGCCACGGTGCTTGTGGACCTGCCATAGGGAGTACCCCTGGTTTCTCTTATACAAACAGGTGCTTTCACCTTTGCCAGGAGAAGCCACCGCTAGTTCAGGACCAGTTCCATAAGCGTCTCTAGAGGATTCTGATTAGGCTCATCTGTCTCCAAATATACTTTCTTAAGAAGCTTTGTATTTCAACTCTCAAGGTCTTTTACAATATATGATTTTGGCTCATCTAGTGAAATAAAGGTGATGTATGATTTATCTTATCTATTACCTACCTTTGCAGTCCTTCTGCTCAGATTTCTCTGTTTGAGGAGCTCAGAGATTGATTTCTCATTAGCTGATAGGAAGAAAACTTGAATATTTACCCAATTATCTTGCAAATGGTCAAAAGTGTGCTCCCTCTGTGTGTGTAAATGACAAAAGAAACTTTAGGAAGTTTACAGGACCCAGTGTCAGGAGAATAGAAAACAATTTGAGAAAGAGGTGTGAGTGTCAAGACATTCTACAATTCACAGATAGGAAGAAAAATCTAATATTAAATTTTCACGATATTTAACTGAAGTAATTTCATAATGGGAGGAGCCAATTAGATACTAAGTTCATAGTTAGTGAAGTTGTAGGCAATTTAGTTTCATGGTAAAAGGCAAAGTTCATTCAACCAGTTATGTGACAGCTTCTCAGAAAGTCAGATTGCTACCTCAGAAACTGTGTGCAGCATCTCTAAAGGAAAGGTTGATGTGTATGTGGGTACCTGAGTGTGCAGCAGAAAACAGAAGGAGCTCAAAGACAGATTGATCTTCATAGAAGAAAAAGAAACAAGTACGAACTGGAATCCTAATGAGACAGTGACAACGACAGGGAAGATGTTCCCTTTGCTGAGGTCATGGTCCTTTGCTATCCTTGAGTAACAAAAATGAAGATAGAGTGTAATTTTTTCATAATGGCTTGGATGACAACAGTCTACAGCCACAGTTAGAGCCACACAGCCACTGGAAACGTACACTACTACTATGACCTCAGTTGTATACCCTTGACCAAGACATATCATTAACTCATTTTTTTATCCCGAGCACAATTTGTGACTTTCTAATTGCATCTCACAATGTAGTTTTATTCCCTAATGTTCTGATTTATTAGTCAGGGTTCAATCAAGAAAAAGAAGAGCCACACTGGTTATTTTAATAAAGGTAATTTAATATAAGTATGGCTAAATAGTTACTGGAATACGAAAGGCACATAAGAAAAAATGTGGTCACACAGAGTCATCACTGAAGGATGTAGTGACAGCCCCATCGGCTAAGGGGTATAGGGAAGTGGTTGGGCATTAGGGCGTGGTGTCCTTTATTGACCATTATTGAAAGAACCTGAAAAGAAGCCAGGAAAATCAGAGCAGTAGTCTGAAGGCTTCAAGTCCCACCACAGCATCAAACTTTAAGTATTGAAAAGTAAGTTTGGAGCACAATCACAATAGCTTTATAAACCCGTAAGTAGACATGATCTGCTGCAGAGCTTGGAGGAAGATGTGAAAACATGACACCAGGACTGTTGAGAAAAATCACCTGGCTGTTGTTAAGGCAAATGCTTTTATATATTCTCCTTTATGAGCTCTTACCACATGATGGTCTTTAGGATGAGACTGTGACCAGTAAAGAACCCAAACAGACATCATGTTTGAATGAAACGTCTGAGAAAATCCAAGAGTCCTGCACCTTGGCTATACCTTTGACCCAACGGGGTTGCTGTTAAAAACGTCCACACTTTATCCATTCTCCAGTCTAATTAAATCTTAATCCTTGGTGGTGGGAGTCAGGAAAATGTTTTAAAGTTCATCAGTCGCTTCTAACATATAGTCTCACCCATGCAACCTGCATTAATAGATTTGACTGAAGCCAAAGTTTTATGGAAAATAGACGTAGAGTGAAAGTGGTTGAGATAAATTGGATATATATTTAAAAAGAGAGTCGTGAACTTCTGCAGGGTGCCTGGGTCATTGTTGACAAAAGCAAAAGATTCCATACGTGTAATAGGTAGTGATTTGGGCATACACAGGATCCCAGAATACTACCTTAATCCCATCAAATATGTGTCAAATATACAATTTTCAGATATGAAAAACCAAAGGAATGAAGAACATGAGCTACAAAAACCGTGTGACCAAGCAGGCATGTTTGCCAATTCCAGATGTTTGATTTTACTGTCTTTTCTAACCTCCAGACCAAAGAAAAAATGGTCGAAGTTTAAGATGGGGGCTATTCTGTTGAGGAGCTTCTGCATGGCCCCCTTGAAGTCCCTGTTCCTCAGGCTGTAGATGAAGGGGTTCAGCATGGGTGTGACCATAGTGTACACCACTGAGGCCCCTACACCCTTCCTGGGAGCATGTGAGAGCGTTGAGATAAAGTACACCCCAAGGCCTGTGCCATAAAAAAAGCAAATCACTGACAGGTGAGAGCCACAGGCGGAGAAGACTTTATACTTCCCACTTGTTGATGGGACTTTCAGAATGGAGGAAACAATTTTGTAGTAAGAGTAAAGGATCCCTGAGATTGGAACACCCCCAAAAATGGAACCAATAAGATAGATGAATATATTATTGGTGGAGATATCATCACAGCTCTGCATGAGGTGTTGTGGAGGGTCACAGAAGAATTGAGGAATTTCCACTTTGGTGCAGAAGGTAAGTTGTGACACCATCAGGCAGTGCAGCTGGGAGTCCAAAAGTCTGATTGAAAGGTACAGCAGGACCAGCAGGCTACAGAGGTGGGGTTCATGATGATCACATGGTGCAGGGGGTGACAGATAGCCACAAACCGGTCATAGGACATGACAGTCAGGACTACACTGTCCAAACGTCCAAAAATATTTTAAAAAGACAACTGAATCAGGCAGCCCACCGAAGAGATGATTCTGCTGTGAGTTTGAATGTCAAAAATCATCTCTGGGACTGTGGTAGAAGTAAAACCGAGGTCTGCCATGGACAGAATGGAGAGAAAGAAGTACATGGGGGTGTGGAGGTGGGGGTCAGAGATGACGGCCAGGGTGAGGAGCAGGTTCCAGAGTACAGTGACCAGGTACATGGACAGGAACAGCCCGAAGAGGATGGGCTGCAGCTCTGGATCCTCTGTCAATCCCAGGAGGAGGAATTCCACGACACCTTTTAGATTTTGTGGTTCCGCATAGCAGAGACACCTTATGAAATAAAGATGGAAGCTGATATTAATGGAACTAGTTTCCAGGTACCCAACCTTCTGTCTATATTTTGAATTCAAATGATTCACAAATTAAGTTTTCACATATAAGGACCACACCCCGTTAACAAAATCTCTCATTTGTAGCAAACACATTCTTCTTAGAACTCCTTTCTCACTGGTATTTGTTCCAATCCCCTGTTTCTAAGTGTGTCCACTTTGGAAAGATAGGGCCAAAGAAATTAGAGACACAAGGATATTTAGAGATTAAAAATGTCGATCAGTGGAGCAGGATCTTTAAATATCTCTGCAGCTATTGTTACCCATTGCTCTGTCAGAGCAAAGAGCAGGGTCCTCGGAGTTAAAAGGAGAAACACACAAGACACCCTGGTAGCACAGTGCAGGGGATCATTCAAACCTGATTTAAGCACAGGGTATAGAATCCCCATAGAACAACCATTATCTTGGAGAATGTTGCTAGTCCTAAACATACTGATTGGAGGCTTCTTGGAGTAAGATATTTCTAAATATGAGCAGGATTAAGAAGCCCTCCTTTGAAATAAACCCAGTTATTAAAAGACAAATAATAACAAGAGAAAAAGAAAAGCACAGGGCTTTCCTAAGCCCCCAGTGTGTGCAAGCTGTATGGACTGCATTGCGTTCCTGTGAAGGAGAAGGGTAACCCATATATATCCATTTTTTTTCAGGGACTACTCAGTGCCGGCCACTCTGTACATGCTGCGGAATAAGAAATGAATGAAACCCAGTAGTTTCCCTGTGGGGTTTTTCTTCTTGGAGTACACCTGGAAGGAGGAAGGAAAGTTTTTAATAAGTTGGTTGGTTTGTAGTTTCAACATTTCATTGAAGCCACTATAAAACGAATATGATGATTTCAGCAAGACACAAAATTTATGCTAACAGCACAAATCTGTTTGGACTAGCCACATTTCAAGGGCTCAATAGCAACTGCAAACTAAATTGTGTGAAGACATTAACATGCCTTATGTTCTGTGACTAAAGCCTGGCCACTCAGATCCAAACCTGACTTCTCCCATTTTTACTCTGGATCCTGGTACTGATTAAAAAAGTGTGTTGTGCTCATTTTGTCAGCTCTACAGCTATGTGTGCACCTGCATCTTAGAAATGATCAGGCAGATGGAAATTGAAGCCCCATGGCACAAATCTCGGAGACTGGCACAAGAAACCCTAAATAATGTTTGGTGATAGTAGGGGTACTCTATCTTGATCCTAATCGTGCTCATTTGGGAGTGCTCAGAACTGGTTTGCACAGGTCCATTTCCTCCTCTGTCCTGGGCGATGCTCATGGGAGAGAGATGTGCTAGTGGAGGAGAGCGGGATTCTGAATGACGTTCTGAAATCCCCAACAAAAAAGGCAAGTGCAGGAACCTCATCAGCTTCTAAGCTGAAACACTGCACATGGGAGCGCTCCCATCTGGCCACCTCAACCTGCCTCTGCTTGTCTTCTTGATGAGGGAACAGCTCCCGAAACCCCTGCCTCACCCACCACCTTCTGGGGCACTCCCTGGTCTGTGCTGTACCTCAGTTGGGTCATGACTTAGGAGCCCGGATCCAGTGCCTTCTCCTGCATGGTCAGTGATGGGGCTGAGGCTATGTCCTCAGAACTGAAAGGAAGACAGACTCAGGCATGAATCCCGGGATGCAGATGATGAGACACGGATGAAGCGTGACCGAGACTGGCACCCAGATAAGGCTGGAGACACTGGCTAATTGTTTTCTCCTCCTTGGCCCTGGGAGCTCAGTGCACAGAGCTCATCATTAAGTGAAATTGGTCCCTGTTCTCCAAAACTCTGAGGACATCCTGATCTTAACAGAAGAAAAGGATAAATTGAATGTGTTTAGGAGGTTCTGGGCCCTACCTCTTCTCAGGAGAAGACTCATGTACATTTCCCTTCTGATTCCCAGTTTTAAGGACCTTCACATAATGCATACCTTTTTTGAGTTTAATTGATGACATCCTGAGCTTGATATTTGCAAGTCCATTGTATTAATCATGTAAACTAGGGGGAATTGGGTCTTCCATAACAAAATCAAAACTTTCTGTCTCCTGACTTAAGATCTGTCTCTAAGAGAAACTATTTCCCTTTCTTATGTTTGTTGTCCTTTTATTTAAAGGACTGTCCAAGTTCTAATTTTTCCCTTTCACTGATGTATATTAGAAATTGGCATATTAGAAAACTACTGATTTTTAAACATTGACTCATAACTCCCTAATCCTCTTGAATAGCCCAGAGTGTTGAACAGGACTGCCGTTAGGAGGGCCGCTAGGGTGGAGACGCCTCCAGGTCTGCCTGGGTGAGGACCGGTTTCTGGGCCCCCCACGTGGGTGCTGGTAGGACGCAGGTGCTGTGCACCGCTGTCCTGAGACCTTCCTCAGTGTCGGACCCATGGGTCTGTCATAGGGAAGCTCCCACACGGCAGCTGGTTTCTGTCAGAGCACGCAGAGTGCTGATAGAAAGAGGGGCCTGGAAGATGAAACCCCTCTGTTTTGTGCCCTAATCTGGGAAATGACATCCCATCAGTTCTGCCATGTTGTGCTTGTTGGAAGCCAGTCACCAGGCCCAGGACACACCTGAGGAAATGGGTCTCCACAAAGGTGCGATTGCAAGGGGTGGGGGCACAGGAATCACAGTGGAATCCACCTCACCCACCCTCAGAGCGCTGGGCTCTAGGCACCAGAAGATGCTGGGGCTGTCTCCCTTCTTCCCGTGATAACCCAAACCCATCACACCTTGGTGCTCTCAGCGAAATTTCCTGCAGAGTAACTGGCAGCTGGGTAGAAATCGCCTCTGACTTGGTATTTCTGCAGATTCCAAGTTCTTTGTGGACACGCAACCAGAAGAAGCCAGTGTGGTTTCCCTACTGCCAACAGGGCCCCTCCACTGACATAGCATCTAATTGCAGCTGTTCTGGCTCAAATTCAGCAAATGTCTCTAATAGCTTCCAATTTCTGTCCATTCAGAAGAGTTCATTCACTCCAGAATATATTTTCCTTAAATTTCTTTGGGTGGACAGACTCTAAATTTTAAATGAATGTTCTTCTGCCCGTTTGGTTTTTCTCGAGTTGAAAAAGTGTGTTTTTTGGTAGTGATTGTCCTTTGCAAGCTGTCACGTCCCACCCCTGCAGCCCTCCTGCCCCATAGGGCTCTGGGTGAGGAATCTGGGGATTCATTTGTCATTAACTGATACAAAGAAAATTTGACAAAACCTTGATGGTGAAGTAGGAGAACCCAGCCTTATCCCACCAAAAAACATTAGCAATTAGACAACTATCCATGAGCACAACAGCTCTGGGACAGCTCAGGAGTCACTTAGGAAATTCCAGCAACACATCAGGACAAAACACCTGGGAATAACCAGAATAGTGACACAAAAGGAAGCAAGAACAGCTTCATTTGTCTGTATCATCCCAGGTTAAAATGGCAGCATTACTTTCCCTCATACCAGGGTTCTTTGTGTATCATTCAGGTTTGCATAAATGGATGCGCAAATATAGAAATCTTGTAACACAGTCATTTTTACTGGGTGTCTTCCCACTGACGGCTGCGGCCTCATCACTGGTCAGGAGCATTCCTTTCATTCATATCAAAGTTCCTTATCAATGTAGTTGGTAGGTGACATAATCTAGAGGGAAAAGTCACGGTAAACAAAATTAGTGTTTGGATGGGTTTTCAGAGAACCAAGACCACTACCAAAAAGCCATGTGTGACACCTCTGAGGATAGGAGGATACATATTTTGAAGAATAAAAATGTTGCCCACAGACAGATTTGTCATGACCGAAGACAGGGAACCATGGCAACCAAGTAAATAACAAACAGGTTGTTACTAGTGGAAGAAAGGAGTCCCCCTTTGCCGACAACATGGACCTTTGCTGTGCACGATAAAGGAAAGGAAGACAAAGTACAACTTCTTCATGATGAAATTTGCGATTTAATTATGCTCGACACATCCTTAATTATCAAAACCACATGTAAACTGTGAATATGACATCAGAACTTGAGTAGCAGTTGTGCAGTCTTCACAGAGACGTATATTTAAAACCACCTTCATTTTATGAGCTTATTTTGCAATATTCCAATTGCACTCAACTCATATCTTTCTCCTCATGTAATGATTTACCATTCAGGAGTCTGGCCATAGGAAAAGAAACAAAAGCCAATTATTTTAATAGAAGTAACTGAGTCTAAGGTGCTGGTCAAATGGCTACCAAAGGACAAAGACAAAAATGGCGCGACGTGGTCACAGATGGAAGCCGAGAAATACCAAGGGCTTAGGGGTGTACAGCGAGTAGTGGACTTAACTTTAGAGTGTAGTGAAATTACTTATCACTATTGGAAGTATGCAAGAAGATAGCCAGAAGGAAAATACAGCAGTGATTTCAAGAGACTCATCCTAACATCACAAGATAAGGACAGAAGGGTGAGTTTGGAACAGAAAGACAATAATTTAATAACCAACACAAATGAAAAATCACAGTGCTGATGGACAATGTATTTGAGGATAATATTGGAAGAAAATGACATTACCTGGAGCTACAATAAGCTCCTTCATAATTTAGCCCTTTAAGGTTGATCTCTTCAGGAACTCACAATTTAATGATCTTGGGTGCTTTTAAAATTATCCTCATTCTTAGTCCCACACTAGTCCAACTGAATCAAAAGGAGCACAAAAATTCTCAATCACAATATAATCTCGTCACAGGGATAGTAGTGCAGTGTGGAGAATATAGTCAGTGATTCTGCAACACCTCCCAATGCTGGCTGATAATAACTGCACTAGTGGGCATGAGGATATAATTATATGGGTAACTGTTGAACTACTGTGTTGTGTAGTTGCAACGAATATAAGATGGTGTATCAATGATACTTAAACAAAAAATAAATTTATAAAATAATCTCTGGGAATGAGACCCAGCCATCAGGATTTACAAGACCCCTAGGGAAAGCCAATAAAATCCATGGTTGAGGACCAGTTAACTGCATCCTCAGACAATACATAAATGAATACATTTCACAGATGAAAAATTTGTATGGAAAATACATGAGCAACTGTGGGAAAGGATGTAAATTTCAAGCATATGAAAAGAGGTTATTTCACCTGGATAGCAGGTTTTTGAGAAGAGTCTCTCGTGCATTCCTTCTGATGACCAGGGATCCCAAAATATTACCCAATAGAATTAAAGACAAATTAAAAGAACTAACACTTATCTGTGAAACCTGGACTGGAGTGAAAGCCATGACAATGGAAAATACACGACCCAGGAAGAGAAATCACTGGTATACATGTTAGGCTTTGCTGATTTTTTCAACTTATGCTCCAGAAAGGACTATACCTACCGAGATGAGCCTGTTTTGCTGAGGAACCTCCACATGGAGCTCTGGGTGTCCCTGTTCCTCACGCCCAGGTGAAGGGTTTCACCATGAAGAAGGCCACGGATATATTCACAAGGCAACCACACCCTTCCTGGGAAAGGGTGACAACACTGATCCAAGACACCCCAACAGCTGTTCCACAAAGAAAATAAACAATTGATAGTGGAGAGCAACAGGTGGAGAAGGCTTTTTATTTCCCACCTGCTGAGGGGATGCTCTGAATGGAGTGGGAAAATTTACAGTAAGAGAACAGGATCCATGAAATAGGGAGACACCCAGAGACTTCACCAAAGAAATACATGAGTATGTTATTGGTGCAGGTGTCAGAACAGGTGAGGTTGAGGAATTGAGAAGGGGCACAGAAGAAATGAGGTTTATCTACATCCTTGAAGCAGGTGGGTTTTCACATCCTCAAAGTATGCAGCTGGGAGAACAGAGGCTCATGAATAAAACACTTCAGCTAAGCCACAGAGGCTTGTGTTCATATGTGCAGGTAGTTCACAGGGTGGCAGATGACTGTTCACAGATCATACGCCATCACGGTCAGGAGCATACCATCCATACATCCAAGAATGACAATATAGACATCTAAGTCAGGCATCCCACCTAGGAGATGACTATGCTGTGAGTTTTGATGTCCACTATGATCTTGGCTATCATGTCAGCCAAGTATAAGTTGGAAAAGAAGAAATGCATGGGAGTGTGCAGGTGGGGGTCAGAGTTGACAGCCAGGAAATAAGCATGCTCCCAAGCTTGGTGACCAGGTACATGAACAGGAACAGCCCTAAGAGGATGGGCTGCAGTTCTAGGTCATCCAAGAGATGTAGAAGGCGGAATTCTGAGACATGTGTTGAGTTTTGTGGTCTGGTGTAGCTTTGATGCTTTTGAAATACAGTGGGGTGTGTTCAATAAAAGGAAAAAATATAGTAAAATTCACCTATTACTGTGTCTATATGTTGGGGTCAAGCAACTGCCAACCAGTATACAAGACTGGAGCCATACACCCCAGTGACTTGCAATATTTATCAGTGAGATGAATCCTACCTGCCTAGAACTCTTCCCTCGTTGGCTTCTGTTATTTACCTTTCTACACACATGAAATTTAGAGAATACTCAACTGAAGAGGATCAGAGGAAGTAAAACACTGAGATAACCAAACCATGATCACAGTAAAAACACATCCTACTTCTTTAAGAAAAAATATACAGTAAGAATTATTCTTCACCGATTAAGAAAAAAAATTATTTAAATTTAAAGAACTTAAGAAGTGGTTATATATAACTTATTTTATTCAAATACAATGCTAGATATTCCCTGCATTTAGAATATTTATAAGCATTTCCATTTTCTCACATTTAATGGGCAGGCATGAAGACAGGAGTTAGGGGTCATTTGGAGCATCTCGGATACGGCACACCACACAGACCCCATCGTCTAGAGAGACTCAGGTCGTGTCTCAAATTCAGTGCACAACAAAATTTCCTTGGAGACAACCTGCCAAATGGGTAGAATTTCTTCTGCATTGGGTACTTCTGCATACCCCACTACACTGCTTCTGGTCATGCTGGCTCAAGTTAACTCCCTGGTTTCTGTTACAGCAGGAGGGCCCTCCATCATCAGGCCAATCTGCAGTGATTGCATGGCCACATTTAACAAATGTCCCAGGGGCTCTGATTTCTGCTAACCAGAGAGGAATCAAAACACTCGAGAATGTGTTGTCTTCAGGTTTCTTCGTGTTTTCAGCTAATGAGAATGTTAATAAAATGCGGTTTTTGGTTTATCTGTTTTTTTTCCCTATTGTATGAAAGTGGGATGTTATGTGGATAGCGGGCTCTTGTAACTTTCTAAATCCATTCCGTGCAGCCTTCCTGACCCAGACACTTCTCTGCTGAGGAACGTGGAGATTTGTTTGTCATTAAATGATGGAATGAAAATGTTAATGTGTACCCATTATATACATTATGTACAATAGCCAGATTATATACAATCATCATATTGGACATGGAGGGAAGGATGCTATTTTTCCTTTGTGCGGATAAATGACAGAGGGTATCTTTATGGGTTAGCACATGGCAGGTATGCAGAGGTGGGCATGAGGAGAGACTGCGTGGGAGATGGTTAGAATGATTAGTCCAAGAAAATGTATTATTAAACTGAACTTATTTTGTAGTAGATGACAGAGACAAACTGGAATTCGCAGGACATGGACTATGAAAACCAAAGTTAGTTATGCTTGTGCAGTAAAATGTGACATATTCTCTTTGTTCTTGTCCCAATTTCCAATTCCCCTGCCAACGTGAGTGTCCTTGGCCAAATGGCAAGTGAGCAGAAGTGGGCTGGGAAGGGAAGAAGGTGAAGGTTGGAGCCTTTTAAAATATTTGGGCAATAATAAAAATAATATGAAACTGAAGTCATCACACACTGGGAAGAGGGGCTCAGATATTAGACTCATCACCAAAGATGAGCATACAGGACATAGTGTACAAATAATAAAGATACTTATGCTCATGTAGTAAAATTCATAAATTACTTTTGCTTTTCCCAGTTCCTCATTAAGCAATGAGTATCTTTGAAGGAAACAGGAATATTCTCACATTTGGCGTGTGGTGTATAATTCAGAAATTACTGTCCTCACTTTTATATCCCTTTATTGTACGTGGAAGTTTTCAAAGCCCAGCTTTTATTCTGAGGCTTCATCTTGCTGTTTCTATTAAGGAAAAACAGATCCAATTTGAGGGTCCTGGTAATAAACACAGACAAACCAGGCATTTCTTAGAAAGGTCAATGAAGACAAGGGATTTGGAGAAATAGAAAAAAAAATATGAAAAGAGGTCAAACTGTTTCCACTTTCTCTTATGATAAAGGGAATGATTTATTCAGTGTTGTAGAGAGTAGCAATGTGCATAATCTCTACCCCTTACTGTGCTATTTTTAATATATGAATAAATGATAGTCAGTCCCTGCCCTTGACCTGGCCAGGGCTTCATTGTGTACACATAAAATGTAATGACCAGGCAGGCATTCAAGATAAAGTATTCATGGTGTTCAAATAATTTATTTAAAGTATGTCAGACTCAGAATAGATGATAAGAACTGTATTGAGAGGGTGAGCCAAGATGGCGGCGTGAATAGAGCAGCAGAAATCTCCTCCCAAAACCACATATATCTATGAAAATATAACAAAGACAACTCTTCCTAGAATAAAAACCAGAGGACACAGGACAACATCCAGACCACATCCACACCTGCGAGAACCCAGTGCCTCGTAAAGGGGGTAAGATACAAGCCCCGGCCCAGTGGGACCCGAGCGCCCCTCCCCCCAGCTCCTGGCGGGAGAAGAGCAGGCAGAGCGGGAGGGAGACGGAGCCCAGGACTGCCGAACACCCAGCCCCAGCCATCGGGAAAGAGTGCAGACACAGTGCGTGCGTGGGGGGCCCTGGATACTAGGGAAGCAGGGCAGCAAGAACAGAGAGCGGGCACCGGAGGCCTGGCGCCGGAGGACAGAAGAAAAGTGAGCGACCATTATTTTTTTTTTTTCTGTTTTGTTTTGGCGAGCGCTTTTTGGAAGTCTTAAAGGGATAGGGACCTCATTACTAGGGAAACAGGGCAGCAAGACTGGTGAGCAGATGACTGAGGCTGGTGACGGAGAATAAAGAAAAACGAGTGGCCACATTTTCTTTTTTTTTTACTTTAATTTTTTTTTTTGTGGTGGTTGTTTTGTTTTGGCGGGTGCTTTTTGGAAGTCTTAAAGGGGCAGGGCGGGACACTTAATCCAGAGGTAGGGAATCTGGGGATCTCTTCGCACCATAACCCCTGGGGTGCAGGGGGCAGGAAGGCCCCTTATGGAGATAAATAGACTCCCAGCCACTCCCAATCAAACGCGACTCCACCACTTTGGAGCACCGCGAGACAGGCCATGCCCACAGCAATGGCGGAAATAAAATCCATAGCAGTTGGGCAGGAAGCAGAAGCCCTGTCTGCACACAGCTGCACAGCACAAGCCACTAGAGGTCGCTGTTCTCCCAGGAGAGGAGGGCCACAAACCAACAAGAAGGGAAGTTCTACCAGCCGTCACTAGTCCCAGCTCTGCAAACTATTCCTATCACCTTGAAAAGGCAAAAGTACAGGCAGACAAAGATCACAGAGACACCTGAGAAGGAGACAGACTCAACCAGTCTTCCTGACAAAGAATTCAAAATAAAAATCATAAACATGCTGACAGAGATGCAGAGAAATACGCAAGAGAAATGGGATGAAGTCTGGAGGGAGATCACAGATGCCAGAAAGGAGATCACAGAAATGAAACAAACTCTGGAAGGGTTTACAAGCAGAATGGATAGGATGCAAGAGGCCATTGATGGAATTGAAACCAGAGAACAGGAACGCATAGAAGCTGACATAGAAAGACATAAAAGGATCTCCAGAAACGAAAAAAAATAATTTGGTGTGACCAATCTAAAAGGAGCAATATCCGTATTATAGGGGTCCCAGAAGAAGAAGAGAGAGGCAAAGAGATGGAAAGTATCTTAGAAGAAATAATTGCTGAAAACTTCCCCACACTGGGGGAGGAAGTAATCAAACAGACCACGGAAATACACAGAACCCCCAACAGAAAGGATCCAAGAAGGGCAACACCAAGACACATAATAATTAAAATGGCAAAGATCAAGGACAAGGAAAGAGTGTTAAAGGCAGCTAGAGAGAAAAAGGTCACCTATAAAGGGAAACCCATCAGGCTAACGTCAGATTTCTCAACAGAAACCCTACAGGCCAGAAAAGAATGGCATGATATATTTAATACAATGAAACAGAAGGGCCTTGAACCAAGGATACTGTATCCAGCACGACTATCATTCAGATATGATGGTGGGATTAAACAATTCCCAGACAAACAAAAGCTGAGGGAATTGGCTTCCCACAAACCACCTCTACAGAACATCTTACAGGGACTGCTCTAGATGGGAGCACTCCTAGAAAGAGAAAAGCACAAAACACCCAACATGTGAAGAATCGAGGAGGAGGAATAAGAAGGGAGAGAAGAAAAGAATCTCCAGACAGTATATATAACAGCTCAATAAGCGAGCTAAGTTAGGCAGTAAGATACTAAAGAGGCTAACCTTGGACCTTTGTTAACCATGAATGTAAAGCCTGCAATGGCAATAAGTACATATCTTTCAATAGTCACCCTAAATGTGAATGGACTGAATAAACCAATCAAAAGACAAACATTAAAAGAATGGATGAAAAAACAAGAACCATCTATATGCCACTTACAAGAAACTCAACTCAAACACAAAGACATGTACACACTAAAAGTCAAGAGATGGAAAACATATTTCAGGCAAACAACAGCGAGAAGAAAGCAGGGGTTGCAATACTAATATCAGACAAAATAGACTTCAAAACAAAGAAAGTAACAAGAGATAAAGAAGGACACTACATAATGATAAAGGGCTCAGTCCAACAAGAGGATATCACCATTCTAAATATATATGCACCCAACACAGGAGCAACAGCATATGTGAAACAAATACTAACAGAACTAAAGGGGGAAATAGACTGCAATGCATTCATTCTAAGAGATTTCAACACACCATTCACCCCAAAGCATAGATCCACCGGGCAGAAAATAAGTAAGGCATGGAAGCACTGAACAACACAGTAGAGCAGATGGACCTAATGGACATCTATAGAACTCTACATCCAAAAGCAACAGGATATACATTCTTCTGAAGTGCACATGGAACATTCTACAGAATAGACCACATACTAGGCCACAAAAAGAGCCTCAGAAATTCCAAAAGATTGAAATCCTACCAACCAACTTTTCAGACCACAAAGGCATAAAACTAGAAATAAACTCTACAAAGAAAGCAAAGAGGCTCACAAACACATGGAGGCTTAACAACACGCTCCTTAATAATCAATGGATCAATGACCAAATCAAAATGGAGATCCAGCAATATGGAAACAAATGACAACAACAACACTAAGCCCCAACTTCTGTGGGATACAGCAAAAGCAGTCTAAAGTGGAAAGTATATAGCAATCCAAGCATATTTTAAAAAGGAAGAACAAACCCAAATGAATGGTCTAATGTCACAATAATCAAAATAGGAAAAAGAAGAACAAATGAGTCCTAAGGTCAGCAGAAGGAGGGACATAATAAAGATCAGAGAAGAAATAAATAAAATTGAGAAGAATAAAACAATAGCAAAAATGAATGAAATCAAGAGCTGCTTCTTCGAGAAAATAAACAAAATAGATAAGCCTCTAGCCAGACTTATTAAGAAGAAAATGGAGTCAACACAAATCAACAGTATCAGAAACGAGAAAGGAAAAATCACGACGGACCCCACAGAAATACGAAGAATTATAAGAGAATACTATGAAAACCTATATGCAGGGAAACAAGCAGGGAAACCTAGGAGAAATGGACAACTTCCTAGAAAAATACAACCTAGCAAGACTGACCCAGAAAGAAACAGAAAATCTAAACAGACCATTTACGAGCAATGAAATTGAAGCGGTAATGAAAAAACTACCAAAGAACAAAACCCCCGGGCCATATGTATTTACTTCGGAATTTTATCAGACAAACAGGGAAGACATAATACTCATTTTCCTTAAAGTTTTCCAAAAAATAGAGGAGGAGGGGGTATTCCCAAACTCATTCTTTGAAGCTAACATCACACTAATACCAAAACCAGGCAAAGACCCCACCAAAAAAGAAAACTACAGACCAATAACGCTGATGAACGCAGATGCAAATACTCAACAAAATATTAGCGAACCGAATTCAAAAATACATCAAAAGGATCATACACCATGACAAAGGGGGATTCATCCCAGGGATGTAAGGATGGTACAACATTCGAAAGTCCGTCAATATCATCCACCACATCAACAAAAAGAAAGACAAAAACCACATGATCATCTCCATAGTTGCTGAAAAAGCATTGACAAAGTTCAACATCCATTCATGATAAAAACTCTCAGCAAAATGAGAATAGAGGGCAAGTACCTCAACATAACAAAGGCCATCTATGACAAACCCACAACCAACATTATATTGAACAGTCAGAAGCTGAAAGTATTTCCTCTGAGATCACGAACAAGACAGGGATGCCCACTCTCCCCACTGTTATTTAACATAATACTGGAGGTCCTAGCCACGGGAATCAGACAAAACAAAAAAATACAAGGAATCCAGATTGGTAAAGAAGAAGTTAAACTGTCACTATTTGCAGATGACATGATATTCTACATAAAAAACCAGAAAAACTCCACCCCAAAACTACTAGAACTGATATTGGAATACAGAAATGTTACAGGATACAAAATCAATACACAGCAATCGGTGGCTTTCCTATACACTAACAATGAACCAACAGAAAGACAAACCAGGAAAACAACTCCATTCACAACTGCATCAGAAAAAATAAAATACCTAGGAATAAACCTAACCAATGAAGTGAAAGACTTATACTGTGAAAACTACAAGTCACTCTTAAGAGAAATTAAAGGGGACACTAACAGATGGAAACTCATCACATGCTCATGGCTAGGAAGAATTAATATCATCAAAATGGCCATCCTGCCCAAAGCAATATACAGATTTGATGCAATCCCTATGAAACTACCAGCAACATTCTTCAATGAACTGGAATAAATAATTCAAAATTCATATGGAAACACCAAAGACCACGATTAGGCAAAGAAATCCTGAGAAAGAAGAATAAAGTAGAGGGGATCTCACTCCCCAACATCAAGCTCTACTATAAAGCCATAGTAATCAAGACAATTTGGTACTGGCACAAGAACAGATCCACAGACCAATGGAACAGACTAGAGAATTCAGACATTAACCCAGACATATATGGTCAATTAATATTTGATAAAGGAGCCATGGACATACAATGGCGAAATGACAGTCTCTTCAACAGGTGGTGCTGGCAAACTGGACAGCTACATGTAGGAGAATGAAACTGGACCATTGTCTGACCCCATATAAAAAAGTAAACTCTAAATGGATCGAAGACCTAAATGTAAGTCATGAAACCATTAAACTCTTGTAAGAAAACATAGGAAAAACCTCCTAGACATAAACATGAGTGACATCTTCTTGAACATACCTCCTCGGGCAAGGAAAACAACAGCAAAAATGAACAAGTGGGACTATATTAAGCTGAAAAGCTTCTGTACAGCAAACGAAACCATCAATAGAACAAAAAGTAACCCTACAATATGGGAGAATATATTTGAAAATGACACATCCAATAAAGGCTTGACGTCAGAATATATAAAGAGCTCACACGCCTCAACAAACAAAAAATCAATAACCCAATTAAAAAATGGGCATTGGAAATGAACTGACAGTTTTACCAAAAAGAAATACAGATGGCCAACAGACACATGAAAAGATGCTCCACATCACTAATTATCAGAGAAATACAAATTAAAACTACAATGAGGTATCACCTCTCACCAGTAAGAATCGCTGCCATCCAAAAGACAAACAACAACAAATGTTGGCGACTCTGTGGGGAAAGGGGAACCCTCCGACACTGCTGGTGGGAATGTAAGTTAGTTCAACCATTGTGGAAAGCAGTATGGAGGTACATCAAAATGCTCAAAACAGACCTACCATTTGACCCAGGAATTGCACTCCTAGGAATTTACCCTAAGAATGCAGCAATCAAGTATGAGAAAGATCAGTGCACCCCTATGTTTATCACAGCACTATTTACAATAGCCAAGGATTGGAAGCAACCTAAATGTCCATCGATAGATGAATGGATAAAGAAGATGTGGTACATATACACAATGGAATACTACTCAACCATAAGAAAAGGGCAAATCCAACCATTTGCAGCAACATGGATGGAGCTGGAGGGTATTATGCTCAGTGAAACAAGCCAAGCGGAGAAAGAGAAATACCAAATGATTTCACTTATCTGTGGAATATAAGAACAAAGGAAAAACTGAAGGAACAAAACAGCAGCAGAATCACAGAACTCAAGAATGGACTAACAGGTAACAAAGGGAAAGGGACTGGGTAGGACGGGTGGGTAGGGAGGGATAGGAGGTGGGGAGAAGTGGGGGGGTATTAAGATTAGCATGCATGGAGGGTGGGAGAAAAGAGAGGGCAGTACAACACAGAGAAGGGAAGTAGTGATTCTACAACATTTTGCTATGCTGATGGACAGTGACTGTAAAGGGGTTTATATGGGGGACCTGGTATAGGGGAGAGCCTAGTAAACATAATATTCGTCATGTAAGTGTAGATTAGTGATACCAAAAAAAGAAGAAAAAAAAAAGGCAGTTCCTGTGTGGTAACCTCCAATGAGTTCTACACAAGGGTATAAAGGGCATATAAAAGTGTAGGCCAAGGGTCTGTTTGCGTTTATACAGAGGATCAAAGCCTAATTGGGCTACCCCGAAAATGAACAAGATACGATATGAAAAAGAACTTCCAACATCAGCACTCTCTGGAAGACGCACGCCAGAAGATGATCATGAAAAAACCCCAACAAAGATCCACGCACTGCTACAGCTGTAGATGCACTCATCCCACCAGCTCCTGGACTTGCCATGGGAATGAGGAAGGAGATATCTAAGCTGGCCTGTAAATACAGTAAAACAACAAATTTGACTGGATCTATACTGTTGGAACTTAACCAAGAATTAGAAGAAGTGCAAATTGTAGTGCTCCAAAATCTTACAACTACAGACTATTTACCGTAAAAAGATCATATGGGATGTGAACAGTCCCCAGGAATGGGTTGTTTTAATTTGTGTGACTTCTCTCAGACTGTTCAAGTTCAGTTGCACAATATCCACCATATCATAGATGAGTTTTTACAAATGCCTAAGGTGCCTAACTGGTTTTCTTGGTTTCACTGGAGATGGCTGGTAATTACAGGTATGCTTTGGTTATGTAACTATACTCCTATTATGTTAATGTGTGTGAGCAATTTAAGTAGTAGTTTAAAACCTATACATGCTGAAGTTACTCTACAAGAAGATATGTCAAAGAAATAATCAATCTTCCATTGTTTTCTTCCGCCTGCTACTTCTATAGCTTTTCTTCTTCCTACCTAATTACAACCCTTAAATAGAATTTGTGCCTCATATCAAATTTACCCAGTATCATAATTCTTCCAAGTCGTAAAGATACCTTAAGACAAATGCTGGGCATAGAAGCTACAAGGCATAAATATGCAAAGAAGTAAAAAGCTAACCATTTCAAACAATAAGGCTTCTCTCTCACTTACCAACTTTACATTTCCCTGTATGGCCCCGGAAGATGACTGGTTAGCCAGAGACGGGTAAGATTCCTCAAGCGAGGAACAACCTAAGACAGGTACAGTCGCAGGGGGGTCATCAGGTGAGAAATTGGGGATCAACAGAGGTGAGGCTTAGAACCTCACCCCCCCCGTTCTGAGAGAAATCTTCTGCATACGTGGATGTTTTATTGCCCTGGTCTAACTTGGATTAACACATAGTCTACAGGCACACACCTGATCATCTATATTTGCTCTCTTACAACGCTAAACTATGTTTTCTACCTTTATCTTGTATCTACCTACCACTTCAGCATTTTATTAAAAATAATAATAATAAAGAGAGAAATGTGCTTTCCACATATAAATCTAGTATAAAAATCAAATGAGTATTCATTTTTGAATTGTCTGTTTATAGTTCATAATGCATGAGCAAAACCAAAAGTTTCTGTGATGACTGCCCTTGTACTGTTCACCATGTAACTTATTCACTATGTAAGAATTTGTTCTCCATGTACGAACTTGTTTGTTATGCTTCAGAAGATTGGAGACTGATGAAAATTAGGCTTGGGGTGGATTAATGATTGTGCATTGAGCATTGACTCCCCTATACAGAATTTTATTGTTGGTAACAACCATTTGATCAATAAATATTAGAGATGCCCTCACAAAGAAAAAAAAGTACACACTTCCAATTGTAAAACAAATTAGTAATCGGGATGTAATGTATAGCATAAGGATTATAGTCAAAATATTGTAACAACTTGGTATGGTGATAGCTGGTACCTAGAATTATCATGTATATAAATGTTGAATCACTGTGTTGTACACCTGAAACTAATGTAATGTAATACTGTGTGTCAACTACCCTTCAATAAAAAATAATTACCTACAAAAAAAATTGTATTGATATTTACAGTTTTCTTACCATGTACACATATGATCTGTTAAATCCAAGATGTCTTTAAGCATTATGCCATGCCAAGAGCTTAAATTATGTTAAGGAATAACTTGAGCTTCTAGGACATAGTGAGTTTTTAAGTATATTTTTCATTAAAGTATACTTAATATACTATTATGTTGGTTTCAAACATACAACATAGTGATATGATAGTTACCTATATTACTAAAAATTCACCCACTAGTGTAATTACTCTCCATCAACATAGAAACATATTACAGAACCATAGACTCTATTCTCTTAAGGCATCGCGATTTTACTGACCACTTTTGAAAGTACCTAAGATGAATCAAGATGGAAAATACAGCAGTGATTTCAAGAGCCTGACCCAAGCACCAGAAATCAAAGTACAGAATGTGATTTTTTTTTTGAGAGGGCATATCTTACATTTAATGATGAAATGGTTGTTAACAACAATAAAATTCTGTATATGGTACTTAATGCGCAATCTTTAATCAACCCCAAGCCTAATTCTCAACAGTCCCCAATCTTCTAAAGTATAATGAACAAGTTCTTACATGGTGAACAAATTCTTACATAGTGAATAATTCTTACTTGGTGAACAGTGCAAGGGCAGCCATCACAGAAACTTTCGGTTTTGATCACGCATTATGAACTATAAACAATCAGGTTAAATATGAATATTCATTTGATTTTTATACTTGAATTATATGTGGATCCCACATTTCTCCCTTTATTATTATTATTATTTTTAATAAAATGCTGAAGTGGTAGGTAGATGTAAGATAAAGGTAGAAAACTTAGTTTAGTGTTGTAAGAGAGCAAATGTAGATGATCAGGTGTGTGCCTGTAGACTATGTGTTAATCCAAGCTATACAAGGGCAGTAAAACATCCACGGATGCAGAAGATTTCTCTCAAAACAGGGGGGAGAGGTTCTAAGCCTCACCTCTGTTGATCCCCAATTTCTCACCTGATGGCCCCCCTGAAACTGTGCCTGTCTTAGGTTGTTCCTCCCTTGAGGAATATTACCTGTCTCTGGGTAACCAGTCATCTTCTGGGGCCATACAGGGAGATGTAAAGTTGGTAAGTGAGAGAGAAGTCATATTGTTTGAAAAGGTTAGCTTTTTACTTCTTTGCAGATTTACGCCCTGTGGCTTCTATGCCCAGCATTTGTCTTGAGGTATCTTTACCACTTGGAGGAATTATGATACTCGGTAAATTCGATATGAGGCACAAATTCTATTTAAGGGTTGTAATTAGGAAGGAAAAAGAAAAGCTTTAGAGGTAGCAGATGGAAGAAAACATGGGAAGATTGATTATTTCTTTGACATATCTTCTTGTAGAGTAATTTAAGCATGTATAGGTTTTAAACTACTAATTAAATCGCACACACACATTAACATCATAGGAATACAGTTATATAACCAAAGCAGATCAAAAATACCAGCCATCTCCAGTGAGGCCAAGGAAACCAGTTAGGCACCTTAGGCATTTGTGAAAATTTGTCTATGATATGGTGCATATTGTCCAACTGTACTTGAACTGTCTGAGAGAAATCAGACAAGTTAAAACAGCCCATTCCTGGGAACTGTTCACATCCCATATGTTCTTTTAACAGTAGATGGTCTGTAGTTGTAAGATTTTGGAGTGCTAGAACTTGCACTTCTCCTAATACTTGGTTGAGATCCAACAGTGTAGACCCAGTCAAATTTGTTGATTTACTGTATACACAGGCCAGCTTAGATATCTCCTTCTTCATTCCAATGGCAAGTCCAGGAACTGGTTTGATGAATGCAGCTACAACTGCATCATCGCCTGGATCTTTGTTGAGGTTTTTTGATGATCATCTTCTGGTATCACTCTTCCAGAGAGTGTTGATGTTGGAAGTTCTTCTTCATACCATATCTTAGTTCTTTTTCTGGATAGCCAAATTAGGCTTTGATCGTCTGTATAAATACAAACGGACCCATTGCCCACACTTTGATCTGCCCTTTAAACCATTGTGTAGAACTCATTGTAGGTCACCACACAGGAACTGCTTTTCTTTTCCTTTTTTTTTTAAGAGAAAGGTATATTATCAGAAAATTGTACTTCCATAGCTGATCATCTGACACCATTTAAGTGATCAAAGTTAAGAATATTTAAAGCATGCATTAATCATTGATTTACAGTTAGTTTTATCCTATCATGGATTAATCCCCCTTTTCTTTCTTTCTTTTTTTTTGTTATTTTTAATCTACACTTACATGATGAATATTATGTTTACTAGGCTCTCCCCTATACCAGGTCCTCGCTATAAACCCCTTAACAGTCACTGTCCATCAGCATCACTAAATGTTGTAGAATCACTACTTTTCTTCTCCGTGTTGTACAGAACTCCCCTTTCTCCCACCCCCCCTATGCATGTCTATATTAATACTCCCCTTATTTATCTCCCTCCTTATTCCTCCCTACCCACCCATCCACCCCAGTCCCTTTCCCTTTGGTACCTGTTAGTCCATTCTTGGGTTCTGTGATTCCGCTGCTGTTTTGTTCCTTCAGTTTTTCCTTTGTTCTTATATTCCACAGATGAGTGAAATCATTTGGCATTTCCCTTTCTCCACTTGGCTTATTTCACTGAGCATAATAACCTCCAGCTCCATCCATGTTGCTTCAAATGGTTTGATTTGCCATTTTCTTATGGCTGAGTAGTATTCCATTGTGTACATGTACCACATCTTCTTTATCCATTCATCTATCGATGGACATTTAAGTAGCTTCCAATTCTTGGCTATTGTAAATAGTGCTGCGATAAACATAGGGGTGCATTGGTCTTTCTCATACTTGATTGCTGAATTCTTAGAGTAAACTCCTACGGGTGGAATTCCTGGGTCAAATGGTAAGTCTGTTTTGAGCATTTTGATGAACCTCCATACTGCTTTCCACAATGGTTGAACTAACTTACATTCCCACCAGCAGTGTAGGAGGGTTCCCCTTTCTCCACAGCCTCACCAACATTTGTTGTTGTTTGTCTTTTAAATGGCAGCCATTCTTACTGGTGTGAGGTGATACCTCATTGTAGTTTTAATTTGCATTTCTCTGATAATTAGTGATGTGGAGCATCTTTTCATGTGTCTGTTGGCCATCTGTATTTCTTTTTTGGAGAACTGTCTGTTCAGTTCTTCTGCTCATTTTTTAATTGGGTTATTGGATTTTTGTTTGTTGAAGCGTGTGACCTCTTTATATAGTTTGGACGTCAAGCCTTTATCGGATCTGTCATTTACAAATATATTCTCCCATACTGTAGGATACTTTTCTGATCTATTGATGGTGTCTTTTGCTGTACAGAAGCTTTTCAGCTTAACATAGTCCCACTTGTTTATTTTTGCTGTAGATTTCCTTGCCCAGGGACATATGTTCACGAAGAGGTCACTCATGTTTATGTCTAGGAGGTTTTTGCCTATGTTTTTTTTTTCCACGAGTTTGATGGTTTCTTGGCTTACATTCAGCTCTTTGATCCATTTTGAATTTACTTTTGTATATGGGGTTAGACAATGGTCCAGTTTCATTCTCCTACATGTAGCTGTCCAGTTTTGCCAGCACCATCTGTTGAAGAGACTGTCATTTTGCCACTGTATGTCCATGGATCCTTTATCAAATATTAATTACCATATATGTTTGGGTTAATGTCTGGTGTCTCGTGTCTGTTCCACTGGTCTGAGGGTCTGTTCTTGTGCCAGTACCAAATTGTCTTGATTACTATGGCTTTACAGTAGAGCTTGAAATTGGGGAGTGAGATCCCCTCTACTTTGTTCTTCTTTCTCAGGATTGCTTTGGCTATTCGGGGTCTTTGGTGTTTCCATATGAATTTTTGAATTATTTGTTCCACTTCATTGAAGAATGTTGCTGGTAGTTTCATAGGGATTGCATCAAATCTGTATATTGCTTTGGGCAGGATGACCATTTTGATTATATTAATTCTTCCTAGCCACGAGCATGGGATGAGTTTCCATTTGTTAGTGTTCCCTTTAATTTCTCTTAAGAGTGACTTGTAGTTTTCATAGTATAGGTCATTCACTTCTTTGGTTTGATTTATTCCTAGGTATTTTATTCTTTTTGATGCAATTGTGAATGGAATTGTTTTCCTGATTTCTCTTTCTATTGGTTCATTGTTATTGTATAGGAAAGCTGCAGATTTCTGTGTGTTAAGTTTGTATCCTTCAACCTTGCTGTATTCTGATATCAGTTCTAGTAGTTTTGGGGTGGAGTCTTTAGGGCTTTTTATGTACAGTATCATGTCATCTGCAAATATTGACAGTTTAACTTCTTCTTTACCAATCTGGATTCCTTGTATTTCTTTGTTTTCTGTGATTGCCATGGCTAGGACTTCCAGTACTATGTTAAATAGCAGTGGGGAGAGTGGGCATCCCTTTCTAGTACCCGATCTCAGAGGAAAAGCTTTCAGTTTCTCGCTGTTCAGGATAATGTTAGCTGTAGATTTATCATATATGGCTTTTATTATGTTGAGATACTTGCCCTCTATTCCCATTTTGCTGAGAGTTTTTATCATGAATGGATGTTGAATTTTGTCATATGCTTTTTCATCATCTATGTAGATGATCATGTGGTTTTTGTCTTTCTTTTTGTTGATGTGGTGGATGATGTTGATGGATTTTCGAAAGTTGTACCAACCTTGCATCCCTGGGATGAATCCCACTTGCTCATGGTGTATGATCCTTTTGATACACTTTTGTATTCAGTTTGCTAATATTTTATTAAGTATTTTTGTATCTACATTCAACAGGGAAATTGGTCTGTAATTTTCTTTTTTGGCGGGGTCTTTGCCTATTTTTAGTACTAGGGTGATTTTGGCTTCATAGAATGTGTTCAGGAGTATTTCCTCCTCTTCTATTTTATGGTAAACTTTAAGGAGAATGGGTATTGTGTCTTCTCTGTGTGTCTGATAAAATTCTGAGGTAAATCTGTATGGTCAGGGTGTTTTTTTCTTGGGTAGTTTTTTGATTACCGTTTCAATTTCTTTGTTTGTAATTGGTTTGTTTAAGTTTTGTGCTTCTTCCATTGTCAGTCTTGGAAGGTTGTATTTTCCTAGGAAGTTGTCCATTTCTTCTAGGTTTTCCAGCTTGTTGGCATATAGGTTTTCATAGTAGTCTTTAATAATTCTTTGTATTTCTGTGGAGTCTGTCATGATTTTTCCGTTCTCATTTGTGATTTTGTTGATTTGTGTTGATTCTCTTTTTCTCTTAATAAGTTTGGCTAGGGGCTTATCTATTTGGTTTATTTTCTCAAAGAACCAGCTATTGGTTTCATTGATTTTTGCTTTTGTTTTATTCTTTTCAATTTTGTTTATTTCTTCTCTGATCTTTATTATGTCCCTCCTTCTGATGTCTTTAGGCCTCATTTGTTCTTCTTTTCTCAATTTCAATAATTGTGATGTTAGACTATTCATTTGGGATTATTCTTCCTTCTTCAAGTGTGCCTGGATGGCTATATACTTTCCTATTAAGACTGCTTTCGCTGCGTCCCACAGAAGTTGGGGCAGTGTGTTATTGTTTTAATTTGTTTCTATATATTCCTTGATCTCAATTTTAATTTGTTCGTTGATCCATTGATTATTTATGAGCATGTTGTTAAGCCTCCATGTGTTTGTGAGCCTTTTTGTTTTCTTTGTAGAATTTATTTCTAGTTTTTTACCTTTGTGTTAGGAAAAGTTGGTTGGTAGAATTTCAATATTTTGGATTTTGCTGAGGCTCCTTTTGTGTCCTAGTATGTGGTCCATTCCAGAGAATGTTCCATGTGCACTTGAGCAGAATGTATATCCTGTTGATTTGGGATGTAGGGTTCTATAGATGTCTATTAGTCCATCTGCTCTACTGTGTTGACCAGTGCTTCTGTGTCCTTACTTATTTTCTGCCCGGTGGATCTATCCTTTAGAGTGAGTGGTGTGTTGAAGTCTCCTAGAATGAATGCATTGCAGTCTATTTCCCCCTTTAGTTCTGTTAGTATTTGTTTCACATATGCTGGTGCTCCTGTGTTGGGTGCATATATATTTAGAATGGTTATATCCTCTTGTTGGACTGAGCCCTTTATCATTATGTAGGGTCCTTCTTTATCTCTTGTTACTTTCTTTGTTTTGAAGTCTATTTTATCTGATATTAGTATTGCAACCCCTGCTTTCTTCTCGCTGTTGTTTGCCTGAAATATGTTTTCCATCTCTTGACTTTTAGTGTGTACATGTCTTTGTGTTTGAGGTGAGTTTCTTGTAAGCAGCATATAGATGGTTCTTGCTTTTTTATCCATTCTATTACTCTTAGTCTTTTGATTGGTGCATTCAGTCCATTCACATTTAGGGTGACTATTGAAAGATATGTACTTATTGCCATTGCAGGCTTTAAATTCGTGGTTACCAAAGGTTCAAAGTTAGCCTCTTTAGTGTCTTACTGCCTAACTTAGCTCGCTTATTGAGCTGTTATATACACTGTCTGGAGATTCTTTTCTTCTCTCCCTTCTTATTCCTCCTCCTCCATTCTTCATATGTTGGGTGTTTTGTTCTGTACTCTTTCTAGGAGTGCTCCCATCTAGATCAGTCCCTGTAAGATGTCCTGTAGAGGTGGTTTGTGGAAAGCAAATTCCCTCAGCTTTTGCTTGTCTGGGAATTGCTTAATCCCGCCATCATATTTAAATGATAGTCATGCTGGATTCAATATCCTAGGTTCAAGGCCCTTCTGTTTCATTGCATTAAATATATCGTGCCATTCTCTTTTGGCCTGTAGGGTTTCTGTTGTGAAGTCTGTTGTTAGCCTGATTTGTATTCCATTATAGGTGAACTTTTTCTCTATAGCTGCCTTTAATACTCTTTCCTTGTCCTTGATCTTTGCCATTTTAATTATTATGTGTCTTGGTGTTGTCATCATTGGATCCTTTCTGTTGTGGGTTCTGTGTATTTCCGTGTTCTTTTCAATTATTTCCTCCCCCAGTTTGGGGAAGTTTTCAGCATTTATTTCTTCCAAGATACTTTCCCTCCCTTTTCCTCTCTCTTCTTCTGGTACCCCTATAATACAGATATTGTTCCTTTTGGATTGGTCTCACATTTCTCTTAATATTGTTTCTTTCCTAGAGTTCCTTTTATCTCTCTCTATGTGAGCTTCTATGCGTTCCTGTTCTCTGATTTCAATTCCATCAATGGCCTCTTGCATCCTATCCATTCTGCTTATAAACCCTTCCAGAGTTTGTTTCATTTCTGTGATCTCCTTTCTGGCATCTGTGATCTCCCTCCAGACTTCATCCCATTTCTCTTGCATATTTCTCTGCATCTCTGTCAGCATGTTTATGATTTTTATTTTGAATTCTTTTTCAGGAAGACTGGTTAGGTCTGTCTCCTTCTCTGGTGTTATCTCTGTGATCTTTGTCTGCCTGTAGCTTTGCCTTTTCATGGTGATAGGAATAGTTTGCAGAGCTGGGACGAGTGACGGCTTTAAGAACTTCCTTTCTTGTTGGTTTGTGGCCCTCCTCTCCTGGGCAAACAGTGTCCTCTAAGAAAATTGTGTTGGGTAGCTGGCGCAGACAGGGCTTCTGCTTTCTGCCCGGCTGCTATGGAGTTAATCTCCGCTGTTGCTGTGGGCGTGGCCTGGCTCGGGCAGCTACTCCAAAATGGTGGAGTCGCGTTGGAGCAGGAGCTGCTGGGAGGCTATTTATCTCCGTAAGGGGCCTGCCTGCTCCCTGCAGTCCAGGGGTTAGGGTGCCCAGAGATCCCCGGATTCCCTACCTCTGGATTAAGTGACCCGCCCTGCCCCTTTAAGACTTCCAGAAAGCACCCGCCAAAACAAAACTATGACCACACAAAAAATATATGTAAATAAAAATTAAAAAATAAAAATAAATAAATTAATAAAAAATGGCCGCTCGTTTTTCTTTATTCTCTGGCGCAAGCCTCAGGCATCTGCTCACCGGTCTTGCTGGCCTGTTTTCCTAGTATTGGGGTCCCTATCCCTTTAAGACTTCCAAAAAGCGCTCGCCAAAACAAAACAACAACACCAAAAAAAAACATTGGCGGCTCACTTTTCTTTTGTTCTCTGGCACCGGCCTCCTATACCCGCTCGCCGGTCTTGCTGCCCTGTTTCCCTAGAATTGCGTTCCCTGTCCCTTTACGTCTTCCAAAAAGCACTCACCTCAACAAAACAACAACAACAACAACAAGAAAAATAAAATGGCCACTCTCTTTTCTTATGTCCTCTGGCACCAGGCCTCTGGTACCTGCTCACCATTCTTGCTGCCCTGTTTCACTAGTATCCAGGTCCCTGTGCACACACTGTGTCTGCGCTCTGGCCAGATGGCTGGGTCTGGGTGTTCAGCAGTCCTGGGCTCCGTCTCCGTCCCGCTCTGCCTACTCTTCTCCTGCCAGGAGCTGACGGGAGAGGCGCGCAGGTCCCTCCGGGCCAGAGCTTGTATCTTATCCTCTTCACAAGGCACTGGGTTCTCTCAGGTGTGGATGTGGTCTGGATGTTGTCCTGTGTCCTCTGGTCTTTATTCTAGGAAGAGTTGTCTTTGTTATATTTTCATAGATATATGTGGTTTTGGGAGGAGATTTCCGCTGCTCTACTCACACTGCCATCTTGGCTCCGCCTCCTTGCAGAGACTGTAGATTCATAACCAGAACCTATTTCCAGCTGTATGGATTAAATAGGAGATAGTTGAAAATCATTATCAGGAATAATGGTAAAAACGCATTGTTGCTTAGTCCCTTCAAGTCTTCCCTCTGAGAGCTCTGATCTTGTTCAGTTCTTCAGTGTTTGTCCCTGGGCTGTCGGGACACTGCTTGGTATCCTAAGGCATCCAAGCCACCATTGTAGAAATGATCAGACTTACATCAGTCAGTAGGTCTCAATGTCAGTTCCACACTGGAATCATCTGGATGCTTTTAAAACTCCTCATGCTCAGGCCACACTCCAGTCCAACGAAATCAGGAACCTCTGGTGGTGAGACTCAGCCACCAGTATCAAGAAGTTTCCCAGATGATTCCAGTAAGAACCAAGGCTGAAACAAGCAAATGCATCTTCACACGTAACCTACATACCGAGATTTATGAAGGAGCAATATGTATGGAAAATATACAAGAGCTGCTGGGCAGGTGCAGACTTTAAACATATGAAAAGACAGTCGTTCATTTTCCCGAGATGCTTGGATCACCAGTGAAAATCCATCAAAGTACCCACAGAAATAATGGGATTCCATCACGCAGGAATTTTGAAACAACCCCAGTCCCATTTAAGATGTATCAATGGAAGCAATGTTCAGATTGTAAGCAAGATGAGGTGGAAACCACATGTTCTGCCAGAATGATGTGATGAGTGAGAAATAACTGGCAGGTGTAGGTTTTGGCTTTCTGCATTTTCCAATGCATGTTCCAAATTAATGGCATGAGGGCTGAGATTAGACTCTTTTGCTGAAGAGATTCCGCATAGCTGCTTTGATATCCATATTCCTCAGGCTGTAGATGAAGAGATTCAGCATCGGGGTGACCACAGTGTACACCACCGAGGCCACCGCATCATTCCTGGGAGAAAGTTAGAGAGCCGAACTGAGGTACACCCCAAGACCAGTGCCATAAAATTAGCACACGACTGACAGTTGAGAGCCACAGGTGGAGAAGGCTTTGTGCTTCCCACCTGCTGAGGGGACTCTCAGAACGGAGGAGACAATTTTGTAGTAAGAGAACAGGATCCCGGAGATAGGGAGATACCCAAAGATGGCACCAACAAGATACATGACTATGTTATTGGTGGAGGTGTGAGCACAGGCGAGTTTGAGGAGTTGAGAAGGGTCACAGAAGAAATTAGCAATTTCCACATCCTTGAAATAGGTGAGCTAGGAGATGATCGAATTGTGCATCTGAGAGACCAGAAGGCTGGTGAAAAATGATGCCAACACCAACAAGCCACAGAGGCGGGGGTTCATGATGGCCATGTAGTGCAGGGGGTGACAGATGGCCACCAGCCGGTCATAGGCCATCACGGCCAAGAGAAGACTGTCCAAACACCCAAAAAACATAAAAAAAGACATCTGCGTCTGGCAGCCTCTATAGGAGATCACTCCGCTGTGAGTGCCAATGTCCACTATCATTTTGGTGATTGTGGTGGAGGTGAAACCGAGGTCAGTGAAGGACAGTTTGCAGACGTAGAAGTACATGGGGGTGTGGAGGTGGGGGTCGGAGCCAATGGCCAGGATGATGATCAGGTTCCCAAGCACGGTGACCAGGTACATGGGCAGGAGCAGCCCGAAGAGGACAGGCTGCCATTCCCGATCATCTGACAGGCTCAGGAGGAGGAATTCTGAGACACGTGTTAGGTTTTGTGGTTCTGTGGAGCTTGGACACCTTTTGAAAAAGAAAAGAGTGTTGGAAAAACAGAAGCAGGTAAGTGGGTACCTGGGCCTGTGTCCATGGTTCGGGTGCCAGCAGTTCACAAGTGAATTGTCCACAGGAGGGGTCACATTCTCTGGTCCCTTCAGCACTATTGCTCAGTGTCTGAAATACAATTTTTCTAGCCCTGTTTCCTTACTGGTTTCTGAGCTTATTCACCCCTTTTATACACATTTACGTTAGAGAAACTGAGATATAGAATATCAGAAGAAAAGAGGACATTTAGGGATAAATGAGCAATCCATGAGAATACCATAAAAGTACAAGCCTGCTTTTTAAGGGAAACACATAGAATAAGAACAGTTCTTCCCCCTTAAGGAAAAAGAATCATTCCAGTTAAAGGATGTTTTAATGAAAGGAGCAGCCTTCTGTCATTCAAATACAGTGGAACTATATTATCTGCATTCTCAATTAAAGTAACATGTTTATAATCAGAAGGTGTTTATTCGCTGTACCAGTTACCCTCACGAGTTGTCATCAGTCTTAGTTTCCTGGCATAGACATAAACCAGTACCATTTCACTGTGCCTCTTGTCCTGAGGGGAACCCCTGAAATAAAGAGAAAAGCAGGAGAGAAGCAGTGTATGCAACCCGTAAGTACTATGTTCTGTTTCTGTGAACCAAGAAGGATTTATTCAATATTTAACTTTTTGTGATTGTTGTTGCCAGTGCTGTTCCAAAGATGATGTAAGCTCTGGGGAATCAGAAAGGAATGTGACTCAGTCATTTCCCTCCAAGTACTCAGTATCCAGTTGACCAGGGAAAAAAAGAAAATGTTTTGTCAGATGTCCATTGAAAATGAAGCCATCCATCCAAGCACCATATACTTTGGATGAATGCAATAAAGATAAGTGTATTCACTATTAAGAATAACAATCCCTATATTTTTTGCCTGTTGTAAGCATCCATCACATATTTAATCACATAGGTACTATTAATCATCTATTTAGTCCTTCCTCAATTGTATTAACTAGGAATCAACTGAGAAGACAGTGCGGAGACTTAGTGATAATAAGAACTTGCTTCGTGTAAGTAGTTAATAAGCATGGCAGATGGGACTTAAAATTACATAACAGAGATGCATGCAGTTAACTTCTTTACTGTGCTAAATTTAGAAAGATTAAACCAGAGGTTCAGAGCTGTTAACCAGTAACCCACGTATGGGCATCTTCCCATAGGTTCTGGTTTCCTGAGTGTGGAGGGACCTGGACACAATGACCTTCTGTTTCCCTTTGACATGGTGGAGGGCTAACTGACAGAACAGAGGAGGAAGTGGACAGCCTAGGCGAAATCCAGGAGCAGGTGCATGAGAGAGATATGCCCTAAATTCATGAGACAGCTCTTACTGTGATCCCGCCAGGCCATCTCAGTGATCTATCCTATACTATATGCAGCAAGTGCCACCTTCTCCACCCACAGAGGCCTGCCAGTGACCTCCAAAGACAAGAGCATGGTGGGCAGAGGACGTCTGTGTGGAGTAAGCAGAGAAGTGAAATGGCGGGTTTCATTGGCAAGCTATGGCCACTGGCTGTGCGCCCTGCATCTCCAGCCCAACTCTTTGACTCCAGCCCGGTTTCATCCCATTTTCTCTCATGATCAGGAACAGTTACACTGACAGTCTGTCGTCCCTTCATCCTCTCTGGAAGAATAATAACAGGGCACACATACCTTAGGGGTGACTACACAGATAACACAGAGCACTCCATTCACAGCCTGGCCCTTGGGAATCTACTCAAGAGCCACAGTGTCACATCCACGCTCACCTGGCCTTGTTCTCCTTTGTCATCAACCTCATGATCACACTGGGATCCTTAGGAGAGAGCTGAGAGGGACTGATTTCTCAGTGTGGTGAGAGAGATGCCTGTAAGGTAAGGGCTGGGAACAGTGTAGGAGTGAGGCAGGACACCGAATGCAAGATGATGCCCAGGAGCAGAACCGAGGACATACACGTCATGACTGTCTGCACTGAGGCTGCATACTGGCACCCTCCCATCTGGCCACTCCAGCTGCCTGCTTCTCCTGATGACACGTACATGCGTCCCCACACCCCTTGTAGCCAGTACCCCCAGGGGCACTCACTGGACAGAACTGCCTCTGTGCTGGGACATGAGAAAGGAGAGATGAACCAGTTCCCTTCTGGTGCCTGGGGGTTGCTGGAAGCTGGCGCTCTGTTCTCAGGACTGGCAGGGACCCCTTGATTCAGACAGTGACTCTGAGGAGAGAAGTCACACACGCAGACCTATCCTGGGACCAGCAACATGAAAGGTTATTTACAGCTGTGTGGGTTTTCAGGCTCAATGCTTGGAACACACAATTAGCCAAATGAGTCCATGTGTTCCCCATATCTGAGGATTTGTTAGTATTAATGGAACAGAGCCATAGGAAAAGTAGGTGTACTCCTTTTCTTTATTAAAATATTCTTGATATACAATGTATCACATTTGGTTCAGGTGGACAGCAGCACATTGACAATTATATGCATTACTAAGTGGTCACCATGAGCAGTGTAGCTACCGTCTGTAAACATACAAAGATATAACAATATTGTTGACTGTATTCCCTATGCTGTACTTTTTATCCCATGACTTTTTTATTTTATAACTGAAAGTTTATACTTTTTTATCCCCTTAACCTGTTTTGACTGTCCTCACACCAACTGCCCCCATGAAAATCACCAGATTGTTCTCTGTATTTATAGAATCCATTTCTGTTTTATTTGTTCATTTGTTCTAGTTTTTAGATTCCACAGATAAGTGAAATCATGGCATTTGTCTTTCAGTGTCTGAATTATTTCATGAAGCATAATACGCTCTAGGTTTACCTGTGTTATTGCAAATTGCAAGATTTCATTCATTCTCATGGTTGAGTAATATTCTATTGTGCACATGTAGTACTACATCTTCTTTAGCCTTTCATCTATCATTGGACACATATGTTGCTCCCATATTTTACCTATTGTAAGTGATGCTGTGACAAACATAAAAATGCATGTACCTTTTTGAATTGGTGATTTTTGTTTTTTTTTTATAAACTCCCAGAAGTAGAATTGACTGGGGCATATGGTATTTCTATTTTTAGTTTTTTGAGAAATATCCAAACTCTTTCATAGTGGCTGAACCAAGTTATGTACTCCTCTTTCTGGTTGTGTTGCCTGGGGATTCAGCCATGTTCATGTTCCCTAGGAACTCAGCAAGACCGAGAAATGGCAGTGGAACATTCCTGGCATAAAGGCATTTATTATTCAGCTTTATCCTCCTGGCAATAGATTGATAATCTTCATCCAACAGTGTGCAGGTCTGCAATGCTTCTCCACCTCTGTATCTTCCCAGGGCACTGGGCAGACCTCTTTCTATGGTGACTCAGTCAGTATGACTTATTGCCTACAGATGTGGAAGCAGTAGCCAAGCAGTAGGTCAAGTATATCACAAGTAGTTTAGGTTCAAGTGAGGACTGGCCATAGGAACTTTAATTTCCCCTACACTGACTTTTAAGTTTCATACGTCTTAATAAAAACTTAAGACCTATTAGTTAACATACATTAACATCTGAGTTTATCATCATCAAATGCATTCAAAGGAACAAGTAATTTAAGGGGAATTTGGTCTTAATGTAGAGTATCAAGAATCTAATAGTAGTGATCACGGGAAGATGGAAGCATGAGTATTTCAGAGGAAATCTCCTCCCCAAAACATATATATTTATGAAAATACAATAAGAAGAACTATTCCTAAAAGAGACACCAGTGGATGCAGTGCAACTGCCAGGATACATCTACATCTGTGAGAACTCAACATCACATGAAGGGGGTAAGATACAAGCTGCGGCCAGGTGGGACCCGAACGCTCCCCCACCCTAATACCCGATGGGAAGAAAGGAGTCTGAATGGGGAAAGCCCAGGACTGCTAAACAACCAGTTCTAGGATTCCGCACCCTGAACGCAGACACAAGGTGCACAGAGTGCTGAATATTAGAGAAACGGAAAAACAAAACCTGTGGGCAGGTCCCTGCAACCAGCGACCCTGAGACAAAAGAAAAGCAAGTGCTTTCTGCAAGTCTTAAACAGACTGGGACCCCATAACTGGATGAAGTTGTCCCAGCACACTTAGCCAGCAGCTGGTAATAATGTGGAAACATAGGCACCCTAAACCCCGGGGAGGCAGTACAACTCTGAAGCACCTCATGGCACTAAGCAGCCTGCTAGTCATTCCTCCAACTGGCACGGAGCCTGAAACACCAGCCTAGTAGCGGAATAGTGGCAGCGCACGCCCGGGGTGGAGTAACCGTAAGGGACCGGAGCAGATCTATGCACCAACAGCGCCAGACAGGACCAGGAGAGGCTTGTGTGAGCCCGCAGCAGCACGAGCGAACAGCCCAGGCACAGCTCGCATGCACTGGTGGCAGTGAAGCCATAGGAGCCCAGTAGAGGCCTGTGTGGAAGAGCCCCGCGTGCCCCTGCAGTGGAGCCAGAGGGAGCAGGCACACACACAGCAGCCGAACGAAATCCCAGCCCAACGCACAGCCACCTGGGACAGACCCAATGGCCGCTGCTGTTACACAGCTTCCTGGCAGGGGTGCTTCTAGCATGGAGGAGCGCACCTGGCATGCCTGTCACTCCCCGCAGGGCTCCGTGCTGCTCTTATGGAGACCATGCACAAAGCAGCTTAGTGGACTAACCTGGTGGCCGCTGCAGGAATGTGGGTTACTGTCACAGGCAGCGGAGAAGGGAAAGGCATCCAGCAAGCAGGAAAGGACTATCTTCTCCCAGCTGACACACCTGCAACCTGCCTACAGCCACTGCTATCACCATGAAAAGGCAAAAAATTTAGTATAGTCCAAGATAGTTCAAACAACACCTGAGAAAAGATGTACAGAGGCAGACCTAACCTGTCTCCCTAAAAAAGAATTCAAAATAAAATCATAAAGATGCTGACAGAGCTACAGAGATATATGCAAGAGCTAACAGATGAAGTCTGGAGGGAGATTACAGACGTCCAGAGGAATATTACAGAAGTGAAACAAACTCTATAAGGATTTATAAGCAGAAAGGATCAGATGCAAGAGGCCATTGATGGAATAGAAACTAGAGAACAGAAACACATAGAAGCTGATATAGAGAGATAAAAGGATCTCCAGGAATGAAACAATATTAAGAGAACTATGGGACCAATCCAAAAGGAACAATATCTGCATTATAGGGGTACCAGGGAAAGAAGAGAGCAAAAAAGGGTAGAAAGTGTCTTTGAAGAAATAATTGCTGATAACCTCCCCAAACTGGGGAGGAAATAGTTGCTCACACTACAGAGGCACACAGAACTCCTGAGAGACGGGACCAAAGAGGACAACACTAAGACACATAATAAGTAAAATGGCAAAGATCAAGGACAAGGACAGAATTTTAAAGGCACCCAGAGAGAGGAAAAAGGTCACCTACAAAGGAAAACCCATCAGGCTATCATCAAACTTCTCAACAGAAACCTTACAGGACAGAAGAGAATGGCATGATATATTTAATGCAATGAAACAGAAGGGTCTTGAACCAAGAACACTGTATCCGGCACGATTATCATTTAAATATGAAGAAGGGATTAAACAATTCCCAGACAAGAAAAAGTTGAGGGAATTTGCCTCCCACAAACCACCTCTACAGGGTATCTTATAAGGGCTGCTCTAGATGGAAGCACTCCGAAAAAGAGCACAGAAAAAAACAACCAAAATATGGAGAAGGGAGGAGAAGTAAAAGGAAGGGAAAAAAATAATCATCAGACTGTGTTTATAACAGCTCAATAAGTGAGTTAAGTCAGACAGTAAGGTAGTAAATAAGCTAAACTTGAAAATTTAGTAACCACAAATCTAAAGCCTGCAATGGCAGTAAGTACATATCTTTCAATAATCACACTAAATGTAAATGAAGTGAATGCACCAATCAAAAGTCACAGAGTAATGGAAAGGATAAAAAAGCAAGACCCATCCATATGCTGCTTACAAGAGACTCACCTCAAACCATGGATCAACGAACAAATTAAAATGGAGATCCAGCAATATATGGAAACAAGTGACAACAACAACACAAAGTCCCAATTTCTGTGGGATGCAGCAAAAACAGTCTTAAGAGGAAAGTATATAGCAATCCAGGCATATTTAAAGAAGGTAGAAAAATGCCAAATGAATAGTCTACTGTCACAATTATAGAAATTGGAAAAAGAAGAACAAATGAGGCCTAAGGTCAGCAGACAGAGGAGCATAATAAAGATCAGAGAAGAAGTAAATAAAATTTAGAAGAATAAAACAGTAGGAAAAAATCAATGAAACCAAGAGCTGATTCTTCAAGAAAATAAACAAAACAGATAAGCCTCTAGCCAGACTTATTAAGAGAAAAAGAGAGTCAACACACATCAACAGAATCAGAAACGAGAAAGGAAAAATCACGACAGAACCCACAGAAATACAAAGAATTATTAGAGAATACTATGAAAACCTATATGCTAACAAGCTGGGAAACCTCGGAGAAATGGACAACTTCCTAGAAAAGTACAACCTACCAAGACTGACCCAGAGAGAAACAGAAAATCTAAACAGACCAATTACCAGCAATGAAATTGAATCGGTAATCAAAAAACTACCATAGAACAAAACCCCCAGGCCAGATAGATTAACCTCAGAAATTTATCAAACACACAGAGAAGACATAACACCCATTCTCCTTAAAGTTTTCCAAAAAATAGAAGAGGAGGGAATACTCCCAAACTCATTCTATGAAGCCAACATCACCTTAATACCAAAACCATGCTAAGACCCCACCAGAAAAGAAAACTACAAACCAATATCCCTGATGAACGTAAATGCAAAAATACCCAATAAAATACTAGCAAACCGAATTCAATACTACATCAAGAGGATCATACACCATGACCAAGTGGGATTCATCCCTGGGATGCAAGGATGGTACAGCATTAGAAAATCCATCAACATCATCAACCACATCAATAAAAAGAAGGACAAAAACCACATGATCTTCTCCATAGATGCTGAAAAAGCATTCAACAAAATTCAACATCCATTCATGATAAAAACTCTCAACAAAATGGGAATAGAGGGCAACTTCCTCAACATAATAAAGGCCATATATGATAAACCCACAGCTAACGTCATACTGAACAGCAAGAGGCTGAAAGCTTTTCCTCTGAGATCGGGAACAAGACAGGGATGCCCACTCTCCCCACTGTTATACAATGTAGTACTGGAGGTGAAGCCATGGCTTCCAGATTGGTAAAGAAGAAGTCAAACTGTCACTATTTGGAGATGACATGATATTGTACATAAAAAACCCTAAAGACTCCACTTCAAAACTACTAGAACTAATATCAGAATTCAGCAAAATTGCAGGATACAAAATTAACACTCAGAAATCTGTGGCTTTCCTATACAATAACAATGAACCAATAGAAAGAGAAATCAGGAAAACAATTGCATTCACAATAGCATCAAAAAGAATAAAATACCTAGGAATAAACCTAACCAAGGAATGGAAAGACCTATACCATGAAAACTACAAGACACTCTTAAGAGAAATTGAAGCAGTCACTAACAAATGGGAACTCATCCCATGCTCTTGGGTAGGAAGCATTAATATCATCGAAATGGCAATCCTGCCCAAAGCAATATACAGATTCGATGCAATCCCTATCAAATTACCAACAGCACTCTTCAATGAACTGGAACAAATAGTTCAAAAATTCATATGGAACCGCCAAAGACCCAGAATAGCCAAAGCAATCCTGAGAAGGAAGAATAAAGTGAGGGGGGGAATCTCGCTCCCCAACTTCACGCTCTACTACAAAGCCACAGTAATCAAGATAATTTGGTACTGGCACAAGAAAAAAGCCACAGTCCAGTGAAACAGAATAGAGACTTTCTTCTTTGAAGAACTTTCTGTTCTTCAAAGGGGTATGTCGGGGGACTTGGTGAAGGGGGGAGCCTAGTAAACATAATGTTCTTCATGTAATTGTAGATTAATGATGCCAAAATAAATAAATAAATAAATAATGAAGTAGAAGCCAAAAAAAAAAAAGAATCAAATAGTATTTCCCTTTTCTGCTTCATAGTTTTGTATCTAAGGACAACTTTTTACCATGGAAATAATGATTAACATAAGATATACTATTTTAACAAGACTTGGTAATAAATTATCATTGAGTGTAGGCATAATGCTGTACTTCTGATCTCTAGAGTTTATTCACCTCCCTTGACTGAAACTTTATACTATTTGATTGGTAACTCTCCAACTCCTCTTCTGCCAGCCCATGGCAGCCACCATTCCACCCTACGATTCTATGAATTTGACTATTTTAGGTACATCATATATGTGGAATCATGCAGTATTAGTCTCTCTGGGATTGGCTTATTTCATTGAGCACAATGTCTTCAGGGTTTACCCATGTTGTTGCAAATGCAGAATAACCTTTTTTGAATCAGGACAAATTATAATATGTAATCACAGTTGATTTATTCGTCTGTCAATGGACATGTAGAGTATAGGCAGTTCCCAGTTCTTTGCTATTCTGGCTATTACTGCAATGAACACAGGAATGCAACTATCACTTAGATATCCTGATATTGATTCTCTTGTGTATATACCAAGAAGTGGGATGCTGGATTCTGTGGAGCTCTATTTTTAATTTTCTAAGGAAGCTTCATACTGTTTTGCATAGTGACTACCACATTTTAAAAAATTTACACTTACAAAGACCTGAATGTAAGTCATGAAATGATAAAACTCTTAGAAGAAAATATAGGCAAAAATCTCTTTAATATAAACATGGGCAAATTTTTCCTAAATGCACCTCTTCAGGCAAGGGGAACAAAATAAAAAATGAACAACTGGGGCTACATCATGCTGAAAAGCTCCTGTACAGCCAAGGACACCATCAGCAGAACAAAAAGCCATCCTAGAGTATTGGAGAATATATTTGCAAATGACTTATCTGATAAGGGGTTAACATCCAAAATATATAAAGAACTCATATGCCTCTACACCCAAAAAGCAAATAAACCTATTAAAACAAGGCTAAACATTGATTCCACACATATGATGTGGCAGAAGATACGAACAATTCTTCAAAGAAGAAATTAATATGGGTGACAAGCACATAAAAAGATGCTCCACATCACTAATTATCAGGGAACTGCAAATTAAAACCGCAATGAGATGGCCAACATAGAAAAGAACAGGAACAACAAATGTTGGTGAGGATGTGGAGAAAGGGGAACCCTCCTGCACTGCTGGTGGGAATGTAAATTAGTTCAACCATTGTGGAAAACTATAGGAGGTTCCTTAAAATGCTTAAAATACAAATACCATTTGACCCAGGAATTCCACTCTTAGGAATTTTCCCTAAGAATGCAGGAGCCAGTCTCAAAAAGACATATGTACAACTATGTTTATCACAGCACTATTTATAATAGCCAAGAAATGGAATCAACCTAAGTGTCCATCAGTAGATGACTGGATAAAGAAGATGTGGTACATATACACAATGGAATATTACTCAGCTGTGAGAAGAAAACAAATCCTACCATTGGCAACATGGATGTAGCTAGAGAGTATTATGCTCAGTGAAATAAACCAGGTGGAGAAAGACATGTACTAAATGATCTCACTCATCTGTGGAGCATAAGAACAAAGCAAAAACTGAATGAACAAAACAGCAGCAGACTCACAGAACCCAAGAATGGAATAACAGTTACAAAAGGGAAAGGGACTGGGGGCAAAGGGGTTGGGAAGGGAGGGAGAAGGGGAATAAAGGGCATTATGATTAACACACATAATGTAGTGGGGGGACATGGGGAAGGCAATGGAGCACAGAAAAGACAAGTAGTGTTTCTATAGCATCTTACTACACTGATGGTCTGTGACTGTACTGCAGTATGTGGTGGGGACTTGATAATGAGGGGAATCTAGTAACTACAATGTTGCTCATGTAATTGTATATTAATGATACTAAAATAAATAATAAATAATAAATAAATAATTTGCACTTACATTGTACAAGGGTTCCGATTTCTCCACATCCTTGCCAACAATTGTGGCCTTTCTTTTTTTTAATAACCATCCTGACAGCTGTGAAGTGACATCTCAGGGTGGTTTTAATTTGCATTTCCCAGATAAATCGTGATAATGAGTACTTGTTAGGCATGTGTATACATTCTTTAGAGTAATGTGTGCTTCCATCCTTAGCATGATCATTAACCAGGTTATTAGGTTTTTTTACTACTGATTCATCGGAGTTCCTTATATATTTTGGAGATTAACCAATTAGCAGACTTATAGTTTGCAGATGTGTTCTCCATCCCAGAGAGTGCCTGTTCACTAATGAGGAATCTGAAGTGCACTGAGGTGCCACAGGTACCAAAGTTTTGCTGAGATCTAGATGGAGTGTGTCTTTAAATCCCATACTCTTCCTGTTATCTGTGATGCCTCCCTTAGAACAAAGTTAATAGCAACATTCTAGATAGCTACTGTGGACTTGTTTGGCATATTTCCATCTAGGCTTTTCCCCATGCATTGTGTTTGTATTAGTAGCATTCATTCTGAATTTAAAAGGTCGAAGAATGAAAAAAGAGAGTTTTACCTCTGGGGAGAATAGAAAATGATATGTCAAAGGAAACCTTGCTGAATTAGGTTCTCCAGAGAAACAGATATATATATATATATAATAGAAGAGAAATTTAAGAAATTAGTACACATGGTTGTGGAGAGTTAGCCAGCCCCAATTTTTACAGGGTAGACCAGCAGGCTGGAAACAGTGAGGCATTCTAATTCAGTCAAGAGGCAGTCTGCTGGCAGGGTTTCTTCCTCTACCATATCAGTTTTTTTCTATGAAGGCCTTTAACTGACTGGCTAAGACCCACCCCTATTATAGCGGGTTCTCAGCTTTACTCAAACTCCATTGATCTAATTGCTAATCTCAGCCATAAAACACTTTCACAGAAACATCCAGAATAATTGGCCAAATATCCGAGCACCAATGTCGGGCCAAACGGAAACATTAAATGAGCCATCACAATTACCTTGGCAAATTCCAAAACTTTTGTCCATTTATTTGGCTTTCAGAAATGTAGGCATGCCCTATACATTTTTTTCCAGAGTAGATCATACCCAAAGCTTTTTATATCACCTCATGTAAAACAAAGGAATCAAAACCCTAGTTTGGTCATTTTTGATTGCGGATAGTTCTTCTTATTAGGTCTGCATGGCTTTATCCTCTTTAAAGGGTGTTCCCTTCTCCAGTATGAAAGATCCTCATCGTGAAGTTGATAGACATTTTAGTAACTGGCCAAAGGTCAAATAAATTAAACTAGCTATTAGACATGTTTTCAGAGAGCCCCAGATCACTGAACAAACTATGTGCAGCATCTCTAAAGGAAAGATGGGCACCCACGTAGTGGACACACATCAGAGGCACAGGCTGATTTCTCAGGATAAGAAATAGGGAGGAGCATCTTCCAGTTGAGCCCTGTAGTGTTACTACTGAAGGGAACTGGCTACCATTGCTGAAGTAAAGTACACAGGGGGACAGCATCTTATTATCAACACAGATATGCAGTTGCAAGGTTCACAAGGAAAAGGTCGGTAGAGAAATATCAAGGATGTTGGAGAAAGTCACATTGCCCATAGCCAGGGGGACCTTGCTGTCTTCCCTCGTCTGAGCTCAGATCACTTTGAGAACATCAGCACCTACTCATGAGCAGGAAACTATTCAAACACACTAGATGTCACTGAACAAACATGTACTTATATCAGTAGTTCCAGCCTTGATTATACATGACAGCCAATGGGGATCAATTTTAAATCCTCATGCTAAGGCTACACTTAAGTCAAATGAAATCATGGTCTATGGTGAAGAGGAATCATCCATACATTTAAAGCTCCCCAAAGATTGTCACAGAAAGCCAGAGATGAGAGCCAGTTACGGGCAATGTTTCTCATAACATGCATCCAAAAGTTGTTTGGATGTGAATAGCTGTGAATTTTGGAAAGGTTCAGGATTGTAATTATAAATAAACCTAAGTTGTACATTGCTCCAGAATGCCGGGGACACAGATGAGAAATTAAAATGCTCCACTCCTATAAAAGGATTTAATAATACACTGATTGTGTGAGGATAGGTTCCCACAAAGCTTCCTCAATCCCGCTGATAATGGATCAAATAATCAATACTCAGATAGGAAACACTGAGGGTATTGAAAGGCACAAGAACCAAAAAAATCATGGAACGAAATGGGCACAATTTCATGCTAAAGCTATTTGGTTTTACTGAATTTTTCAACCCGCACGCTGAGAAAGGTGGCACAGTCACTGAGATTTGGAGGCTTCCCTGATTAGCCTTTGCAGGGCGCCCATCATGTCCCTGTTCCTCAGGCTGTAGATGAAGGGGTTCAGCATGGGGGTGACCACTGTGTACATCAGCGAGGCCACTGCACACTTCCTTCGAGCCCCTGAGGCAGCCGAACTGAAGAACACCCCAAGGCATGTGCCATAAAACAAGCAAACAATTAACAAGTGAGAGCCACAGGTGGAGAAGGCTTTGGGGACTGCCGAGGGGACTCTCAGAATGGAGGAAACGATTTTGTAGTAAGAGAAAAGGATCCCTAACACCGGAACACCACCAAAAATGGCACCAGTAAAATACATTAATATGGCGTTGGTGGGGATTTTAAAGCAAGCGATGTTGATTAGTGGAGAAAGGCCACAGAAGAAATTAGGTATTTCCACATCTATGAGGAAGGTGAGTTGTACCAGCATTAGACTGTGCAATTTGGAGTCCAAAAGGCTAATGAAAATTGACGCCAAAACTAGCAGGGCGCAGAAACGGGGATTCATAATCACTGGGTAGTGCAGGGGGTGACAGATGGCCACAAATCGGTCATAGGCCATGGCAGTCAGGAGTATGCTGTCCATACTTCCAAAAACAATAAAAACTGACATCTGAGTCAGGCAGCCTGAATAGGAGATGACTCTGCTAAGAGTTTGATTGTCCACTATCATCTTGGGGACCGTGGTGGAGGTCAAACCAATGTCATCCAAGGACAGGATAGAGAGGAAGAAGTACATGGGGGTGTGGAGGTGGGGGTCAGAGACAACGGCCAGGATGATGAGCAGGTTCCCCAGGACGGTGACCAGGTCCATGGACAGGAACAGCCCGAAGAGGAGGAGCTGCAGTTCCGGATCATCTGATAGGACCAGGAGGAGGAATTCTGTGACATGTGATAGATTCTTTGTTCCCATGTAGCTGGGACACCTCCTAGAAAGGAAAAAAAGGCTGGAAATGAATGAAACAAGAACACAGGAAGCAAGCACTCCATCTACATTTTGAATTCAATCATATCAAAGTAGAGACTTCAACTCCTGAAGATCATACACGGCAGGACCTTGAGCAATATTTGTCACTGGTGGCCAACTCATTTCTTTTAGATCTCTTGCCTCATTGATTTCTTGTCTATTTACCTGTTTCTAAATTCCCCCTCTTCAGAGACAATCAGCTAAAGTGAGACAGAGGAGCAAAAGATTTAGAGCTGATACATTCATGACTGCACTTACATATCTGTCCCCTCCTTTGAGGAAAATAGATGGGATAAAAATATCATTCTCCGATTAAAAAAATTCACTCCATTTAAAAGACTTTAGGAAGCAATCAAATATACTTTAACTTACCCAACTGCATTACAAGACATTCCCTTAATCTGGAGCATTTATAAACACTCTGTAATGTTACCTGAATTCTAAATGAAAGTCAAGTTGTGTTTAATCAGTTAGAATTTTGATATGACAGTTATCTAGATGGATTTTCATTATTATTTGGTTTTCTGACATCTGTCCTCAGTGGAATTAAGAGCTCACCCACGTATGTGAGTTGTGTTTAAGAGTTTTTGTAAACATAAATCCTAATATGAAGTTTTGTATACAGAACTGTTTGTATCAACTCTACAGCATGTCAAGGACAGTCTTTGTGCGTGAGGCTGCTTTCTGCATTTAAATCTCCACTATATATAGCATTGATAGAAATATTTAAACATGAGAGGCAGGGGGAAAAGATGGTGGCATGAGAAATGAGTCAGAAACCTCTTCACAAAACCATATATAACACAAAAGTACAACAAATACAACTACTGCTGAAAAAGCTACCCAAAGAATGCAGAACAGACTGTCTACATCTGGGGAAAAGAGAAGAGCTCATGGAAAAAGGTAAAGTAATAATGCCATGATCTTGTAGGACGCAAGCCCTCTTTCCCCCACCCCAGCTCACAGGCAGGAGAAAATGAAATGGGGTGGGGAGGGTGTAGAAGCCCTGGACTGCTGAACACCCATCCCTGAATATCTGCTCCTGGAGCACCAACCCACATTAAATGGTGCTCCAGAGATTACTGTGGTTGGAAAGCAAAGGCAGGCAGAATACATGGAGAGACTGAGATTCCAGTTGCTTGTACATAACAGGCACCCACAACCTGCTGCTCCAGAGCAAAGAAAGACAGGCACTGTTTGCAGATGGCATGATATTATGCATAAAAAGCCCTTAACAATCCACCCAAAAACTACTTGAACTAATAACTATATTCAGCAAGGTTGCAGGATTCAAAATTAATACACAGAAATCTGTTGCATTACTGTACACTAACAATGAACCAGCAGAAAGAGAAATCAGGAAAACAACTCCCTTTACAGTTGCATCACAAGAAATAAATTACCTAGGAATAAACCTACCCAAGGACATGAAAGACCTATACCCTGAAAACTACAAAATACTCATGAGAGAAATTAAAGAAGACACCAATAAATGCAAATACATCCCATGCTCACGCATAGAAGAACTAATGTACTCAAAATGGCAATCCTGCCTAAAGCAATCTACAAATTCAGTGCAGTCCCAATCAAAATACCAACAGCATTCTTCAACAAACTAGAGCAAATAGTTTTAAAATTCATTTGTAACCACAAAAGACCCTAAATAGCCAAAGCAATCTTGAGAAGGAAGAATAAAGCTGGCAGGATTATGCTTCGAAACATTGAGCTGTACTACAAAGCCATAGTATGAAAACAATTTGGTACTGGCACAGGAACAGATCCATAGATCAATGGAACAGAATAGAGAGCCCAGATATAAACCTACATATACATGGCCAATTAATATACAATAAAGGAGCCATGGATATACAATGAGGAAACAGCAGCCACTTCAACAACTGTAGCAAAACAGGACAGCTACATGCAAGAGAATTAAACTGGACTATTGTCTAACCCCATACAGAAAAGTAAACTCAAAATGGATCAAAGACCTAAATGTAAGTCATGAAACCATAAAACACTAAGAAGAAAACATGGGTAAAAACCTGTTGAATATAAACATGAGCAACATTTTCCTGAACACATCTTCTTGGGAAAGGGAAACAAAAGCAAGAATGAACAAGTGGGACTACATCAAGCTAAAAAGCTTCTATACAGCAAAGGACACCATCAGCAGAACAAAAAGGCATCCTGCATTAAGGGAGAATATATTAGTAAATGACTTATCTGATAAGGGGTTAACATCCAAAATATATAAAGAGAGCACATGCCTCAACACCCAAAAAAAAATGACCCGATTAAAACCTGGGCAGAGAATCTGAACAGACACTTCCCATAGACAAAATTCAGATGACTAACAGATTCATGAAAAGATGCTCCACATCACTAATTATCAGGAAATGCAAATTTTAAATGCAATGAGATATCACCTCACACCAGTTAGGATGCCCAACATCCAAAGGACAAGAAACAACAAATGCTGGTGAGGATGTGGAGAAAGGGGAACCTTCCTACACTGCTGGTGAGAATGTAAATTAGTTCAACCATTGTGGAAAGCAATATGGAGGTTTCTCAAAAATCTGAAAGTAGAAATACAATTTGACCCAGTAATTACACTCTTAGGAATTTACCCAAAGAAAACAAGATCCCAGATTCAAAAAGCCTTATGCACCCCTATGTTTACCACAGCCCTATTTACAATGGCCAAGATATGAAAGGCACCTAAGTGTCCTTCAGTAGATTAATGGATAAAGATATGGTACATATACACAACAGAAAACTATTAAGCCATAAGAAGAAAACAAATCTATCATTTGCAACAATGTGCATGGAGATAGAGGGTATTATGCTTAGTGAATAAGCCATATGGAGAAAGTCAAGTACCAAAAGACTACTCATTTGTGGAGGGTAACAAGAAAAACTGAAGGAAGAAAAACTGAAGGAAGAAAAACAAAACAGCAGCCAACTCACAGACTCCAAGAAGGGACTAGCTGTTACCAAATGGAAGGGGTTGGGGAGATTAGGTAGGGAAGGAAGGAGAAAGGGATTGAGGGCCAGTATAATTAGCACTCACTATATAGGTGGGTCATGGGGAAGGCAGTACAGCACGGAGAAGACAGTAATGACTCTATAGCATCTTACTACATTGATGAACACTGATTACAGTGCGGTGGCAGGGACTTGATAACATGGGGAACATTGAAACCAGAATGTTGCTCATGAGGAACCTTCATTAGATTATATGTCAATGATAACCTTAAAAAATGTTTCAATACATTTCTAATTCTAAAATTTGTGGAACATTGTTTCCTCATGAAATCAGCACTTATTTACAGGTGAGATTTTACAACCAAGGCATGTCCCAAAGCTGACTGAATCCCAGCCTTCTTAAACTAGATTGAGAACTTCAATGTCAGTCCTTCCTGATCGTGGGGCCTACAATTCTCAATTGTAGGCAACTTGGTCATAGTTCTACCTGGCAGGTAACAACCTGATTTAATTTGAAAAAAATGCAAAAAAAGTGTAATTCAGAGAATAATATAACAAAAGCCTGAATTGTAAATGGAGGTAAGAATGGAACCCAGTTTATAGCATCATTTTGAGAAATGAAAGGAAATAATAAATATAAAGTGCTTAGACCACTGATGGTCACTCCCAATCGACCATTATAATTAACTGTGGATCTTTTAAAATATAATGAGGTGCTGGCTGCTGCCTAAAACCAGTTAAAGTAGAATCTCTGTATGTGAAAATGTTCATAAATCGAATGTACAGTGAGAGCTGAGAACCACTGCCTTTGAATACCACCACTTAGTAAATCCTCCATTAATGCTATTTGTTAAAAGTATCAGTAAAACCCACTCATCATAACAAGCATTAAAAATGTGAGCATTCAGTAATATGTGCTTCATAGCTTATTCTATAGAGATTTGAAATATTACCAATAAAATTTCAGCTTTCATGCACCCCCTTCATGATCTCTTTCCCCTATATATATGTGTCCCTCAAAGGAAACCAGTGTCTAGAATTTTACAGGTATATTCTCTTGCCAATGTTTCTGTGGTGTTAGGATTGATAAAAATATTAAAATGCATTTCTAATTCTATAATTTGTGAAGTACTGTTTCCTCATCAAATGAATACCCTTATTTACAGTTGAGGATTTACAACTAGGGAAGGTCTCAATGGTCTTCCTGAAAACCTAGCTTATTTCCTTATTCTGACAATCTTATGCAAATTCATTTACCTCTCCACATAACACAAGTGAGAATGTGTATGATATAAATATGAAGTATAGTTTTTTGATTGTTCAAATCAGAGCACATTTAATTCTGCTATTCATTGCCTGCATAATTTTCCCATGTAAAAAATCAGATACAATCAACTACCTATTCTTACTGGTGAAATATAGAATCAGGTATATCCCTGAAGTCTGCCTAGTAATCGCTATTCCATGATGGCTCACCTAAAACTCTAAGCTTGTGGAGGAAATAATATTTGTATATCTCATATTTTCAAAGTAAGATGCAAAAGATATTACTCTTCTTGGAAACCCTATGAACCACAATAGGCGCACCAGACAGATCCCAGTGAACCACTTTTTCCATTCCCAGATTCGCAGGTGACTTCAGTGGGTCCCGAGAAGAGAAACCATCTGGGACAAAGGTAGTCTGAGTCTGACATCTTTCACTAAATTTGGAGACTGTGTAAATATCTCAACCAGTTTCTGATGGCATTTCTTACCTAGAAATGGGAAGAATAATATCCCTGAAGTTTGGCCTTTAGTATTGTTATGGAATTTTAATCAGAATAAAATTATTATTGCAGCAGTAGATTACTGATAAATTTAACCTCAAGAAATACATAATGGCTTTTATTTAGTTACATGATATAGAGATCAAAGCATTTCTCATACCAGGGAAGTAGAGCATGGCATGACTTGATATCATAAATGTGGAATCCTGTACATGTCTCAGTCTATGATGGCAATTTGTCTTCCCTTTCTATTTCTCCCTCCTTTAAAATTTTCATTGTTTAAAATCTCCACAAGTTTTTGACACTAGAATATATTTAATTGATATTTGAGTATATAGTGACATATACTTTATAAAAGAAAAATAATAGGCTCATAGAAAGTTCATGCTGTAGAGACACACCAGTCCTGCTGTGCCTTGTCTTATGGGATATTCTGGAAAGGATATACTTGTATAAGGGCAAAATTAAATGTCCTGTCAGACAAATCCATAACTTCAGATCACAGGATATTTTAATCAAACAGTATGAAGCTAGACTATTAATAATAATAATAATATCTGAAATTTTCTCTGAACTTTCTATGTACACAGAGATGCTAAGAACTGGCCCCATATCACACAAGAGATAAGAAATAGAGCAGACAGAATGAATGTAATTTGTGAGTGTCTTATGCCCATATGCTAAGCTCCTCTTCACACTGTTTCCCTGCCCTTCACAAGGCTTAACACAGACGTCCAAGGGTCTTAACAAAACTTAGTTAAGGTAAATCATTTATCTGAGTTTGGACTCCTGAGAATGGAACCCAGCACCCTGACTGAGAAGGGCTACAGTACAAGCTGAAGGAAGAAGACACTTTAAGGATGATGGCAGCAGTGGCGAGAAAGAGATCTGCCTTAAATAATTATCTGCTGATCCTTCTCTGACCCTGGCATTCATCTCCGCTGTCCTTCCTGTGGCTGATGAAGCAAGGGGATGCAGTCATCTCTGAGAGACCCACTGGGAACCTCCAAAGGGAAGAGCACGGTGACCGGGGCGGTCACTGCCCGGAGTGGTCCGGCAGGTTGAACGACATGTTATGTTGGCAGGAGAGAATAGTGTGGCTGGTGCCCTGTGTCTGGATTTTGGGTGGCCAGATTCAAACTCTAATTCATGCATTTCACCCCATGGCAAGATATATTTAAATGCTGTGCTCCCTTGTTCATCTGTAAAATGACAATAATGTGCATTCCTCTTTTGTGGGGTGTGATTATGCAGGTAAAATGAAACAAGCTCTAGATAATGGCTAGCTCCTGGCATCTCAGGATGTTCTTAGGGAAGACTCGTTGTGCCATGCTTTCTGAATTTATCATCACCTCCACTTTATGACCTTTGAGTTCTTAGGGGACAGTTCAGACAGCCCTGTTTCCTGTTATAGTTGTAGTAATGCCTATGGGGTCTAGAATCAGGGTCGGAGGAAAGCAGAACTGTACTAGGAGTCCTTGGACTCCCTCCAGAACCAGGAACATTAACTTCACAGCACACAGAGGCGAAACTTTGCACACTGCTGCTCCACCAGCGGTCCATCCCCATCCCAGATGTCCTGCTTCTCCTGGCAATAAGGAAACAATGTTCCCCCAGTGCCCCCTCCACCCAGTCTCTCAGGGCACTCACTGGGCTGCGCTGTGACTCTGCCGCTGCATGACCAGGGAAGGCCAGTCTGCTGTCCCTCTCCTGCCCTGTGCGCAGTGACATCTGTGGCTGTGTCCTGAGGACTAGCAGGAAGACAGACTCAGGCTTGCCTCCTGAGGGAGATTACTACACTGGGAGGAGGATACTTGGGGACTGTCAACCTGAAAGTTTGGAGATACAGGCCGATTATTAATGCATGGCCTTGGGAGCCCCATGTGCAGGACTCATAATTAGCTAAATTGGTCCATGAGCTCTATTCCCTTAAGGCTTTGCAGTTTTGAGGAACTGTGGGAGGAAAATCAATGTATTTGGTCCAGCTCAATTACTTCTGAGTCCTACCCTTTCCCAGAGGCAAGTGTACTTGGCCCACTCCAGTCACACGTCCGAAACAGAAGCTGTTCCTGGAAAGCTTAGATTATTTTAACTTGCAAATTCTATGGCACTCTTGATTTACTGAAATGACACTGATGAAATATCAGGAATATTGCCAACTTTACTGTTAACATTTGCAAACCAGAACCTGTAAATATTCCTGTATTTAAACATTTTTATGTCTGCAAGGAGAGCTTCCTACTTTAATTTTTTTTTCATGTTTTTCTTTGGGATACATACAATAAAGTGCACAAATCTTAAGTGTACAGCTCAATGGATTTTAACGTGTGTATACACTCACGTAACTATCATCCAGATCAAGATATGAAACATTCTCTCTTGTTTTTCCCTATCATTGGTTTCATTTGTTGCTGATTTATATTGACATATTAGAAAACAAATTGTATATTGCTATTTTCTAACACTTTTTTTTCTAAGAGTATTTCTAGGTGTTTTTTTGAGTACAGTTATATTATCTGAAATTTATCATTGTGGTCTTTTTCCTTATTGCTATTTCTGTCCAAAAGCACAGGCTAACTCCCCCTGAACATTATGCATTATGTAACAGTGATAGAATGGCCATCTGAGTGTCTTCACACGCTATGATGAAAATGATTCAAAGGTTCTACCATTTAACCTGATACTGGTTGTTAGTATATGTATTTTGTTGTTTATATTACTGTTCTACTAAGATTTTCAATCTGGGTCGGTTTTAATTTACCAAAATGCCATTTTAACATCTCCAGAAATGAATATTTTGCTTTCCCCTATTATTATGACCACAACCTTTACTTATTGATGCTTTACTGTGTGCTGAACACTGTCCCAAGCATTTTACATATATTTAGTCTCCTCATGACAGTAACCCCATAAAGGAATATAATTATGATCTCAATAATATTGGACAGAGGTGAGCAAAATTTTCCTACAAAGAGCCAGATAGCAAATAATTTAGGCTGTATAGGCCACCACACATCCTTTGTTATAACTACTCAGTTCCATCGTGATAGCACAAAAGTAGCCCCAGATAACAGGTACATGAATGAGCAAGTCTGTGTTCCAATAAAATTTTATTTATGCAAACAGTTAACAGTCTACTTTTGTCTTACAGATCATAGGTTGGAATAAATTTATAAGTTAGGTACCCAGATCCACAGCTTGAACTTGTCCAGGATTACAAAGATAGAAATGGAAGTTCAGTTTTGAATTGTTGGAGTTCTTATTTTAAATAAAACTATGTATGTAGAAGTTATAATGATGGTGACCACATTTGGTGTGAACTTAGCATGTGACCGAAGTTTTATCACATTAGGTGATCCCCACCGTGTGCTAACGATGTAACCCTCATCAGCTGAGCTCCCTTGTGCCTCTGTTTCCGCATGTCTATGATGTTAATAAGCGTTTGCCTCATAAAGTTTTTATGATCAAGTAAGTGAATATATGGAAGTTACGACTTAAAACAATGAATGACAGAGAAAGAAAGCTCATTAAATATTAAATAGTGTTTCCTTCTGTCTCTTCTCTTTTGTCATAAAACCAAGCAAACCCTTCCCTTAGAGCATCTCTGAAACTAATTTTGGTCCTTTAAACACTTCTCAGTCTAAAAAACTGGGAGAGTGAAGGAGGAATTTATGATTGCACAGAAACGATGTGGTCCTGCCCCAAGCAGCCACACCTGTAGCGCTTTCTTTATGAATCTTTGATGGTACTGGATGGCTTTGATTTGATTTATGGCCAGGGATAATATAACTGCCTTAAATGAAAACAAAAATTTTCTGACTCCTTGTCTGTTTTTAACTCCCTTATGTGTCTGGGGTAATGCCAGGGTGCTAGTTATGATGCCTAACTGCACCAATGAGTTTTGAGTCTCTGCTTGCATTTGACTACCTGACATTCGACTGGCCCAAACAAGTCACTCGACATAAAGCAAGAACACACGGGTGAAAAAATGGTAAAATTAATCTAAAATATGTGAATGAAGGCTATGGTCCTCAGACCATGACATGAGACCATTATAGAGACGAAAGCAACAATTAACACAGGGATCCCATTTGAGCATTCCAAAATTGCAGGGTCATATATGTCTAGAGACTTTGCTCACCGGACACTGAGAAATTTTGCTGTTCCCTAGGTGGTGAAAATGAAGACATTCCAGCTTATTATGGCTCAGGGTTTCCCTTGGATCTCAGTAGAGATGGAGGCTGCCATGGAAATGGGCTAGCTGTACACCATGCTCTCTCAAGTTTAGCACCACTGGCATCTGGGCCACAGAGCTCCTTGTTGTGGGCGCTGTCTGGTGCATTCCCAGAATTCCTGGTCTCCTTCCAATAGATACCATCAGGCCCCCTAACCCCAACTGTGACATTCAAAAATGTCTCCAGACATTGCCAATGTCACCTAGTGGGTAAAATTCCTCCTGGTTAAAAACCACTGCTGTGCACACTGTCTTAAAGAGCCTTTTATCTTGTCCAGAGCAGAAGACAAGTGTTGCTATACTCAACTCCACATTAATATTGGGAGTAGAATACCATATTCCTACATTGCATTCCATGTATGAAGTTACAGGAACTTTGAGAAACTTCACAGAATATAGGTACAATTATGTGTGCCTGCATTGTGCATGTATGGACCTTCTGATTCTCCAAGTGCCAGTGACTCAGAACCGCTATTGTTTTACTCAGGCTTTGTGTGCGAAATTTAGAGGAACAAATACTGGACCCAAAGGGTTGGGAAGTGTCACAGGTGGTTTTGGGTTCTTAAAGTTTAGCACATGTAATTTTCACAAAATACCCCAATGTTGAAATTCCTGGAACACCCAGGGGCATCTGTGCCTTGAGGCATTTCCCCTGCTGCTGCTCTGCCAGTGCTGCACTTGCCCAATATTCACCTTCTTTCCCTTTCTAATAATCATCAGGCTTTAGTTTAAATCTTTTCTCCATTTCTGAGGCACCCGATTTAAAATTATTCTCTCTCAGGTCTTCTCCATCCACCCCCCAGTGTATTTTTCTTAGAGCACTTGTTATTTTACTGACTACTGTTTTCCCTTGAATTTGAATCCCATGTGCACAGTGAGTGTTGTCTGGCTTCTTCATGCCTCTGTCCTCAGCACCTGGAACGCCTGGATACAGGAGGCAGTTGGGTTGGATCTTTCCCTTTGTGCTCGACACTCACATCTCTACTTATTGATTTGTATCTTTTTTGAATGACAGAAAATTCTTGGAATATCAAAATAAAAACCAATACCTACCTGTTCATGATTTTTTTTAAATGAGAAATATAAAAAAGAGCACAGCTTCTCACACAGCTTGGATGGATCTCAAGGGGATTATGATACATGTGAAAGTCTACCTCAGATTACACACTGCATGATACCATTTACATCACATTCTTGTGATAACAAAATTAAAGAGGAGGACAGACTAATGGCTGCTGCGGTTGGTGGTGTAGAGATGTGTGTCTGAATTCAAATGAGTAGCCTACAAGAGCTATTTTGTGGTTATCGAGCAGTTCTGTACCACATGGCAGTGGTTCCATTAATCTACACATGCGCTAAAACTGCAGACACACACATGTGCACACTCATGTAAAGCTGGTGAAATCTGAGTAAAATTTGTAGATTTACACAGGTGGAAACCAGGTAATGGATTGCATGTTCTTCCTTGTGCATATTTTTTCTACAGCCTATTGTGAATCTATAATTATTCCACAATAAAATGTTTAAACACAGAAACACCAAAAGGTCCAGAAAGTTTAGTGGCTTTTCTAAGGTCAGAGAGATAACAAGTCAAAAAATGAAGACTGGAAATCAGGTGTCTTGATTCCCAGTCTTCTCTTCATTCCACCAAGGAAACCCTTGTGACTTTAACAGTCACATAAAAAGTTTTTCCGCACATATCTCAAATGCACTGCTACTGATAATGTTAATAGTAGCAAGTTCTGATTGGATGGGTTTATAGGCCAACTGGACATAGTAAAAGACAGGCAATTATATAAGCATCTGACTCAAATACCTAGAAAAATAGGAGAAAATAAACCCAAATACAAGAGAAAAAATTCTTTTAATCTACTAATTTAAAATTAGAAAGCAGAATAAACTGAAAGTTGGTTGTTCAAGTAAATTAATATATCTAACATCCCTTACAAAGAAGGAAGAGAACACATAAATTACCAATATCAGGAATAAAAAGGGTATGTAGTTGGTTTTCAAATATTAAAAAGAAATTGTAAGATATCATGAACTTTATGGCAACAAATTTGAAAAGTTACGGAACAAACACATACAACTTAGCAAACTAACAGAAGCACAAATAGAAAATTTGAATAGAGTTTTGTCTACTTATATGTCTGCTATAATTCACCTGTGAATCTGTCTTACAAAAGCTTCCTGTAAAGAAAACCCAAAGAAAAATTCACTGGTGAATTATTCCAAACATAACAGAAATAGATAGTTCAATTTTTATACAAAGTCTTTCAGAAGTATTTCCAACTCCTCCTAAGAGACAGCATAAACCTAATTTAAAAAACAACAAACAAGTACAATAAAAGACAAACTTCTCATGAACACAGACATGGAAATAATTTTTTTATGTTAGCATAATGAAACTAGCAAGAGGCAAAGGCAAATAAACTCATACATATCATGTCCAAGGGTGGTTCATTCCAGGAACACAGGATTCTTTACCAATTTAAAATCGAGGATTGTAGTAACTAACCACATTAACAGACTAAAGGATTTTTTTTCTTTTAAGATCCTGATACATGCATAACACAGAGACGACAAGTAATGATTATATAGCATCTGACTACACTGGTGGACAGTGACTGTAATGGGGTATGTGGGGGAGACTTGATAGTAGGGGGAGTCTAGTAACCATAATGCTGTTCATGTAGTTGTACATTAACGATACCAAAACAAACAAACAAACAAACAAATAAATAAATAAATAAATAAGGTCCTGATACATGCAGAAAAGGCATTGGATAAATTCAATCTCTCTACGTGATAAAAAAAATTGGCAACCTGGAATTGAATGTAATTCCTTTCACTTAATACAGATTATTTATGAAAAACTTACAGCTATTATTATACTTAATGGTAGAATACAGAACTCTTTCCTCTAAATAAGGAAGAGGGCAAAGACGCTCATTCACTTCATTTATATTCATCACAGTAAAGCAATGAGGCAAGAAAAGTAACAGTGTAGAAACCAAGCAAGACTTTATTTGTATTGACAGGACTGTATACACAGAAAATCCAAAATAATTCCATTGAATAAATAATTGGATTTACAAATGTCCCTGGTTAAAAGATGTACAATGTACAAAGAGAATTGCAATTATATGTGCTAAACTAAAAATAAAAAGAAATTTAGAAAGCAAAACACACAACACACCCAGAAATAAATAAATGTATTCAATCTCTATGATTAAGATTACAAAACACTGTTAAGAGAATTTAAAGATGGCCCAGGTAAATGGACAGCTGCATTATTATAACATGGAAGACTCAACAGCACAAACAAGTCAATTTTATTCAGGCTTGTCTATAAAGTTAATGCATTTCCAAGCATAGTCTGAGATTTATTTGTGAAAATTGATATGAGATTCTAAAATCAGCATTTCAGAAACAAATTGGAGATAAAGACGGTAAGGCAATCTTGGATTAAAAAGTTGGAAGTCTCCACTATCAGATCTCCAAAACCCTACAGATCAAAATCACGCCTGAGCAGCCACCTTGAGAACTCAAGAAATGTTAACAGCATCTAACCTTTCTGACCTTTCTGAAAAGATTTCTAGAACTGTTTAGCTTTGGGTGAATTCGCAGACTTCATAGTTCCCTCCCATTGCTAAGTAAGCACAAGTGACAGTATTATTACCTCTATTTCTATATCCCACATGCCTACTGCTGCCCCTCACCTCTCTACACATCACAATGGCCAGGACTCTATGTTCCCACTGGTGCAGACTCTGGTTTCTGGGTGAGCATGGCAGCCAGGCCTAAACATTCCTCTGGCCACAGGGATTGGATTCTGGTTGACAACTAAGCCAGTCACATTCAACTATAATAATATTGGAATTGTTCAAACAGACCACTGCTCTCTTCCCCCTGAGACTTCAACATGAAAGAGAGCAGCCTGGATCTGGGGTCCACTGTAAGGAGAAATATCCTGCCAGGAAAAAGAGCTAATGCAGCAAGAGGCTCAGCCAAGACATGCAGATACATTTCAGCCTCAGGACCCGGCCATCCCTGAAGCTAATGAGATCCAAGGACTTTTTAATACTCAAACCAGCAAATTCATTTTAGATTACAACTGAAGAATAAAAAGACGAGCCAAAGACTAGGAAAGGTTATCTGCAATATATGTATATATAATATACATAGTATTTTATGTATATATATAAAACATATAACATTTTATATCTATATGTATACATATGTAACTACTACATGCATACAATAAAGGACACATAACAGAAGGAAGCACTTCAAATAAAAAAGAACCAAAAATGTGTGAAATGCTTCAATAGGAGCCCTCTTATAAGTAAATATCCAAGGATCCAACAGGCACATAAAAAAGTATTAACATCATTATGTATCAGATAAATGCAGACTAAAACCCAAAATAAGATATTAGCATATCCTCTGTTCAATGGCTAAAATTAGGTGTTTGCCAGGTATGTGGAACAACTGGAAATTTCATACATTGCTTTTGGGATTATAGGTGGAATTAACTTGTTTGAAAAACTGGAATACTTACCAAACTAAACAGAGTCTCCCCTATGATTCAGTCATCTCCTTCCTACATACAAAACAGATGCCAAGAGAATTAAGTGTTACATCTGTTGAAAGAGGAATTAAAAGGCAAAATAGACATTATGTATGGTGAGAAAAGAAAGGAAACAGATTAACTGTACAGACTATATTTTGATATCTGTATGAAAATAAAAAATAATCAAACAATATTGTAACAAAAGCCAAAGTTGTGGTTGCTTCTGTGCCACAGTTCTTGAGAAAGCAGATGAATGAACTTCCTGGAGTCCTGGAAAAGTACTTATCAGGGTGTGTACATATGTGACATTCCATCGAGTTGCACACTATAACAATAAGTGAACTTCATGCATGTTGCATGCATACTGTACACATGCATAGTGTATGTAAGCCTTAATAAAACTTTAAAAAGTGATTAAGGGAAAGTGGTACAAGTGTATTTTTAGACAAAAAGAGAAAATATAACAGAAAAAACAAAGTCCAGCTAAGTATACCTGAAGCAGCACAAACCAACTAACTTTCATCTTACATGAAAAGTAGTCAAAACTTGTTTGAAGGTGTCAAATATAAATATTTCCCCACTGAAACAGGATGACACCTGTCTGATGCTTACTTCAATGATACCTAATTTCTCTCACTGTTCACAGCTCCTCCTCCTTTTGAGATCACAGTACACTTGCCCAGATATCTTTCCCCTTGAGCAGAGTGACATGATGAGACTGTACTATGTCGATGACAACAATCCTGGCCCAAACTGGGGTCAACTCTACAGAGTCACTTGATTTGACAAAGACATGTTAATACCAAACGACAGTGTTAGAACTTGCCAGAAATTCTAAGAAGCTGTGTATGGCTGTGATGGAGAAACTCAAGGCTATGCCTGTGTAGTTGCTGCCTCTGGGGGAACTGAAGTCAAGCACTTAATGTGCTCTTTTCAGTCAGTATTGACTGGTGGGTCTAATAATCAGGAAAACAAGCTGGAGACTGGAGTCCACAGGCCCCTAAGCATCTTTCTCCCTGTCTCATGACCCCACTAAACTAAGAATGGCTTCCTTTCCTCTGCCTTCCAATCCCTCTGCAAACTATTGTTTCAGACAAGGCTAATCTGGAATTGGATAAGGAAACGATCCTGGGAAATGCAGTGTCCCACGTTCAAATTAACACACAAAAGAGGCCAACCAACTTTACTTCTACCTTTCCCATCACAAGGCCTCTTTTAAACTCAGGGAAACATCCAGCCCACTTACTAGCCATGAGAAAGGACAAAGAACAAAAAACTGATGACCCCAGGGAGGTCCTCTGAGTAATAAAAGGGGGGAAAATATTAGGCAATTTGCAGTATCTGCTATCTGGCAGATGAAATTACCAACTACCAAATGAAATGAAATCACCAACTACTAGAGAAATAACAAATAGCAAAATGTCTGCACTACAAATACTACACACCTATTAAACAATGAGTTAAATAGAAACAAAAAGACTACTCCTGCCTACATATGAAAAACTGTACTTCAAATCAACCAGAGGTCCAAAAGTGTCCACTGTTCTGGGAACTACACTTATATCTGAACCAAAATAAGTACCTCATAATTAACCATATATGGCTAGAGCTGAAAAGGTATTAGAGAGAAATATATCACCTTAAATATATTAGAAAAAAAGCACTGAAAATCAATGAGCCAGCAGCCCACTTTAAGGGTGGACTTACATGTACACTAAGGTGGGAGGAACTAATAAAGGCTTTGCCACATTCCTTACATTCATAAGGCTTCTCTCCACTCTGAGTTCTTAGGTGTTCAGTGAGGGAGGAGGAGAAACTGAAGGCCTTCCCGCATTCCTTACATTCATACTGTATCTTTCCAGTGTGATCTCTCATGTGTACACTGAAGGACAAAGGACAACTGAAGGCTTTTCTGCATTCTTTACATTCATAGGGTTTCTCCCTACTTTGATTTTTCACATGCGAATTAAAGGGGTGGGAAGATAGAAGGCTTTTCCACATTCCAGACATTCATATGGCTTCTCTCCAGTATGTTTCCTCATATGTATACTTAAGGAGGAGGGACAGTTGTAGGCTTTCCCACATTCCTTACATTTATAGGGTTTCTCTCCCGTATGTGTTCTGACATGGATGGTGAGTTTTGAGGACTCACTGAAGGCCTTCCCACACTCTTTGCATTTGTAAGGCTTCTCTCTATTATGACTTCGTATATGTATTATAAGTTTAGAGGAAGAACTGAAGGCTTTCCCACACTCCGTACATTCATATGGATTATCTCCAATATGAATTCTTCTGTGTTTTGAGAGTGAAGAGGAACAACTGAAGCCCTTCCCACACTCCTTACATTCATAAGGCTTATCTCCACTATGAATTATTTTGTGTTCTGTGAGGGACGAAGAATAGCTGAAGGTTGTCCCACATTCCTTACTTTCATATTTTGTCTTTCCAGAGTGAATCTTCATATGCGCCCTAAAGAATGAAGAACAACTGAAGACTTTTGTATGTTCCTTACATTCATACGGTTTCTCTTCAGTGGCAGTTTTCACATGCTTCTTAAAATAAGCGAGAAAGTGGAATGCTTTCCCGCATTCCTTTCACTGATAGGTTTTGTTCCTGTGTGAGACTTGATGTGATTCTTAAAGGGATAGACAATCTGTGAAAGCCTTTTTACATTCACAGAATTCATAGGATTTTACATCAATGGTTCTCTTCAGTATATTAAGATGTGAAATTTGGCTGAAGGTTTGTCCACATTGATTTTCTTCATTACATTCATAGATGTTCTCCTCCTCATGACTTGTTTTAAAAATGAAAAGCATATTATGAGTAATAAATTTTTACCATTTTCACTGATTACATACATTGTCTGCCCTGTCAAGATATAAAATCAAAGCTCTCAAAGAAGTCTGTACAATATCCAATGTTATCTTGAGTTTTTGACTTACAGGATTGTTCTGATAATAGATACAGGAGTTCCATGTAGCTGAAATACCTTTAGGAAAAGAAAAAAAGTGTGGGAATAAATAACAACCAATAGCCATGAACAAACTAATAAAGTTCTGTTTGCTTTTTCTTGTGACTTCTTTTGTGTATGAAGTTTTCAGAGCCCCAGCCAGAGAAACTAAGATGGGTAAAGGAAATAGCTATTTTCCTCCCATGCATTGTGTTATGAAGTTGCTGTACGAAATCAAATTAAATAACAAATATGAAGGGGTTGGACAGTAGTTCTCAATGCTGGTGGATCATTATAATTAGCTGTTGGTCTTTAACAGTTTACAGATGTGTTGGCCACAATCTAGAACCAATCAAATCAGAATCTCCACACATCATATTCTATCATTTAACAAGGTCAGAATAGAAAACCATTGCCCTGAATATCTCTAGGAACTTAATAAATGCTCCATTAATATTACCTATTATAATTATGATCATTATAACCATGTCATACTAAATTCATGTTTAATAACACTAGCTTCAGATCTCATATTTTTTTACCAATAAAACCTGAGTTTTTCTTGCTATACCTTCATGATCCTATTTCTCTGTACTTCAATGGCCAAAAAGCAGACACTATCATGAATTTGATGGATTTGATTTCCATTTGGCATTCCATAATATTACTAGATATTCCAAATATTCTATAATGTATTCCATATATGTATATATGTATTCCATTATATATACACATATATTATTACACAACATATTCCATGAAGTTCCAAATATTAACTCATGGACCCATGGTTTTCCTGAAAGTTTACCAAAATATTATCATACTACACATGTGGTTTCCTGAGATGGTCCTATTTACCACAGTATCGTGGTTTGATATTGTCTCTGCCAAGCACACATACTTCAAACATTGTAAATGATGCCTGCTCTTACCTGAGGGCTGGACCTCATTTTCATTTTCCATCTCTAACAACTCTCTTAATACAATGTTTGTGCCTATCTCGGTAACACAAGTAAGAATTTCTATAAGATACATTCAGGATAGATGTTTCAGTTGAAAAACCAGTTACATTAAATTTTACTACTAATTGCCTACATTTTTTTCTCAAAGGAAAAAACAGAAATAATCAAATAATTATTTTAATGTCAAGATATACACCAGAAAAATCCCTGAAGTCTGTCTAGCTATGGACTTCCCACGATAGAACCACTTGAAAATTCCCATCTTTTACAGGGAATATTATTTCAATAGCTCAGATTTACAAAACGGTCTACAAAGTACATTAGTATTCATAGGAAACCATATGGCTCACAACATTCAGGTGATAAAGACCTCTGTGAGCCATGTGGCCCATTCCTTTAATTCACATATGAACTCCCCAAATCCTGAGAAGGAATGAATGGTTTTACCTCCATCTGCTCATCTAGGAGTAAAGCAGGTTTCAAAAGAACGTAATTCAGCTTTGGTGGAGGGCACAGATCCCCCAGATGGGAATCAGGAGACGTTTGGCAGAGTCCTTGATCTTTCATATACTAAATACGAAGTGTGTTTAACTCTCAGCCTCCCTGATCTGATTGGTGTCCTTTCCTGAGAATCAGGGAAGCTAAGTCCCAGCTCTAGGACATGGGCAACACACAACTGAGGTTAGCACTTGATCAATATTCACTCATCATTTTTAAATCATAATTTGGATCATCGTTAGGACAGTGGACTTAGTGGATGACGTGCAATCCCAAGAAAGGTTTCATGGCCTTTTATTCTGTTATGTGCTAGAGAATTACAAGTCTATCATGTCCCGGGGAATTTCTTCCTGGTATTAGCAGAAATCATAAAATGTACCTCAACCTATACAAAAATATTTATTTGTCTTTATCTTTCCTTTGTCTTTTATTCAATTTCATGGAGATTTTTCTCCACAGTTTTTTACAGTTAAGACTCTACTAAATGGAAAACAATGGGCCCTTGGAAAATTTGGGGCCTGGATACAAACACTGTTTTGTCGTTTATCTTGCACTGCAGAACGACACTGGAAGGAAGGAGATTAAATGCAGAAGGTATCCAGTGTGCAGAAAACATAGGGCATGTGCTCTGTTTCTGAGAACCATGGAATAATCTATTGAATATTTAACAGAAATTGTTGTTCTCAGAGCCTACATTGTGCCAAGCAAAGTGCAGGCTCTGAGGAGTCAGGAATGAATGAGATTCACTTGTTTCCCACCAGGTGCTCAGAATCGACTTGCATAAGGACAAAAATAAAATGTACTCTCAGGAAATCTTCTGCATACGTGGATGTTTTATTGCCCTGGTCTAGCTGGGATTAACACATAATCTACAGGCACACACCTGATCATCTACATTTGCTCTCTTACAACACTAAACTATGTTTTCTACCTTTATCTAGTATCTACCTACCACTTCAGCATTTTATTAAAAATAATAATAATAAAGAGAGAAATGTGGTATCCACATATAAATCAAGTATAAAAACCAAATGAGTATTCATATTTGAACTGACTGTTTAGAGTTCATAATGCATGAGCAAAACCGAAAGTTTCTGTGATGACTGCCCTTGTACTGTTCACTATGTAACTTATTCATTATGTAAGAATTTGTTCTACATGTAAGAACTTGTTTGTTATGCCTCAGAAGATTGGAGACTGACAAAAATTAGGCTTGGGGTGGATTAATGATTGTGCATTGAGCATTGACTCCCCTATACAGAATTTTATTGTCGTTAACAACCATTTGATCAATAAATATGAGAGATGCCCTCACAAAAAAAAAAAAAAAAAAAAGGACAGACTTCCAATGGTAAAATAAATAAGTAAGCGGGATGTAATGTATAGCATAAGGAATATAGTCAAGATATTGTAACAGCTTGGTAGGGTGATAGCTGGAACCTAGAATTATGTATATAAATGTTCTACCACTGTGTTGTACACTTGAAACTAATGTAATGTAATACTGTGCGTCAACTACCCTTCAATAAAAAATAATTATTTAAAAAAAAAAATGTACTCTCAGAATCAAGAGAAACCAGGTCTAGAGATGACAGGATAACTGAGCTGGGTATCCGGTGCATAGCCTTGATAATAATAAAAGTGTCTAATTTAATTTTCTCTTACTCTACTCATCCATCATGTATATTATCCCAGACCCAGGATCCATTATGTTGAAATCTTATTCCAAGGAGTTGTGTCCACTAGACAGCAAATGAGAACACTGAGGGTCAGAGATACTAAAATCTTCCCCGGCGTCACACAGGTAACAAATAGGACAGGATAGATTCAGAATTAAACACTGGGTCTCTGACCCATACACTGAAACTGTTCACTATTTAGCAATGAGAGTCTAAGCAGACACCCAGAGTCTGTGAGCTCCCTGAGGTTACTGGGGAGCCGTGTCCTGGTGGGAAGGGGGCCAAACCCTCGGCCTTTAGGTCTCCCTCAGAGCGACAGGGGATAAGGCACAGAATGCAGGCAGGAGTGGCCTTGGCAGCAAAATCAAAGAGCAGGGACAGGAGAGAGGTCTGGCCTGCATTCTTAGGGCAGCACTCTGGGATTCTGCCTGTACCCTCAGCTGTAACTGCTGCCGCTGGCTCGGCAGAGGCAACTCCCTACTCTGCACTGTGGTTCGTCAGGAGCCAACGGATAGAGCGCAGTGACCAGTGGGTCTCTGACTGGAATGCCATGGAGAGAAGTGCCAGCATGGGCTGGGAGGAGAGACGTGTCTAGGCGCCCTGTGAATGGATGGTCTCCTTCCTGCTATGACGGGTGGGACTGGGGAATTCCTGTGATGGCAGGACCAGAAGGGCGAGTGGCAAAGCTGTGAATAATAGCTTTCGGGTCCCCCAGAACCAAGAACATGAACTAGAATGTTAGCCAAGAACGTGAGCTGAGCTCTGCATATGGGTGCCTCCCATCTATTTGTCCTGAATATCCTGCTTATCTTCTTGGTGTAAAACCAATACTCCTGACGTTCCCTCCTCCCTCCACTGTCTCCATGGGACCCACCGGACTGTCCTGTGTCTTTGCAGGGGTGTCACCAAGGAATGACCATCCCCTGCCCCTGTCCTGCCTGGCACGGGCTGATGGTTCAGGCTCTGTCCTCGGGACCGGCAGGAAGGCAGAGTCAGCCGTGGGCCTCCTGATGCCGACAGCGGTTCTGGGAGAGGACAGAGCTGCAAAGCCCCTGAACCTGGGCTAAAACGGGAAAGGGCTGGAGGCACAGGCAGATTACTTACTCTTATACAGAATCGGGAATTCAGTGCACAGAGCTCCTAGTTAGCCAGACGGGTCCATGTTCCCCCGTCTCTGATGACTTGGTATTATTAGAGGAGGAGGAAAAGGGAATGTATTCGGAAGTGCGGACTCTCCTGTTTTCAGAAGCAAGCTCCCCTGTGCTACTACTGGCGTCCACCTCACAGACATTTTTAATTTATACAACTTTTCTTTGTCAGTTAGAAGAAGCAATGGCCGACTTATATGTCTGCAAATTCATTGAATTGATCATGCTATCTGGGGAGAATTATGTCTCTTATACCAAGAATCTCATACAGTTTCCACTTTCCCTGTTAAGATTTATGTCTCTAAGGAGAACCTCCCATTTTTCTCTCTGTAGTCCTGCTTTTGGGTTATGGATGGTATGTTTTTTGCTATCTTGAATGAAAACCAAAGTTTTAATCTTTCTGCATGCATGTTTTACATGAAATAATAGTCTACTTCATTGTATTTCCAAATGAAATATTTGCTTAAATATTATAGTGGGTTCCACAGATGTCTGAAGTCTCAATGGAGGCTGCTGTCCTTTCAGGGCATGACTAACAGGGGATCTGATGCCAAACTCAGTCCTCTGGCAAGGCCAGGATTCAGTGCTACTTGGGTAGTTGGCTTTGAGCATCTTTTAGTTCCCTGCCATGTGGGCTTCCCCACTGGTCGCTGAAAATGTGGTGGCTGTCTTCTAGCAGAGTGAGCAGGTGGCAGAGGAGAAGAGGCTGGCAAGTTGGGAGTTTGAGTCCATGTACACATTAATGTTGGAGCATGACCCAGATATTTTTGGCATTTTACTCATAGCGTGCAAATCACAAGATCCAGCTCATTGAGAGATGGTATGCACAAGTCATGAATACAGAAGGCAGGGGATGTCAGGAGCAGTTTGAAAGCTGCCCACTCTCAAAATCTCCCCCTATCCAGGATTCGGGCTCTATGCCCAAGACTGGAGATGTCTCTCTGGCTACCATAGTCTCCAACTCTTTATATCAGCATCTTCTCAGCAAAACTTTGCTGTGGAAGAACTGGCACATGGAAGAACTTACACTGTTTTGATTGTTTCTGAAGATCCCACCCTGTTTCTCTTGGCCATGTGGTCAGAAGTCTCTCTGGCTTCTCCTACACCAGCAGGAGCCTTCCACTGATGTAAAGGTGAACTGCAGTCGTTCCATGTTGAAGGTCATTCAGCAAATATGCTTAGAGGCTTCTGATTTCTGCTCAACTAGAAAGGGCACATCTCTCTCCAAATGCATTGTCTTTAGAACCACTGTTCTGGAACACTTGAATGAAATGTGCTTTGGGCTTCAACAGTAGACTAGAGTGGGATGTATGGGATTGAGGACCTGGTGCATCTTTCTTAATCTCAGCTCTGCAGCCTGACTGTGCCAGAGTTCTTGTGATGAGGAACTCAGAGATTGATTTCTTATTTACTGATCATGAGGAAAACTTGAATATATAATCAATTACTTTGGAAATCCACTAGAGGCTGTGGTGATCATTTCTTGAAATACACAAATAATGAATCACTATGTTGTACACCATAGGCAAATAACAGGCATCATCATGATCATTTTGTGATATACACAAGTATAGAATCATGTTGCTGTACACCAGAAATGAATGTTCTGTGTCAATTATATCTCAGTGATACAAAAGAGGAAATTCACACAGAGCCAAAATTTAAACCACACACAGACACAATAAAGACCCAGCTCCAGGAAATAGTGATCACAACGAAAGCTAAGAGTTATAGGGGAAAGGGTGGGTTAGAGAACTTTGGTGAGAAGAGGAATCAGCCATTGTGCGCCATCTTGAGGTCTGCGTCTATAAGAATGGGCGGCTGCCCAGACCCCTGTTTACCTCTGCTGTTGCTCTTTCACAACAAATATCCATGGACAGATACAGTACCTCTGAAGGCATTAAGGTGAATCTGTCTTAAGCCTGGGCCCATAAACTGGATAATGCTACTGCCAGCAAGGAGGAGGCCCCTGACTGTGAAGACACTGACTGGGGGAAGAAATTAATAAATATGGACAGGATAGAGAAGACCTGCCTTGAAGTATATCCAGTGGAATAGAGAGAAGGAAGAGAGACACAGTGAGGGAGAAACCAAGGAAAAGGAGGGAGAGAAGTTGGAATGAAAGGGGAAAAGAAACCAGGCTGTAGCAGAGGAAACAAGAAGCTGCAGCAGAAGTCCACATTTGACCCAATCAGATCTCCAAACTTCACTAAAAGGTTTGTACAAAAATTAATGTAAAAGGATCCTATTGGCTTTTCCATCTCCACAACATAGGTTCTGAATTAACTTTACCATCTGCTGAAAGGCTCCAGTGCACATACCTTTCAGTTTCAAAATAGCCCAGTTTCAACAGGAATGTAAATATTCTCCCTATCTTATCATGATGTTCTCAAGAACATTAAGGGGCAAAATTTCAAATATATCCTCATCTCAAACAAGGATTGAGATTGAACAAACAGAAAAAATTTAATAGAAGAATAAAGAAGCAATATGTACCAAGAAAGAGGGAGCTCTGTTTATTTTGCAATGATAGAAGGGAAACAGCTCCTGCCCAGACACCTGGGTGATGCATGAGGACAGTGAGAAGGGTGGACTGATGGACGACTGCACGTCATCCTGGAGTGGCTGTGATTTCAGTGGTAAATCCGGAACCATCTCCCAATTCCATCGGTTACACTAAGAGGAATAATTTTTTGAACAAAAGGCAGATACCTAGATGACTACATATAGACTATGTGCCTGGAGACTCAGAATTTCTTGTTGTGTATGTTGGATTTTGCTGCATTTTCCAGTCCTATGAACCTAAAAGGATAAAACATATTGAGATCAGGCTGCTCTGCTCATAATCCTCTGCAGCACCCTCTTGATGTCCCTGTTCCTCAGGCTGTAGATGAAGGGGTTCAGCATGTGGGTGACCACCGTGTACATGACCGAGGCTGCCACACCCTTCCTGGGGGAGGGGGACACAGATGAGCTGAGGTAGACCCCAAGGCCTGTGCCATAAAACAGGCAAACCATGGCCAGTTGAGAGCCGCAGGTGGAGAGGGATTTGGACTTCCCCCTGCCGAGGGGACTCTCAGAATGGAGGAGACAATTCGAGTATAAGAGTAAAGGATCCCCGAGACTGGGATGCCACCAAAGACAGCACTAACAGAATAGTTTAATATGTTACCACTGGGTGTGTCAGAGCAGGCGAGGCAGATAAGCTGAGGAGCATACAGAAGAAATGAGGGATTTCCACATGTGTGCAGAAGGTAAGTTGGGACACCATCAAGCCATGATTCAGGGAGTCTGAAAGGCTGATGACAAATGACACCATGATCAGCAGGCCACAGAGGCAGAGCCTCATGATGCCCGGGTAGTGCAGGGGGTGGCAGATGGCCACGAACTGGTCGTAAGCCATCACAGCCAGGAGTAGGTTGTCCATACACGCAAAAAGAAAAAAAAAGGACACCTGAGTGAGGCAGCCTTCATAGGAGATGGACTCGCTGTGGGTCTGGATGTTCACCAGCATCTTGGGGATGGTGGCAGTGCTGAAACCAGTGTCAGCCAGGGACAGACTAGAGAAGAAGAAGTACATGGGTGTGTGGAGGTGGGGGTCAGAGCTGACAGCCAGGATGATGAGCAGGTTCCCCAGGACGGTGAAATGGTACAGGGACAGGAACAGCCCGAAGAGGAGGGGCTGCAGCTCTGGATCCTCTGAGAGGCCCAGGAGGAGGAATTCTGAGACACCTGTTAGATTCTGAGGTTCCATGTAGGTGGGGCACCTGTTGAAAAAGAAAATATAGTTTGAATAAACAAAACAGGAATACATGCACCGAGCTAATTTTATATTGTTTATATTTTGTATAAAATATATATATTACTTAAAGTTTGCAATATATATTTATAAATATATATTGTAATAGATATTAATATTAACATACATTGTGTATTATGTGAAAAAATGTGTAATAAATATTTTTAATTGGTGAAAGGAATTTAGTTTTTTGAATTTTCTTTTTTTAATTGAAAGATAGTTGATACAAAATACTATATTGGTTTCAGGTGGACAACATAGTGATTAGACAATTCTATACTAGATGCATACCATCGTAAGCGTGATCACCATCTGTCAACATACAAAGATATTATGATATTATCGCCTATATACTGTATGCAGTACATTTATCCTTGTGACTAATTTAGTTTATAATTGGAAGTTTGTCCCTCATTTTCTCCCACACCTCTTTCGCCTGTCTCCCCTCTTCAGCCCCACTAGTTTGTTCTCTGTTTTTATGACTCTATTTCTGTTCTGCTTACATTTTACATTCTACATTTAAGTGGTATCATTTCACATAGCACAATCACTTATTTCACGTAGCACAACACTCTAGGTCAATCCATGCTGTTGCAAAAGGCAAGTTTTCACTCTTTCTATGGCTGAATAATATCTCATTGTGTATATATAGGCAGTAAACGGGAATATTAGCATTACCAATTTTTTGTCTGGATATGGGGGAAAAATACAAGAATAAACAAACAGTATTCCATCAGACTAAAAAGATGTTTTCCAACAACGGAAAACATCAACAAAACAAAAAAGCAATCTACTCAATGGAGAATATACTTGCAAATGACACATCTGATAAGGGGTTAATGTCCAAAATATATAAAGAACTCACACACCTCAATACCAAAAAATATCTGATTGAAAAATGGTCAGAGGACCTGAAGAGACATTTTTCCAAAGTGGATATGCAACTGGCAAGCAGGCATGTGAAAGCATGCTCAACATCACTAATCATCAGTGTGTATATATTAGATTCAAGAAATTCACAAGTAAAATATTCACACTTGAGGACAACACACCCAGGTACCTTCAGCAATATTTATCATTTGCAAGCTCTTTTTAAAACTCATTGCTTCTTGATATCTGTGTTGTTTATCTGTTTCTGAAATTAACACAGTAAAATATCAGCCCCTGATTCTAAAAAAAAAATATAGAGTAATAAATGTCTCTCTCTTTAACAAAAAAACTGACTCCAATTAAAGTACATTAACAAGCCCTCACATGTACTTTATCTTATCCAAAGGAAACAGAAGAAACTGTCCTGATTTGGAATATAACGTTATGGAAGTTAAGGTTTCTAAATTATAATTGAATATGCATAAACTGAAAGTATTTTTATATGCCAATTTTTTCATGAACTTTTATGGTAATTTGCTATGACACCCATTTTCTCATGGAGCTGAGAGCTTACTCACATGGGTGGGTCTTCTGGTCAGAGGCTTCTCAAATATAACTCAAATATATAAATATTTGGTCATGGTAGAGTTCATATTTGGACAAATATGTTTTTGTTATGTGCACAGAAGCATTTGGCATCCCTAATCCTGAAGATGGTATTAGTGATTAAATGGTTAAACAACAACTTTCTGTGAATGTGCTGTATCTTTTTTGTTGCTGTTTGATGGATGTTTGTTTTTATTGCAACATAGTTGATATACAATACAGAATTGCTTCTAGATGTATAATAGTGACTGGACAATCATATACATTATGTAATGCTTTTAGACAGGTTATTTTCTATCAATGTTATAGCATCTCAGGGAAAGCTCTGAGGTTGATTACTTTTTGCTGTTTTTATTTGCAGTGCCTGGTTAAAACTCCTTAAATACATCTTTAGTTGTACACATTTGTGAAGGGTTCATCTCTCTTTTCCAATCCTCTAATGCACAGTTAAGAAATTTAAGACTAAGGCCAAGACTGAAACATTATATTTGACTTCTTATGCCAGCTTGGGCGTTTTTAAGTCTACCCTCTCTTATGCGGAATTGCAATTCAGCTCACTGAAGGCTACTCAAAAGTGTTCATTTCTCCTGGCAGGTCAAAATACAATTTCATTTGAGGGAAAGAAAGTACGATTTCATTTGAGGGAAATGAAAAAAAAAGGAAAAGAAATGGAATAAAAAATACTTTACAAACACGTGTGTTGCTTGCTCATCTGTTAAAAGTATATTAATTCAAATGACCTTACAGGGTTGCTGTAAGAAATTAAGTGATAACTATAAAGTGCTTAGACAAGGTTTTAGTGGATCATTATCATTGCTTACTGACCTTTGAAAAGTTCTGCTCCACTGATCACACCCAGAACCAGTAAAATCTACACTTAACTCCTTTGGGTGTATATACACATATATAAGGCCTAGGTAGAGAACCACTACCACACAGTAGCAAATCCTCCAATAACATTACCTATTATTATCATTGCCATTACTACCCTCTAACAATACCGAAAATATAAATATGTAATACTTCCTTAAGAATTCATTTTTCCAGCTCAACTGAGGTATAATTGACAAGTAAAAATTAAACATACTTAAGGTGTACAATGTGATGTTTTGATATATGTATACACTGTAAAATGATTAGCATGATCAAGAAGATTAAATAACCATCACCGCACATGGATGTTATTGTGTGTGTGTGTGTGTGTGTGTGTGTGTGTGTGTGCATGTGTGTTGAGAGCCCTGAAGCCCAACTGTCTGAGCAAATTTAAAGTATGTAACACACTATTCTGTATAAATATAGTCACCAAACAGTAAATTTTAGCTCCAGAGTTTATTCATTCTGCATAACTTAAACTTGGTGTTCTTTGTCCAATATCTCCTCATTTCCCCAACATCCAACCACCTGGTAACCATCATTTGATCTCTCCTTTTATGAGTTCAAATTGTTCAGATTCTATATATAAGTAAAACGAAGCAGTGTTGTCTTTCCATGTCTGGCTAATTTCACTTAGCATAATATCCTCCAAGATCATGTATAAAATGAAATGCTGAATAATATTCCATTGCATATATATGTAAACACACACAATATCCATCCCTAAATGGTTCCACTTCTCTGCCTTTCAATTGCTCAAAAAACAAACACTTTTCATGCATTTGGTGGATATATTTCCTTGTCAATACTGCTAGACAGTAACATTCACTTATGTGTCCATCAACAGTTGTCTTGAACTACCTAAATATTTTCATTGTACAGAGTTTTCCTGAGCTCTGATTTGCCACAATATTGTATTTTGAGACTCTGTGAAGTACATATATGTATTTCAAACACTTTGAGTGATACCTAAAATTACTTGAAAAATAAATTTCATTTGTGAATTCCTTATTATGACACACCTAATAAAATTCTTGTGCCTCCTTCTGTCTCACACAGTGAGAACTTCCGCAAGATACATGCATGAAGGAGAAAGGATTTGTAAAAACTGGTAATATGCAACTTCACCATGAGTTCCCTACATGTGTTTTTCCAATAGAAAAGTCAGACAAATTCCACCATATGCTGTTGCTGTCAATGTATAGAAACAGAAAGATCTGTCCAGCAATGAATCAATCTTTCCATGACAGGTCTTCATGAAAATGCACATATTGTACAGTGAATAATATTCCTGCACCACAGATTTTCAAAAATGGTTTACAAGATGCATGGCTGTGCATAGAAATTCTGTGATCTACAGCAGTTGTGCAATAAAGGTCCCCATGAACCCTCAGCCCATTCCCCTACAGATGAGCTCACCAAATCCCAAGGGAAGGAATGAATGGTTCTGATTGCATTTGCTCATTTACAAGTAAGGCAGGTTTGAAAAGAACATAATCACTCTGCTTTGGTGAGGGGCACAGAGCCCTCAGGTGGGAATCAGGAGGCCTTTCCCGGAGTCCCACATCTTTCACATACTAAATGCGGAGTGTGGGTAACTCTCTCCAGCTCCCTGTGCTGGTGTCCCTTACCCGGACACCTGGAGGCTGACTCCCAGCTCTGGGACATTGGCAGCACCTAGCAGAGGTTAGCACTTGGCAAAAATTCAGTCATGGTTTTCAAATCACAATTTGAATCGTTATTGGAGAAGTAGGCTTATCACAAAACACAATCCCAAGAAAGGTTTAATGGCCTTTTATTCAAAGTTTAAGGCACAGAAGTAGAAGTCTATTACAGTCCAGGGAATTCATTCATGGATTGACCAGAAGTCCTAAAATGTATCTAAGCCCAGCAATAAGGTTTATTTCCTTGCTCTCTCACTCTTTTTTGACACTTTCATTTTTAAGAAAATAGCCACATTTTTAAATGGAATACTGTTGATTCTATTAATGGAAAGTGACAGGGCTCCTAGGACATCTGTGACAGAGATACACGCAGCAGGGTGTTATCCTTTGTCTATTGCTGTGGGACCATCACTGGAGGGAAGGAAGACACACAGTGTGTAGAAGCTGCATTGAGGCTTTGTTCCTGCAAACCAGGGATGCATCCACTAAATATTTAATAGAGATTGCTTTTCTCGTAGCGTGCGCTATGCCAAGCATGTGTAGAATCCACAGAAGCAGTAATGAATGACATTCAGTTGTTTCCCTCCAGTACTCAGAATACACCTGTGTAAGGCTCACAAAACGAAAATGTTTCCTCAGGGATCCGGAGAAAAGCATACCTGCATATGGCAGCATATTTTACTTGATTATATGGGACTTAGTAAGAATAATAATAATGTGTAAAATATACTTTGCCTTTACTGCACGCAAGCACCACATACTTACACCCTCACTATTCCCTATTACTTAATTGTCAATCAGTGCAGGTGTGTTCCAGAAGATCAATTCAGAAGACTACGTTGAGGCTCAGAGACACTAAAAACTTTCCCCGTGTCACAATAAGTACTGAATAGATCAGACAGAATTAAAATTACATGGATCTCTGAGGCCCATGTACAGACCTTGATCACTCTGTGTCTCCCTGTACATCAGAGTTTAAGCAGAGGCCCAGAGCGCTAAATTTCCCGGTTTGCCTTTTCACTGTTTGCTAAGAATATAATCCATCACTCTGGCTTTATGTCTCACATAGAGATTGAAAGGTGTTAAACTACAAGAATACAGTAGGAAGCAGACAGCTGAAGCAAAATCAGGGAACAGGGGTGATAAAGAGCTTACCCGAGTTATCATGTTCCAACTCTTCCTGTGAACTCCGCCAATGGTCTCGGGTAACCTTCCTTGGTTGATAACATCAGGTACCACACACAGCTCTCTGATGGGGTCTAACAGTGACCTCGGAGGAAAGTGCACAACAAGGGGTGGATCTCAGCCTACAGAGACTGAAAAGAAAAATGCCGTGTCAAGCTGATAGCGGAACATTATCCAAATGTTCTGTGAATGGAGTCTGACTTTTGGATTCTAACCTGACTTCAACCCTTTCTAGCCAAGACACACAGTTACATTGCTGTCCTTCACTGTAAAATGATAATAATACGATGTCTGTCTCTTTGGAGGTGGTTATGCAGATTATATTTAACAAGCTACATTTCAAAAACCAAGCTCAGAGCGTAACACTTGGAACACCTGGTAAAAGATACAGAAGAGTGTGGTCAATATCATCATTTCCACCAACATGATTCCTACTTTCACAAGCATTTTCATGCTTAGGGGACAGTATAGGAAGATATATTTCCTGCTCTGGGTTGTGGCGAAGTCTGCCAGAGCTATAACCAGTGTGTGAGAAAAGCAAAAGCATGCATGAGTTCTTGTACCCCCAACAGAACCAGGGATTTGAAGCTCACTGGCTTGTGAGCTGAAATGTAGCATATTGGTGCCCTTCCTTAAGGCTGTTCCAAATGCTTGTCCTGATAAAGAAAAAGAAGCTCCTCTAGCCACTCCTCCATCCAGCGCCCCCAAGTACTCACTGGGCTGCTCTGTGTCTCTGCTTGGGCATGACCAAGGGCTGATGAGACAACAATCCCTCTCCTGCCTGGAAGGCAATGGAAACGCAGGCTTTGCCCTCAGGACAGTCAGGGAGAACAACCCAGGCGCGGACCCACTCAAGTAGAAAACGATTCTGGGCGGAGAAAACACGGCTGTGAGGCCCACTGGACTGGGACCAGCAACCCGAGGTGCAGGAAGACAAGGGTTATCATCTACCATTTTGTGACCTCGGGGGCTCAGTGCACAGAGCTCATAACCACCCCGATGGGTCCCTGTTCTCTCGGTCTCCAAGGACTTGCAGGTATTAATGGAAGAGAAATGGAGAAAAGTGAGTGTGCTTGGGAGAGTCTGGACCCTTCTCCCAGGAGAAAGCTCACCTGTCCTCTGCTCTTCTGACTTCCAAGCCAAAGCGTTCTTATAAATATCATGCTTTTTTTCCCAATTAAAGTAAACCATATGTGACCTGAATGTACAACTCCATTGAATTAATCATGAGATTTAGAGAGCATTTGGTCTCTTATACTAAGAATATAATATATTTCCATTTCTGCAGCTGAGATTTATGCCTCCAAGGGGAACTTCTCTTATCTTTCTCTGCATAGCCCTGGGTTCCAGTGTATATGTTAGCATCGGAGATGGATTTTCTTTTCTCTATTTTGAATATTTTGGCCTCTTGGCTGAAACTGTGCATATTGGAGAACAGCCCAGTTTTCACTTTTCTTGCAAATTGATGAATTTTGGTATATTAGACAAGTATCATGTTGACGTACGTCTCAGGAATTTGGCATGTTAAGTTCTTAAGGGGGTCTCACAGATGTCTACAGTCAAAATGTAGGCTTGGGCTGTAGTCACCTCAAGTCTCGACTAGAAGAATACCCAGTCCCAAGCCTGCCCATGTGACAATGGCAGGATTCTGCTTTCAAGGGCAGTTGGCCATAAGATTCGCTCAATTTTTTTGTGACAAAGGCTTCTTCACTAGGCAGCTGAGAATATGGTGGCTGTCTCCCATCAGAGGGAGTTGATGACTGGGTAGAAGAGGCTGGCAAGTTGAACATCTGAGTATCTTCACTCATTAAGGTTGGAGTGACACCCCAGTATTTTCCTAAATATTATTCATTGGATGCAAGTCAGTAGCTCTGGCCAACAGTCCAATCACTGGGTGCCCACATGGGCTTGAAGATGGATACTAGCACTCATGGGGTGTATCTGAGATGCTCTGCACCAACAAGTCCTGACCCACTATCAGGAATTTCAGCTCTAAGCACAAGACTCCAGAATGTCTCTCTCCTTCTAACATAGTCCCCACCATTCATGTCACCATCTTCTCAACAAACTCTCCTAGAGAAGAACTTACTCTGTTGGTATTTCTGCAGCCCCTGCTGTGGGGCTCCTGGCCCTGCCATAGGAAGTCTCCCTGGTATTTCTTACACAAACATGGTCCTTCCATCTTTGCCAGGAGAAGCCAGAGCCATTTCAGGACCAATTCCATAAGCATTTCTAGAGGCTTCTGATTTCTTCTCAATGAGTGAGGGCTCATATCTCTCCAAATATATTTGCTTTAGGACCATTGTATTTCAACTCTCAAGATCTTTTTTAAAGTGTGATTTTGTTTCATCTAGTGATATAAAAGTGATATGTGGGTATCATGGTTTCTCTTATCTATCTTACCTTTTCTTTGAAGTTCTCCCGGCTCAGATATCTCTGTTTGGGGAGCTCAGCAATGGATTTATTTTCAGCTGATAGGAAGAAAACTTGAATATTTACCCAATACACTTGCATATTGGAGAAAGTATGCCAACTGGCAAAAGAAATTTTAGGGAGCTCAAATGACCGCACATCAGGATAACACAAAAGAATTAGAGAAAGAGGTGTGAGTGTTGAGACATTCTACAATGCATAGGTAGGCAGAAAAAATCTAACATTAAATTGTTATATTAAACTGAAGTCATTTTTTAATGAGAGGAGACAATCAGATACTAAATTCATAGTTAGGGCAATTGTAGACAATTGAATTTCATAGTAAAATCAAAGTACTATGAAAGTACCAATCATGAAGTACCAATCATGTGACATCTTTTCAGAAGGCCTAGATTGCTACCTCAGAAACTATGTGCAGCATCTTTAAAGGAAAGGTTGATATGGACATGGGTGCCTGGGTATGTAGCAAAAGACAGAAGGAGCCCGAAGATTGACTGACCACAATAGCAGAAAAGGAAGCAGGTACAAACTGGAATCCTAACGAGGCAGTGACAATGACAGGAAAGATGCTCCCTTTGCTGAGGACGTGGTCTGTTGCTATCCTTGACTAACAAAAATGAAGACAGAGTTTAACCTAATCATAATGACATGGATGACAACAGTCCAGACATAATTAGAACTACAATGCCATTGGAAATATGCACCAGTCCTCTAAATGTCTGTGCTATACCCTTGACCAAAACATATCATTATGATCCCTTTTGTTTTTGAGAGGGAATCTCTCATATTTATTGATCAAATGGTTGTTAACAACAATAAAATTCTGTAAGGGGGACTCAATGCACAATCATTAATCAACCCCAATCCTGATTCTCAAGTCTCCAATCTTCTGATGCATAATGAGCAAGTTCTTACATGGTGAACAAGTTCTTACATGGTGAACAGTGCAAGGGATGTCATATCATAGAAACTTTTGGTTTTGATCACGCATCATGAACTATAAACAATCAAGTTGGATACGAATATTCATTTGATTTTTATACTTGATTTATATGTGAATTCCTCATTTCTCCCTTATTATTATTATTGTTAATTAATAAAATGCTGAAGTGTTATGTAGATGCAAGATAAAGGTAGAAAACATAATTTAGTGCTGTAAGAGGGCAAATGTAGATGATCAGGTCTGTGCCTATAGACTAAGTATTAATTCAAGCTAGACAAGGGCAACAAAACATCCACCGATGCAGAAGATTTCTCTCAAAACAGGGAGGGTGAGGTTCTAAGCCTCCCCTCTGTTGGTCCCCAATTTCTCTCCTGATGGCCCCACTGCGACTGTGCCTGTCTTAGGTTGTTCCTCCCTTGAGGGATCTTACCCGTCTCTGGTTAACCAGTCATCTTCCGGGGCCATACAGGGAAATGTAAAGTTGGTAAGTGAGAGAGAAGCAATATTCTTTGGAAAGGTTAGCTTTTTACTTCTTTGCAGATATATGCCCTGTGGCTTCCATGCCCGGAATTTGTCTTGAGGTATCTTTACCACTTGGAAGAATTATGATACTTGGTAATTTTCAATTTGAGGTACGAATTCTACTAAAGGGTTGTAATTAGGAAGGAAGAAGAAAAGCTATAGAAGTAGCAGACGGAAGAAAACATGGGAAGATTGATTATTTCTTTGACATAACTTCTTGTAGAGTAACATAAGCATGTATATGTTTTAACAAACAACTGATTAAATTGTGTACACATATTAACAGAATAAGAATACAGATACATAACCAAAGCAGACCTACAATTACCAGCCATATCCAGTGAAACCAAGAAAACCATTTAAGTACCCTAGACATTTGTGAAAACTTATCAATGATATGATGGATATTGTCTAACTGAATTTGAATAGTTTGAGAAAAATCAGACAAATTAAAAGAACACATTCCTAGGAACTGTTCACATCCCTTGTGTTCTTTTAACAGTAGATAGTCTATAGTTGCACGATTTTAGAGCACTGAAACTTGCACTCCTCCTAATTCTTGGTTGTGTTCTGAATGTATAGATCCAGTCAAATTTCTAGTTTCACTGTATGCACAGGCCAGCTTAGATATCTCCTTCTTCATTCCAATGGCAAGTCCAGGAACCGGTGGGATGACTTCAGCTACAACTGCAGCATTGCCAGGATCTTTGTTGAAGTTTTTTGATGTTCATCTTCTGGAATGACTCTTCCAGAGGATGTTGATGTTGGAAGTTCTTCTTCATATCGTATCTTAATTCGTTTTCTGTGTAGCCAAATTAGGCTTTGATCCTCTTTATAAACACAAACAAACCCTTTGCCCACACTTTGATATGAGCTTTATACCATTGTGAAGAACCTATTAGAGACCACCACACTGGAACTGTTTTTTTTTTAAAAGAGAATGAAATATTATCAGAAAAATGTACTTCCATAGCTGATCATCTGACACCCTTTAAAAGTTCAAAATTAAGGATATGTAAAGCATGCATTAATCATTGATTTGCAGTTAATTTTATCCTATCAGGGAGTAATCCCCCTGTTTTGTTTTTGTTATCGTTAATCTACAATTACATGAAGAATATTATGTTTATTAGGCTCTCCCCTGCACCAAGTCCCCCCCACAAACCCCATTACAGTCACGGTCCATCAGCATAGCAAAATGTTGTAGAATCACTACTTGTCTTCTCTGTGTTGCAAAGCCCTCCCCTTTCCCCCACCTCCCACATTATACATGCTAATCATAATACCTCCTTTCTTCTTCCCTGCCCTTACCCCACCCTACCCTCCCATTCTCCCCAGTCTCTTTCCTTTGGTAACTGTTAGTGCCTTCTTGGGTTCTGTGATTCTGCTGCTGTTTTGTTCCTTCAGTTTTTCCTTTATTCTTGCTTTTGTATCCCTTGAACGGGGAAATATGTTCATGAAGAAGTCGCTAATGCTTATGTAAAAGAGATTTTTGCCTACGTTTTTTTCTAAGAGTTTTATGGTTTCATGACTTAGATTCAAGTCTTTGATCCATTTAGAATTTACTTTTGCATATGGGGTTAGATAGTGATCCAGTTTCATTCTCTTACATGTAGCTGTCCAGTTTGGCCAGCACCATCTGTTGAAGAGACAGTCATTTCCCCATTGTATATCCTTGGCTCCTTTACTGAATATGAATTGACCATACATGTTTGGGTTAATGTCTGGAGTCTCTAATCTGTTTCACTGGTCTGTGGCTCTGTTCTTGTGCCAATACGAAATCATCTTGATTACTATGGCTTTGTAGTAGAGCTTGAAGTTGGGGAATGAGATCCCCCCCCCCCACTTTATTCTTCTTTCTCAGGACTGCTTTGGCTATTCAGGGTCTATGGTGTTTCCATATGAATTTTTGAACTATTTGTTCCAGTTTGTTGAAGAATGTTGCTGGTAATTTGATAGGGATTGCATCAAATATGTATATTGCTTTGGGCAGGAAGGCCATTTTGACTATATTAATTCTTCCTAGCCAAGAGCATGGGATAAGTTTCCATTTGTTAGAGTCCTCCTTAATTTCTCTTAAGAGTGTCTTGTACTTTTCAGGGTATAGGTCTTTCACTTCTTTGATTAGGTTTATACCTAGGTATTTTATTCTTTATGATACTATTGGAAATGGAATTGTATTCCTGATTTCTCTTTCTATTAGTTCTTTGTTAGTGTATAGGAAAGCCACAGATTTCTGTGTGTTAATTTTGTATCCTGCAACTTTGCTGTATTCCGATATCATTTCTAGTAGTTTTAGAGTGCATTCTTTAGGGTTTTATTATGTACAATATCATGTCTTCGGCAAATAGTAACAGTTTAACTTCTTCTTTACCAATCTGGATTCCTTATATTTCTTTGTTTTGTCTAGTTGCCATTGGTAGGACCTCCAGTACTATGTTGAATAACAGTGGGGAGAGTGGGCATCCCTGTCTTGTTCCCGATCTCAGAGGAAAATCTTTCAGCTTTTCGCTGTTCAGTATGATTTTAGCTGTGGGTTTATTATATATGGCCTTTATTATGTTGAGGTACTTGCACTCTATACCCATTTTGCTGAGAGTTTTTATCATGAATGGATGTTGAATTTTGTCAAATGCTTTTTCAGCATCTATGGAGATGATCCTGTGGTTTTTGTCCTTCTTTTTGTTGATGTGGTGGATGATGTTGATGGACTTTCGAATATTGTGCCATCCTTGCATCCCTGGGATGAATCCCACTTGGTCATAGTGTATGATCCTTTTGATATATTTTTGAATTCGGTTTGCTAGTTTTTCATTGAGTATTTTTGCATCTACATTCATCAGGGATATTGGTCTGTAATTTTCTTTTTTGTTGGGGTCTTTGCCTGGTTTTGTTATTAGGGTGATGTTGGCTTCATAGAATGAGTTTGGGAGTATTCCCTCCTCTTCTATTTTTTGGAAAACTTTAAGGAAAATAGGTATTATATCTTCTCTGTATGTCTGATAAAATTCTGAGGTAAATCCGTCTGGCCCAGGTGTTTTGTTCTTGGGTAGTTTTTTGATTACTGCTTCAATTTCTTTGCTCGTAATTGGTTTAACTTTTGTGTTTCTTCCTCGGTCAGTCTTGTAAGATTGTATTTTTCTAGGACGTTTCCCATTTCTTCTAGGTTTTCCAGCTTGTTAGCTTTTAGGTTTTCATAGTAGTCTTTAATAATTCTTTGTATTTCTGTGGAGTCTGTCGTGATTTTTCCTTTCTCATTTCTGATTCTGTTGATGTGTGTTGATTCTCTTTTTCTCTTAATAAGTCTGGCTAGGGGCTTATCTATTTTGTTTATTTTCTCAAAGAACCAGCGCTTGGTTTCATTGATTTTTTCCATTGTTTTATTCTTCTCAATTTTGTTTATTTCCTCTCTGATCTTTATTATGTCCCTCATTCTGCTGACTTTAGGCCTCATTTTTTCTTCTTTTTCCAGTTTCGATTCTTGTGATGTTAGACTATTCATTTTGGATTGTTCTTCCTTCTTTAAGTGTGCCTGGATTGCTATATTCTTTCCTCTTAAGACTGCTTCTGCTGCGTCCCACAGAAGTTGGGGCTTTGTGTTGTTGTAATTTGTTTTCATATATTCCTTGATCTCTATTTTAATTTTTTCGTTGATCCATTGATTATTTAGGAGCATGTTGTTAAGCCTCCATGTGTCTGTGAGCTTTTTTGTTTTCTTTGTAGAATTTATTTCTAGTTTTATACCTTTGTCGTCTGAAAAGTTGGTTGGTAGAATGTAAATCTTTTGGAATTTACTGAGGCTCTTTTTGTGGCCTAGTGTGTGGTCTATTCTTGGGAATGTTCCATGCGCACTTGAGAAGAATGTGTATCCTGTTGCTTTTGGATGTAGAGTTCTATAGATGTCTATTAGGTCCATCTGTTCTAGTGTGTTGTTCAGTGCCTCTGTTTCCTTACTTATTTTCTGTCCAGTGGATCTATCCTTTGGGGTGAGTGGTGTGTTGAAGTCTCCTAAAATGAATGTATTGTATTCTATTTCCCCCTTTAGTTCTGTTAGTATTTGTTTCAGATATGTTGGTGTTCCTGTGTTTGGCGCATATATATTTATAATGGTTATATCCTCTTGTTAGACTGCGCCCTTTATCATTATGTAATGTTCTTCTTTATCTCTTGTTACTTTCTTTGTTTTGAAGTCTATTTTGTCTGATTCTAGTACTTTAACCCCTGCTTTCTTCTCTATTGTGTTTGCATGAAATATGTTTTTCCACCCCTTGACTATTATTCTGTGCATGTCTTTGGGTTTGAGGTGAGTTTCTTGTAAGCAGCATTTAGATGGGTCTTGCTTTTTTATCCATTATGTTACTCTCTGTCTTTTGATTGGTGCATTCAGTACATTTACATTTAGGGTGACTATTGAAAAATATGTACTTATTGTAATTGCAGGCTTTAGATTCGTGGTTACCAAAAGTTCAAGGTTAGCCTCTTTAGTATCTTACTACCTAACTTAGTTCGCTTATTGAGCTATTATATACACTGTCTGGAGATTCTTTTCTTCTCTCCCTTCTTATTCTTCCTCCTCCATTCTTTATATGTTGGTTGTTTTATTCTGTGCTCTTTTGTGTTTCCTTTAACTGCTTTTAGTGCATAGTTGATTTTATTTTTTACTTTTAGTTAGTATTTGGTTGGTCTCTTTTCTTTGCTGTGGTTTTATTTTCTCTGGTGACATCTGTTTAGTCTTAGGAGTGCTCCTGTCTAGAATAGACCCTCTAGAATACCATGTATAGGTGGTTTGTGGGAGGCAAATTCCCTCAACTTTTGCTTGCCTGGGAATTGTTAAATCTCTCCTTCATATTTAAATAATGATCGTGCTGGATATAGTATTCTTGGTTCAAGGCCCTTCTGTTTCATTGCATTAAATATATCATGCCATTCTCTTCTAGCCTGTAAGGTTTCTGTTGAGAAGTCTAATGACAGCTTGATGGGTTTTCCTTTATAGGTGACCTTTTTCTTCTCTCTAGCTGCCCTTAAAATTCTTTCCTTGTCCTTGATCTTTGTCATTTCAATTATTATGTGTCTTGGTGTTGTCCTCCTTGGGTCCTTTCTGTTCGGAGTTCTGTGTACTTCCATGGTCTGATCGATTATTTCCTGCCCCAGTTTGGGGAAGTTTTCAGTAATTATTTCTTCAAAGACACTTCCCATCCCTTTTTATCTCTCTTCTTCTTCTGGTACCCCTATAGTGTGGATATTGTTTCTTTTGGATTGGTCACACATTTCTCTTAATATTGTCTCATTCCTGGATATTCTTTTATCTCTCTCTGTGTCAGCTTCTATGCGTTCCTGTTCTCTGGTTTCTATTCCATCAATGGCCTCTTGCATCTTATCCATTCTGCTTATAAATCCTTCCAGAGTTTGTTTCACTTCTGTAATCTACCTCCGGACATCTGTAATCTCCCTGTAGACTTCATTACTGAGCTCTTGTATATTTCTCTGCATGTCCGTCAGCATGTTTATGATTTTTATTTTGAATTCTTTTTCAGGAAGACTGGTTAGATCTGTCTCCTTCTCAGGTTTTGTCTCTGTGTTCTTTGCCTTAAATTCTGCCTTTTCATGGCGATAGGGATAGTCTGCGGAGCTGGCACAAGTGACAGCTGGGTGATCGTCCCTTCCTGTTGGTTTGTGGCCTTACTCTTCTGTGAGAAGAACGACCTCTAGTGGCGTTGCTCGGCAGCTGCACGCAGATGGGGCTTCTGATTCTTGCCCGGCCGCTATGGAGTTTATCTCCTCTCTGATGTGGGCGTGGCCTGCCTTGGGTGGCTGCTCCTATATGATGAAGCCGTGTTGGAGGAGAAACGGCTGGGAGGTTGTTTATCTCTGTAAGGGGCTTCTTAGCTTCAATGCTATCCAGGGGTTTACGGTGCCCGGAGTTTCCTGCTGCTGGGCTAATTGTCCCAGGATGCCTCCGTCCAGTTGTGGGGTCCCTGTCCCTTTAAGACTTCCAGAAAGCACTCGCTTTTCTTTGTCCCAGGGGTCCCGGCTGCATGGATCCACTCACAGGTCTTACTGTCCTGTTTCTCTAGCAACCACGACCCAACCCACCCACTGTGTCTGCGCTCTGGTGCGGAAGGCTAGGGCTGGGTGTTTAGCAGTCCTGGGCTCCCTCTCCCTCCACGTTCAGACTCCTCTCCTACTGCTGGGAGCTGGGGTGTGGGGCGCTTGGGTCCCAATAGTCCGTGGATTGTATCTTACTCCCTTCATGAGGCACTGGGTTCTCGCAGGTGTCGATGTGGTCTGGCTGTTGTCCTGTGTCTTCTGGTCTCTCTTTTAGGAAGAGTTGTCCTTGTTGTATTTTCAAATATATATGTGGTTTTGGGAGGATATTTATGCTGCTCTACTCATGCCACCATCTTGGCCCCACCCCTATGATCCCTTTTTTATCCTGAGCTCACTTTGCAAACTTCCAGTTGCATCTCACAATGCAGCTTTATTTTCTGTATTCTGTTTTATTAGTCAGGGTTCTATCAAGGAATGAAAAACTACACTGGTGATTTTAATGAAGGTAATTGAATATAGGTATGGCTAAATAGTTATTGGAAGATGAAAGGCATATGAGAAAAAATATGGTAAAACAGAGTCATCACTGAAGAATGTAGTAACCGCCCCCTAGGCTAAGGGGTACAGGGAAGTGGGTGGGCATTAGGGCGTGGTGTCCTTTCTTGACCATTATTGGAAGAGCCTGAAAAGAGGGCAGATGGAAAATCAGAGCAATAGTCTGAAGACTGGAAGCGCCACCAAAGCATCACAACTTTAAACATAAAGCATTAGTGAATATGTAAAAAGGTAAGTTTGAAGCAAACAAACAATAGTTTCATAGCCAGTATATACATATGACCAGCTGTAGAGTTTGGAGGGAGAAGATATGAAAAAAATGTAACCAAGAATGTTGAGAAAAATCACACTGGGGACTGGCTGTGAAAAGGTAAACACTTTTGCATCTTCTCCTTTATGCGCTCTGACCACGTTAAGACATTCGGGATTGGTCTGTGAACAGCAAGGAACCCAAACACATGTCATCTTTGAATGAAAAGTCTGACAAAATCCAAGAGCCCCATGTTTTGACTATACCTTTAACCCGACCTGGGATGCTGCAAAGTTTTACCACACTTTTTTGTTTTTGAAGATAATTATTTTTATTGAAGGGTAGTTGACACACAGTATTACATTACATTACTTTCAGGTGTACAACATAGTGATTCAACATTTATATACATGACAATTCTAGGTACCAGCTATCACCATACCAAGTTGTTACAATATCTTGACTATATTCCTTATGCTATACATTATATCCCAGTTACTTATTTATTTTACCATTGGAAGTGTGTATTTTATTTTTGGGTGAGTGAGGGCATCTCTCATATTTATTGATCAAATGGTTGTTAACAACAATAAAATTCTGTATAGGGGAGTCAATGATCAATGCACAATCATTAATCCACCCAAAGCCTAATTTTAGTCAGTCTCCAATCTTCTGAGGCATAACAAACAAGTTCTCACATGGAGAATAAATTCTTACATAGTGAATAAGTTACATGGTGAACAGTACAAGGGCAGTCATCACAGAAACTTTGGGTATTGCTCATGCATTATGAACTATAAACAGTCAGTTCAAATATGAATATTCATTTGATTTTTATACTTGATTTATATGTCGACACCACATTTCTCTCTTTATTATTATTAATTTTAATAAAATGCTGAAGTGGTAGATAGATACAAGATAAAGGTAGAAAACAGTTTAGTGTTGTATGGAGCAAATGTAGATGATCAGGTGTGTGCCTGTAGACTATGTGTTAATCCAAGCTAGACAAGGGCAATAAAACATCGACGAATGCAGAAGCTTTCTCTCAGAACAGGGGGCGTGAGGTTCTAAGCCACACCTCTGTTGATCCCCAATTTCTCACCAGGTGAGCCCCCTGCGACTGTGCATGTCTTAGGTTGTTTCTCCCTTGAGGAATCTTACCCGTCTCTGGTTAACCAGTCATCTTCCGGGGCCATACAGGGAAATGTAAAGTTGGTAAGTGAGAGGGAAGCCTTATTGTTTGAAAAGGTTAGCTTTTTATTTCTTTGCATATTTATGCCCTGTAGCTTCTATGCCCAGCATTTGTCTTGAGGTATCTTTACCACTTAGAAGAATTATGATATTCAGTAAATTTGATATGAGGCACAAATTCTATTTAACGGTTGTAATTGGGAAGGAAGAAGAAAAGCTATAGAAGTAGCTGGCGGAAGAAAACATGGGAAGATTGATTATTTCTTTGACATATCTTCTTGTAGAGTAACTTCAGCATGTACAGGTTTTAAGATACTACTTAAATTGTGCACACACGTTAACATAATAGGAGTATAGTTACATAACCAAAGCATACCTGTAATTACCAGCCATCTCCATTGAAACCAAGAAAACCAGTTAGGCACCATAGGCATTTGTGAAAACTTATCTATGATATGGTGGATATTGTCCAACTGAACTTGAATAGCCTGAGAGAAATCAGACAAATTAAAACAACCCAATCCTGGGAAATGTTCACATCCCTTATGTTCTTTTAACAGTAAATAGACTGTAGTTGTAAGATTTTTGGAGCGCTACAATTTGCACTTCTCCTAATTCTTGGTTAACTTCCAACAGTATAGATCCAGTCAAATTTGTTGTTTTACTGTATGCACAGGCCAGCTTAGATATCTCCTTCATCATTCTCATGGCAAGTCCAGGAGCTGGTGGGATGAGTGCATCTACAGCTGTAGCAGTGCGTGGATCTTTGTTGGGGTTTTTGATGATCATCCTCTGGCATGAGTCTTCCAGAGAGTGCTGATGTTGGAAGTTCTTTTTCATATCATATCTTAGTTCATTTTCGGAGTAGCCCAATTAGGCTTTGAACCTCTGTATAAACACAAACAGACCCTTTGCCTACACTTTTATATGCCCTTTATACCCTTGTGTAGAAGTCATTGGAGGTTACCACACAGGAACTGCCCTTTATTTGTTTTGTTTTGTTTTGTTTTTTGTATCACTAATCTACACTTAGAATGCGAATATTATGTTACTAGGCTCTACCCTATACCAGGTCTACCCTATAAACCCCTTTACAGTCACTGTCCAGAAGCATAGCAAAATGTTGTATAATCCCTACTTGCCTTCTCTGTGTTGTACAGCCCTCCCTTTTCTCCCACCCCCATATGGATGCTAATCTTAATACTCCCCACTTCTCCCCCCCTTATCCCTCCCTACCCACCCATCCTCCCCAGTCCCTTTCCCTTTGGTACCTGTTAGTCCATTCTTGAGTTCTGTGATTCTGCTGCTGTTTTGTTCCTTCAGTTTTTCCTTTGTTCTTATATTCCACAGATGAGTGAAATCATTTGGTATTTCTCTTTCTCCGCTTGGCTTGTTTCACTGAGCATAATACCCTCCAGCTCCATCCATGTTGCTGCAAATGGTTGGATTTGCCCTTTTCTTATGGCTGAGTAGTATTCCATTGTGTATATGTACCACATCTTCTTTATCCATTCATCTATCGATGGACATTTACGTTGCTTCCAATTCTTGGCTATTGTAAATAGTGCTGCGATAAACATAGGGGAGCACTGATCTTTCTCATACTTTATTGCTGCATTCTTAGGGTAAATTCCTAGGAGTGCAATTCCTGGGTCAAATGGTAAGTCTGTTTTGAGCATTTTGATGTACCTCCATACTGCTTTCCACAATGGTTGAAGTAACTTACATTCCCACCAGCAGTGTAGGAGGGTTCCCCTTTCTCCACAGAGTCGCCAACATTTGTTGTTGTTTGTCTTTTGGATGGCAGCCATCCTTACTGGTGCGAGGTGATTCCTCATTGTGGTTTTAATTTGCATTTCTTTGATAATTAGCGATGTGCAGCATCTTTTCATGTGTCTGTTGGCCATCTTTATTTCTTTTTTGGAGAACTGTCTGTTCATTTCCTCTGCCCATTTTTTAATTGGATTATTTGACTTTTGTTCGTTGAGGCATGTGAGCTCTTTATATATTATGGACGTCAAGCCTTTATCGGATGTGTCATTTTCAAATATATTCTCCCATACTGTAGGGTTCCTTTTTGTTCTATTGATGGTGTCCTTTGCTGTACAGAAGCTTTTCAGCTTAATATAGTCCCACTTTTTCATGTTTGCTGTTGTTTTCCTTGCCCGGGGAGATATGTTCAAGAAGTGGTCACTCATGTTTATGTCTAAGAGGTTTTTGCCTATGTTTTCTTCCAAGAGTTTAATGGTTTCATGACTTACATTCAGGTCTTTGATCCATTTTGAGTTTACTTTTGTATATGTGGTTAGACAATGGTCCAGTTTCATTCTCCTACGTGTAGCTGTCCAGTTTTGCTAGCACCATCTATTGAAGAAACTGTCATTTCGCCATTGTATGTCCATGGCTCCTTTATCAAATATTAATTGAGCATACATGTTTGGGTTAATGTCTGGAGTCTCTAATCTGTTCCACTGGTCTGTGGCTCTCTTCTTGTGCTAGTACCAAATTGTCTTGATTACTATGGCTTTGTAGCAGAGCTTGAATTTGGGGAGTGAGATCCCCCCTACTTTATTCTTCTTTCTCAGGATTGCTTTGGCTATTCGGCGTCTTTGGTGTTTCCATATGAATTTTTGAATTATTTGTTCCAGTTCATTAAAGAATGTTGCTGGTAGTTTCATAGGGATTGCATCAAATCCGTATATTGCTTTGGGAAGGATGGCCATTTTGATGATATTAATTCTTCCTAGCCACGAGCATGGGATGAGTTTCCATCTGTTAGTGTCCCCTTTAATTTCTCTTAAGAGTGACTTGTAGTTTTCAGAGTATAAGTCTTTCACTTCTTTGGTTAGGTTTATTCCTAGGTATTTTTTTTATATATACAATTGAGAATGGAGTTGTTTTCCTGATTTCTGTTTCTGTTGGTTCATTGTTAGTAAAGAGAAAAGCCACAGATTTCTGTGTGTTGATTTTGTATCTTGCAACTTTGCTGTATTCCGATATCAGTTCTTGTAGTTTGGGGGTGAAGTCTTTAGGGATTTTATGTACAGTATCATGTCATCTGCAAGTAGTGACAGTTTAACTTCTTCTTTTCCAATCTGGTTTAATTGTATTTCTTTGTTTTGTCTGATTCCCGTGGCTAGGACCTCCAGTACTATGTTAAATAACAGTGGAGAGAGTAGGCATCCCTGTCTAGTTCCCGATCTCAGAGGAAACGCTTTCAGCTTCTCGCTGTTCAATATAATGTTGGCTGTTGGTTTTTCATAGATGGTCTTTATTATGTTGAGGTACTTGCACTCTATTCCCATTTTGCTGAGAGTTTTTATCATGAATGAATGTTGAACTTTGTCAAATGCTTTTTCAGCATCTATGTAGATGATCATGTGGTTTTTGTCTTTCTTTTTGTTGATGTGGTGGATGATGTTGATGGACTTTCGAATGTTGTGCCATTCTTGCATCCCTGGGATGAATCCCTCTTGGTCGTGGTGTACGATCCTTTTGATTTATTTTTGAATTCGATTTGTTAATATTTTGTTGAATATTTTTGCATCTACTTTCATCCAGAATATTGGTCTGTAGTTTTCTTTTTTGGTGGGGTCTTTGCCTGGTTTTGGTATTAGGGTGATGTTAGTTTCATAGAATGAGTTATGAGTATCCCCTCCTCCTCTATTTTTTGAAAACTTTAAGGAGAATGGGTGTTATGTCTTCCATGTATGTCTGATAAAATTCTGATGTAAATCCATCTGGGCAGGGTGTTTTGTTCTTTGGTAGTTTTTTGATTACTGCTTCAATTTCGTTTCTGGTAATAGGTCTGTTTAGATTTTCTGTTTCTTTCTGGGTCAATCGTGGAAGGTTGTATTTTTCTAGGAAATTGTCCATTTCTCCTAGGTTTCACAGTTTGTTAGCATATAGGTTTTCATAGTGTTCTCTAATAATTCTTTGTATTTCTGTTGGGGTCCGTCGTGATTTTTCCTGTCTCGTTTCTGATACTGTTGATTTGTGTTGACTCTCTTTTCTTCTTTATAAGTCTGGCTAGAGGCTTATCTATTTTGTTTATTTTCTCGAAGAACCAGCTCTTGGTTTCATTGATTTTTGCTATTGTTTTATTCTTCTCAATTTTATTTATTTCTTCTCTGATCTTTATTATGTCCCTCCTTCTGCTGAACTTAGGCCTCATTTGTTCTTCTTTTTCCAATTTCAATAATTGTGACATTAGACCATTCATTTGGGATTGCTCCTCCTTTTGTAAATGTGCTTGGATTGCTTTATACTTTCTCTTAAGTCTGCTTTTGCTGTGTCCCACAGAAGTTGGGGCTTAGTGTTGTTGTTGTCATTTGTTTCCATATATTGTTGGATCTCCATTTTGATTTGGTCATTGATCCATTGATTATTTATTAGAATGTTGTTAAGCCTCCATGTGTTTGTGAGCCTCTTTGCTTTCTTTGTACAGTTTATTTCTAGTTTTATGCCTTTGTGGTCTGAAAAGTTGGTTGGTAGGATTTCAATCTTTTGGAATTTTCTGAGGCTTTTTTGTGGCCTAGTATGTTGTCTATTCTGGAGAATGTTCCATGTGCACTTGAGAAGAATGTATATCCTGTTGCTTTTGGATGTGGAATTCTATAGATGTCTATTAGGTCCACCTGCTCTACTGTGTTGTTCAGTGCTTCCAAGTCCTTACTTATTTTCTTCCCGGTGGATCTATCCTTTGGGGTGAGTGGTGTGTTGAAGCCTCCTAGGATGAATGCTTTGCTGTCTATTTCCCCCTTAGTTCTGTTAGTATTTGTTTCACATATGCTGGTGCTCCTATGTTGGGTGCATAAATATTTAGAATGGTTATATCCTCTTCTTGGACTGAGCCCTTTATCATTATGTAGTGTCCTTCTTTATCTCTTTTTACTTTCTTTGTTTAGAAGTCTATTTGGTCTGATATTAGTACTGCAAACCCTGCTTTCTTCTTGCTGTTGTTCGCTTGAAATATGTTTTTCCATCCCTTGACTTTTAGTCTGTGCATGTCTTTGGGTTTGAGGTGAGTTTCTTGTAAGCAGCATATAGATGGGTCTTGCTTTTTCATTAATTCTTTTACTGTGTGTCTTTTGATTGGTGCATTCAACCCATTAACATTTAGGGTGACTATTGAAAGATATGCACTTATTGCCATTGCAGGCTTTAAATTCGTGGTTACCAAAGGTTCAAGGTTATCCTCTTTAGTATCATACTGCCTAACTTAGCTCGCTTGTTGAGCTGTTATATACACTGTCTGGAGATTCTTTTCTTCTCTCCCTTCTTATTCCTCCTCCTCGATTCTTCACATGTTGGGTGTTTTGTGCTTTTCTCTTTCTAGGAGTGCTCCCATCTAGAGCAGTCCCTGTAAGATGTTCTGTAGAGGTGGTTTGTGGGAAGGAAATTCCCTCAGCTTTTGTTTGTCTGGGAATTGTTTAATCCCACCATCATATCTGAATGATAGTCGTGCTGGATACAGTATCCTTGGTTCAAGGCCCTTCTATTTCATTGTATTAAATATATCATGCCATTCTCTTCTGGCCTGTAGGGTTTCTGTTGTGAAGTCTGATGTTAGCCTGATGGGTTTTCCTTTATGGGTGACCTTTTTCTCTCTAGCTGCCTTTAAAACTCTTTCCTTGTCCTTGATCTTTGCCATTTTAATTATTATGTGTCTTGGTGTTGTCCTCCTTGGATCCTTTCTGTTGGGGGTTCTGTGTATTTCCGTGGTCTGTACGATTATTTCCTCCCCCAGTTTGGGGAAGTTTTCAGCAATTATTTCTTCTAAGATACTTTCCATCTCTTTTCCTCTCTCTTCTTCTTCTGGGACCCCTATAATACTGATATTGTTCCTTTTGGATTGGTCACACAGTTCTCTTAATATTGTTTCATTCCTGTAGATCCTTTTGTCTCTCTCTATGTCAGCTTCTATGCGTTCCTGTTCTCTGGTTTCAATTCCATCAATGGCCTCTTGCATCCTATCCATTCTGCTTATAAACCCTTCCAGAGTTTGTTTCATTTCTGTGATCTCCTTTCTGGCATCTGTGATCTCCCTCCGGACTTCATCCCATTTCTCTTGCGTATTTCTCTGCATCTCTGTCAGCATGTTTATGATTCTTATTTTGAATTCTTTTTCAGGAAGACTGGTTAGGTCTGTCTCCTCTGGTGTTGTCTCTGTGATCTTTGTCTGCCGGTAGCTTTGCCTTTTCATGGTGATAGGAATAGTTTGCAGAGCTGGGACGAGTGACGGCTGGAAGAACTTCCCTTCTTGTTGGTTTGTGGCCCTCCTCTCCTGGGAGAACAGCGGCCTCTAGTGGCTTGTGCTGCGCAGCTGCGCGCAGACAGGGTTCCTGCTTCCTGCCCAGCTGCCATGGAGTTAATCTCCGCTGTTGTTGTGGGCGTGGACTGGCTCGAGCAGCTACTCCAAAATGGTGGAGTCGAGTTGGAGTTTGAGCGGCTGGGAGGCTATTTATCTCCGTAAGGGGCCTCCCTGCTTCCTGCAGCCCAGGTGTTAGGGTGCCCAGAGATCCCGGATTCCCTACCTCTGGATTAAGTGTCCCGCCCTGCCCCTTTAAGACTTCCAAAAAGCACCCTCCAAAACAGAACAACGAGCACCAAAAAAAAAAAAACATTGGTCACGCGCTTTTCTTATGTCCTCCGGTGCCCGCTCACTGTTCTTGCTGCCCTGTTTTCCTAGTATCCAGGGCCCTGCACTCTGGACCGGATGGCTGGGTCTGGGTTTTCAGCAGTGCTGGGCTCCGTCTCCCTCTCACTCTGCCTATTCTTCTCCCGCCAGGAGTTGGGGGGATGGGCGATCGGCTCCCACCGGGCCGGGTCTTGTATCTTACCCCCTTCGCGAGGCGCTGGGTTCTCTCAGGTGCGGATGTGGTCTAGATATTGTCCGGAGTCCTCTGGTCTTTATTCTAGGAAGGGTTGTCTTTGTTATATTTTCATAGATATATGTGGTTTTGGGAGGAGATTTCCACTGCTCTACTCACACCACCATCTTCTGCACCTCCCCCAGTTTTACCACACTTTTTCCACCCTCCTGTCCAACTGAATGTTAGTTCTTGGTGGTGGGACTCGGGAAGATGCTTTAAACTTCATCAGATGCACCCAATAGGAAGCCAACACTGAGGACCAACAATATACACTCTCTCACACACAACCTATATCAATAGATTTGATTGAAGCCAAAGTTTTATGGACAATAGTTATAGACAGTGAAAATGGTTGAGATACATTGTATACATATTTAAAAGGAGAGTTGTGAATTTCTACAGGGTGCCTGGGTCCTAGGTGACAAATGCAGAAGATTCCACAGGTGTAATACGATCGCACTGGGCAGTGATATTGACATATATAGGATCCCAGAGCACTACCTTAATCCTATCAAAGATGTGCCAAAGTAAACAATTTTCAGGCATGATTAAACAAAGGAATGAAAACAATGAACTACAAGAATTATGTGGACAGTCATGTTTGCCAATTCCAGATGTTTGGTTTTACAATCTTTTCTTATCCACAAACTAAAAAAAAAGTGGCCCAAGTATTAAAATGTGTCTATTCTGTTGAGCAGCTTCTGCACAGCCCTCTTGACATCTCTGTTCCCCAAGCTGTAGATGAAGGGGTACAGCATGGGGACGACCATAGTGTACAACACTGAGGCCCCTGCACCCTTCCTGGGGCATGTGAGACACTTGAGCTCAGGTACACACCTAGGTCTGTGCCATAAAACAAGCAAACCACTGACAGGTGAGAGCCACAGATGGAGAAGGCTTTATACTTCCCGCTTGTTGATGGGACTTTCAGAATGGAGGAAACAATTTTGTAGTAAGAGTAAAGGATCCCCGAGATTGGAACACACCCAAAGATGGCAACAATAAAACAGATGAATATATTATTGGTGGAGATATCATCACAGACCTGCTTGAGGAGTTGTGGAGGGTCACAGATGAATTGAGGAATGTCCACTTTTGTGCAGAAGGTAAGTTGTAACACCATCAGGCAGTGCAGCTGGGAGTCCAAAAGGCTGATCGAAAGAGACAGCAGGACCAGCAGGCTACAGAGGCAGGGGTTCATGATGGCCGCATGGTGCAGGGGGTGACAAATATCTACAAACAAATCGCAGGTCATGATAGTCAGGACTACACTGGCCAAAGATCCAACAAGATTAAAAAAAGATAACAGAATCAGGCAGCCCACATAGGAAATGACTCTGCTGTGAGATTGAATGTTCAAAATCACCAAAGTCTGATACAGGAAGCCCTAATAACGTTTGGTGATAGTGGGGATACTCTCCTAGTGACTATCATGAACCTAATCATGCTCATTTGTGAGTGCTCAGAACTAGTTTGCACAGATCCATTTCCTACTCTGGCTTGGACCATGCTCATGGGAGTTAGACGTGGTGGTGGAGGACAGCAGGATTCTTAATGAGGTTCTGAAATCTGCAACAGAAAAGACAAGTGCAGGAACTTCATCGGCTTCTGAACTGAAACTTTGCATGTTGGAGCCCTCACATCGGGCCACCTCAACCTCTGTCTGCTTGTCTTCTTTATCAGGAAACAGCTCCCGAAGCCCTTGCCACACTCACCACCTGACAGGGCACTCCCTCTTCTGTGCTATACTTCAGTTGGGTCATGACTTAAGATCCGTATCCAATGCCTTCTCCTCCGTGGTCAGTGATGGGGCTGAGGCTCTGTCCTCAGAACTGACAGAAAGACAGATTCAGGCATGAATCCCGGAGTGCACATGATGAGACACAGATGAGGTGTGACCGAGACTGGCACCCAGATAAGGCTGGAGACACTGGCTAATTGTTTTCTCCTCCTTAGCCCTGGGCGATAAGTGCACAGAGCTCATCATAAAGTGAAATTGGTCCCTGTTCTCCCAACCGCTGAGGACAACCTGATCTTAACAGAAGAAAAGGATAAAGTGAATGTGTTTAGATGGTTCTGGGCTCTACCTCCTCTCAGGAGAAGACTCATGTGTACACTACCCTTCTGATTTCCAGTTTCTAGGATCTTCACATAATGCAGACTTTTTTTCAGTTTAATTGATGACTTCCTGAGCTTGATATTTGCAAGTCCATTGTATTAATCATATAAACAAGGGGGAATTAGGTCTTCCATAACAAAATCAGATACTTTCTGTCTTCTGACTTAAGATGTATGTTTCTAAGAGAAACTACTTCCCTTTCTTAGGGTTTTTTTCCTTTTATTTAAAGGACTGCCCAAGTTCTAATTTTTTCCTTTCATTAATGTATGTTGCCATGCTATAAAACTACTGATTTTTATACATTGACTCATATCTCCCTATTCTTCTTGAATAGCCCAGAGTGTTGAACAGGACTGCCTTTAGGAGGGCCACTAGGGTGGAAACCCCTCCAGGTCTGCCTTGGCGATGACTGGTTTCCGGGCCCCCCACGTGGGTGCTGGGAGGAAGCAGGTGCTGTGCACCGCTGTCACAGGACCTTCCTCAGTGTCGGAACCGTGGGTATGTCATAGGGAAGCTCCCAGACGGCAGCTGGTTTCCATCAGAGCATGTAGAGAGGTGCCAGATATAAGGACCTGGAAGACCAAAGCCAGTCTGTTTTGTGCCTTAATCTGGGAAATGACATGCCATCAGTTCTGCCATGTTGTGCTTGTTGGAAGCCAATCAGGAGGACCAGGACACACCTGAGGGGATGGGTGTCCACAAGGTGCGAATGCAAGGGGTGGGGACACAGGAATCAAAGTGGAATCTGCCTCACCCTCCCTCAGAGCACTGGGCTCTAGGCAAAAGAAAATGCTGGGGATGTCTCCCTGCTTCCCATGGTAACCCCAAACTCATCAAACCCTGGTGCTCTCAGTGAAATTTCCTGCAGAATAACTGGAAGCTGGGTAGAAATTGCCTGTAACTTGGTATTTCTGCAGATATCAGGTTCCTTGTGGACATGCAGCCAGAAGAAGCCAGTGTGATTTCCCTTCTGTCACCAGCGTCCCTCTACTGACATCGCATCAAATTGCAGCTGTTCTGGTCCAAATTCAGCAAATGTCCCCAATGGTTTTCATTTTCTGCTCATTATTTGCTCCAGAATATATTTTCTTTAAATTACATTGGATCACAGACCCTGAAGTATTCTCGAGTTGAAAATATGGGCTGTGTGGTAGTGATGGTCCTTGGCAAGCTGCCGCATCCTGCCCCTGCAGCCCTCCTGCCCCACAGGACTCTGGGTGAGGAATCTGGGGATTCATTTGTCAATAACTGATACCAAGAAAATTTGACAAAACCTTGATGGTGAAGTAGGAGACACCAGCCTTATCCCACCAACAAACATAAACAATTAGACAAGTATCCATGAGCAAAACAGCTCTGGGGCATCTCAGGGGTCACTTAAGAAATGTGAACAACACATCGGGACAAAATACCCGGGAATAACAGGAATAGACACACTAAAGGGAAGGAAGAACAGCTTCATTTTGCCTGAATCATCCCTGCTTGAAAAGGCAGCATTACTTTCCCTCGTAGCCAGGTTCTTTGTCTATCATTGAGGTTTGCGTAAATGGATGTGCAAATATAGAAATCTTATAACGCAGTCATTTTCACTGGGTGATATCCTCCCACTGATGGCTGCGACCTCATCACCTGACAGGTGCATTCTTTTCTCTGACAGAGGAGTTCCTTATCAATGTAGTCAGAAGGCGAAATAATCAAGAGGGAAAAATTGAGGTAAGTCAGATTAGTCTCAGGATGGGTTTTCAGGGAACCAAGACAAATACCAAAATCCATGTATGACACCTTGGAAGACAGGTGGTACTTATTTTGCCATTTACACACACATAATCAGCACACTTTCACTTACATGCAAGCATATTGGGTGAATGTTCAATTTTCTTCCTATCAGCTAAAGAGAAATCAATCTCTGAGCTACTCATACAGGCAAATCTGAGCAGGAGGACTGCAAAGAAATGGTACAATAGATAAGACAAATCATGATTTCCATACATTACCTTTATCTCACTAGATGAACCAAAATCACATTTAAAAAATATCTTGAGAATTGAAATACAAAGGACTAAAGAAAATAAATTTGGAGACAGATGAGCCCTTACTGGTTGAGGAGAAATCAGAAGACTCTAGAGATGCTTATGGAACTGGTTCTGAAATGGCTCTGGCTTCTCCTGTCAAAGATAGAAGGGCTGTGTTTGTGTAAGAGAAACCAGGGGGACTTCCTATGGCAGGGCCAGGAGCACCACGGCTGGGACTGCAGAAATACCAGCAGAGTAAGTGCTTCTCTAGGAGAGTTTGTTGAGAAGATGGTGATGTGAAGGGGGGGACTATGTTAGAAGGAGAGAGACATTCTGGAGTCTTGTGCTTAGAGCTGAAATTCCTGGTAGTGGGTCAGGCCTTGTTGGTGCAGAACATCTCAGATACTCCCCATGAGTGCTACTATCCGTGTTCAAGCCCATGTGTGCACCCAGTGATTGGTCTGTTGGCCAGAGCTACTGACTTGCATCCAATGAATAATATTTAGGAAAATATTGGGGTGTCACTACAACCTTAATGAATAAAAAGGCTCAGACTTTGAACTTGCCAGCCTCAAGCCCTTGTGACAAAAAGTAAGAGAATCCTATGGCCAACTGCCCTTGAAAGCATAATACTGCCATGGTCACATTGGCAAACTTGGGAGTGGATTGTCTTCTAGTCGAGCCTTGAGGTGACTACAGCCCTAGCCTACATTTTGACTGTAGACTCCTGTGAGACCCCCTTAAGTACTTATTCTGCCAAATTCCTGAGAAGTATGTCAGCATAGATAGTTGTCTAATATACCAACATGCATCAGTTTGCAAGAAAAGTGAGAACCTGGGCTGTTCTCCAATATGCACAGATTCAACCCAGAGGCCAAAATATTCAAAAGAGAAAAAGAAAAGTCAACCTCCGATGCTAATATGAACACTGCAACCCAGGGCTATGCAAGAAAAATACAAGTTCCCCTTGGAGGCATAAACCTCAGTTGAGGAAATGGAAATATATTAGATCCTTAGTATAAGACAGTTAGTTCTCCTTAAGTCTCATGATTAATTCAATGGAATTGCAGATTAAGTCACATATTATTTATTTTTAAATGAAAAAAGTATGATTGTTGTAAGTTCCCTGTAATTTTGAAGTCAGAAGAGCAAAGGACAGGTGAACTTTCTCCTGGGAAAAGGGTCCAGACTCTCCCAAGCACACTCACTTTTCTCCATTTCTCTTCTGTTAATACCAGCAAGTCCTTAGAGATTCAGAGAACAGTCACCCATCGGGGTGGTTATGAGCTCTGTGCACTGAGCTCCCGAGGTCACAAAATGGTACATGATAACCCTTGTCTTCCTGCATGTCATGTTGCTGGTTCCAGTCCAGTGGGCCTCACAGCCGTGTCTTCTCCTCCCAGAATCGTCGTCTGCCTGAGCGGGTCCCTGCCTGTGTCGGTCTCCTTGCCGGTACTGAGGGCAGGGCCTGCATTTCCATTGCCATCCAGGAAGGGAGGGATTGATGGCTCATCAGTGCTTGGTCATGCCCAGCAGAGACACAGAGCAGACCAGTGAGTACTGGGGGACACTGGATAGAGGAGCTTATTTTTCTTTATCAGGAAAAGCATTTGGAACAGATATAAGGAAGGGTGCCAATATGCAACATTTCAGCTCAGAGGCCAGTGAGCTTCAAATCCCTGGTTCTGTTGGGTCTCAATAACTCATGCATGCTTTTGCTTTCCTCGCACACTGGTTGTAGCTTTGGCAGACAAGCCTGCATCGCAGAGCAGGAAATATATCTTCCTATACTGTCCCCTAAGCATGAAAATGCTTGTGAAGGTAGGAATCATGTTTGTGGAAATGATGATATTGACCACACTCTCCTGAATCTTTTACCAGGTGTTCCAAGATTTACGCTCTGAGATTTTAAAATGTAGCTTGTTAAATATAATCTGCATAACCACCTCCAAAGAGACAGACATTGTATTATTATCATTTTACACTGAAGGACCGCAGTGTAACTGTGTGTCTTGGGTAGAAAGCGTTGAAGTCAGGTTTGAATCCAAAACTCAGACTCCATTCACAGGACATTTGGATAATACTCCGCTGTAAGCTTGACCCGGCATTTCTCTTTTCAGTCTCTGTAGGCTGAGTCCCACACCTCGTTGTGCACTTTACTCCGAGTTCCCTGTTAGACCCCATCAGAGAGCTGTGTGTGGTACCTGATGTTATCAACCAAGGAACGTTACCTGAGACCATTGGTGGAGTTCATAGGAAGGGTTGGAACATGATAATTTGGGGATGCTCTTTATCACCCCTCTTCCCTGATTTTGCTTCAGCTGTCTGCTTCCTACTGTATTCTTGTAGTTTAACCCCTTTCAATCTCTATGGGAGACATAAAGCCAGAGTGATTGATTATATTCTTAGCAAACAGTGAAAAGGCAAACCGTGAAATTTAGGGCTCTGGGCCTTTGCTTAAAATCTGATGTACTGGGAGACACAGAGTGATCAAGGTCAGTACATGGGCCCCAGAGATCCGTGTGATTTTAAGTCTGTCTGATCTATTCAGTACTTATTGTGACACGGGGAAAGTTTTTAGTGTCTCTGAGCCTCAACGTAGTCATCTGAATTGATCTTCTGGAACACACCTGCACTGATTGAGAATTAAGTATAGGGAATAGTGAGGGTGTAAGTATGTGGTGCTTGCATGCAGTAAAGGCAAAGTATATTTTATACATTATTATTATTCTCACTAAGTCCCATATTATCAAGTAGAATATGCTGTCATATGAAGGTTTGCTTTTCCCCGGATCCCTGAGAAAACATTTTAGTTATGTAAGCCTTACACAGGTGTATTCTGAGTACAGGAGGGAAATAACTGAATGTCATTCATTACTGATTCTGTGGATTCTACACCTTGCTTGGCACAGCGCAGGCTACGAGAAAAGCAATCTCTATTAAATATTTAGTGGATGCATCCCTGGTTCCCTGGAACAGAGCCTCAATGCGGCTTCTGCACACTGTGTCTTCCTTCCCTCCAGTGATGTCCCACAGCACTAGACAAAAGATAACACCCTGCTGCGTGTATCTCTGTCACAGATGTCCTAGGAGCCCTGTCGCTTTCCATTTAATAGAATCAACAGTAGTCCATTAAAAAAATGTGGCTGTTTTCTTAAAAATGAAATTGTCAAATAACGGTGAGAGAGAAAGGGAATAAGTCTTATTGCAGGGTTTAAATACATTTTAGGACTTCTGTTCAATGCATGAATGAGTTCCCTGGGAAAGAATAGACTTTTAATTCTCTGAAATGTAATTTGAATAAAAGGTCATTAATTGGTTCTTGGGATTGTGTTTTAGCTATAAGCCTACTTCTCCAATAACGATTCAAATTGTGATTTGAAAACCATTACTGAATTTTTCCAATTTCTAACCTCTGCTAGGTGCTGCCAATGTCCCAGAGCTGGGAGCCAGCCTCCGGGTGTCCGGGTAAGGGACACCAGCACAGGGAGCTGGAGAGAGTTACCCACACTCCGCATTTAGTATGTGAAAGATGTGGGACTCCGGGAAAGGCCTCCTGATTCCCATCTGAGGGCTCTGTGCCCCTCACCAAAGCAGAGTGATTATGTTCTTTTCAAACCTGCCTTACTTGTAGATGAGCAAATGCAAACAGAACCATTCATTCCTTCTCTTGCGATTTGGTGAGCTCATCTGTAGGGGAATAGGCTGAGGGTTCATGGTGGCCTTTATTGCACAAATACTGTAGGTCACAGAGTTTCTATGCATAGCTGTGTATCTCATAAACCATTTTTGGAAATATGAACTGGGAAATATTATTCCCTGTACAATATGTGAATTTTCATGAAGACCTGTCATGGAAAGACAGATTCATTTCTAGACAGATCTTTCTATTTCTATACCTTGACAACAAGAGCATATGGTGGAATTTGTCTGACTTTTCTGTTGGAAAAATACATGTAGGGAACTCGTGGAGAAATTGCATATTATGCTTTTACAAATCCTTTCTCCTTCATGCATGTATCTTATGGAAGTTCTCACTGTGTGAGACAGAAGGAGGCACAAGAATTTTCTTAGGTTTGTCATAATAAGGAATTCACAAATGAAATTTATTTTTCAAGTAATATTAGGTATCATTCAAAGTGTTTGAAATACATATGTGTACTTCACAGAGACTCAAAATACAACAACTTGGCAAATCAGAACTCAGGAAAATTGTGTACAATGAAAATATTTAGGTAAGGTTCAAGACAACAGTTGATGTTCACATAAATGAATGCTGCTATCTAGCAGTATTGACAAGGAAATACATCTACCAAATTGATGAAAAGTGTTTGTTTTTTTGGGCAACTGGAGTGCAGAGATGTGGAATCATGTAGGGATGGGTATTATATATGTACGTAATATATATATATATACAATGGAATATTATTTTGCATTTCACGTGATACATGAATGATCTTGGAGGATATTATGCTAAGCGAAGTTAGCCAGACATAGAATCACAAATACTGCTTCATTTTACTTATATACAGAATCTAAACAAGTTGAACTCATAAAAGGAGAGATCAAATGATGGTTACCAGGGGCTTGGATGTGGGGGAAATTAAGAGATATTGGACAAAGAACACCAAGTTTCAGTTACACAGAATGAATAAACTCTGGAGCTATAATTTACTGTTTGGTGACTATATTTATACAGGATACTGTGTTACATACTTGAAATTTGCTCAGACAGTTGGTCTTCAGGTGTCTCAACACACATGCACACTCACATACACACACACACACACACAATCATACCCATGAGAGGCGATGATTATTTAATCAACTTAATCATGCTAATCATTTTACAGTGTATACATATATCAAAACATCACGTTGTACACCTTAAGTATGCTTAATTTTACTTGCCAATTATACTTCAGTTGAGCTGGAAAAATGAATTCTTAAGGAATTATTATTACATATTTATATTTTTAGTATTGTTAGAGGGTAGTAATGGCAGTAATAATAATAGGTAATGTTATTGGAGGATTTGCTACTGTGTGGTAGTGGTTCTCTACCTAGGCCTTATATATGTGTATATATACCCAAAGAAGTTAAGTGTAGATTTTACTGGTTCTGGGTGTGATCAGTGGAGCAGAACTTTTCAAAGGTCGGCAAGCAATGATAATGATCCACTGAAACCTTATCTAAGCACTTTATAGTTATCACTTTATTTCTTATAGCAACCCTACAAGGTCATTTGAATTAATATACTGTAAGAGATGAGCAAGCAACACAGGTGTTTGTAAAGTATTTTCTATTCCTTTTCTTCTCTCTCTGTCTTTTTTTTTTTTTGCATTTCCCTCAAATGAAATCGTGTTCTGGCCTGCCAGGAGAAATGAAGACTTTTGAGTTGCCTTCAGTGAGCTGAATTGCAATTCCGCATAAGAAAGGGTAGCTTAAAAAAATCCCCAGCTGGACATGGGTGGAGCCAACATGGCGTCGTGAGTAGGGCAGTGGGAATCTCCTCCCAAAAACATATATATTTTTGAAAATACAACAAATAAAACTAATCCTAAAAGAGAGACCAGAAGACACAGGACAACAGCAAGACTACAACTACACCAGTAAGAACCCAGCGCGTGGTGAAAGGGGTAAGATACAAGCCCCGGCCAGGCGGGACCCAAGAGCCCCTCCCCCCAGCTCCCAGTGGGAGAAGAGTAGGCAGAGTGGGAGGGAGACGGAGCACAGGACTGTCGAACACACAGCCCCAGCCATCCGGGCCAGAGTGCAGACAAAGTAAGTGTGCAGGGGACCCTGGATACTAGGAAAACAGGGCAGGAAGACCTCTGATCGGGTGTCAAAGCTGATGCCCCTGTGACAAAGAAAAGCGGGGGCTTTTTGAAAGTCTTAAAGGGACAGGGACTTAAAAGATAGACGGAAACAACACAGGTCACAGTCCAGCAGCTGGAAATTACAGGGAAAGCCAGGCGCACTAATCCCCTGGGCAACAGCTCGGAGACCCCTCACGGAGGTAAACAGCCAAACAGACCCCCGTCCATCACCCCTCCGGGAGCTGCGAAAGCAGAGAAGGAGCTTAAGGCAAAACGCCCACAGAAAGGGAAATTCCTCCATCCGGCCAGGCAAGACACAAAGACCCAGTCTACACGCAATTACCCAACACAAGCCACAAGGGGTCGCAGTTGTCCCAGTAAAGAAAGGCCAGTAGCAAGTGAAAAGTTTGGCCCTCCCAGCTGACAGTCAATAGCACCTGTCAACATGAAAAGGCAAAAAAATATGATCCAGAAAAGACTAACCCAGACAGCTTCGGCATCCGCTACATCTTCCCCTGAGAAGGAATCTGGGGAGATAGATTTAGCCAGTCTTCCTGAAAAAGAATTCAAAACAAAAGTCATAACCATGCTGATGGACTTGCAGAGAAATATGCAAGAACTAAGGAAGGAGAATACAGAAATAAAACAAGCTCTGGAAGGACTTCAAAACAGAATGGATGAGATGCAAGAGACCATTAGTGGACTAGAAAACAGAGAACAGGAACGCAGAGAAGCTGATGCAGAGAGAAATAAAAGGATCTCCAGGAATGAAAGAATTTTAAGAGAGCTGAGTGACCAATCAAAAAGGAATAATATATGCATTATAGGAATACCAGAAGGAGAAGGGACAGAAAAAGGGATAGAAAGTGTCTTTGAAGAAATAATTGCTGAAAACTTCCCCAAACTAGTGGAAGAAATGGCCTCTCAGACCACAGAGGTACACAGAACTCCCATGAAAAGGGATCCAAGGAGGGCAACACCAAGACACATAATAATTAAAATGGCAAAGATCAAACAAAAGGACAAAGTATTAAAGGCATCAAGAGAGAAAAAAAAGTTACCTACATAGGAAAATCCATCAGGCTATCATCAGACTCCTCAACAGAAAACCTACAGGCCAGAAGAGAATGGCATGATATACTTAATGCAATGAAACAGAAGGGCCTCAAACCAAGACTACTGTATCCAGCACGAATATCATTTAAATATGAAGGAGGGATTAAACAATTCCCAGACAAGCAAAAGTTGAGGGAATTTGCCTCCCACAAACCAGCTCTTCAGGGCATCCTACAGTGTCTGTTCTGGATGGGAGCACTCCTAAAAAGAGCACAGAACAAAACACCCAACATATGAAGAAGGGAGGAGGAGGAATAAGAAGTGAGAGAAATAAAGAATCATCAGACTGCGTATATAATAGCTCAACAATCGAGTTAAGTTAGACAGTAAGATAGTAAAGAAGCTAACCCTAAACCTTTGGTAATCACAAACTTAAAACCTGCAATGGCAATAAATTCATACCTTTCAATAATCATCCTAAATGTAAATGGACTGAACGCACCAAACAAAAGACACAGAGTAATAGAATGGACAAAAAAAGCAAGATCCATCCATATGCTGCTTACAAGAAACTCACCTCAAACACAAAGACATGCACAGACTTAAAGTCAAGGAATGGAAAAAGATATTTCATCCAAACAACAGAGAGAAGAAAGCAGGTGTGGCAATTCTGATATCAGACAAAAAAACAGACGTCAAAATAAAGAAAGTAACAAAAGACAAAGAAGGACATTACATAATGATAAACGGCTCAGTCCATCAAGAGGATATAACCATTATAAATATATATGCACAGAATACAGGAGCACCAACATACCTGAAACAAATATTAACAGAACTAAAGGAGGAAATAGAATACAACGCATTCATCCTAGGAGACTTCAACACACCACTCACTCCAAAGGACAGATCCACCAGACAGAAAATAACTAAGGACACAGAGGCACTGAACAGCACACTATAACAGATGGACCTAATAGACATCAACAGAACTCTACATCCAAAAGCAACAGGATAAACATTCTTCTCAAGTGCACATGGAACATTCTCCAGAATAGACCACATACTAGGCCACAAAAAGAGCCTCAGTAAATTCCAAAAGATTGAATTCCTACCAACGAACTTTTCAGACCACAAAGGCATAAAACTAGAAATAAACTGTTCAAAGAAAGCAAAAAGTCTCACAAACACATGGAGGCTAAACAACACACTCCTAAATAATCAATGTATCAACGACCAAATCAAAATGGAGATCCAACAATATATGGAAACAAATGACAACAACACTAAGCCCCAACTTCTGTGGGACACAGCAAAAGCAGTCTTAAGAGGAAAGTATATACCAATTCAAACATATTTAAAAAAGGAAGAACAAGCCCAAATGGATGGTCTAATGTCACAATTATCGAAATTGGAAAAAGAAGAACAAATGAGGTCTAAGGTCAGCAGAAGGAGGGACATAATAAAGATCAGAGAAGAAATAAATAAAATTGAGAAGAATAAAACAACAGCAAAACTCAATGAAACCAATTGCTGCTTCTTCAAGAAAATAAACAAAATAGATAAATCTTTAGCCAGACTTATTAAGAGAAAAAGAGAGTCAACACAAATCAACAGTATCAGAAGCGAGAAAGGAAAAATCACGATGGATCCCACAGAAATACAAAGAATAATTAGAGAATACTATGAAAACCTATATGCTAACAAACTGGGAAACCTAGGAGAAATGGACAACTTCCTAGAAAAATACAACCTTCCAAGACTGACCCAGAATGGAACAGAAAATCTAAACAGACCAATTACCAGAAACGAAATTGAAGCGGTAATCATAAAACTAACAAAGAACCAAACCACCGGGCCAGATGGATTTACCTCGGAATTTTATCAGACATACAGGGAAGACATAGTACCCATGCTCCTTAAAGTTTTCAAAAAAATAGAAGAGGAGGGGATACTCCCAAACTCATTCTATGAAGCTAACATCACCCTAATACCAAAACCAGGCAAAGAAACGACCAAAAAAGAAAACTACAGACCAATTTCCCTGATGAACATAGATGCAAAAATACTCAACAAAATATTAGCAAACCGAATTCAAAAACACATCAAAAGGATCGTACACCACGACCAAGTGGGATTCATCCCAGGGATGCAAGGATGGCACAACATTCGAAAGTCCATCAACATCCACCACATCAACAAAAAGAAAGACAAAAACCACATGATAATCTCCATAGATGCTGAAAAAGCATTTGACAAAGTTCAACATTCATTCATGATAAAAACTCTCAGCAAAATGGGAATAGAGGGCAAGTACCTCAACATAATAAAGGCCATCTATGAAAAACCAACAGCCAACATTATATTGAACAGCGAGAAGCTGAAAGCGTTTCCTCTGAGATCGGGAACTAGACAGGGATGCCCACTCTCTCCACTGTTATTTAACTTAGTACCGGAGTTCCTAGGCACGGCAATCAGACAAAACAAAGAAATACAAGGAATCCAGATTGGTAAAGAAGAAGTTAAACTGTCACTATTTGCAGATGACATGATACTGTACATAAAAAAGCCCTAAAGACTCCACCGCAAAACTACTAGAACTAATATCAGAATACAGCAAGGTTGAAGGATACAAAACCAACACACAGAAATCTGTGGCTTTCCTATACACTAACAATGAACAAACAGAAAGAGAAATCAGGAAAACAACTCCATTCAGAATTGCATTAAAAAAAATAAAATACCTAGGAATAAACCTAACCAAAGAAGTGAAAGACTTAAACTCTGAAAACTACAAGTCACTCTTAAGAGAAATTAAAGGGGACGCTAACAGATGGAAACGCATCCCGTGCTCGTGGCTAGGAAGAAATAATATCGTCAAAATGGCCATCCTGCCCAAAGAAATATACAGATTTGATGCAATCCCTATGAAACTACCAGCAACATTCTTCAATGAACTCGAACAAATAATTCAAAAATTCATATGGACACACCAAAGACCCCGAATAGACAAAGCAATCCTGAGAAAGAAGAATAAAGTAGGGGGGATCTCACTCCCTATCTTCAAGCGCTATATAAAGCCATAGTAACAGAGACAATTTGGTACTGCCACAAGAACAGAGCCACAGACCAATGGAACAGACTAGACAATCCAGACATTAACCCAGACATATATGGTCAATTAATATTTGATAAAGGCGCCATGGACATACAATGGCAAAATGACAGTCTCTTCAACAGATGGTGCTGGCAAAACTGGACAGCTACATGTAGGAGAATGAAACTGGTCTATTGTCTAACCCCATATACAAAAGTAAGCTCTAAATGGCTCAAAGACCTGAATGTAAGTCACGAAACCATTAAACTCTTTGAAAAAAACATAGGCAAAAACCTCTTAGACATAAACATGAGTGACCTCTTCTTGAACATATCTCCCCGGGCAAGGAAAACAACAGCAAAAATGAACAAGTGCGACTATATTAAGCTGAAAAGCTTCTGTACAGCAAAAGACACCATCAATAGAACAAAAAGGAACCCTACGGTATGGGAGAATATATTTGAAAATGACACATCCGATAAAGGCTTGACGTCCATAATATATAAAGAGCTCACACGCCTCAACAAGCAAAAAACATATAATCCAATTAATAAATGGGCAGAGGAACTGAACAGATGGTTCTCCAAATAAGAAATACAGATGGCCAACAGACACATGAAAAGATGCTCCACATCACTAATTATCAGAGAAATGCAAATTAAAACCACAATGAGGTATCACCTCACACCAGTAAGGATGTCTGCCATCCAAAAGACAAACAACAACAAATGTTGGTGAGGCTGTGGAGAAAGGGGAACCCTCCTACACTGCTGGTGGGAATGTAAGTTACTTCAACCATTGTGGAAAGCAGTATGGAGGTACATCAAAATGCTCAAAACAGACTTACCATTTGACCCAGGAATTGCACTCCTAGGAATTTACCCTAAGAATGCAGCAATAAAGTATGAGAAAGATCAGTGCTCCCCTATGTTTATCGCAGCACTATTTACAATAGCCAAGAATTGGAAGCAACGTAAATGTCCATCGATAGATGAATGGATAAAGAAGATGTGGTACATATACACAATGGAATACTACTCAACCATAAGAAAAGGGCAAATCCTACCATTTGCAGCAACATGGATGGAGCTGGAGGGTATTATGCTCAATGAAACAAGCCAAGCGGAGAAAGAGAAATACCAAATGATTTCACTCATCTGTGGAGTATAAGAACAAAGGAAAAACTGAAGGAACAAAACAGCAGCAGAATCACAGAACTCAACAGTGAGCTAACAGGTACCAAAGGGAAAGGGACTGGGGAGGATGGGTGGGTAGGGAGGGAATAGTTGGGGGGAGAAAAAGGGGGTTATTAAGATTAGCATCCATACGGGGGTGGGAGAAAGGGGAGGGCTGTACAACACAGAGAAGACAAGTAGTGATTCTACAACATTTTGCTACGCTTATATGACAGTGACTATAAAGGGATATGTAGGGGGGACCTGGTATAGGGGTGAGCCTAGTAAACAAAGTATTCGTCATGTAAGTGTAGATTAATGATAAAAAAAAAACGCAGTTCCTGTGTGGTGACCTCCAATGAGTTCTACACAATGATATAAAGGGCATATAAAAGTGTAGGCAAAGGGTCTGTTTGTGTTTATACAGAGGATCAAAGCCTAATTTGGCTACCCCGAAAATGAACTAAGATACCATATGAAAAAGAACTTCCAACATCAGCACTCTCAGGAAGTCTCATGCCAGAAGATGATCATCAAAGAAACCCCAACAAAGGTCCACGCACTGCTACAGGTGTAGATACACTCATCCTACCAATTCCTGGACTTGCCATGGGAATGAAGAAGGAGATATCTAAGCTGGCCTGTGCATACAGTAAAACAACAAATTTGACTGGATCTATACTGTTGGAACTCAACCAAGAATTAGGAGAAGTGCAAATTGTAGCACTCCAAAATCTTACAACTACAGAGTATTTACTATTAAAAGAACATGTGGGATGTGAACAGTCCCCAGGAATGGGTTGTTTTATTTTATCTGAATTCTCTCAGACTGTTTAAGTTCAGTCGGACAATATCCACCATATCATAGATAAGTTTTCACAAATGCCTAAGGTGCCTAACTGGTTTTCTTGGTTTCACTGGAGATGGCTGGTAATTACAGGTATGCTTTGGTTATGTAACTGTACTCCTATTATGTTAATGTGTGTGCACAATTTAATTAGTAGTTTAAAACCTATACCTGCTGAAGTTACTCTACAAGAAGGTATGTCAAAGAAATAATCAACCTTCCCAGGTTTTCTTCCGCCTGCTACTTCTATAGCTTTTCTTCTTCCTACCTAATTACAACCCTTAAATAGAATTCGTGCCACATATCAAATTTACTGAGTATCATAATTATTCCAAGTGGTAAAGACACCTCAAGACAAATGCTGGGCATAGAAGCCACAGGGCATAAATATGCAAAGAAGTAAAAAGCTAACCTTTTCAAACAATAAGTCTTCTCTCTCACTTACCAACTTTACATTTCCCTGTATGGCCCCGGAAGATGACTGGTTAGCCAGAGACGGGTAAGATTCCTCAAGGGAGGAACAACCTAAGACAGGCACAGTCGCAGGGGGGCCATCAGGTGAGAAATTGGGGATCAACAGAGGTGAGGCTTAGAACCTCACCCCCCGTTCTGAGAGAAATCTTCTGCATACGTGGGTGTTTTATTGCCCTTGTCTAGCTTGGATTAACACATAGTCTACAGGCACACACCTGATCATCTACATTTGCTCTCTTACAACACTAAACTATGTTTTCTACCTTTATCTCGTATCTAACTACCACTTCAGCATTTTATTTAAAATAATAATAATAAAGAAAGTGGTATCCACATATAAATCAAATATAAATTCAAATGAATATTCATATTTGAACTGACTGTTTATAGTTCATAATGCATGAGCAAAACCGAAAGCTTCTGTGATGACTGCCCTTGTAATGTTCACCATGTAACTCATTCATTATGTAAGAATTTGTACTCCATGTAAGAACTTGTTCGTTACACTTCAGAAGATTGGAGACTGATGAAAATTAGGCTTGGAGTGATGAAAATTAGGCTTGGGGTGGATTAATGATTGTGCATTGAGCATTGACCCCCCTATACAGAATTTTATTTTTGTTAACAACCATTTGATCAATAAATATGAGAGATGCCCTCACAAAATAAATATATATATACACACTTCCAATTGTAAAATAAATAAGTAACCGGGATGTAATGTATAGCATAAGGAATATACTCAAAATATTGTAACAACTTTTTATGGTGATAGCTGGTACCTAGAATTATCATGTATATAAATGTTGAATCACTGTGTTGTACACCTGAAACTAATGTAATACTGTGTCAATTACCCTTCAATAAAAAATAATTATCCAGAAAAAAAAAATTTGAGTGACACAGACACACAAAAAAAACCCAAACTGGCATAAGAAATCAAATATTAGGTTTCATTCTGGGCCTTAATCTTAAATTTCTCAACTGTGCATAAGAGGATTGGAACCGATGTGAGATGAACCCTTCACAAATGTGTACAACTAGAGATGTATTTAGGGAGTTTTAACCAAGCACTACAAATAAAAACAGCAAAAGGTAAATTCAACCTCAGAGCTTTCCCTGAGATGGTATAACACCAATAGAAAATAACCAGACAAAAAGCATTACATAATGTATATGATTGTCCAATCACTGTTATACATCTGGAAGCAAGGTTGTATTGTATATCAACTATATAGCAATAAAAGTAAATTTATTCCACCAAACAACAAAAAAAATGATACAGCATATTCACTGTAAATTACTTAACCATTTAATCACTAACACCATCTTCAGGATTAGGGATGCTGAAGGCTTCTGTGCACGTAACAAAAATATATTTGTCCAAATATGAACTCCACCATGATGAAATAGTAATACATTTGAGTTATATTTGAGAAGCCTCTGACCAGAGGACCCACCCATGTGAGTGAGCTCTCAGCTCCATGAGAAAATGGGTGACATACCAAATTATCATAAAAGTTCATGAAAAAATTGGCATATAAAAAATGCTATCAGGTTATGCACATTCCATTTTAATTTCAAAACCTTAACTTCCCTAAGGTTAAGGCTATATCCCAAATCAGTACAATTTCTTGTGTTTCCTTTGGATAAGATAAAGTACATTTGAGGGCTTGTTAATGAACTTTAATTGGAGTCATTTTTTTTTTGTTAAAGAGTGGGATATTTATTACTCCATATTTTTCTTTAGAATCATGGGCTGATATTTTACTGTATTCATTTCAGAATCAGATAAACAAGACAGATATCAAGAAGTAATGAATTTTAAGAAGAGCTTGCAAATGAGAAATATTGCTGAAGGTACCAGGGTGTGTTGCCCTCAAGTGTGAATACTTTACTTCTGAATTTCTTGACTCAAAAATATATACACTGATGATTAGTGATGTTGAGCATGTTTTCACAGGTCTGCTTACCATTTGCATATCCTCTTTGGAAAAATGTCTATTCAGGTCCTCTGCCCATTTTTTTCAATCAGATATATTTTTGTATTGAGGTGTATGAGTTCTTTATATATTTTGGACATTAACCCCTTATCAAATATGTAATTTGCAAGTATATTCTCCATTCAGTAGATTGCCTTTTTGCTTTTGTTGATGGTTTCCATTGTTGGAAAACATCTTTTTAGTCTGATGGAATACTGTTTGTTTATTCTTGTATTTTTCCCCCATACCCAGTAAAAAAATTGCTAATGCTGATATTCCAGTTTACTGCCTATATACACATAATGAGATACTATTCATCCATGCAAAAGAGTGAAAACTTGACATTTACAACAGCATGGATGGACCTAGAGGGTATTGTGCTAGGTGAAATAAGTCAGGAAGAGAACAAATACCATATGATTCCACTTACATATAGAATGTAAAATGCAAACATAACAGAAATAGAGTCATAAAAACAGAGAACAAACTAGTGGGGCTGAAGAGGGGAGATGGGCAAAAGAGGTGTGGGGTATAATGAGGTACAAACTTCCAATTATAAAGTAAATTAGTCACAGGGATAAACATACTTCATAGAGAATATAGGCAATAATATCACAATATCTTTGTATGTTGACAGACAGTGATCACACTTATGATAGTGTGCATTTACTAAAGTATAGAATTGTCTAATCACTATGTTGTCCACCTGAAACCAGATCAACTATATTTCATTTAAAAAAAAGAAAATTCAAAAAACTAAACTTTTCACAAATTAAAAATATTTATTACACATTGTGTTTCACACAATATACAATGTATGTTAATACTAATATGAATTACAATACAAATTTATAAATGTATATTGCACACTTTAAATAATACATATATTTTCATACAAAATATAAGCAATACAAATTTGACTCAGTGCCTGTATTCTTGTTTTTTTATTCAAACTATATCTTCTCCTCCAACAGGTGTCCCACCTACATGGAACCTCAGAATCTTACAGGCGTCTCAGAATTCCTCCTCCTGGGCCTCTCAGAGGACACAGAGCTGCAGCCCCTCCTCTTCGGGCTGTTCTTGTCCCTGTACCTGGTCACCGTCCTGGGGAACCTGCTCATCATCAGCTCTGAACCCCACCTCCACACCCCCATGTACACCTTCCTCTCCAGCCTGTCCCTGGCTGACACTGGTTTCAGCACCACCACCATCCCCAAGATGCTGGTGAACATCCAGACCCAGAGAAAGTCCATCTCCTATGCAGGCTGCCTCACTTAGGTGTCCTTCTTTTTTCTTTTTGGGTGTTTGGACAGCCTACTCCTGGCTGTGACGGCCTATGACCGGTTTGTGGCCATCTGCCACCCCCTGCACTACCCGGCCATCATGAGGCCCCACCTCTGTAGCCTGCTGGTTGTGGTGTCATTTGTCATCAGCCTTCTGGACTCGCTGACTCACTGCTTGATGGTGTCCCAATTTACCTTCTGCACCCATGTGGAAATCCCTCATTTCTTCTGTGAAGCCCCTCAGCTTATCTGCCTCACCTGCTCTGACACCCTCAGAAGTACCATATTAATTTATTCTGTTGGTGCCATCTTTGGTGGCATCCCAGTCTCAGGGATCCTTTACTCTTATACTCGAATTGTATCCTCCATTCTGAGAGTCCCCTCATCAGGGGGGGAAGTCCAAAGCCTTCTCCACCTGTGGCTCTCACCTGGCCGTGGTTTGCCTGATTTATGGCACAGGCCTTGGGGTGTACCTCAGTTCATCTGTGTCCCCCTCCCTCAGGAAGGTTGCGGCAGCCTCGGTCATGTACACGGTGGTCACCCCCATGCTGAACCCCTTCATCTACAGCCTGAGGAACAGGGATATCAAGAGGGCGCTGCAGAGAATTATCAGCAGAGCAGCCTGATCTCAATATGTTTTATCCTTTTTGGTTCATAGGACTGGAAAATGCACCAAATCCAACATGCACAACAAGAAATTCTGAGTCTCCAGGCACATAGTGTATATGTAGTCATCTAGTTCTCTGCCTTTGTTTACAAAATTCTTCCTCTTAGTGTAACTGAGAAATTGGAAGTTAGTTCTGGATTTACCACTGAAATCACAGCCACTCCGGGATGACGTGCAGTCATCCATCAGTCCACCTTTCTCACTGTCCTCATGCATCACCCAGGTCTGTTGGTCTGGAGTAGTTTTTCTTCTATCATTGCAAAATAAACAGAGCTCCCTCTTTCTTGGTACTTATTGCATCTTTATTCTTCAATTAATGGTTTTCTGTTTGTTCAATCTCAATCTTACCTTTCAGATGAAGACGTATTTGAAATTTTGACCCTTAATGATCTTGAGAACATTCTGAGAAGATAGGGTGAATATTTACTTTCCTGTCCAAACTGGACTCTTTTGAAATGGAAAGGTATGCACGCTGGAGCCTAAGCGCAGATGTAAAAGTTAATTCAGAAGCTATGTTGTGGAGATAGCATCCTTTTTTGTACAAACCTTTTAGTGAAGTTTGGAGGTCTGATTGGGTCAACTGTGGACTCCTGCTTCAGCTTCTTGTTTCCTCTGCTACAGCCTGGTTTCTTTTCTCCCTTCTTTACACCTTCTCTCCCACCTTTTCCTTTGTTTCTCCCTCACTGTGTTCTCTTCCTTCTTTCTATACCACTGGATATACTTCAAGGCACGTCTTCTCTATCCTGTTCATATTTATTAATTTCTTCCCCCAGTCACTGTCTTCACAGTCGGGGGCCTCCTCCATGCTGGCAGTAGAATTATCCAGTTCATGGACACAGGCTTAAGTCAGGTTACCTTAATGCCTTCAGAGGTGCCATATATGTCCACGGATCTTTGTTGTGAAAGAGCCGCAGCAGAGGTAAACAGGGGTCTGGGCAGCAGCCCATTCTTAGAGTTACAGACCTGAGCGTGGCACACAATGGCTGATTCCTCTTCTCACCAAAGTGCTCTAGCCCACCTTTTCCCCTATAACTCTTAGCTTTTAGTGTGATCACTACTTCCTGGAGCTAGGTCTTTATTGTGTCTGTGTGTGGTTTAAATGTTGGCTCTGTGTGAATTTCCTCTTTTCTATCACTGAGATATAATTGCCACAGAAAATTCATTTCAGGTGTACAGCAACATGATTCAATATTTGTGTATATCACAAAATGATCATGACGATGCCTATTATTACACTCAGGTATACAACATAGTGATTCATTATTTGTGTATTTCAAAAAATGGTCACGACAGCCTCTAGTGGATTTCCAAAGTAATTGATTTTATATTCGGGTTTTCCACATGATCAGTTAATAAGAAATCAATCTCTGAGTTCCTCATCACAAGAACTCTGGCCCAGGTGGGTTGCAGAGCTGATATTTAGAAAGATGCATCAGGTCTTCATTCCCATACATCCCACTCTAGCCTTCTGTAGAAGCACAAAGCACATTTTATTCAGGGGTTCCAAAACAGAGATTCTAAAGACAATGCATTAGGAGAGAGATGAGCCCTTTCTACTTGAGCAGAAATCAGAAGCCTCTAAGCATCTTTGCTGAATGACCTTCAACATGGAACGACTGCAGTTCACCTTTACATCAGCGGAGGGCTCCTGCTGGTGCAAGAGAAGCAAGAGAGACTTCTGACCACATGGCCAAGAGAAACAGGGTGGGGACTGCAGAAACACTCAAAACAGTGTAAGTTCTTCCATGTGCCAGTTCTTCCCCAGCAAAGTTTTGCTGAGAAGATGTTGATATGAAGATTTGGAGACTATGGTAGCCAGAGAGGCATCTCCAGTCTTGGGCATAGAGCCCAAATCCTGGATAGGGGGAGATTTTGAGAGTGGGCAGCTTTCAAGCTGCTCCTGACATCCCCTGCCTTCTGTATTTGTGCCTTGTGTATGCCATCTCTCATTCAGCCACATCTTGGGATTTGCATGCCATGAATAAAATGTCAAAAATATCTGGGTCATGCTCCAACATTAATGTGTACATAGACTCAAACTCCCATCCTGCCAGCCTCTTCTCCTCTGCCACCTGCTCACTCTGCTAGAAGACAGCCACCACATTTTCAGTGAGCAGTGGGGAAGCCCACATGGCAGGGAACTTAAAAGATGCCCAAAGCCGACTGCCCAAGAAGCACTGAATCCTGGCCTTGCCACAGGGCTGAGCTTGGCATCAGATCCCCTGTTAGTCATGCCTTGAAAGGACCACAGCCTCCATTGAGACTTCAGACATCTGTGGAACCCACTATAATATTTAAGCAAATTTTCATTTGGAAATACAATGAAGTATACTATTATTTCATGTAAAACATGCATACAGAAAGATTAAAACTTTGGCTTTCATTCAAGATAGCAAAAACATACCATCCAAAACCCAAAAGCAGGACTACAGAGAGAAAAATGGGAGGTTCTCCTTAGAGACATAAATCTTAACAGAGAAAATGGAAACTGTATGAGATTCTTGGTATAAGAGACATAATTCTCCCCAGATAGCATGATCAATTCAATGAATTTGTAGACATACAAGTCGGCCATTGCTTCTTCTAACTGACAAGGAAAAGTTGTCTAAATTTAAAAAGTCTGTGAGGTGGACGCTAGTAGTAGCGCAGGGGAGCTTGCTTCTGAAAACAGGAGGGTCCGCACTTCCGAATACATTCCCTTTTCCTCCTCCTCTAATAATACCAAGTCATCAGAGACACGGGAACATGGACCCTTTTGGCTACTTAGGAGCTCTGTGCACTGAGTCCCCGAGGACATATAAGAGTAAGTAATCTGCCTGTGCCTCCAGCCCTTTCCTGTTTTAGCCCAGGTTCAGGGGCTTTGCATCTCTGTCCTCTCCCAGAACCGCTGTCGGCATCAGGAGGCCCACGGCTGACTCTGCCTTCCTGCCGGTCCCGAGGACAGAGCCTGAACCGTCAGCCCGTGTGGAGCAGGACAGGAGCAGCGGATACTCATTCCTTGGTGACACCTCAGCAAGGACGTGGGACAGCGTGGTGGGTCCCATGGAGATGGTAGAGGGAGGAGGGACCATCAGTAGTATTTCTTTTTTCACCATGAATATAAGCAGGATATTCATGACAAATAGATGGGAGGCACCTGTATGCAAAGCTCAGCTCACGTTCTTGGCTAATGTTCTAGATCATGTTCTTGGTTCTGAGGGGCACAAAATCTCTTATTCACAGCTTTGCCGTTCTCCCACATGGTCCTGCCATCACAGGAATCCCCCAGCCCCATTCCAGGCAGAGACCCACTGGTCACTGCGCACTCTTCTTGGGCTCCTGCTGAACCACAGTGCAGAGCAGGGAGTTGTTCCTGCGGAGCCAGCGGCAGTGGTTACGGCTGAGGCACAGGCAGAATCACAGAGTGCAGCCCTAAGAATGCCTGCCAGACCTCTCCTGTCCCTGCTCTTTGATTTTGCTGCCAAAGCCCACTCCTGCCTACATTCTGTGCCTTATCCCCTCTCGATGTGAGGGAGACCTAAGGGCCGAGGGTTTGGCCCCCTTCCCACCAGGACACGGCTCCACAGAAACCTCAGGAAGCTCACTGACTCTGGGTGTCTGCTTAGACTCTCATTGCTAAATAGTGAACAGTTTCAGTGCATGGATCAGAGACCCAATGTTTAACTTTGAACCTAACCTGTCCTATTTGTTACCTGTGTGACACCGGGGAAGATTTTAGTATCTCTGATACTCAGTGTTCTCATCTGTTTTCTAGTGGACACAACTCCATGGAATAAGATTTCAACGTAATGGGTCCTGAATCTGGGATAATATACATGATGGATGAGCAGAGTAAGAGCAAATTAAATTAGACACTTTCATTATTATCAAGGTTACACACCGGAGACCCAGCTCGGATATCCTGTGAACTGTAGACCTGGCTACCCTTGATTATGAGAGGATATTTTACTTTGTCCTTATGCAAGTCGACTCTGAGTACCTGAAGGGAAACAACTGAATCTCATTCTTTCCTGACTCCTCAGAGCCTGCACTTTTCTTGGCACAATGTAGGATATGAGAACAACAATTTCTGTTAAATATTCAATAGATTATTCCATGGTTCTCGGAAACAGAGCACATGCCCTATGTGTTCCGCACACAGGATACCTTCTGCCTTTAATCTCCTTCCTTCCAGTGTCATTCTGCAGTGCGAGATAAAAGACAAATCAGTGTTTTTATCCAGGTCCCAAATTTTCCATAGGCCCATCGTTTTCCATTTAATAGAGTCTTAATTGTGAAAAGCTGTGGAGAAAAATCTCCATGAAAATGAATAAAAGACAAAGGAAAGAGTATGAGAAAGAAATATTTTTGTATTGGTTGAGGTTCACTTTATGATTTATGCTTATCCCAGGAACAAGTTCCCTGGGTACACGATACACTTGTAATTCTCTGGCACATAACAGAATAAAAGGCCATGAACCCTTTCTTGGGAATGCACATGATCCACTCAGTCCACTATGCTAACGACAATCCAAATTCTGACTTAAAAACCATGAGTGAATATTGACCAAATGATGACCTCTGTTGGGTGTTGCCCATGTCCTAGAGCTGGGCGTTAGCCTCCCTGTTTCTCAGGAAAGGACACCAATCAGATCAGGGAGGCTCAGCGTTACACACCCATCATATTCAGTACATGACAGATGAACGACTCAGCCAAAGGTCTCCTGATTCCCATTTGGGGGCTCTGTGCCCTTTTCCAAAGCAGAACTAATTTCTTTTGAAACCTGCTTTACTCTCAGATGAGCAAATGGAGGTAAAACCATTCATTCCTTCTCAGGATTTGCTGAGTTCATCTGTGAATTAAGGGAATGGGCCACATGGCTTACAGGAGTCTTTATTACCTAAATCCTGTGGGCCATATGGTTTCCTGTGAATAGTATTGTCCTTTGTAGACCATTTCGGAAATCTGAGCTATTGAAATATTATTCCCTGTAAAAGATGGGAATTTTCAAGTGGTTCTATTATGGGAAGACCATAGCTAGACAGACTTCAGGGATATTTCTGGTCTATATCTTCACATAAAAGTAATTACTTGATTATTCCTGATTTTTCCTTTGGGAAAAAATGTAGGCAATTAAGAGTAAAATTTAATGTATCTGTTTTTTCAACTGAAACAACTATCTTTCTTGAATGTACCTTAGAGAAATTCTTACTTGTGTTACCGAGATAGGCACAAACATTGTATTAAGAGAGTTGTTAGAGATGGAAAATGAAAGTGAGTTCCAGCCCTCTGGTAAGAGCAGGCATCATTTGCAGTGTCTGAAGTATGTGTGCTTGGCAGAGACAATATTAAACCACAATACTGTGGTAAATAGGACCACCTCATGAAACCATATGTGTAGCATGATAATATTTTGGTAAACTTTCAGGAAAACTGTGGGTCCATGAGTCAATATTTGGCATATTTTGGAATATGTTGTGGATTGATATATATATATGGTATACATAATAGAATATTTGGAATATCTATTAATATTATGGAAACACCTAATGGAAATCACATCTACCAAATTCATGACAGTGTCTGCTTTTGGGCCATTGAAGTAGAGAGAAATAGGATCATGCAGGGATACCAAGAATAACTCAGGTTTTACTGGTAAAAAAAATATGAGTTCTGAAGCTAGTGTTACTAAATATGAATGTTTTCAGTACGACTCAGGGTTATAATGATAATAAGTATAATAGGTAATATTAATGGAACATTTACTAAGTTCCTGGAGATATTCAGGGCAATGGTTCTCTATCCTGACTGTGTTAATGACAGAATCTTATGTGTAGAGATCCTGATTTGATTGGTTCTAGACTGTGGCCAGCACATCTGTAAATTGTTAAAGACCAACAACTAATTATAATGATCAAACAGCATTGAGAACTACTGTCTAACCCCTTCATATTTGTTATTTAATTTGATTTCTTACAGCAACTCTGTAACATAATGCATGGGAGGAAAATAATCTATTTCTTTTAACCATCTTAGGTTCTCTGGCTGGGGCTCTGTAAACTTCATGGACAAAAGGCATCATAAGAAAAAGCAAGCAGAACTTTATTAGTTTGTTCATGGCTAGTGGTAGTTATTTATTCCAACGCTTTTTTTCTTTTCCTAAAGGTATTTCACCTACATGGAAATCCTGAATCTTACAGGTGTCTCAGAATTCCTCCTCCTGGGCCTCTCAGGTGACCCAGAGCTGCAGCCCCTCCTCTTCGGGCTGTTCCTGTCCATGTACCTGGTCACCGTCCTGGGGAACCTGCTCATCATTCTGGCCGTCGGCCCCCACCCCCACCTCCACACCCCCATGTACTTCTTCCTCTCTTGTCTGTCACTGGCTGACACTGGTTTCAGCACCACCACCATCCCCAAGATGCTGGTGAACATCCAGACTCAGAGAAAGTCCATCTCCTATGCAGGCTGCCTCACTCAGGTATTCTTCTTTTCTCTTTTTGGGTGTTTGGACAGTCTAATCCTGGCTGTGATGGCCTATGACCGGTTCGTGGCCATCTGCCACCCCCTGCACTACCCCGCCATCATGAGGCCCCAACTCTGTGGCTTGCTAGTCCTGCTGTCCTTTCTCATCAGCCTTTTGGACTCCCAGACTCACTGCTTGATGGTGTCCAAACTTGGTTTCTGCACAGATGTGGAAATCCCTCATTTCTTCTGTGACATCCCTAAGCTCCTCAGCCTTGCCTGCTCTGACACCTCCATCAGTAACATAGTCATATTTCTTGTTGGGACGATCTCTGGGTTTCTCCCCATCTCAGGAATCATTTTCTCCTACTATAGAATTGTTTCCTCCATTCTGAGAGTCCCCTCAGCCGGGGGAAGTCCAAAGCCTTCTCCACCTGTGGCTCTCACCTGGCCGTGGTTTGCTTGTTTTATGGCACAGGCCTAGCTGTGTACTTCACTTTGGCTGCTTCGTCTTCCCCGGGGAGGAATACGGTGGCCGCGGTGGCGTAAGCGGTGGTCACCCCGATGCTGAACCCCTTCATCTACAGCCTGAGGAACAGGGACCTCAAGGGGGCGCTGTGGAGGATTGTCCACACGGCAGCCTGATAGCGAGGCCCGTGCTGCCCTTTCTGCTCAGCAGACTGGAAAAGGCAGCTAAACCCCAGCATGGCACCCAAATGCCTGAATCCGCGGTCCCGTGGTTTATGTGCACGCCCGCGTTCCACTCTCACAGGTGCTCCCCTCAGCATGGCTCTGAAGAAAATGGGACATCATTTTGGCCCCCCACACCCAGGACCCGGCCCTCCGGGGTTGTCTGTCATCCCTCAGCGCACCCCTCTCACCCGCTCATCCCTAGCGCTCTGGGTCAGGAGTGGTCTCACTGTGTCCCTGAGAAACCAAATACCTGCAGCCCTCTCCTGCTTGACACTCACCGCTTCTTCCCTGTTCCCCTAGTTTGTTTAGACTTGTTAGGAGGATCTAAACCATACCTTTAAAACCTGGACAAATGGTAATATCTTTCCCCTTAATGATCTTGACTGCATTCTGAGCAGGTAGGATGAGTATTTAATTTCCTGTCCAAAGAGGGTTTTTTTTTAATTGAAAGGGACACTTTTAATAGTTTGAACAAACTGCTATCAGTTGGGAATTTTCTAGAGAAAATTGGATGCATATTTCCAAGGAAAGATGGAGAGGACTGTGGATAAAATGAAGGTTCTTGTTGCCAGGATTCTCACCTGGCCCTGGTCGGCTGGCTCACTACACACATGTGGGCAATATGTTTCTATTGACACTATAGAGAGCTCTGCCCAGTTCTCTGCGTGACACGGTGGCACGGCTGCAGGAGAGCAGAGCAGAGGCTGGAGTCATGGCAGCGCCAGGGACGGAGGCACAGAGGACGGCTGTGAGGGCAGAGGGGCCCAGAGGCAGGGACTGGCTTTCTGCATGCAGACTCGCTCTGAGTGGACAGGATTTTAGTGACTGTCCTGCCACCATGGAAATAAAGTTGATTATAACCCTTTCACCCCCAAGAGCGTTTTATTGTCATTTATTTGGTCACACTGAATCCATAGCAAACTTGCCAGGGGCTGAAACCCATTGGCAGGACAAGGACCTTTCAGAGCACAGATATATTCCCCCATTTTTCTGATAATGATCTTTCCCATTTCATGCACTTTCCCCAATCATATTACATACGTGATTAAAGTTCACACATACCTATGTGTTAGGATATGTATATATCAGCACACATGTATACATATACATATATTAGCATACATATATACTAATTATGTATTAATATATACTAATTATATATTAGTAATATATATGTATTAGTATGTGAAGCAATATACATATTTATACATATATAATAAACAATTCACTTAGTATAACTACAAGGTATGTCATTGTGTTTCCTTAAGAATTATAAAGGCTTACAAGTAGTGAGCTGAACATTGCATCTAACTCAGGAAAATAGTACTACAGTAAATCCAAAGCAAGTTGATGGAAATAATGAAGATAATGACAAATATCAATTAAATAAAGAAGAGTACTGTAAAAAGTGTCAATAAATCTAAAAATTGTTTTCTTGACAGTATTAATAAAACCTATAAATTTATTTCAAGATTCAGTGAGGAATAAGAAAAGACAAATAGCATTAGGAAATAAAACTGTCATGACTTATAGAGATGTAAAGAAATAATTGAGAGGCGGAGCCAACATGGCGGCGTGAGTAGGACAGTGGGAATCTCCTCCCAAAAACATATATACTTTTGAAAATACAACAAACACAACTAGCCCTAAAAGAGAGACCAGAAGACGCAGGACAGTGGCCAGACTGCAGCTACACCAGCGAGAACCCAGCGACTGGTGAAAGGGGTAAGATACAAGCCCCGGCCCGGCGGGACCCGAGCGCCCCTCCCCCCAGCTCCCGGCGGGAGAACAATAGGCAAAGCGGGAGGGAGACGGAGCCCAGGACTGCCGAACACCCAGCCCCAGCCATCCGGGCCAGAGCGCAGACACAGTACGTGCCCAGGGGGCCCTGGATACTGGGGGTACAGGGTGTAAGACCTCTGAGCGGGTGCCGAAGCTGATGCCCCTGTGACAAAGAAAAGCGGAGGCTTTTTGAAAGTCTTAAAGGGACAGGGACTTAACAGCTTGACGGAAACAACCCAGGTCACAGTACAGCAGCTGGAAATTACAGGGAAAACCGGGTGCACTAACCCCCTGGGCAACAGCTCTGAGACCCCTCAAGGAGGCAAACAGTCAAGCAGCCCCCCCATCCATCACCCCACCGGGCACTGCGAAAGCAGAGAAGCAGCCTGAGACAAATTCCGCCCACAGAAAGGGAAATTTCTCCCTCCCGGCCAGGCAAGACACAAAGACCCACTCTACACGCAATTACCCAACAAAAGCCACAAGGGGTCGCAGTTGCCCCAGTAAAGAAAGGCCAGTAGTAAGTGAAAATTTTGGCCCTCCCAGCTGACAGTCAATAGCACCTGTCAACATGAAAAGGCAAAAAAATATGATCCAGACAAGACTAACCCAGACAGCTTCAGCATCTGCTACATCTTCCCCTGAGAAGGAATCTGGGGAGATAGATTTAGCCAGTCTACCTGAAAAAGAATTCAAAACAAAAGTCATAACCATGCTGATGGACTTGCAGAGAAATATGCAAGAACTAAGGAAGGAGAATTCAGAAATAAAACAAGCTCTGGAAGGACTTCAAAACAGAATGGACGAGATGCAAGAGACCATTAATGGACTAGAAAACAGAGAACAGGAACGCAGAGAAGCTGATGCAGAAAGAGATAAAAGGATCTCCAGGAATGAAAGAATTTTAAGAGAGCTGAGTGATCAATATAAAAGGAATAATATAAGAATCATAGGCATTCCAGAAGAAGTAGAGAGAGAAAAGGGGATAGAAAATGTCTTTGAAGAAACAATTGCTGAAAATTTCCCCAAACTAGGGGAAGAAATGGCCTCTCAGACCACAGAGGTACACAGAACTCCCATGACAAGGGATCCAAGGAGGGCAACACCAAGACACATAATAATTAAAATGGCAAAGATCAAAGACAAGGACAAAGTATTACAAGCAGCCAGAGAGAAAAAAAAGGTTACCTACAAAGGAAAACCCATCAGGCTATCATCAGACTTCTCAACAGAAACCCTACAGGCCAGAAGAGAATGGCATGATATACTTAATGCAATGAAACAGAAGGGCCTCGAACCAAGACTACTGTATCCAGCACGAATATCATTTAAATATGAAGGAGGGATTAAACAATTCCCAGACAAGCAAAAGTTGAGGGAATTTGCCTCCCACAAACCACCTCTACAGGGCATCCTACAGGGACTGCTCTAGATGGGAGCACTCCTAAAAAGAGCACACAACAAAACACCCAACATATGAAGAAGGGAGGAGGAGGAATAAGAAGGGAGAGAAATAAAGAATCATCAGACTGTGTTTATAATAGCTCAACAAGCGAGTTAAGTTAGACAGTAAGACAGTAAAGAAGCTAACCCTAAACCTTTGGTAACCACAAACTTAAAGCCTGCAATGGCAATAAATTCATACCTTTCAATAATCACCCTAAATGTAAATGGACTGAATGCACCAATCAAAAGACACAGAGTAATAGAATGGATAAAAAAGCAAGATCCATCCATATGCTGCTTACAAGAGACTCACCTCAAACCCAAAAACGCGCACAGACTTAAAGTCAAGGGATGGAAAAAGATATTTCAAGCAAACAACAGAGAGAAGAAAGCAGGTGTTGCAATTCTGGTATCAGACAAAACAGACTTCAAAATAAAGAAAGTAACAAAAGACAAAGAAGGACATTACATAATGATAAACGGCTCAGTCCATCAAGAGGATATAACCATTATAAATATATATGCACCCAATACAGGAGCACCAACATACCTGAAACAAATATTAACAGAACTAAAGGAGGAAATAGAATGCAATGCATTCATCCTAGGAGACTTCAACACACCAATCACTCCAAAGGACAGATCCACCAGACAGAAAATAAGTAAGGACACAGAGGCACTGAACAACACACTAGAACAGATGGACCTAATAGACATCTACAGAACTCTACATCCAAAAGCAACAGGATACACGTTCTTCTCAAGTGCACATGGAACATTCTCCAGAATAGACCACATACTAGGACACGAAAAGAGCCTCAGTAAATTCCAAAAGATTGAAATCCTACCAACCAACTTTTCAGACCACAAAGGCATTAAACTAGAAATAAACTGTTCAAAGAAAGCAAAAATGCTCACAAACACATGGAGGCTAAACAACACGCTCCTAAATAATCAATGGATCAATGACCAAATCAAAATGGAGATCCAGCAATATATGGAAACAAATGACAACAACAACACTAAGCCCCAACTTCTGTGGAACACAGCAAAAGCAGTCTTAAGAGGAAAGTATATAGCACTCCAAGCATATTTAAAAAAGGAAGAGCAATCCCAAATGAACAGTTTAATGTCACAACTATCAAAATTGGAAAAAGAAGAACAAATGAGGCCTAAGGTCAGCAGAAGGAGGGACATAATAAAGATCAGAGAAGAAATAAATAAAATTGAGAAGAATAAAACAATAGCAAAAATCAATGAAACCAAGAGCTGGTTCTTCGAGGAAATAAACAAAATAGATAAGCCTCTAGCCAGACTTATTAAGAGGAAAAGAGACTCAACACAAATCAACAGTATCAGAAATGAGAAAGGAAAAATCACAACAGATCCCGCAGAAATACAAAGAATTATTAGAGGCTACTATGAAAACCTATATGCTAACAAGCTGGGAAACCTAGGAGAAATGGACAACTTCCTAGAAAAATACAACCTTCCAAGACTGACCCAAAAAGAAACAGAAAATCTAAACAGACCAATTACCAGCAACGAAATTGAAGCGGTAATCAAAAAACTACCAAAGAACAAAACCCCCGGGCCAGATGGATTTACCTCGGAATTTTATCAGACATACAGGGAAGATATAATACCCATTCTCCTTAAAGTTTTCCAAGAAATAGAAGAGGAGGGGATACTCCCAAACTCATTCTATGAAGCTAACATCACCCTAATACCAAAACCAGGCAAAGACACCACCAAAAAAGAAAACTACAGACCAATATCCCTGATGAACGTAGACGCAAAAATACTCAACAAAATATTAGCAAACCGAATTCAAAAATACATCAAAACCATCGTACACCATGACCAAGTGGGATTCATCCCAGGGATGCAAGGATGGCACAACATTCGAAAGTCCATCAATATCATCCACCACATCAACAAAAAGAAAGACAAAAACCACATGATAATCTCCATAGATGCTGAAAAAGCATTTGACAAAGTTCAACATCCATTCATGATAAAAACTCTCAGCAAAATGGGAATAGAGGGCAAGTACCTCAACATAATAAAGGCCATCTATGAAAAACCCACAGCCAACATTATATTGAATAGCGAGAAGCTGAAAGCATTTCCGCTGAGATCGGGAACTAGACAGGGATGCCCACTCTCTCCACTGTTATTTAACATAGTACTGGAGGTCCTAGCCACGGCAATCAGACAAAACAAAAAAATACAAGGAATCCAGATTGGCAAAGAAGAAGTCAAACTGTCACTATTTGCAGATGACATGATACTGTACATAAAAAACCCTAAAGACTCCACCCCAGAACTACTAGAACTGATATCGGAATACAGCAAAGTTGCAGGATACAAAATCAACACACAGAAATCTGTGGCTTTCCTATATACCAACAATGAACCAACAGAAAGAGAAATCAGGAAAACAACTCCATTCACAATTGCATCAAAAAAAATAAAATACCTAGGAATAAACCTAACCAAAGAAGTGAAAGACTTATATTCTGAAAACTACAAGTCACTCTTAAAAGAAATTAAAGGGGACACTAACAGATGGAAACGCATCCCATGCTCATGGCTAGGAAGAATTAATATCGTCAAAATGGCTATCCTGCCCAAAGCAATATACAGATTTGATGCAATCCCTATGAAACTACCAGCAACATTCTTCAATGAACTGGAACAAATAATTCAAAAATTCATATGGAACCACCAAAGACCCCGAATAGCCAAAGCAATCCTGAGAAAGAAGAATAAAGTAGGGGGGATCTCACTCCCCAACTTCAAGCTCTATTATAAAGCCATAGTAATCAAGACAATTTGGTACTGGCACAAGAACAGAGCCACAGACCAATGGAACAGACTAGACAATCCAGACATTAACTCAGACATATATGGTCAATTAATATTTGATAAAGGAGCCATGGACATACAATGGAGAAATGACAGTCTCTTCAACAGATGGTGCTGGCAAAACTGGACAGCTACATGTAGGAGAATGAAACTGGACCATCGTCTAACCCCATATACAAAAGTAAACTCAAAATGGATCAAAGACCTGAATGTAAGTCATGAAACCATTAAACTCTTGGAAGAAAACATAGGCACAAACCTCTTAGACATAAACATGAGTGACCTCTTCTTGAACATATCTCCCCGGGCAAGGAAAACAACAGCAAAAATGAACAAGTGCGACTATATTAAGCTGAAAAGCTTCTGTACAGCAAAAGACACCATCAATAGAACAAAAAGGAACCCTACAGTATGGGAGAATATCTTTGAAAATGACACATCCGATAAAGGCTTGACGTCCAGAATATATAAAGAGCTCACACGCCTCAACAAACAAAAAACAAATAACTCAATTAAAAAATGGGCAAAGGAACTGAACAGACGGTTCTCCAAAAAAGAAATACAGATGGCCAACAGACACATGAAAAGATGCTCCACATCGCTAATTATCAGAGAAATGCAAATTAAAACTACAATGAGGTATCACCTCACACCAGTAAGGATGGCTGCCATCCAAAAGACAAACAACAACAAATGTTGGTGAGGCTGTGGAGAAAGGGGAACCCTCCTACACTGCTGGTGGGAATGTAAACTTGTTCAACCATTGTGGAAAGCAGTATGGAGGTACATCAAAATGCTCAAAACAGACTTACCATTTGACCCAGGAATTGCACTCCTAGGAATTTACCCTAAGAATGCAGCAATAAAGTATGAGAAAGATCAGTGCACCCCTATGTTTATCGCAGCACTATTTACAATAGCCAAGAATTGGAAGCAACCTAAATGTCCATCGATAGATGAATGGATAAAGAAGATGTGGTACATATACACAATGGAATACTATTCAGCCATAAGAAAAGGGCAAATCCAACCATTTGCAGCAACATGGATGGAGCTGGAGGGTATTTTGCTCAGTGAAACAAGCCAAGCAGAGAAAGAGAAATACCAAATGATTTCACTCATCTGTGGAATATAAGAACAAAGGAAAAACTGAAGAAACAAAACAGCAGCAGAATCACAGAACTCAAGAATGGACTAACAGGTACCAAAGGGAAAGGGACTGGGGAGGATGGGAGGGTAGGGAGGGATAAGGGGGGGAGAAGTAGGGGGGTATTAAGATTAACATGCATGGGGGGGTAGGAGAAAAGGGAGGGCTGTACAACACAGAGAAGACAAGTAGTGATTCTACAACAGGTTGCTACGCTGATGGACAGTGACTGTAAAGGAGTATACAGGGGGGACCTGGTATAGGGGAGAGCCTAGTAAACAAAGTATTCGTCATGTAAGTGTAGATTAATGATTAAAAAAAAAATGCAGTTCCTATGTGGTGACCTCTAATGAGTTCTACACAATGATATAAAGGACATATAAAAGTGTAGGCAAAGGGTCTGTTTGTGTTTATACAGAGGATCAAAGCCTAATTTGGCTACCCCGAAAATGAACTAAGATACGATATGAAAGAGAACTTCCAACATCAGCACTCTCTGGAAGACTCATGCCAGAAGATGATCATCAAAAAACCCCAACAAAGATCCACGCACTGCTACAGCTGTAGATGCACTCATCCCACCAGCTCCTGGACTTGCCATGGGAATGAAGGAGATATCTAAGCTGGCCTGTGCATACAGTAAAACAACAAATTTGACTGGATCTATACTGTTGGAACTCAACCAAGAATTAGGAGAAGTGCAAATTGTAGCGCTCCAAAATCTTACAACTACAGACTATTTACTGTTAAAAGAACATATGGGATGTGAACAGTGCCCAGGAATGGGTTGTTTTAATTTGTCTGATTTTTCTCAAACTATTCAAATTCAGTTAGATAATAACCATCATATCATTGATAAGTTTTCACAAATGCCTAGGGTGCCTAACTGGTTTTCTTGGTTTCACTGGAGATGGCTGGTAATTACAGGTATGCTTTGGTTATGTAACTATACTCCTATTATGTTAATGTGTGTGCGCAATTTAAGTAGTAGCTTAAAATCTATACATGCTGAAGTTACTCTACAAGAAGATATGTCAAAGAAATAATCAATCTTCCCATGTTTTCTCCCGCCTGCTACTTCTATAGCTTTTCTTCTTCCTTCCTAATTACAACGAATTCTTAAATAGAATTCGTGCCTCATATCAAATTTACCGAGTATCATAACTCCTCCAAGTGGTAAAGATACCTCAAGACAAATGCTGGGCATAGAAGCCACAGGGCATAAATATGCAAAGAAATAAAAAGCTAACCTTTTCAAACAATAAGGCTTCTCTCTCACTTACCAACTTAACATTTCCCTGTATGGCCCCGGAAGATGACTGGTTAGCCAGAGACGGGTAAGATTCCTCAAGGGAGGAACAACCTAAGACAGGCACAGTCGCAGGGGGGTCATCAGGTGAGAAATTGGGGATCAACAGAGGTGAGGCTTAGAACCTCACCCTCCCTGTTCTGAGAGAAATCTTCTGCATATGTGGATGTTTTATTGCCCTTGTCTAGCTTGGATTAACACATAGTCTACAGGCACACACCTGATCATCTACATTTGCTCTCTTACAACACTAAACTATGTTTTCTACCTTTATGTTGTATCTACCTACCACTTCAGCATTTTATTAAAAATAATAAAGAGAGAAATGTGGTATCCACATATAAATCAAGTATAAAAATCAAATGTGTATTCATATTTGAACTGACTGTTTATAGTTCATAATGCATGAGCAAAACCAAAAGTTTCTGTGATGACTGCCCTTGCACTGTTCACCATGTAACTTATTCACTATGTAAGAATTTGTTCTCCATGTAAGAACTTGTTCGTTATGCTTCAGAAGATTGGAGACTGACGAAAATTAGGCTTGGGGTGGATTAATGATTGTGCATTGAGCATTGACTCCCCTATACAGAATTTTATTGTTGTTAACAACCATTTGATCAATAAATATGAGAGATGCCCTAACAACAACAACCAAAAAAAAAAAAAAAAAGAAATAATTGAATGCTATAAAAATATTAATAATGTAGAAACTTAAACGAAGAGGGCCAATTCCTAGAAACTGAGGACCAACTAAAACTGTTAGGCAGAAAAACAGATATGAGCGGGGTGGAAAGAGAATAAGGCCAGTAAGACAACTAGAAGGGACTCAAAGAGTTAACCAGTTAGAAATAGAAAGCTCAGAAGGCCAGGAGCAACCAGGCCTAGAAGTTTGAATGCTCCCTCCCCAGATAAAGAAAAGTATCCCAGCATAGCCTATGTTTTCACTGTGTCAGTTAGAACACACCATTGTGAGAGTTACTTTAGCTTGCTCAAAGGCCCAGCTTATTCAGGAAGAAGAATTCTGTCTTAAAGTTAATATTGCATTTTAATCAAATGCACAGTGGCTCAGCCCACCTCGGAGGCAGGGCAGACAGTCTTGACTGATATTCTTCCAGACAGAAGCTGATATCCTGGAAAGGAATCAATGTAGTGTGTTTCTTGCGTTAAGTTTAAAAAAAGAAAGAAACTTAATGTCTTAACAGTGATGAACATTCTGGGACAATCTGGCTGGTCTACACCTGGTCCTTTGTTGGTTCCTGAAAATCCTCAACTGTCTGTAAAACCCCAGACCCTAAGCCTTTCAGTGCATTCCTCTCTCTGAGGTCGCCCACACTTTTTAAGTGCGTAGCCTTAAAACTTTATCCCAAACTTTCAGTGTGCCTCTTCTCTGGGGTAGCTCACAGTCTCTTTCTCCAAGTGTGCACTTGCTCTCTTTAAATAAAGCTTAAACTTTTCAGGGTGCTCCTTTCTCTCCGAGGTTGCCTGCACTTTTCTTTAAGTTTCTTTAAATAAAACTTTTACTCTGCTTCACTACTGTGTCTCTGCCCTTCAATTCTTGGCTGTGGCAGGGACAGGAACCGAGGAAAATACATACAACGCTCCCACCCCCACCAACATAATTGGCTCAGGAAGCTAATGTAACCCTGAATAGCTAAACATATATTTCTTTTATAATAAAGGCATTTAATCAGTGTTTTAAAATTTCCTACACAAGAATAAAAATGTTTTCATAATTCCACCAGTGAAAGAACAGCTCAATCCAAATTGATATAAATGTTTACAAGGAAGAGAGAAATGGGAAATGTTCACTTAATAAGAATAATTGCAGCCTTATACCAAAACCAAACAGATGTCAACTCATTACTAAAAATAACTGAGAAATCTAAAATAGAGTGACCATATCATCCAGCATTCTCCTTCTGAGCATGTGCCCAAAATAACTGAAAGCAGAGAGCCCAGCAGGTAAGTGTACCATGATGCTCACAGCAGCATTATTCACAGCCACCAAAATGGGGAAGCTTCCCAAGGGTCCATTGCCTGATGAATGGCTAAACATAAACACAGTGTCTCCACATACAAGGGAATATTATACGGCCGTGAAAGGGAAAGACATCCTGGCACATGCTACAAAATGGGTGAACCTTGAAGTCATTATTCAATGTGAAATAAGTCAGTCACAAAGGGACAAAATTCTTTTTAATCCACTTTTATGAAGTATCTAGAATAGTCAAATTCATAGAGACAGAAAGTAAAATGGTGGTTGGTAGACCTGCACTGAGGGAAGAATGTGAATTTTTATTGATTAATGGGGACAGAGTTTCAGTTTGGGAAGATGCAAAAGTTCTGGATATGGATGGTGGGGATGGTTGTTCAACAATGTGAGTGTGTCTAATACCCCAGCACTGTACAGTTTAAAAGGGTTAGTATGGCCAATTGCTGTTCTATACATTATACCAGAGTAAACGAATGAAATAAAAAACCACACCGATGTCTCTTAATCAAAAGGAAGTGAGGATTTCAGGAAGGAAAGGAAGCCCCAGGCTCTTCGATGGACGTGCATTTTCTCTTTCCCCTCTTTAGTTGTATCTGGAAATCCTTAGGGACTGAGACGATATGGACCAATCTGCCTAATTATGAGCTCTGTGCTTTGAGCCCCCAAGGCTCCACAACTGTGAATAATCAGCCTGAGTCTCCAGCCCTTCGGTGTGAAAGTGCTGATGGTGTGGGTCCCGCGCCTGTGGCCCCTCCCTCACGGTCTTCAGCATCAGGACGCTGATGTCTGAGAGTGTCTTTCAGCAGGTCCTGAGGACAGACCCTGAGCTTTTGTCATCTGCCAGGCAGGGGAAGAGGAGATTTGCCCTCTGTGGTTATGGCCCTGCAGAGTCACAGAGCGGCCCCGTAAGTGTTGAGGGTGCCGACGAATAGAGGAGGGCCTCCTGACAGTATCGTTTCCTCCTCATCAGGGCAAACAGCACAGCCGTGACAGGCGGGAGGGCACCGACGTGCAGCTCCAGCTCCGCGCCCTGGGGAGTCTACCTCTCGTTTAGGCTGCAGCTCCAAGAACACTTGCTCTGTTCTGCTTCCCCCCACACCGGGTCTGGGTCTTACAGGCGTCTCCCAAGTGGTAGCAGGAAACGGGTCTTGCTTATTTGGCCCCAAATATGCAAAAAGGATCCCAGAGGTGGAGGTGGACAGTACGTACAACATCTAGAACCATTTTTGGTGTGTCCTAAGTGCCAGGCTCTGAGCTAGGTATTGTATGCGGCTTCCATCTGCACAATCTTCCCCAAGGTGTACATGCACACATTACTATTTTATAGAGAAGGAAAGGAACATGGCATTTTTAAGGGAATTTCCACCTGTTATGAGTTGGAAAGGGATGCAGCTGGGTTTGAATCTGGGCAGTCTGACTCCAGACTCAGTGTCCCCGGCCATCCCATCCCTGTCATTCCACCCAGATGTCCTCCCCCTGCACCCCACCAGCTCACAGTGCTCTCTACTTGGGGTTCCTGGTAGGTCACATTCCCTGCTGTACCAGCGATTGGAAGAGTAGCCTAGACCACATCGTAGGGATCCCAGAAGGGTCAGTCCAGGATACCTCAGCACAGCCCTCTCTCAGGGTCCCCCGACAGGCTTTCTCTGCAGCTGTCTGCTTCTCTCGTGTTTTTATAAACTGCCCCCTCCATCCCAAAGGAGACTGTAAGTCAAGGGCTTGGCTTCCATTGCTAATTGGAAATTGGAAAATATTTTAAATTTATATTTCAGATGTACCTGTGGTTAAGATCTCTGGATCTCTGCTCAAAACATTTTGAAGCCCAGGAAACAAAGTTGAATGCAGAGGAGTCACACTGACCGTTTACTTTTGAATCCCGTCTGCTCCATTTATTATCTGTGTGACATGGTGCAGGTCTTAATGTCTCTGAGACTTACAATTGTCATATGAGTTGATTCCTAATTGGTGCAATGCCATGAGTAACATTTCAACAGATAATGCATGCACCTTATAGGATACCTACATGATAGATGCATAAAATAAAATTTATTATTAGTAGTATTAATTATAAGTGTGATCTTTATGTCATTTGACTTAAATGTCCAGTGATCTGAAGTTACAGTTTCCCTACATTCCATGAAAGTTTTTTATTTTTTACCTTGTACATATAAGTACTTGGTGTATGGAGAAAAATGACTAGTATCCTTTATGTCTGATTCCCCAGAGCATTTATCTGATTGGCAAAAAGGAATCACCAGAAACAAACAAACACTCTGTTAAATACTGAAGAGACCCTTCCATTGCTCACAGAAACAAAGCATAGACAGTAAGCTTCCACACGCAGGGACTATTCATGCCTGTGTTTCATCCCTTATTTTAGGAACATCCTAGAGGACTAGAGACAAGATAAAATAACACTTGTTTGTATCTATGTCATGGACTTTCTTTGGGATGTATTATTTTCCATGTAATTGCTTCTGCAGCATTCAACTATTAGAAACTCATGACAGAGATTTTTATCAATGTTAAAAATTGAAAGCAGAAACAGAAAGAAGAGATATATCTTATTGCATGGGCTTAGGTACATTTTTCAATTTGAAGTCATTCCATGCCTCAGTGCCCTGAGATAGGAAAGCTTTTGATGTCCTTACCTCATACTCCATGAGTTTTTGGTAAGATAGTTCATTAAGTACATTGTTTCAATAGTGACTGAAATTCTTGTTAAAAATAGTGACCAAATATTTATTAAGTTCCAAATTTCCCTTAGGTCTATTTCCATTGTTTTTTGTTTTGTTACGTGTTTTAGATTCCATGTGTAAGTGAAATCATATGGTATTTGTCTTTCTCTTTCTGACTTATTTCATGGGTTTGCTTCATTCTTTGGTATCTGACTTAATACCCTCTAGGTCCATCCATATTGTTGCAAATGACAAGATTACATTCTTTTTATGGCCAAGTAATATTCCATTGTGTCTATGTACCACATTGCTGTCCATTCATCCATTGATGGCCACAGATTGGTTCCATGTATTGGCTATTTTAAGTAATGTTGCAGTAAACATATGGCTTCAGATAGCTTTTCAAATTAGTGATATTATTTTAAGAAGGCTAGGTAACAAATTCTTTTCATCAGAAAAACATGAAAGTATTACCAAGCTACTGCACAAAGAGTAAAAAAAATGGTAAAGAGGTATCTCACATGCCAGTTTATATGGAGTCAATTTCAATAACTGTATAAAATTAAAAATCCAAGATGTTTCCTTAAAATTTCCTCACTGTTAATCATTCACAGGTTCATTGTACAATGTCTTTGTGATCAGCAGTGCTGAGTGATTTATGCATTTAGCTAAACCGTTTATATTAAAATTTGATGTCCTTGAAAGCCAAGGATATGATTTATATATTAAATCACTTTTAAATCCCACCCACGTATTTAAGTGAGCACTTATTTCCATGAAGGATGGAAATCAGAAATCAAAGAATGAGGCACACCTATGAAGACAAGTGACACATAAAAATATCCTCTGCTTATGTGCATTGGACTTTAAACCAAATCCATCCAACAAGCTCTAGCACTTAAGAGAATCCTTATAAATATTCTAAATCAAGGGAATTCCTAGCACTTCATATGAATAAAGGATATTTGACTGCTTCTTGACTTCCTTTCACTACAATTGTTTCCTTTTCTTAAGGGGGCAAGGATGTTTCTTATCTATGCTTTTGCCTTGAGAGAGTTGGCTCTTTTTTACTACAATCATGGATGTAATATCTCTACTGTTCTTGTTATTCTAACATTCTTCACTCGAGCACCTCTGACTGGGTGTGCATTAAGAAGGCTGATTGGAGCACAGTCCAGAAATAATTGCTCATGGCACTGGGGTGTATTGGCTTCAATGTGGATACTTCACTAGTAAAAAACTGAAATCCAAAATATAAATACATGATAGTTGTCTTTCTCCTTCCTTTTATTCAACCCACTTTCTCTTTATTTCTTTATTTAAAATTCAAAGGTGTCAAAGCTTCACAGAATCACAAAATCTAACAGGGGTCTCAGAATTCCTCCTCCTGGGCCTCTCAGAGCTGCAGCCCCTCCTCTTCGGGCTGTTCCTGTCCATGTACCTGATCACTGTCCTGGGGAACCTGCTCATCATCCTGGACGTCGGCTCTGACCACCACCTCCACACCCCCATGTACTTCCTCCTCTCCAGCCTGTCCCTGGCTGACATTGGTTTCACCTCCACCACAGTCCCCAAGATGCTGGTGAACATCCAGACCCACAGAAAGTCCATCAGCTACTCAGGCTGCCTCACCCAGATGTGTTTTGTCATGGTTTTTGGAGGAATGGACACTTTTCTTCTCACCGTGATGTCCTATGACTGGTTTGTGGCCATCTGTCACCCTCTGCACTACACAGTCATCATGAGTGCCCATCTCTGTGGCCTCCTGGTGCTTGTGTCCTGGCTCATCAGCTTGTCATACTCCCTGATGCAGAGTCTGTTGATGTCGCGGCTGTCCTTCTGCTCCAGACGTGTGATTCCACACTTCTACTGTGCACTTACTCAGGCCCTCATGCTTGCCTGCTCAGGTACACTCATCAATCACATCCTGCTGCACATGGTGACTGCCTTTCTGGTCATTGTCCCCTTCTCAGGGACCCTTTTCTCCTATACCAGGATTGCATCTTCAATATTGAAAATCCCATCAGCTAGTGGGAAATGTAAGGCCTTTTCTACCTGTGCATCTCACCTGTCTGTGGTTTCTTTATTCTATGGGGCAGGGCTTGGTGTGTATCTCAGTTCCAATGCATATTCTCAGAAGGGCATGATTGGCTCGGTGGTGTACACGGTGGTCACCCCCATGCTGAACCCCTTTATCTACAGCCTGTGGAACAAAGACATGAAGGGGAACTGCAAAAAGCTTTTGGGAGAAAACTCTATGATCACTGAAAAGAAGGCTGGTTGTGGGGTTTTGATTTGATGGTGGTAGCAGTGGCTGGCTGAGAAATATTGAGTTTTGCTTCTCACCCATCCTCTGTAAGTGACGTTCATGGGAATTGCCTGGCAAGTACTTGGTCTTAAGCCTTACAGTGGGTGCTCTGTTATCTCAGTTCTGCTCTCCACATGCCCTCCTTTTACTTACCTGTCACTGCACCTCCGCATAGACTTCCAGTACTGCAGGTCAGTGCCAACTAGAAAGCTGAATGACAGTCTTGCAATAGAGCATGATTTTATGGGATTTTATTAATAATCATTGGTCGTTATTATCAAATTCATTCATTTGGCAGTATTTACTGCGTACATGTGGTGTGCCAGGCTCTTATGGGTGTCAGTAGCAGAGCAGTCAGTGGAAAAAATAAAAGACAAAAATCTTTGCCCTCTTAGAGCTTAAATCCTGGATTTATATGTCCAAACAGAAAACACACTGAAGGATAAATTATTTATTTGGTTATTTGTGAGGTCAAACTTTTCTCCATATATTTGTTTACTACATTTCCAAAAAGTGAAGAGAGTGTATCAGCAGAAATAAAAAAATCAAAGGATCCAGAGTATCTGAACCAACCAGCATCAAATCCACTGTTGGGTCCAGTTGCCTTCTTCCACAGGCGAATTTGCCAAGGCCCAAACACAGGAGTTCAGACAGTGATGAAATGTGGGTGAAAGGGGCCGTACCTTCAAGTGCAGTGTCAGGACAGAGCCCTTGATTACAGCTCAGGAGAGTCAGAATCGAATTACAGGATTGTCACCCCCTCGGTATGTGATGCTGAGCAGCTCAGGGGAAGCAGAGTATGTTAGGATGGGTGGATCCCCGATAAATGTCTACTTCACCTGTCTGCTTCACCATAAAGAAATTGGTGATGTGTTAAGTCTTTAGATGGTGGTGTTCGCCAAGGCACAGCAGGAAGAAAACACAGACATCAATACATAAATATTCATCTTGGTAAAAGCGAATTACTGCCCACTCCAGGACGGAAGGAGGCTGACAGCATCAACGTGTCCCCGAGCACAGTCCTAGAGGGATGTTACCACTGAGAAAACCGTACTGTGGGCTTCCAAAGAGGGACCCATCTCCCCTTCAGTCTCTTTCAAGCTTTGAGTCTGAAGACTGGCTTGCAAACTGAGAGAAGATTTGTGATTTTGATTAATATCTCATAAACCCAAGCATTATTTTACTGTTCTTCTCCCATCTTATGGATGTCCTTAAAAACAGGCCCTCATAGAGCTAGAGGGTATTATGCTCAGTGAAATAAGCCAGGTGGAGAAAGACAAGTACCAAATGATGTCCCTCATTTGTGAAGTTTAATAACAAAGTAAAACTGAAGGAACAAAGCAGCAGCAGATTCAGAGACTCCATGAAGGGACTAGTGGTTACCAAAGGGTAGGGGTGTGGGAGGGCAAGTGGGGAGGGAGAAGGGAATTGAGGGGAATTATGATTAGTTCATATGGTGTGTGGGGTCATGGGGAAGACAGTGTAGCACAGAGAAGACAAGTAGTGACCTTGTGGCATCTTGTTACACTGATGGACAGTGACTGCAATGGGTGTGTGTGTGGGGTGGGGGACTTGATAATATGGGTGAATGTAGTAACCACATTGTTTTTTCATGTGAAACCCTCATATGTGTATATCAATGAGACCTTAATAAAAAAAAAAGGTAAAAGTAGCATTTTAAGCCAGTGGGGAATGGGTGAATTTACTCATTAATAAATTTGAATTTACTACCTAATATATTTGGGTGCAGGGGACATGTGAAGAGTTGAAACATAACTTGTATCAGAGTAAATCCAGGTAGATAAAAGGCTTGAATGTGAGATCTGAAGCTTAAGGAGGGGGTGGGTCATAAGCACTCATATAGTTTTGGTACAGGATAATTTGCATAACTCTTTGGAGGCCAATTTGGCAACAGCTAATAAAACAAAGAGATGCTCATATAAAAAAATTGGTGATTGCTATCATTCTCTTTGTGAGGTCAGAAAATGCTATTGGGGATCATGCCACACAAACCCACAGCTCACATCATATTCAGTTTCAGAAAGCTAGAAGCTTCTCCTCTAAAGCAAGAACAAGAAAGTGTGCCCACTCTCACCACCACCTTTATTCAGACTAATCCGATAAGGCCTACTCACAGGTACAAACAGTCCTATTTGCTTTTGTTCAACAGAGGTTGGGACCACTTTGCTCATGACTGTCTTTCCAGGGATGTAGATGATGCCTGGCACACAGTAACTACTCAACACACATAAAGGTTAGATGTATAATAAAGGCTGATCCCAAAAGCACCAGCTAAAGCACAAGAAAGAATTCTTCAGGCTCGTCGTATGCCTGAATGTAAGCACAAAACAGAGTATTAAGGGTAATTAAGATGGACCCATACCTGTTTTAAAAGAATAGTATGTCATGAACAAGTAACGCCTGTTCAAGTATCAGGAAGCTTCTTAATACTAGGATGTGTGTTAAGATAATTCAACACAAAAATAGGACAATGAAGGGAAATCATAACCCTAATCATGACAGAAAAAGTAACATTCATTCCTGTGCTTAGCAGCCAGGACTGAGCCTCTGGCTAAATGAGGAAACTAAGGACAATTTGTTAACCCAATGAGGAATGGTAGTCATAAAACTGAGAACAACAGGATATTCTATATTAAAAAACTAAACTCTCTGGTTAGATTCCCGAAGAAGCCTAGGCAGTCTATTACAACTGCAATCACTTGGTATCCTTGATATTCTCCGGAACATTGAAGAGAATGGTAAAATGAGAAAAGGAAATTAGCCTGCGTACCAAACGTCAGAAATAGTTATATTATTTGCAGGTGATCTTGAGGATACCTGACTGAAACAAAAATCAACACAGAGTTATTAAGTGTTATCAGTAAGTTGAGTCTGCCACAGAAATAGGGAATACAGTAGAAAAACCCAATCACATGAGAATTAAAATAGACAACACTTCATGCATAACAGATCAAACAATAACCTACAATTCATGTCAAAGAGTGGAGAAGGCATGGGGAATCCTGGAAATAAGTCTTGATGGAGAGCGGGACTAGAGTCCAGAAAGACAGAGCAGGACACACAGCAGGAGCTGGAGAAGATGGCTTTAAATAGAAACCAAGGCACCTGCAGCCACAGGGCTGCATCTCTGTAGATTAAATGAACATGGGACGGTCCCCGTCCATTTTTCTGGAGGCAAAGCCCAGTACCCACGCGCTCTCTTTTCCTTCTTAGCCCACCAGCCCTCACCGGGACACAGCGACCCTCTCGGTCATTATCACTGATGCTTTCTGGTCTCTGCAGTATGTCCTGTGGAAGCCCATTGGCTTTGCATCTCGGCTGGGATCAGAGAATTGTAGGAAGAAAGCCAATGGGACATGCTGTGACCAACTCAAGAGCTGAGTTCTCAGAGCTTCTCATTAAGTGAAATGTTCTATTGGCTTTCCTCTCTCCCAACAATTCAGCTCCATCCGGGTACAAAGATGAGAGAATGGACACTTTCCCGCCAATGTTTGTCTGTGTCAGCAACACTGGGAGATGAAGAATGTGTTTTTTCCAAGGAGAAATTCCTCTTTCTTTGGTTTGAATTCAAATGACCAGGAATCCCCTAAGGGATGTGTGATTTCTGCAGGAACCAAAACCTGGGGCCGACTTTCTGTGATGTTCTTCTCTTGAAGAATCTTTGGAGATTTCAAGGATCCCTTGGTTGCCCACAGTGTGCTGGAGCCCAAGAGGTCCTTTCTGAAGGAAAGCAAGGGGGATAATAGCTTTTGCCCCTGTTGAAACAACTAACCAAATGAGACTGAGAAACATTTCTTGACATCTCCTGGTGACATGGAGGCATTTATTGATATTAAGGAAGGTTCCATGCATTCTTATAAATACAGAGGTAGGGGTAGAACACCCCAGGTAGAGTGGCTTGAAGAGGATTTAGGAAACATTGGTGACAAATACCGATCATCTATGAAGTTTGTCAGGTAGGGGATGTCAGAGGTGAAACCTAGTCTAAAGGGAGTATGGTATGTGATTAGCTAACAAAATTGATGGAAAATATGCGAACAGGTTTAACTCCAAGAGGATGATTATACTTAGTGGACACATTTGAATACACAGTGCATTGTGGTCTCATAACTCACAGGACACAGTATACACTCCAAATCAATGACGCTCACAATGTGTGTGTCACCACGTTATAGAGCCCAAGCGTCCTGAAATCCAGGGCTGGAAGCAGATGTGGCGCTGCCTGACATCACCCCCAGTGAGCCACTGGGCAGTTTCTGCCTCAGGATTCAGCACTCCGGCCTCTGCATGTCTAGATGTCTTGATTCTTAATGGATAACACGTCCAGAGACACGGCAAAAGCCCCACTAACCTTCAGGCTGTGCTGCTGCCTGCCACTTCACGTCCCTCCTGCCAAGAAGAGGAGTCACCGCCTGGCAGGGTAATTGGTCCCGGTCATCAGTGTCACTGTGCAGTGGGCATGCCCTGGTATCCTGCTGTGCCCAGCCCGTGGCTGGGAGCGGCCAGGGAGGGACCTCGGTGCCAGCATCCTGGTGGATACAGGGGGATATCAGTCACTTAGGCTCCCGCAGCATGAAGTCTGAGTGGTGTGGCCTTGGGTGGGGCAGCTTCCTTTAGCAGAGAGCAATTCTCTAGGAGGATGAAGGCTGAGGGCTTTCACCTGGGACCACCCTGCACCTGGGACAGTGATCCCTTAATCCTGAGGGAGGATCCAGGCAGCAAAGCATGGGATTCACTGCAGTCCCCCCACCCGGGATGCTTGGATCACCTTTTTAAAAAATTGAGATAGAACTGACATACACCATCATAGCAGTTTCAGGTGTGCAACAGAAAATATTTGGTATTTTTATATATTGTGAAAGGATCATCACATTACGTCTAGTTAACATCCATCATCAGCACACAGTTATAATGTTTTTTCTTATAAGAACTTTTATGAATTACTCTCTTAACAACTTTCATTTGTACAATACAGTATTATTATCTATAGTCACCATGCTGTCCATTATATCCCCAGGACTTATTTATTTTATAACTGAAGCTTAGTACCTTTTTACCTTCCTCACCCTTTTTGATCAACCCCCTCCCTGCTTCTGGCAACCACCAATCTGGTCTCTGTATTAATTTAATTTTGTTCTTCTTTTATTTCACATATAAGTGAGATCATACACAAAATTGTCTTTCATTGCCTGAGTTATCTCACTTAGCATAATGCCCTCAAGGACCATCCATGTTGTCCCAAATGGTCACAAATGGCAGGATCTGCAACTTTCTCAAGGCTGAATAATATTCCATTCTGTTTGTATATGTATCACATGTTCTTTATTGATTTACCCACTGACGGACACCTGGGCTGCTAACATGGCTTGGCTATTGTAAATAACGCTGCAGTGCACAAGGGGGTGCGGGTGCCTTTTAATGTTTCCATTTCCTTCAGATAAATACCCAGAGGTGGAACTGCTGGATCATATGGTCGTTCAATTTGTTAGTTTTTGAGAAACCTCCACACTGTTTCTTCCCGGTGCGCTCTCCATAAAGTTACATGTTAAATCGGCTTTCTCACAGCCGTTCTTAAGCTTTCTAACTTTGGAGTGGAAACACCTATAATGCCGCCATCATTGCCCACATTCCAGAGTATTTGGATCTAGGATGCCTTCATTCCACAATATCTGCATCAAGGGAACAGTGACCATGAGGAATAATGGACCAGCTCTTTAATTGTTTTAACCTACAAGGGATGCATCACTCATATTTTCTTGAACAAATCAAAACATATTATTACCACTTTTAATTTCAATGGATTAAGGAAATGCAGTTCTCTTGGGTGTTCAGTTAGATAAGATGACCAGAAATAATGTCAATCAGCAGTGAAATTCACAATAGAAATAAACACATCAAAATCCATCTGAGAAGTTGTGCAGCCTTCTAGGTAAGAATATCTGCTTGTGGATAGAGTTCTGGGTTTGAATCCTGATTCTATAACTTGTATTATATTCCTGCTCTGTAACTTTGGAAAAGTTTTTTTGTTTGGTTGTTTGTTTTTTTAGCACTCAGAGTCTCAATTTTCCCACTGCTAAAATTAGGAAATAATCACTCCCTTTGGGGAACATTACATAACATAATAGCAATTAGCACAGGCTTACCATGTAATTCCCACTAAAACATGAAGTATATTTTAATAGGTATTTTAATCCTATTTTAGACAGTAAAGCAAAAAAATCACACACACATAACAATGTTGGAGATACACACACATTAACAACACAGATCTACAATCTAAGACATAGAAATTAAGGAGAGCGATCAACAGTTTATGCCTTCTAGGCCACCATCTGAGACACCAGCACTCTACTAAATGCTTCAGATCAAAGTTCAGAGCTCACTAGAATGGAAATAATAAAGAAGACTCAGGACAAAATTTTTAGATCATCAAAGGAATTCCTGGGATTTTAGTTGTTTTAAAAGTATGTAAAATCTAAGAGAGAAGGAATTCACAGGTCCTTCAGGACTGGAGGAAAGTAAGAGAGTTTGAGAGACTCGAGAGGAAGAACTTCAGAATCAGTTCCTGCCCTGGGGGCCCACAGGACACCTCAGCCCAGGTGGGTCCATTACAGACACCAGGCTGCGCGGCCGAGGAGCCTTCCCAGGGCCCCCTTGACGTCCTTGTTCCGCAGGCTGTAGATGAAGGGGTTCAGCATGGGGATGACCACCGTGTACATCACTGAGGCCACTGAGACTTTCTGGGAGGCCTGGGTCACAGCAGAAGTGAAGTGGACTCCAACTCCAGTCCCATAAAATAAAGAAACCACAGTTAGTTAAGACCCACAGGTGGAAAATGCTTTCTGCTTCCCCCCAGATGAGGACATCCTCCTTATGGATGAAGCGATTTGTGAGTAGGAGAAAAGGATCCCAATGAGGGGAAAAACACCCAGCACAACGGTCATGACATATATCAATGTGCTGTTCAGGAAGGTGTCCGAGCAGGCCAAGTTGAGGATGTGGGTCAGCTCACAGAAGAAATGAGGAATTTCGAGATCTCCACAGAAGCTCAGATGCATCATCAAGGTGATGTGAAGGAGGGATGTCAGGAACCCAATGAACCAGGTAACAAACACCAGGAGGCCACAGAGGCGGGGGTTCATGACGGCCGTGTAGTGCAGAGGGTGACAGATGGCCACAAACCTGTCGTAGGCCATCACAGTCAGGAGTAGAGTGTCCAGGATAGGAAACAACATGGAAAAATACACCTGTGTGAGGCAGTACATATAGGAGATGGCTTTGCTCTCTGTCTGGATGTTCACCAGCATCCTGGGGACGATGGTGGTGCTGAAGCAGATGTCCACCAAGGACAGGACAGAGAGGAAGAAGTACATGGGGGAGTGGAGGTGGGGGTCGGAGCCGATGGCCAGGATGATGAGCAGGTTCCCCAGCACGGTGACCAGGTACATGGACAGGAACAGCCCAAATATGAAGGGCTGCAGTTCCGGATCCTCAGAGAACCCAAGGAGGAGGAATTCTAAAATTCGCGTTTGGTTTCCTGTTTCCATGTAGCTGATGTATCTAAGAAGGAGGAGGCAAAAGCAATATGAACTAACAGAAAACTGTTGCCCCCCATCTGATGGAAATGCTGACCACAGCTTTCACTCAAGGTTTTTATGAAGTCAGTCCCTTTGTCTAAGTCGGGTATCCTTTCACTCCTAAGTGGAACTGTATAGAATGGATTTTCTCATCCCAAAACACCTGCATAAAGTATGCATTTTATGACAACCAAACCAAAATGGAATCCTAAGAAACAGAGTCTAGAATCCCCAACCACCTGTCTGAACCACCTCTTTTGTAACAGTCCCATTGGAGGGTCAAAGGGCTTCAAAATGGGATGAACAGACATCACGTGCCTCCCGGCACAGAAAAGGACACATCATTTCTGTAGGACTCCTTCCAAAGATGTAGGAATCCAAGCTGTAGGCTACAGAGCACTGGACATACGCACATGGAAGGACATTCTGCACATCATCTGAGCTGCACACTCAGAAAATCAACGTCATGAGATATAAAGTCAGAGCTGTTACAGATGGAAGGAGGCTAGAAAGGAACTTGGCAACTGCATGTAATATGTGGCCTCGAATCTTCTTTTGCTAAAGGTTATGTTATTAGAATGGTTGTCACAATGAGAAAAGGTTCTGTAAATTTTATAATAGCATAATATCAATGTTAACTTCTTGATTTTGATCTTTGTGCTCTGGTTATATGAGGAAAATGTCCTTGTTTTTACGGAGTACTGATGACTTAGAGGTAAAGAGGTATCTTACTGGCAGGTAAAGAGGTGATTTACTCTCAAGGACTCTGAAAATATACATACAAAGGAAAGGAAGGAAGATAAACGTGGAGAGAGAAGAAAGTAAATGTGATAAAAATGCGGACATTGGCAGATCTGGTAAAGGATATACATAGGAATTACCTACATTGTTCTTTCAACTTTCCCGTAAATCTAAAATGAGGTCGAAATTAAAGTTATGAAGTGGCACTTTCACACAGTGCCAATCATCCAGGTGGAAAATAGGAAGAAAACCCATCCATGAGATCTTATCAGAGAAGTCAGACTTTCAGGAGCTGTGCAGCTGGCAGGACTGCTCCCAGATTTCGAGCCGATGTCCACACTCACCCAGAAACCCCAAGCTGGAGGAATTTAGTCTAACGGGTGCTGGATAGATTGTTCTCTAGGTGCCAGGCAGAAGCAAATCCAATTCTGCTATGGAAGGAGCTGTCATCTGCTTTATATTCCCCTGTATTTTTCTGCACTGCACAAATCATAGTTGTACTTTTGTATATACTATGGCATTATTAAAATAATACCTGTCCCCCTTACTGACTCATATGCCACACGATTTCAGATCACATGTTTTACAACTTACTCATCCTGTATCCCCAGTGCTTTGTACTTGAATAGCACAGTAAGTCAAATGAAGGTGGAAACAAAAAAATGATCATATATAAAAGAAACCAGAAATCTTACAGCTCATCTCACAATGATAATAGATGCAACCACCTGAAAAAGATGAAGCATGGATAGGTGCACTTGATCAAGAATAGCAATGTTAACCCAAATGTAAATCCATGGCACATCATTAAACTCTAAAACAGAAAACAAGTAAACAAAATGCAAAAATGGGAAATTATGTCTGCTGTTACTATAACTATTTAACATTGTTTCTATTAATTCAAAAGAAATCCCATAAGACAAGAAAAGCAAATGAGATATAGTATTAGGAAATCAATACCAAAACTGATCACGCAGCTGATGATATGATCACCTGCTTAGAACATCAAAGAAAGTCAAATTAACACCACTGCAACTAATCAGTGTCAATAACTTGTTTATGTGTCTGCAATCACTAGCGAAGATAAAATAAAAGGTCCATTCACAATGGCAATGACCACTATATACACATCACCTGGCATTTAGAATGTGTCTGGTGAATAAAGGAGTGTCTGTGACATAGAAACTAAGTGAAGGGGGCAGGCTGGAGAAGTAGATACTTTGCTGGAGCATATTCTCCAATACAATAGGCCTCAGAATTATCTGGAGCACTTGTTAAAATAGATTTATGGGTTTCACCCCCAGAGTATCTATCAGCAAGTCTTGGGCAGAGCCTGAGAATCTTCATTTCTTACAAGCACCCAGGCTGCCGTGCCATGAACTCCACTCTTGAGAACTACTAGAGGACAAGATGTTATCAGGTAGACTGGAAATTCTCAAGAAAAGAGTATACTTGAGAGAATGCCATTGCTACTGATGCTGAGAAAGCCACTAGCCTCCAGAATGACGTCCTGGTTTCCATCAGAGCTGGGTGTGGAAGAAAACAGCTGCAATGGAATCAAAGAAAGATATAAATGACCAGGGTAATAAATTCCAGAAATTAAAAAAGAAAATTGGGTCATTAATAACTGAGTCGCCTCCTTCCCCTACCACTTTTTTTTTTGGAATAAAGTTGATAGGCAACACCACATTGGTTTCCGATGTACGACACAGTGACTCAGTAATTATATGCAATCTACCATTTCTCAATCCCTCTTCTTGTACAGGGTACTCACTGGGACAGTGCAGCTCACTGGGCTGCATTATTTAGAGATGTGTGGACACCCCCTTTCTCCTCTTGCTGTTGGAGGCTGAAGACCCATTCTACCAAGGGAGAAGGAACCTATCACAAAGTCAGGTCTGTGAGAGGTCCCCAGGCATCACTGAAGTCTGGGTGAGGGATGCTGGGGAAGTATTTATGGACTCTCAAGCCCAGAGGCAGTACGGTTGGGGCATGATTTCCCATTGTGCCTCATTTAAAAAATTGTTCTTCTGATATTCCACTCTTGGAGTTGCTCAGTTCCTTGGAGGAAATTGAAAACGGCAGTACTAATGCATATGCTAATTTTGTTTTCCAGAAGGGAGCTTTGGAACCAGGTGCATGTCTGGCCACATGGGCTTCTTCCTTCTGGGAAGAGCTCCCTTTCTTCACTATAGATTTGCCTTTGAGGAAAAGAGTTAGCCCACAAGTATGTGTGTGTCTCTTCTGCAAAGACCCACCTCCTGTAGCCACAGTACTTAGGGTCTCAAAGTAACATATAAGAAAACAGAGAAGCGTGTGTCTTCCTGAATCCCTTTGGACTGTGTAGACAAAGCAGTGTTGATCGTGCTGTGTATACAAAGTTCTGTTTCACTAGAGGGAGAGTTAACCATGTAAAATGATGACACCAGGTCAAGTAAAAAAAGGCTGAACAGAGGGCTGTACAACACAGAGAAGGCAAGTAGTGATTCTACAACATTTTGCTATGCTGATGGACAGTGACTGTAAAGGGGTTTATAGGGGAGACCTGGTATAGGGGAGAGCCTAGTAAACATAATATTCGTCATGTAAGTGTAGATTAGTGATACCAAAAACAAAGCAAAAAAAAAAAGGGCAGTTCCTGTGTGGTAACCTCCAATGAGTTCTACACAAGGGTATAAAGGGCATATAAAAGTGTAGGCAAAGGGTCTGTTTGTGTCTATACAGAAGATCAAAGCCTGATTGGGCTATCCCGAAAATGAACTAAGATACGATATGAAAGAGAACTTCCAACATTGGCACTCTCTGGAAGACTCATGCCAGAAGATGATCATCAAAAAACCCCAACAAAGATCCACGCACTGCTACAGCTGTAGATGCACTCATCCCACCAGTTCCTGGACTTACCATGGGAATGAGGAAGGAGATATCCAAGCTGGCCTGTGCATACAGTAAAACAACAAATTTGACTGGATCTATACTGTTGGAACTCAACCAAGAATTAGGAGAAGTGCAAATTGTAGCGCTCCAAAATCTTACAACTACAGACTATTTACTGTTAAAAGAACATAAGGGATGTGAACATTCCCCAGGAATGGGTTGTTTTAATTTGTCTGATTTCTCTCAGACTGTTCAAGTTCAGTTGGACCATATCCACCATATCATAGATAAGTTTTCACAAATGCCTAAGGTGCCTAACTGGTTTTCTTGGTTTCACTGGAGATGGCTGGTAATTACAGATATGCTTTGTTTATGTAACTATACTCCTATTATGTTAATGTGTGTGCACAATTTAAGTAGTAGCTTAAAACCTATACATGCTGAAGTTACTCTACAAGAAGATATGTCAAAGAAATAATCAATCTTCCCATGTTTTCTTCCGCCTGCTACTTCTATAGCTTTTCTTCTTCCTTCCTAATTACAACCCTTAAATAGAATTCGTGCCACATATCAAATTTACCGAGTATCATAATTCTTCCAAGTGGTAAAGATACCTCAAGACAAATGCTGGGCATAGAAGCCACAGGGCATAAATAATGCAAAGAAGTAAAAAGCTAACCTTTTCAAACAATAAGGCTTCCCTCTCACTTACCAACTTCACATTTCCCTGTATGGCCCCGGAAGATGACTGGTTAGCCAGAGACGGGTAAGATTCCTCAAGGGAGGAACAACCTAAGACAGGCACAGTTGCAGGGGGGCCATCAGGTGAGAAATTGGGGATCAACAGCAGTGAGGCTTAGAACCTCACCCCCCCTGTTCTGAGAGAAATCTTCTGCATACATGGATGTTTTATTGCCCTTGTCTAGCTTGGATTAACACATAGTCTACAGGCACACACCTGATCATCTACATTTGCTCTCTTACAACACTAAACTATGTTTTCTACCTTTATCTTGTATCTACCTACCACTTCAGCATTTTATTAAAAATAATAATAATAAAGAGAGAAATGTGGTATCCACATATAAATCAAGTATAAAAACCAAATGAGTATTCATATTTGAATTGGCTGTTTATATTTCATAATGCATGAGCAAAACCGAAAGTTTCTATGATGACTGCCCTTGTACTGTTCACTATGTAACTTATTCATTATGTAAGAATTTGTTCTCCATGTAAGAACTTGTTTGTTATGCCTCAGAAGATTGAAGACTGACGAAAATTAGGCTTGGAGTGGATTAATGATTGTGCATTGAGCATTGACTCCCCTATACAGAATTTCATTGTCGTTAACAACCATTTGATCAATAAATATGAGAGATGCCCTCACAAAAAAAAAAAAAAAAAAAAGGACAGACTTCCAATGGTAAAATAAATAAGTAACCGGGATGTAATGTATAGCATAAGGAATATAGTCAAGATATTGTAACAGCTTGGTAGGGTGATAGCTGGAACCTAGAATTATGTATATAAATGTTTTATCACTGTGTTGTACACTTGAAACTAATGTAATGTAATACTGTGCGTCAACTACCCTTCAATAAAAAATAATTATTTAAAAAAAAAAAAGGCTGAACAATATCCCTCAGGTTCGAAGACATGGAAAACAATAGAAAGAAATGTTAATGAAGTGATGGGGAAAGGTCTGTAGGGGGCTTGGGAGTGACGTAGCCATGGGGAGATGGACTTCATGAGTTTAGGACACTCTGCCAAGAACTTTGGTTGTGAGAAGAAAATAGAGAGGGTTGTACCGTAAGATGTAGTTTCTCATTTCAGACATGAGAAAACATTTAAATGGAAGAGGAAATGTTCCATTTGATTGTAGGAAACTAAACGGATACTAGTTTATTGTATTGGAGTAATTCCATATATTTTTAAATGATTGAATCATTTACTTTATAAATTATTTATTCTTAATTCTAAGCAAAATGTATCATTAATTACTTGAATAAATTAAAACTAGAACCATTGAATCAAAGTTGGATGTGTTATTAACACAAGTTTAGTAAGTAGAAGCAATTTCCTTAAGAATAGCTTTCTACCACATATATATAACTTGACAAAAACTTCTAATCTCAATGGTCTAAGCCAAGAGCCATTGAATTTATAAATATGAGACTTCAAATATTATACAGGAAACACCTTCATCCCTTTTAGTAAATGGTCTTAGAGAGCAACAACTCCATTATGTGAAAATTTTAAAAATCTCTTCCATGAGTTCATACTTTTAGGTTTTGAATTTTGAACACATTTCATAATAAACTTGGGAATTCTTTGACACAAAGTATATCAAAAGATTAATTGGATAGGGTCTCATACTGCAAGATTCATTTAAAGAAAAGTACTTGCATTTTTTCAAATTTTGAATCAATTGAGTTCTGATATTCTAAGAAAAGTCTTCATTCTGTTAGGCAGGAAAACAGATATGAGCAGGGTGGAAAGAGAATAAGGTCAGTAAGTCCACTAGAAGGGACTCAGAAAGTTAAGCAGTTAGAAATAGAAAGCTCAGAAGGCCAGGAGCAACTTGACCTATAAGTTTGAATGCTCCCCAGATAAAGAAAAGTATCTCAGCATAGCCTATGTTTTCACTGTGTCAATTAGAATAAACCATTATAAGATTTACTTTAGCACCTGCTAAAAGACCCAGCTTACTCACAAAGCATTCTACCTTAAAGCTAAGATTGCATTTTAATCAGGCAGTGGCTCAGTCCACATTGGAGGCAGGGCAGACAGTCTTGATTGATATGCTTCCAGCCAGAAGCTGATATCCTGGGAAGGAATCAAAGCAGTATATTTCTTATGTTAAGTTAAAAAAAAAATGGAACTTAATGTCTTCACAAAGATGAACATTCTGGGGCGATTTGGCTGGTCCACACCTGGCCTTTTGTTGCATTCCTGAAAATCCTCAACTGCCTATAAAATCTTAGACCCTAAACCCTAAAGTGTGCCTCTTCTTTGAGGTCACCCACACTCCCCTCTCTCCGAGTGTGCACCTTTTGCTTTAAATAAACTTCTCATTGCTCAACTTATAACATTTTGTCTCTGCATTTTTCTGGTGGTAAGTGTCTTTGTTACTTTTCTTTGTCATTCTAATTCTCCAAATTTAATCTCAAACCTTCACTCCCTCTGTCCTATTTCAGATAAGTAAGGAGGGGCTGCTTAGAGCTCAGATCTGGGCTTGCAAATTACCATTGCCTGGGTGCCCCGGATGGAACTGCAGCTGACAGTCCTGCTCTTTAGTAGCCTGACTGAAAGTCTCCTTTCTTTGTCTCTAGGAAGTTGGCAGAACATAACTTCACTCCACCCAGTGCTCTGAGGCTCCCCCAAATCCTGGGGTGGTAGGGACTCAGTTCCCTCGCCGTGCAGATCAAGCGGACACTGAATGCCAGGTGACACTGGCTTAAGGAGTTAGCAGGGGTCGTGCCTCATGCTGAGTAGCACTTCAATGAACTTCCTTTACTATTCTAATCTGTCATTCCCTGACACTCTCACTTTAATAAATTTCTTCCTCACCTGAGACTCTGACTTCCCTGCATCTCTGAACTGACCTCTTCCCCCAACAATTTTATGGGCAAATGTTCAGTGGTTGAATTGAATCTTCATGTATGAAAAAATATTCTTTCTTAAGTGTTTTCCTGATAATTTTCTAACAAAGTTTCCATTACTGAAAAAGTCATTTTATCATCTACCTAAACATGTTTTTATTTATTTAGTATGCAAGATTTCAGGCCATTTTATAGCTGACCAAAGTTATACGCTCAGATCCATTATAAATGGTTTTAAGACTTCTGTTGGTTTTATACCCATGTTCACAGGACCATTATTTACACAAGAGCCAAAAGGCGAAGCACCTGAAATGTCCAGTGATGGGTGAATGGATAAACAAAATGTAGTGTATGCGCACAAGGGAATACTATTCAGCCTTAAAAAAGAAGGAAATTCTGACACAACGTGAATGAACCTTGGAAACACTGTGCTCAGTGAAATAAGCAAGACACAGAAGGACAGATCCTGTCTGATTCCATTCATAGGCAGTCCACACAATGTGGACGGTAAGGTCAGGGGCTGGGGAAAGGGATGTTGGAGGTTAGTGTTTTATGGGGACAGAATTTCAGTTTGGGAAGATGGAAAGTTCTGGAGATGGCTGTTGGGGATGGTTGCACGAGAGTGTGTATGTGCTTCATGTCATGAGCTGTGAACTTAGAAATGGTTAAGATGGTGACTTTTAGTTTATATACTGTATATATATTTCATATATATATATTCATATATTTCACCACAAATACAAAAAAAAAAGTTTAAAACTGCTGTATGTTCACCACCTGATATCAAATAATGAAATTAATCATTTTTTTAAATCTCTTGACAGGAAACCTCTTATCAAATTCATTATTTCTTGTAAATATCTCTTAATTTTGTCCACTTCAATGTTTCTGAAAAATCTGAATACAAAATGTTTTTCACTTTGCTTGTTTCATCATATTGAACTGGCCATCCATTGTGGCATTCCTTCTTCTGGCCTCTTTTTTTTTATATATTCTGGGAACCATACTATTTTTTGTACCTTCTCTCAATTCTGACTCACCAGTATGCCTTAATTTGAAATTTGAAAACCTATCTGTACTTATTCTTTAAAATGGAAAAATAATTTCTTTGTATTACAGTTAAATATTTCAATTATAATTCAATATTTCAATGACAATTCACACAGAATCACTGTAACTTGTACTTTGCTTTATAGTCATATAAAGCCATTATAATGTTACCTTGGGGGCATTAAAAAACTATTGGAATTTAATGCATTCATTGTACCAACTAGGTGACCTGCAATACAACCCACTACGAAAGTGAAATGTACTCTCAACAGGAAACTAAAGTGTTGTGTGTGCATGTGTGTGTAGGTACTGGATAGTAGTTTTGTTCATTGAGGTAAAATACACACATAACATGAAATTTGCCATCTTAAGCATGTTTAAGTGTCCAGTTCTGTGGCATTACAAACATTCACAGTGTTGTGCAACCATTCCCACTGTTCACCATGTCATTCCCCAATCCAATTAATTCTGAATCCCTGGTGATTGGACCGAGGCAAGAGGATTTTCATAGATCACTCGGGGCTTCCACTATGAAGCCAGGATTGAAGATCAGCAATAACCATGTGTTCTCTCACATAAACTGTTTCAATAGGTTCAATCAATGCCAAAGTTATTTTTTGGAAAATAGACATGGACTATGGAAAGGATTGAGAATAGTAGTATATTAAAAAAAAATAGTTGTGAATTTTACCAGGGTATCTGGATCAGAAGTAACAAATATAGAAGATTCCAAAGGTGGTGTAGCATTCAGACCCAATGGGGTTTTGACACATACAGAATCCCAGAATATTCCTCCAATCCCATTAAAGACGTGCCCAAGGAAGCAATATTCAAATATCAAATGTCAAGAAAATGAAGTCCATGAGAGCTACAAAAAGTATGTGACCAGAAAAGCACACTTACAAGTTCTAGATGTTTGCTTTTGAAATAATTTTTAAACTTCTAAACAAAACCAAAACCAAAACAAAACAAAAAAATCTGCCCAGGTAGTGCTATTACCTGTTTTGCTGAGGAGACTCCACATGGGACCTGTTCCTCAGGCTACAAATAAAGGGGTTCAGCGTGGGGGTGACCATTGTGTACATCACTGAGGCCCCTGCACCCTTCCTGGGGGAAGGTGACAATGCTGACCCAAGGAATCCCAACAGGTATGAGCAAACTAACAGGTGAGAGCCACCAGGGGAGAAGGCTTTGGACTTCCCCCTGCCCAGGGGACACTCAGAATGGATGGAACAATTTTAAAGTAAGAAGAAAGGATCCCAGGGATAGGGAGACACCCAGATATGGGACCAGCAAAATACATGACTATAATATTGGCAGAGGGGTCAGAACAGGAAAGGTTGAGGATTGAGAAGGGTCACCAAAGAAATGGGAAATTTCCACATTTGTGAAGCAGGTGGGTTTTAACACCATCCAAGTATGCAGCTGGGAGACCAGAAGTCTGATGAAAAACATGTTAAAGCTAAGAAGCCACAGAGGCTTGTGTTCATATGACCAGTTAGTGCAGGGGTGGCAGATGGCCGCTAACCAGTCATAAGCCGTCACGGTCAGAAGCACACCATCTATATGTCCAAAAGGATCAAAATCTGAGTCAGGCAGCCTGCATAGGAGATGACCCCACTGTGAGCTTGGCCACCCATTGTCTACCTTCTTGGGGACAGTGGTGGGGGTGAAACTGATGTCAGCCAAGGACAGGTGGGAGAAGTACATGGGGTGTGGAGGTGGGGGTCAGAGCTGACGGCCAGGATGATGAGCAGGTTCCCCAGGATGGTGACCCGGTACACGGACAGGAACAGCCCTAAGAGGAGGGGCTGCAGTTCCTGATCATCTGAGACCCTGGGGGAAGAATTCTGAGACACATGTTAGGTTTTGTGGTTCTTTGTATGTTGGATGCTTTTTCAGAAATGGTGAGGTAGGTTGAATAAAAGGAACATTACAGTAAACAGGAAGCTCTAACTGTGTTTATATTTTGGATTCAGGTGATCCACAAGTACAGTATACATCTGGGGTGATACACCCCAGTGCCTTCAGCAGTATTTGTCAGTGTGACTGTAACTCCAGGAGGACAATGTGTTCCCAGCCTCGGGAAAATAACCTTTGAAGGTGAAATCAGTGGAATTTGAAGGTGGAATCAGAAATAAAGTGAGAGAAACCCATTTATTACTTACAAGCAGTCATCTACTTTATTGCTTTCAAGCACTCATGTATTTATAATTGCCCATGTCTCTCACAACCCAGCTGCAAACAGGCCCCACCAAACCTCTCTGGTCCTGGTGCACACTCACTCGCTCTCCACCCCCTTTGCAATCATCTATTGACATGGAGATGGATTACTTCTCTCCACTCCTTGAAAACACCTATTGATAGGGAGATGCACTAAGGCCAGGCAAGAGATTCTGGAAATACTGTGATTTTAGCCACAGCCCACCCCTTCAGATATCTCACCCCCCACTCTTCTCACTCCCCATCTTCTGCAATGCTCCTTGCAAGAAAACTGGAGCCCTGTAACCAGACTAATAACATACAATAACAACAGCAAAAAAATCATGATAATCCTCAAGATTCAGCTAACTTCAAAGTCCTGTGCAGATTGAGCCCATAGCTCATCCATTCCAGAGGAGGCCAGTAGCTAAACTGGTAGGGAGTTCAGTGCACTCACCATGGGGCGTCTGCAGCCAGAGGGTGTGTCCGGGCTACAGGGACTATACAAGAAAATAACCTTAAGGGCAATAAGATACATGTTTTAATGACACCAGCATTGACAAATCTTGTCCATCAGATGCATGCAAGAGAGTGGTCCTGAGATAGGACAGTGGCAGGAATAAGATCATGTCCACATCTAGTACACCAGACCCTCACCCACCTCCATGTGATAGTTACCCATGGGTCAATATACAGGGCTATGGGAGGTGCATGAACAGGCCATAAAGATAAAACAGAACATCCCCATAAGATGCTCTTACCTCTTGGATGTTTGGGTACACTACCATGACCTTTGGGGGCCACTCTGCTGTTACTCCAGGAACACACAGGAGGCCAGCTTCCAGGCCTTTTCCCCAAAATGCCAGAAGGGCCAGCCATCATTAGTCTATGTGTCAAAATGTTCAGGGCCACATCCATTCAACAGTGTCTCCAGGGCTTAATGCAGGAGGGGCTGGCAGCAGAATGTTGCTCTGCGGACCATATCCTGGCTTCAATAACTCCTCTTTGGTTTGCACATACAGTTGTATAGGAGAGGCAGTAAGGTGTGTGATCATGTCCACAGGGCTCAAGGCTCTTTTTTGGGACTCCTCATTCAAATGCTGTAGCACTGTCTGTAGGTGAACTGACAAGCCCCAGACTACTGGTGTCCAACTTCAGACCAGATTTCAACAAACTGTTTTACCTATCATGCCTTCCCAGGTAGGGTTATATGGTACATGAAACTTCCACTTAATTTGTAATTGCTGGACCCCTTCTTGTGACACATGCCCAGTAAAGTGGGTACCTTAATGGCTCTCAATCACCTGCCGCTGGCTGTAGGCTGCAAAGATATGCTCTAGGCCCCTCTTTTGCTGATCGACACACAGAAGAAACAACCAATGTCTAGTAGCCTTGTCCACACAATACCCTTCTGAAATGGGCAGAGGCCCAACATAGTCTATCTGTCACCTGACAAGGGGTATCAGATCCTTTACTATTGTCCCATGTTGCTGTGGGACTCAGTGTAAATCCTTCTTAGAGCACACAAGGCACTCCTTCCGGTCTCTGCTGACTTCTTTGAAGGTCAATGGCAAGCCCCACCTACGGGCTACAGCCCACATTGTCTTTTTCCCCATGTGCAACAAATGCTGATGTAACCATTGGGCTATATCAGGGGCATGCTTTCCTTCTAGCCAACACACCTGGGTCAATGTGTCTGCTTCGTCATTCCCTGGGGTGCCAAAGGGAAATGGCCAGTCACATGATATATGGTAACTCTTAGTCTGAACACAGGCCCATAGGTCTTGCCACAACTCTTGCCCCCAAAGGGGCCAGTGACCAACCATCCAGTTGGCATGCTACCATGTCGGTAGCCACAGGGTTAAGCCCTGATTGATGGCCCCGCTGTCATTTCAGACAGGGTAGGGCTCCTGGGTGACCATGAGCCATACTGACAGCAACTCAGCCCACTGGCTGTTCTTCCCCTTCCCATCCTCCATCCATACTGTCTCAGCCTTAGGATGGAAAGCCACAGCCCTCCACTTTGGGTCTGCCCACGACTGGAGCTGTCTGTGTACCAAGCATTTTCAGGTACAGGGGCTTTTCCCTCCTGATAAGGACTCTGGGTTACCAATGGCTCAAAAGCAAGTTCTTACACTTTCCACTGGTATATGTCACTGGCCCCAACCAGTACTGGAGTTCTCCACTTAAGGGGATAATGGAAAAGGTGCTACACTGCTGTACATATGTGCCCCATCTGGCCAGTTTATGCATCTGTGCCAGCCACTCTGTGGCCTTTGGTTCCAGTCTCCCACCCATCCCATGATGGAATAGGTGGTTATTACCTGGTTTGGAGGCTGTTCTGGTGATGGGTTGCATAGTCAGCAAGGCGAGGTACATAGCAGCGAGTTGCTTCTCTATCAAGGTGACCCAGACCTCTGCTCCTTTCCATAGCTGTGACCAGAATCCAATAGGTTGGCGTGTCCATTCAAGCCGCTGCCAAAGGCCCCATCCATAATCATCTTCAGTTACGTGAACATCTAGCTCTCAGGGCCTTGATGGGTCCATTACACTCAAGGCCTGTACGTTCTTGACTGCTCACTTAGCCCATCCTTTCTCTATCCCCAGAATATACTCAGGGTTGGGAGAAATACACAGTATACTCTTTTGGGGGTAAACACCCTATCCCCAGTGGGATTTAGGCTTCCTTCACTCTAACTGCCCTATCCCCATAGCCATCTACCACAACACGGATCCCAGGAAAACACTCAGGGTTGCCATTAATCAGGGAACATTCAGCTCCTGTGACCACCAGTACCAGAAAACATTGTACATTCATGGGGGACCAATGAATTGCTAATTCTACATGTGGCCTCCAGTCCTCACCATGTCCCACAAGATGGAGGCCTTGACCCCCAGTCAAACCGCGAAGCCCAATCATCCTCCTGTGGGGGGCGAGGGCCTAGGTGGAGGCTAAGTACTATCCCTCAGGAAGTCTTGTAGGAACACAGGCTGGATATGCGGCTTTCCTCTGGCTTCTGTGTCCTGGACCTCCAGCTGGAACTGCTGCTCTGGCTTGAATTGGTGCCACAATTCTAACAAGATCTTGCTGGGCTGCCTCTCAAGTTTTTCTTTCACTATCCCGGTCTTTATCAAATCAACCCACCACTGGATCCTTTAGACTTTCACTGGGCCTTTTGCACCTTTTCTTTCAGTCATAGAGGTGCAAATGCTCTTATTGATTCAACATCCCCCAGATCTGCTAAAGTCTGAGTAGCCTCACTTATGGGTCACCTTATGTGGGGGCAGGAACAGTCACTGGGGATCCAAAGAAAGACAGGGCAGCTGCATGGCCAGAGCTCTCATTCCTAGTGAACAATGCCTCATCAAGGCCCTGGGGGTCCATGTCACAGATGGTATTTTTCACTCCCAACTTCCATTAACACCTGCTGGAGCTCTGCATATGTTTTCCAGCTAGGGGGTAAGTATGGGAAATCACCCCGATTAGGCCAAACTGCCCTGATGGCTGCTGTCTGCTGATCACACTCGAGGTGTGATGGGCACTTTGCACCCGCTGCTGGAGGGAAGGGTGATTTATCAGGGAAGCCAGTGTACCAATTTCAGAACCGAACATAACAATATTTCCACCCCCATACCCCAAGGATGCAAAAGCCATGTAGACAGAGGTTCCGACAGCTTCTACTGAAACCTGATGTTCATATCCCCCAGCTCATCCTGGGTACACGGATGGAGCATGGAGTGCTCCAGGACATGGGGAAGGGGCTGCTCCTCCCCCTGAGGTGCCCAGGTTGTTGCATTTTTATTTTCTTAATTATAACCAGGCCGATGTTAAATATGGGAGGGGCTGGTGCCTCAGGTGGTAGCCTTGGCAACAGTTACACCCTCAGCCCCACCCCTCATTCTCCACTGACATCTCCTCTAACATCTCCAGGACTGAAGGCACTGATCTTTCCTCTCCCTCCCCAATGGCCTCCAGCAACTCGGATTCTCATGCTGCCTCCACCCTCACTGCTAATGTACCTTCCAGGAGTGTGACCTGTTTTCCCAATAACTGTCTATTTATTAAGGGCATCCCACAGGTCATTGCCCAGCTCTTCCAGGAGACATCAAAGTGTGTCTCTTGCCTCAATAACCCTTTCTATTATCTCGAGAAGCAAACATCCCACAGTCCCAGCTGCTACACAGCCACTCAGGGCCACTAAGCAGTCTTCCAAATCTTCCAAACCACGGAGGGCTAACTCCACAGCTTCCAGTGTCTCCACCCTTCCCCAATCCTGGGGAACAGTCCACACATCTAGGAGGTGATTTACCCTAAACCAATTTCCCACTATGGGCTCCCCAAGTGGAAGTCCCACGGATAGGGGGTTGCTGGGTGAAGCTGCACCATCCACCCCTGCTGGAGGGAAGGGTGAATCATCACCCCCCCACATCAGCAGCCACCTGGGCCTCCCCACCATTCACATGAGTATTTGTGGGTATCTCCCCACCATCTCTCGGGGCAGCCTGCCCAAGCATCGCACCCACGAAGACAGATTTCAGGTTCACAGGTCCTGCTGATGACCACAAAGTATAACTGCAGGGAGAAAAATATGTTTCCAATCTGGGACAAATAACTTTTGAAGCCAAAATCAGTCAAAGGGAGAAATAAAGTGGTAGAAAGCCACTTACAGTTTACAAGCAGTCGTCTACTACTTCTTTTGAGTGTCTCCCATGACCCGGCTGCAAAAGGACCCCAGCTAACCTCTGGGGTCCAGGTGTGCGCCCCTCTCCACCGCCTTTGTAATCACCTATTGGTATGGAGATGAACTACTTCTCTCAACCCCCTTGAAACACCTACTGATATGGAGCTGCGCTAAGGCCAGGTGAGAGATTCTGGAAATACTGCAATTTTACCTACAGTGACAAATCCTACCTGCTTAGAACTCTTTCCTCTTTGGTTTCTGCCATTCAAATCTTTATAGACACACTTACTTTAGACACTTGACAGAAGATTGTGGGCAGAACAAGGACATTTTAGAGAAAAATTCATGAATTCAGTAAAATACAGCCCACCCTTTTCAGCGTAGAACAAGAAATATCCTTTTCTTAGAAACATTCTAATTAAAGAATACTAAGAATCAGTCAAACATACCATACGTTATTCAAATACAAGGCTAGAAATTCTCTTGATTTAGAATATTTTAACATACTGTCTAAAAGCTGGGACCATGTTATTTTGATTCTAAATTAAGGTTGAATGTACATAACCCAAAAGCATTTCTATGCACCAATTAGCTCGGGTTTTCATCAGTTTTTGGTTGTCTGATTTCCCTCCTCCATAGAAATAGATGTTCACCTATATATGTGGATTATCTTTTACAAGTCATTTAATATATAACTCCTAAACTTGGCTTTGATGGACTTCAAAGTTTGATAAATATGGTTTAATTAAATGCACAAAATCACACAGTACCACTGATCATTAAGGTACCATTGTACATTATGTACCACCTACCAGTGAATAAACAATAATGGAATTTTAAGAAACACTTCTGAAATGTTTCATTTTATATAGCGTTCTTTGTATCAACCTTGCACAACAGTTGTGTCAATCAGTAAAACATCTGGTATATGAACCCGCTCTTTTATTTCCTCTCCATTCTGTAGTGTCCTGTTAAAATTCCTTGTTTTTCTAATAAACCCTCTATTTAAAGTTGAGGATTTTATCACAGGAGAACTCTGAAATCCAGGTGTGAGTCCCAGCCTTCTTATGTGTACTTAACAGATTTTAAGGTCAAGCTCCCTAATTGCAGGGATTGTAATTCTCCCAACCTAAAGGCAACTCAGGTTTGTTACTTTGTCAGGAGACAAGTCACATGTATCTTTGGGAGGATTGGAAGGAAGAAGTTCTCTACACTTTGTCTTCCCTGAGGTGAGGAGACCAGAATTAGGGTGAGGTGTGCATCCGCTGGGCAGGAGCAGAGGCTGTCATGCCAGAGGTAGTGTGCGTGAGTCTGTCCACCTTTCCCAGGCTTTCCTGGTCTCTCTGTCCTGCCTTCTCCCCAGCAGTCATGAGGAGGAGGAACAGGTGTCAGATGTGGGATTTGGCTGCTCCCTTTTTTCCCTTTAGGTGGTTAGCATGTTTCTAGAATCTAGGCCTCTTTGTAGTCTTGGAAATGTGATTGTGTTCCTTTGGGCTGAACAGGGCAGAATTAAACCAATTGAAAATATCAAGATGGATGGACAGATCACAATTAAAACCTCCTTATGAGGAATGAGAACTGATGCCATTGCTCCCGAAGATGACTGTGACACCCCTATTTCAGTCTGCCTCTGCCTGGAGTCCACTCTCTACACTTACAGAGAAAACTTAGGGATCAAAAGGGAACATCACATCATATCGTGTTTGCTACAAAGCCTTCCAAAAGCTTCCCATCTCTCATGCTAAAACCCAAACTCCCCACCTGGGGAATGACCTGAATGACCAGGGCCCTGGTTTCTGATCATAGATATCTCACACTGTTTTCCTTACTGGCCTCTGTGGTTCAGCAACACAGACATGTGACTCAGAAATTCCAATCATTTCCTGCCTCAGGGCCTTTGCACATTCTCTTTACACTCCCAGAAGTGCCAGGTGTGCTTTTTTGCCCTAGCCTTTTGCCCAGTTGGCATTTCTCATCATTTCAGTCCAAGTTTTAAATGTCACCTCCTCTGAGAAGCCCCCAGGCATGCTCCAGCATGTATCCCTTTTCTATTTTAATCCTTTTACCTGTTAACTTATTTATCATTTGTTTCCTTGCATGACTGCACCCATAACCAGTAGGAAATTCCATGAAGGTGGGGTCTTCAGCTCTCTTGTTTATTGCTCTATCACATGTGAAAGGTACTCAAAAAACGTTTCTATGTTGAATGCTAGATGAACAAGAGGGCATCTGCTTTGAGTGAAAAGCATACCACAGAGTCTTGTGAAGGCCCTGACACCCCAGTCATTCAGTTGCTCTTGACCTTGGGCTCACTCTCCCCAATACCCAAGGGGATCAAGGTACCTTATAAGTTTTTGGGTCTGGTTGTTGCCAAGATCATTGCCCAGTCACTCTGCTGACCCTTTGCAAACCCTGCTCTCCTCTCCATCCCTCCTCTCCACTGCTTGGATTTTTTTTTCAAAGGGTGGCTGCAGGCATCTCTGAAAACCTTGGAGAAGGCACTGGACACCTAGCAGGACTTGACCAAAGAGGTTTCCAGATTCTGAGACTTGTAAAGGAACTGTACCTGGAGTTAGATATTCCCTAAGGGAAGCTGGGTACCCCCAGAGGCCACACCCAAGAGGAGAATTGTTTTAGGAAGAAAAAGGCCCAGTGGGGTCTCTGGGTGGGGCTAGGAGACATGAGTGGGGGCCAGAATGGATCCTACATGTGGCTCCAGGTCTGCTCCAGTGGGAAGATGAGATCACTCCCCTGACCCTGGAGGGGGAGGAATTCTCCAGAAACAAGCAATCAAAACAGCAATTTAATGAGAAGTGAAGGGATTCAGTCCTCAATAATCCTCCTGTGCATTTCACCTCAGGCTCAACTTTCCCAGACCATGAGGAAATGCCCCTGGGCCCTGCCAGGTGTCATTCTATCTCTTTGTTCCTACTCCTCCGTCTTTATTTATCCTCCGCTGGGAGAAGCAATATCAGAGCCAAACCTTCTGAAATTCCATTGTGATGTCCTAGCATTGCTCAGAAACTGTGGTGGAAAAGAGGTAAGTGGGGCCAAAGCTTTTCCCTTCATTCTTTCCTGGCATGCATGCAGAGATGCAGAGGGAGAAAAGCCCAGAAGATCCAGAAAAGTCCCTGCTTTGCAAAGGGCTTCTCTAAGCCCCACTACACCTCTGGTCTCTACCTCTATCTCTAGGTCTCTCTTCATGGCCTCTTAGTTCCAGGCCTTTACCCATAATCCTCTCTCCACCTACTTGAATATTTTCTTTCAGGGGTGGGGGAACATTCCCACACCCATAGTGTCTCCCCAGTGCCTAACATTGAGCCAATTAGAATGTGTTGCTCTCCTGGGAGGAAGAAAATCTAGAAACAAACATACTTGCAATGTGGTAGCTTGACCCATGTATGGTCTAGATTCTACCAGGTATGGAGGAAGTCCAAAGACCAAGTGGCTGGTGATGCCAGTGAAGATCTCAGGAAAGAGTGGGGAAGGAGGGACAGGCCTTTTCCAGGTGAATAAGGGAGAATGAGGACTCTGGGTGAGGGTAAATGCAAAGGCCCAGAACTATGAAACTGCATGGGTTGTGTCTAGCATTGCAAGACGTGGACTTCACATGTCAATGCATTATTTTCCAAGAGATGTTTAAAAATGTGATTCTCATAAAGGGGAACCCTCCTACACTGCTGGTGGAAATGCAAACTAGTCCAACCATTGTGAAAAGCAGTATGGAGGTTCCTCAAAAAACTCAAAATAGAAATGCCATTTGACCCAGGAATTCCACTTCTAGGAATTTACCCTAAGAGTGCAGGAGCCCAGTCTCAAAAATAAATATGCACCCCTATGTTTATCGCAGCACTGTTTACAATAGCCAAGAAATGGAAGCAACCTAAGTGTCCATCAGTAGATGAATGGATAAAGAAGATGTGGTATATATAGACAATGGAATATTATTCAGCCATAGGAAGAAAACGAATCCTATCATTTGCAACAACATGGATGGAGCTAGAGGGTATTATGCTCAGTGAAATAAGCCAGGTAAAGAAAGACAAGCACCAAATGATTTCACCCCTCTGTGGAGCATACAAACAAAGCAAAAACTGAAGGAAAAAAACAAGAGCAGACTCACAGAACCCAAGAATGGACTAACAGTTACCAAAGGGAAAGGGATTGGGGAGGGTGGGTGGGAAGGGAGGGAGAAGGGGAATGAGGGGCATTGAGATTGGCACACATAATGTGGTGGTGGGGCACAGGGAGGGCAGTGTAGCATGGAGAAGACAAGCAGTGTGACCCATAGCATCTTACTACGCTGCTGGACAGTGACTGTAGTGGGGTATGTGGGAGTCTAGTAACCACAATGTTGCTCCTGTAATTGTATATTAATGATACCGAAATAAAAAATTGTGATTCTCATATAAATATATAGTGAGTATATGTTAAAGACTTATTTATTAATGAGACAGCCAGAAGAGTAAAGGTAGTTTGCAGAGCATTTGAAAAACAGGGATTTATACAGATAGGAAAGAAATGATGGAATTCGTTTTCCAAATTAGATGCAAAAATATAGGAAAATAAAACTGTAGACTTTGGGTTTATCTTTTATACCAGACAGAGATGACCCTCATGGAAAAATACAAGAACTTTTGGGCTAATTATTTTAGCTGATCAAAAATAATGTGCATCTCTACTCAACCAAAAGCACTTGTAATTTATTAATCTTTCCTAGGAGTCAGCACTAAGTTCAAAGAGTCTAGATCCCAGGCAAAGGAACATTCATTCCCCCAGAAAATGGGAGAAGTCAGCAAGCCATTAGGCAATACTTCAGCATGATAATGAAAGGAAAGGCTGTCATCCTTCTGCTGAATTTCAAAGTTTTGTCTAATTTCCTCCTTGATACAAAGGATGGATTAGGACACAGGAAGAGAGTAGTGGGATGGGAGATGAAGCCAGAACAATAATACAGGGGGCAAATCATGGAGGGCAGTGGGGCCTAGGCTTTCTCCCAGAGGGATATGGCCCACTGAATGACTTCCAAAAGATGTGTACAATGATGAGATTGGCACTATTTGGATGTCCCCAGGGCAATGGGCTAGAAGGGTACCAGACTGTCTGTAGCCCAGATGGAAGGTTATGAGGACCTGAATCCAAGCAGCATTGATGATTGAAGAAAGTGTCCAGTGTCCATTTTAATACCAAAGACTGTCAGGCTCTCCCTAAATAACCACCTGCACATATTTATCTACTTTATTGGTAAGTACCAAGGCAACCCCCAACTCCCAAGTCTTACTGCATGTCTGAGTCTCTGATATTCCCACTGGTAAAGTGCCTCTCGCTTGGCTTCCTGCGACGCATGAAATTCCGAAGCAGTACAATTCACATCTTCCATCTGTGCTGATTATGTTCCTCCCATATCTGAAAAATCTAATTTCAATGTTGCTAGTCACTTTCTTTTCCATTATCTATTTTGAGATGTTTTAAAAAGTTTTCTAAGCACCACTCATTAAATTGTGTACCTTTTATGACTTGTGATACCACCTGTATTTGTGAACTAAATTCTCATACTGGCTCGTGTCTGTTTCTTGACTATCCAATTTGTTCCATTGATCTCTCTGGATTTATATTTACCACACTGTTTTAAAAGTTGCTCATCTTCATCATTCACCTTCTTTACATTGTTCTCGGATTTCCAACCAAGTTAACATTCCTCAAGCTTGACCAGTTAATAAGCTACATGACTTTCCTCAAGTAGATAAGGGTCTGAATCAGAATCATTAATTACTGCAGAGTGGTCAAAGACAAACGATACCTCTAATGCACTAAAGCCACATGAAGACAGAGCCCATTCCTCTTACTTTTCTATGCTTAGTCCTAAGCTGGTGCCTGGCATGCAGAAGGTACTCAAATAATTGTGGAATAAATGAAGGATGAGGAGACACAGAATTATTTAGATGTCTACAAATATTTAAGTATCATGGAAAAGAGAAATGATCTTCAGAGAGAGGAATTAAGACATTGTATGTTAAAAAGAGACACATTTCAACACCAAAGGATTTTCTTATATGGGTATAAAATTGAAGAAAACTGTTTCAGAGTTTAGAAATTTCCTCCTATGGCAGAAACTTAATATTCAAACAGAAACTAAGGCTTTTTTTTTAATGAGGTGAAATAAAAGGAGAGCTCTCTCATTCTCTGTATGTTCCATTGAAAAGCCTTCAGGATAAATGGTGTCTTGTTCTCTGTTAGATTTTATGTTAGGGAGCTTCCTCTATTATACCCTGAAAATTTCTCTGTCATTTATTCGATATTTATAGAGTACCCAGTATGTACCAAGTACTGTGCTAAGTTCTTGGGATACAAAATAAAAAAGAAACGGAAAAGGCATAACTCTCCCAGCCTAAGTAAATTTAAAGAACTACAACAGAAACATGCAAGGGCCCTATTATAGTGCATGGTGGGGCTCTGATTTGGTCTTTGGGATTAAGGTATATTATGGTACATAGATCATTATGACAATGAGAGGGATAAATTGGGACAGTACAATGGACACGCTGCTATAATAAGGGAGGAATTATCTATAACACCATTGCATTGCACAGTATCCTTCTGTGAGTCAAACTTGAAGCAGAGAATGGTCTACATCACGATGCTGGTAAATGGCACCAGGGCAAAAAACATCATTCAATTGTGCAACTCCCTCTGAGATCCACCTCTTCTCTGTACATTTCCCTGACATGGAAGAGACCACAGCAACAAGGCAGAAGAAAAATGTTCATGAGACTGATGGTCCTTTCACAGGAATTGCAAAGCAGATGTGGAATAGCCACAAGTTGGGGATGACGCAGGGGACACTCAATTTCAAGAGGTGCTCCAGGTAGTTGGTTTCAAATGTATGGCACATTCCTTTTTGTTGTTGTTTTAACATTATTCATGCCTCTTTCCAGGCAGTTTCCATAAGTTAAATGGAAGGAGGGAACCAAACAGCTATTTCATTATTTATTCTTCTGGGACTTGCAGAAAATACAGACTTGCAGCCCCTCTTCGGGCTGTTTCTCCTCATGTACCTGGTCACCATTCTGGGGAACCTGCTCATCATCCTGGCTATCATCTCCGACCCCCGCCTCCACACCCCCATGTACTTCTTCCTCTCCCACCTGGCCTTCACTGACATCTGTTTTACCTCCACCACACTCCCCAAGATGTTAGTGAACATCAAGACACAGAGCAAAGCCATCACATATGAAGGCTGCCTCACCCAAATGTATTTTTTCATGATTTTTGCTGGACTAGATGATCTGCTACTGACGGTGATGGCCTATGACCGGTTTGTGGCCATCTGTCACCCCCTACGCTACACAGTCATCATGAACCCTCACCTTTGTGGTCTCCTGCTTCTGCTTTCTTGGTTAATCTGCCTGATGTATTCTTCATTGCAAAGCTTGATGGTTTTGAGAGTGTCCTTCTGTGAAGAGACAGAAATCCCCCACTTCTTTTGTGAACTCGCTCAGATCCTCAAGCTTGCCTGCTCTGACACCCTCATCAATGACATCCTGCAGCATTTTGTAACTGGCCTGCTGGGTGTCATTCCCTTGACTGGGATCCTTTTTTCTTATTTTAGAATCATCTCCTCCATAATGGGCATTTCATCGGCTGGGGGTAAGTATAAAGCCTTTTCCACCTGTGGGTCTCACCTCTTAGCTGTCTCCTTGTTCTATGGTGTGGGCCTTGGGGTCTACCTCACTTCTGGAACAGCCCATCCCTCCAGAAAGGGCTCAGCAGCCTCGGTGATGTACACAGGGGTCACCCCCATGCTGAACCCCTTCATCTACAGTTTGAGGAACAGGGACATGAAAGGGGCTCTGAGGAGACTTTTCAGCAGATGAGTTCATTCCAAATAAGATAATGGAAGCCAAAGACAGACACCAGAGATACAAAGTGCTGAAAACTGGTGTTCCTGTGGATGTTATCTGAAGGTAATAGAAAAGAAGTACTGTTAGTGATATACTGGAAGAAAACATTCCTGAACCAAAGGCAAACTTGAAGCAGCACATCAAAAGGCTTACCATCTACTAAGGAAAGAGAATGGCCAACTGATGATGAAACTTTTCATGAAAGTACATTGTTTTAATGATATGGACTCTTATGAGCACCAAAGGAAGTAAGTTAGGAAGTGCTGCAGGGGAGAAGACAGGACCAGAATGACAACAAATGTTTACACATTACTGACTCATCTTTACCCCTGTGATGTTCTATCTTCAAGCATCATGCCTCCCGGACCATGCTTCTCCCTGGTCTCCATCTGGGCTGTCTCACACTGACTTCCCTCACTCCATAAAACTTTAATTACTGAATCTTGTTTTCGTGGCGGCCATTGACATATATTAGACTTTAATAAGAAACTTCTTTAGGAAACTCATGGTAGTGTCTACTTTAAGAGAAAGAAAATCCTGGTTTTGTCAGTCCACATATACCAGCAAATCTGAAATAAAAGTCCAAAGCAATCTATCTGCTGCCTTCCTTGCTTGACCCAGACTTTGCCAAATCTTCATATGCCTGGATCCTCCGCACAAGGCTTCAAATCAAAACTGTCAGCTTTTCAGAGGCCTAGCCTGACCACCATCCTCCTACTTGTTCCAGTTTTCATAAACTTATCCTATTTTGAGGGGCAGTTGAGCACAGTGTCTGAGTGCTTTGAATTCAAATCTGTATTCACTATTCACCGATGGTGTGGTCTTGTGCTAGTCACTTAATTTCTCTGTGACTCTATGCCCTCATCCATAATGATGAAACATATTTCCTGAAGAATTCTGGTGGGGATTAAATATTACACATGAGAGCTCACACCACCATCTGGCATAAGCGCTCCATAATTGTCAGCCGTCACAAGATCCCCGAGGGCCATACAAAGCTGCAAAGAGATTGTGAACAGCCAGCCAGGTACTTGGATTCTGTCTCTTTAACCCTATTCTACAATAGCTTGCACTACCAGGGGAAGGTGTGGGGAGGGTAGGCAGTCAGAGGAGGGATCCATTATCAGCACAGCAAAGTTGGAAAAACTGACTAGAGGGGTTTGATCAGCTCTGGGTTTTTATGGGGCTGCCTGCAACCCCAGAGCTGACTCAGGGCACCCAGGAAGCCATGTAGGAGGACCCAGTTCAAAGCTAAGCTCTCTGCACAGCCCAGGAACACGGCATGCTGGAGGTCAGAATTGTAGTCCAGGAGAAATCTTCCCTAAATCTAGACATGAAGGATTGGACCAGAACATGGCCCCAGACAAGGACTCCCTACAACAAGGAATGGGAGGCAAAGCATCCTTTATACTGGTTCAGCTCCATGAGGGCTATTCCCTCGAACAAGACAGCAAAGTCTAAAACTGTCTTGGGTTGACTTGAGGGAATGCTGAGCCCTCTTGGTGATAACTGGATTTGAAACTCAGGCAGATTTCAATGTTTGAACCCTAACTTTACCATTAGGGTATTTACTCTGTCTCTAAGCAGCCTCAGATTCTTCATTTGTAAGTAACTGTTGGGGTGATTGTGGAAAACTAGTGTTAAGTGTCCAGTATGTAGATTCTCAAAAAGTAGCAGTTATATTTATGAACACAGCGCATAATTATTCATTCCATCTTGTGTCGAAAGAGGTAAGGTCAGTTGGCAGGATCCTGTACCCCAGAAAGCTCTGCCAGGCTCCATTTTTCCCCAGCAGGGGCTGAAGCTGAGACAGCTCCTGTGGAAAAAAAATAACTGTATTCAGTGCAATAAAGTCTCAGCTTCCAACCATTCTATGGAGCCCCTGGCCCTGGTGACCTGGCAAAATTAGATGAAGCCACGAGTTTGTCCTCCATCTTTTACTTAGTTCCTGGTATAGAGTCTATGACTCTATCACAGGGGTTTTCAACCTGAATCATGTTTGATATTTGGGTCCAGATAATCCTTTGTGGTGCAGGCTGTCCTATTAATTATAGGAATTTGAACAATCTATGTGGTCTCTATCCACTCAATGCCTGTAGGGTCCTCTGCTCTGCCCCACAGCAGTTATGAAAATCAAGTATGTCTGCAGACACTGCCAAATGTCCCTTAGGGACAAAATCACTTCTGGATGAGAACCACTGATCTACTATAACCCCAGAGTCAAGGGGAAAAAAGGTAGGAAATACAAAGTGATGGGGAGGCCCTGGTTTTCCTATGCATAGCCCAGAATAGAATGGACCTGCAAGCCAGGATACTCACCTCTAGTTAAGAGAGTCCTTATATGGTGGAATAGGCCTCAGGTCTGGAATAGCAGCAGCAGTATACATTGGTTGAATGAACAGTTAACATTTTTAGTGATCTCAAAATTCTTTAGAGGGCAAGCACGTTGTCTGTTCTTGACATCTGCTTTTATCTCCAATGTCTATTACAAGGAAGAACCTGAATAAACACTTTCTAAGGTGATGACAAATGTTCTGTGCTCACAGTATACTGGGCCATTATTCCACTTGACAGGTTTTAACTCAGTTTATCCTCACACCCTAATGAGTCAGGTGCTATTATAATCTCTACTTTGAAAAAAGACAGTGGCACATAATGAGTACAGAAACCATCAACCTGATACAACATTATCTGCAATGCCCACTGTCCAATCCTGAACGTGAAACATTCCTACTCATTCTGTCTCCACAACTAAAAATGCTAAGCCAAAGGCTGGAAGACCACCTTCATGTAAATGGCAAGTTAATTTTAATATAAGGACTCTTAACAAAATTCAACAAAATGGAAGAATCTCTAAGTACTTATGCTGAATGAAGCCAGACAAAAGACTAATACTGCTGTATTATTCTATAATATAAAGCTATAGAAAATGCAAACTGATCTGTACTAAGAAGAAGCAGATCATTAGTTGCATGGGGAAGGACTGGGAGGAATCATCAGATGGACAAGGGGAAATGTTTTGGGATTTGCCATCTTGACTGTGGTGGTTTTGTGAATACACACATAGCCCAAACGCCAACAAATTAAGCACATGCAGCTTAACAACATCAATTACATCTACATAAAGCTATTTCCTCCCATTTGGACTCTTGCAATAGAACAATGGCCTTGTGATGACTGCAAAACAGCCACCATTTCTTCCCTTTCCTGTACCCACACCTCTTCTATGTTAACTGAGGACCCTTCCACTCTGGGCTCACCCATGTGATTGCACTGGCCAAGAGGGCTCATGCAAACACAAGCAAGGACTTGAAAAACATTTGCACAGTGGAACTTTTTCTCTTCTAGAACCTTCCAGCATGTGTACAGGCCTTGTGTAATTTTGCAGGATGAAATCTTGAGTGAAATTGCTTGCCCCAAACCAAACTGGCAGCCTATTGCAGACATGAACCCAGCCAAGCCCAGCCCAAATTGTCAACAGAATCATAACCTAAATAAATGGTGGTGGCTTTAAACTATAGTGTTTGGGATAGTTTATTGCACAGCCAATATAAACAGACTACCTTCATTCCATTCTACTAAAGGGTGTGGGTTAGCTTTCTACACTGCAAATCTCATCAAACCCCAAAGGATTTCCATCAACTTCCAATCAGTATTTGAGACTGATACATAAAATATTTGTGTGTGTGTTATATAATCTGTCCCATATTATCCCCTCCAACTTTATTTCCTACTTCAAAGATCTCTCCTCTTACATGCTGGAGAACGTGATTTTCTCCCTGGGCCTTTGTGCTCACAATCAGCATACTTATTCAATTCTGAGCCTGAACACTGTTCATACACCTACTACATGTAACTTGCTACACCTCTTCCATGTGGCTTTCCTGGGTGGCTGCAAGTTCAATATCCCCTCCTCGGGACTCCCTGAACAGGTTTGCTGGCCATACTAGCTATTTTATTGTCTCTCTTCCTGGACCTTTACTCCTTTAAGGGCAGTACCATGTCTTACTGTCTCTTCCCAAAGCTTACTTCAGTATATGAGGCACTTTACTGATAGTGATTGGTTAACCTAGAGGGGGAAAAATTCCTGAGTGGACTGGAGTTACCCAAACATTATATAAGTAGAGCTGGTTCCTGCAGAAGCCCCAGGAATTCAAAGCGGAATTGAGACATGAAGACTTAAGAGTGTGAAATTAGAAATCCCCTCCAGAGAGAATTTGGTAAAATATTGTATTTGTCCTAAGAATTGGTGGGAAGTGCTATGAGACGCAAGAGCTCTGGACCAGAGGTACAGATAGGTTTCCTTCTGCCCTGGTGACTGACATGATGCAGGAACTGGTCACATGGGGAGTAGCTCTGCTGGATTCCCAAGGCTCCCAATCAAAGAAATAGTCCCATTTTTCTCAATGCTAAGAGGAAGTGCTCATCTCCCCTTGGGTCTGGCCTCTAGGGTAGACATTTTTTTCCCCTGAACTTAGGCAAGAGTTAGTCAATCATTGCTTTTTCTTCATTAATCAGGCCAGGAAAACTTTTGATCAAGGCCTATGGGACATTCAGCACCTTCACTCAGAGACGTTCAAGTGTTCCACTACTCACCTAAACACCTACACAGAAGCACTCCAAGTGGAAAGAAGGGTGCAGGGATTTCAGGAAGGTGAATGGAAGACAGAAGCCCTGTGACCATGCACTCCTCCCATCATGCACCATCAGCCCAACTGATCTGATTGAGAAATTAATATTATATACTTTATTAATAAATCAGAGGAAAAGAATCATGACCTTCTCCAGATGTTCAGAATAAGTGACAAAATACAACAGCCATTCATGATAAAACATTCAAGAATATAGGACATCTTCTTAATATGATAAAATAAATATATGCCTTAGTCCTAAAAGACTTTATCTTAATTAATGGAAAAACAAAAGGGGCATTTCCTCTAAAACAAGGCAAGGATGCCCACTATCTCTGCTATTTATCATTGTACTAGAGATTATTAGCAAAAGCAATTAGATAAGCAAAAACAATTAGAGGCGTAAGAATTGGCAAACAAGCTGTTTCAATTTGCAGATAATGCAGTGGTATACTTGGAAAACCCCAGAAAAATAAAACTAACAAAAAATAAAAGAATCCAGTGAAGTAGCAAGTTATAAAATTAGTAGCTTTCATATACAGAAACTGTGAACAGAAGATTTATGATACAGAAAAATCTCATTTATAATAAAAGGATGTAGAAAACTTAAGAAAATTTTGTGAACATTCCTGATAAATACTAAAATAGACTTGAACAAATGAAAGACAGCCCGTTCTTAGAAAGATGACTTAACATTATAGGGATGTTAGTTCTCAAGTTATCAATTCAATAAAAATATCAAGCTGATTTTATGGAGATGGACAAAATAATAAATTATTATTTAAAAAATGCAAAAATCAAGTGAGAAAACCTAGGAAATATTGACAAAGAAAGGGAAACTAGATATTCCAGACACTAAAACTTATTACAAAGCCTCTTATAATTTAAACTGTGTGGCATGATGTTATGAGCAAATAGATGAGAATAACAGAATGAAGTTCAGAATTAGACCAAATACATACGAAATTCAGTATATGACAAAAGTGATATCTCAAATCCCTGGGGTAAACACATAGTCTTAAAGTAAATGATGCTGGGTCAATATGGAAAAAAAGTAAAACAATCTTATCTCACACAGTACACACACACACAAAAAAAAATTCCAAGTATATATCTAAATCTGTATGCTAGAACAATAAACTTGTAGAAGAAAACTAAGAGTATTCTTGCCTTCAGGGTAGGCAAATATTTCTTACAAAGGAACTGAAGTATTCATGAAGATTACACGGCAGTAAAGTTAAGAACTCATTTCATCAAAAGTCACCAATTAAAACACTGAAGAGTCAAGCCACAGAGTGGGAGAAAATATTTGCAAAACATATCCGTCCAGAGAGCTCACATCTAGAATATACAAGGAAAAGGCAGGCAACTTTAATATCATCTTATTCAACTCCAAAAAAATAGCTTGTTGGAAGACAAATTTGCACCACCACTTTGGAAAATTGGCATCATCGACAAGAAATAAACATATGCATCCTCTGAGACCCAGCAATCTCGGTCCTGGGTATTCACCCAAGAAAAACACAGACTCGTGCACTATCAAAAATACCAAATATGCTCATAGCAGCATTATTCACAATGGCCCCAAACTGAAAAGCCAAACGTACACCAACACAAATTGCTTAAATTGTGGAACAGTTAAACAATGGAACACAAGAAGTGTATGAGCCATGTTGTCTGAGCCAGAATACTGGTTACCTGTGGAGAATGAGGCAGGGTTTGTTATATGGATGGGGCAAGAAGGGGTATGAGGAATACTGGTAATATTCTTTTCGTTGCATGGAGATTACATGTGTTCATACAGTAACTATGCTGCACATGTATGGTTAAGCACTTCTCTGCATTTCAGCAGAACCTGTTTAAAATGTTATCACATGTGCACAAGGCATCATTACACAACCACTGTCAAAATGATGTTGGTGTTAATACTGGTGAGTTAAACATGTACAGGCCTTACGACCCAGCAATTTGCCCTGGAAAAACTCACCCATACTCCAGAAGATTATTTACAAAGTTTCTCAAAGTAGCAATGTTCATAACAGGAAAAAATGTAAACAGCCAACTGCACATCAGCTGCAGGAAAGATAAACTGTAGGATAATACAAAGGATCGCAATCAAGAAGTTTTCTTGACACAATTACAGCTAAGCTACATTCGTTTGTGTGACTCTCAAACCACTACTGCTAATCTGACCACCATGATCTCCAACTGGGATCTGTGATGACTAACAGGCTTCTGTTTGTACCTAGTCCCTCTTAGCCCATCAACCCATAAGATACTGTGATGCACTCAAACAGAAATTGGACAGTTGTCACTCCTCTGTTCAACACCCTCCAGACTTCCCATCACACTGAGATACTTCCCATTAGCCCACAACATGCCCCTGTGATCAGGACCCTGATGCAGTTCCGACCTCACCATCTTCATGCTCCAGTTGCATGGCTGTCCCAAGCAGTTTTTTCATGGCCTACCAACTGCCAAGGCTGTCATTCCCCAAATTACAATATGGCGCACACTCGCAGTTCATTTACATCTCTGCTCAAATGTCCCCTTTAACAAAAAGCTTTCTCTACTTTCCCTAAGGCTCTGCTGAATCCCCTCATCACCATGCTTAATTTTTCCTCCACTGCATTTACCAACATCTAATACACATTTACTCATTTGTTTACCAGGTTCCTGATCTCATACAGAATGTAAGCACCATCAGGGCAAAAATCCCAGTTCACTGCTATAGACATAAGGCACAGAACAGAGCCTGACATAAGGGCTGTGGACTCAAGTTTAAGCACTACTACTTGGTAATGGGTTGAATTCAGACAAGTAGCCCAAGCTTGCTTGCCTCAGATTCTCCACACAAGAGGGAAATACTGATGGTACCTTCCTCTTAGGGCTTTTGTGAAAATTCACTTATTTCAATATAAGTTAAGAAAATAAATGCTTAAGTATGTCAGAGATCTGAAGAACTTGGGGTAAAGATTTAAAATTCCATACTCAACAATTAATAGTATAAGCAAATTACATCCACAACACAAAACCCCACTAGTACTAAGGTGTATGGGTTACAGAGAGCATCCGTCCAGCTGGGTGTAGCATAACAACTCCCACTAATTAAAAAAATTATTAAACAATGAGATATACAAAGCAACTTAAATAGTTAGGTTTTATTTTTTTCTCATGTAAGTCTGGAAATAACAAATCCAAGGCTAGTGTAGAAACTCAGAAGCCACTGGGGAGGCCAGGCTCATTGTGACTTTTCTGCAGGATCCTCCTTAGCCTGTGACTTGCCTGAGGCTTATGGTCACAAAATGGATTTTAACACTCGGGTACTTCATCTCCTTGCAAGGTGAGAAGAAGGGAGAAGAACAAAACAAAAGGGGAAGATGAACTCAGGCAAATAACCCCTTTGCAAGAGCTTTCTCACAGCCCATACAGTGATATCTGCTTATTTGTTAATAGCTAGACTGTTGGACATGGACTATAGTAATTGCCAGAAAACCTGTAAGACACTTTAAAAAACAGTAATCTGACAAAACATGGATTTTCTGGATATGGAAGATGATGAGATACTGGAGAAGCAATAGAAGTACATGCCACTTCTGACTGAGCAGGAGACAGAAACACTCCAAAGGATCCAGCTGACATGACGCCATGCTTTGATCATAATGCATTTAAATTAGGTACTGGTAACAGTACTAAAAATAACCATTACATGGTACAGAACACAAGTCTAAATAGTCCACTGCTCAAGTAAGTTACCCAAAGTGAACACATACCAATAATTATTAACAAAAATAACCTTTTGTGAAATGTAACGGCTATTTAGAGCATAACCTTAAAGACCAAAAATTAGCGAGGTCCGTTTTCATGATGAAAAGACCAACACAATCCCATTGTCACTGGAAAATCCCATTGGGATGTGAATCCTCTTAACTCAATGCATGAAGGGGCTGTGCTGAACTTACATCTACATGAGTCCGCACATGGGTCCTGAAAGAATTACATTGCATTTTTTTAAGCTGTAAATAGGAATTTCTCCAAGTACTCATGTTTCACAAAAATTGAGGGCCTGGTATTAGCCAAGGTTTCTTGACCTCAGCAATATTGACATTTTGGGGCATATAATTCTTTGCTGTTGGGGGGTTCCTCTGCATTATAGAGTTATTTAAATAGCAGCATCCGTGATGTCTTCCAACTATATGCCAGTAGCACCTCCTCCCAGGTGTAATAAAAATGTCTCCAGACATTGCCAAATGCCCCCTGGGGAACAAAATCACTCCTAGTTGAGAGATGTTCCTGGACCAAAGGTTGGCCAGGTTTTTCTGTAAAGGGTCAGATAGCAGTATTTTAGGCTTTGTGGGCCATATATGCTACCTGTCACATGTTTTTTACTCTTAAGAAGTTAACTATTTTTAAAGCACAAAGAGACAGCTAGCCATAGTTTACTGACCCAGTTTACTGACCCTACTGTAGACTTTCCCACATTCCTACTACAGATTTTTCTCTTGAATATTTCTCTCATGAGGAATAGTGTGAGATCAGGAGAGCCTTGCCAATCAGTAATTTTACACATTAGTCTCCGTACAGTGCTTACACATGTGCCCAGAAGGTGCAAGGTGATGCTACTCACTTCAACATTAAATACCAAGATAGGGTTTCTTTCCCTAAGCTCTCCTGTTTTTTTAAGAGCTGAATACCCACTGATGGCTTCTCCACACTAGACACACGTTTTCTTACCCAGAGTGAGTTCTCACCAATCTCCAAAGTTATCAGAGAAATAACCCCAAGTCTTTCCAAATTATCACACAAATTCGATTTCTCCTAAGTTACACGGATTCTTTTGTGCCCAATGAGGTCACCAGGGGCTACTGCCTGCCATGAGGCTTCCTTCCAGTTTGAGCTCTTGTGCCTAAGATAGCTGTGTCAATGGAGCCTCTTCCACATGGACGACACATAGAGCTTCTCTCCTCGGTGGGTTTTGACATGACTCCGCAGGGATGAGTGGTCACTAAAGGCTTTCCCACAGGCCAGGCACTCATAGGGTTTCTCCCCAGTGTGAATCCTCCTGTGCACATTAAGATTTGAGCCTATGCTGAAGGCTTTCCCACAATGATCACATTCGTAAGGCTTCTCTCCTGTGTGGCTTCGCATGTGTGTCTTAAGGGTCGACTGGTTCCTGAAGGCTTTTCCACACTGTCTACACTCAACACGTTTCTTTACAAGATGAATGCTCATGTGCCGCCTTCGGGATAAGTAATCACCAAAGACCTTACCACAGGCAGTACACTCATATCTTCTCTCTTGGGTGTGTATTTTCCTGTGTGCAGTCAGGTTTGAGCTTGCACTGAAGGCTTTCCCGCAGAGGTCACATCCATATGGTTTCTCTCCAGTGTGAGAATTCATGTGTGTCTTAAGGATGGACTGGTTTCTGAAGGCTTTCCCGCACTGCCTACATTCAACAGGTTTCTTTATGATATGAATTCGCATGTGCTTTCTCCGTGATAAGAGATCGCCAAAGGATTTCCCGCATTCCTTACATTCATATGTTTTCTCTACCATGTGGTTCTTCTTGTGCAAATTAAAGTTTGACTTCCAACGGAAGGCTTTTCCACACTGAGAGCATTCATAGGGCTTCTCTCCAGTGTGATTCCTGACGTGCTCTTTGAGATGTGAGGGATGTTGAAAGGCTTTCCCACAGTCATGACACTCATAAGGTCTCTCTCCGGTATGTGTGCGTTTGTGTGCGATGAGGTGGCAGCTTCTACCATAGGCCTTCCCACACTCATCACACTTATAAGGTCTCTCCCCAGTGTGGACCCTCATGTGTATCTTCAGGGAGGAGAGGGTTCGGAATGCATTTCCACACTGGCTGCAGTCAAAGGGCTTCTCTGTAAGGTGAGTCCGTGCATGACTCCTGAGAGCTGAGGGGTCATTGAAGGCTTTCCCACAGGCACTGCACTCATAGGGTTTCTCCCCAGTGTGTATCCTCCTGTGCCGTGTAAGGGAAGCACTTGTGGTAAAGGCTTTTTGGCACTGATGACATTCATGCATTTTTCTCCCATTGTAAATGCTTATGCGTTGGGTTATATGTGACCTGTTCTTGAAAGTTACACCATAGTCCTGGCGGTGACAGGACCTCTTGCCAGGGAGTCTTCCCATCTGCTGGGTAAGATGAGTGCCCAGGCTGAAGACTTCAAACAGATGTGCATACTCAGTAGGCTTCTCTCCAAGATTAGTTCTTTCCTGTTAAGAGATTAGTGCTGACTAAAGCATTTGCCACCTTTATGACAATCACGAGTTACACTAAAGGGACATTAATAGAAGCACACCATTATGACAAATGATGTCGTAATTTGAGATGTGTGTAAGAGCTGTTACTGCCCTGTTTGGGATCTACCACACAGAAGGGGCGAATGATGTGCCTTGAGACTTGATGTGTGCTTTTACAAAGCTCTTTACATATACTTTAAATCTGAATTGAGCTCTAATACTCAATATCTGAGACAAAGTTACAGAAATATTTACTTACTGGAACTATAAGTGAAAAAATTGGGGGCTAGGTTTGGAGTTTTCCTCCAAAGTTCTCAACATTCAGTGTCTCTGCAATTGCCTCCTGGGAATACTATGTGTCCTGGTTCTTAATCTGCTTTTTTAACTGAGTTTGCCCTGGTCTTCTCCCAATATGGAAGACTGGAATTATCCCCAGGACATCTTACCATTGTCACACCACTGGATGTTTCCTTCCCAAAAATATCTTCCATGAAGACTGACCATTTGCTTTTAGATGGAGTCTCCCAATCTGAAACATTGGAAAAATATTAACTTGCTGAAGAAAGAAAATGGTGAGATGATGATGACAAAAGTGGGTATTTCAATGCAAATACTGATTCCCAGAAAGGGCGATGAGAAAGGGGAGAACACACACAAGTAAAAATGGGAAGAATCTGGATGTGCTAGACACCCAGCACTGATGCAAGTAGGCATTTTAGTTGACTCATCTGAGTTCTCCAAAGGTCAACACTGATAATGACAGAGTGTTATCAGGAATGCTGACTATGAAAAAACAGGACAGCCCCCATGTGGACTTGTCAGATTTAAATATGAAGCCCACCAATTCTGGGCGTGGGTATTTAGCCAAAGAAAAGGAAATCACTATCTTGAAAAGACATCTGCCTCCCCAGTCACTGCAGCATTATTTACAACATCCAAGATAGCAAAACAACCTAAGTGTCCATCAATGGATGAGTGGTTAAAATACAATGGGATATTACCCAGCCATTAAAAGGAAATCCTGCCACTTGTGACAAACACGGATGGGCTCTGACATTATGCTTAGTGAAATTAGACGGAGCAGGAGAAATATTGTATTAGCTCACTTACATGCAGAATCTTAAAATAAACCAAAAACAAACACTGAGCTCACAGATACAGATACAGAGAACAGATAGGTAGTTGTCAGAGGTGGGGATTGACGGGTAGGCGAAATGGGTGAAGGCAGTCAGAAGGTAAAACTTTCAGTTGTAAGATGAATAAATTCTGAGAATGTCATGTACAGCATGGAATCTGCATCTAAGAATACTGTATTATATTGCATATTTGAAAGTTGCTAAGAGAGTAAATCTTAAAAAGTTCTCACCATGAGAAGAAATGTTTTGTAAATATGTGTGGTGATGGATGCTAACTAGACTTATTGTGGTGATCATTTTGTAATGCAGACGAATTATCAAATTATTATATTGTACCCCTGAAACTAATGTTTTATGTCAATTAAAGTTCAACAAATATAAAGTAAAAATAAAGATGAAGGACCAATGAAACCAAAGGAATCTTAAGGGAATGGAGGGACGGTGAGAGGAGGAGCATTTTCAAATTTCCCTGGGTGACATTTCCTGATGGACATCCCCCAACCCCAATCACTGTACAGAGCAGACATTCAAATATTCTTGTGTTTGCCTGGTGTTTACCAAGAGAAGTGTCCCAGGGAGGTCCCTTCTCCTTCATCCTCAGCTCCTCTTCTTGCTCCAAGTGGGAGATGAGGCTGGGTTTGCCCACCTGATATCCTGCTCATAGGGAAAGATACATGTTGAGTGAGGACCATGTAGATGGCAACCCCTATTGGTATGGGGTTAGTGATTTGGTCTTCAGTGCCCTGAAGACAGGCAAATCTGACTTAAGAGCAGCAAAACGATGGTGCCAAAGTTGTAAGGAACACAGTGAAAGGCTTTCCTAAAACACAAAACCACAAATACCCATTTTGATCTTTAGAAGAATGAGAATATTTTAATTTAGAAACCTATGCCCAAGCTCAGACATATGTGACAACCTCCAAGGTCAACTGAACAGACAGGTGTCAACGTCCATGGGGAGACAGCATGAAGGTGGGCACCAGGTCAGCTTGTCTGCGACTGTATTCTGAATCCCCACACAGTTCCTAGGTCCTAGCAAGTACTTAAACTAAAAATGCCTGACTTACAAATGAATAAATAGTTCCATCCTTACCTACTGAGGTGAGGTTGCTATAGTTCTCCAACATCACATCTTTGTACAGTTTCCTCTGAGAAGAATCCAGCAAGGGCCACTCCTTCTCAGTAAAGTCCACGGCAACATCCTGGAAAGTCAATGATTCCTGAAACAACACACACATTTGAGGTCAGGGAGAAACTAGCCCATCTTGGTTCCCAGAAAGATGGCTGAAAACAGGGCATGGGACACTCCAAACACAGGATTTCACAATGGGTTCTAGGGTCTCAATACTTATTCTACACATTAGTCTTCAGACTCTGCTAAGGTGATCTCACCCCATCTAATCCTTCAAATGCTACTGACTTGGGACCAAATCCCTCTCCACTTCCAGCCTGGCCTGAACACTCTGAGCTGTATTATGAGAGAAACATCTGGTACCAAAGTCATTTCCCCACTTTGTCCCTGATACCAGGACAGCATTCCTTGCAACATTCCTTGGCTCTTTTTTGCCCTGTTAAGGTACTCATCAGCCTGGATGAAGATCTAAAAGGATTATAACATGTGACACTGGGCATTCTAAGGAAGGGATCCCCACCCTCAGGGGCCCTGAGATCTTATACCTGGGAACCAACACTGGCTGAACCGTGAGGCTCCAGGCCACTGCAGGCAAACAGGTCCACATCCTGAGGACTGGAATGGTCTTTTGAAGAAAGAGGAATTTCCAACTCCTGGATATAGGCAGGGTCCTGAGTGGGCACAGCTGGAGAAGAGTAGGGTCTCCATGAAGATTAAAGCCTGCCTGACAATCTCAAATTGGGAAGTGGTCCTACACAAACTCTTGAGTGTGCAGTGCACACCTCCACCTCACTCACACACCATGTTCTAAAACAAGCCAGAGCCACCTTGCTCAAAGACAGGAAAAAATATGATGGGCTTACATACCTATAAAGGAAGTGACACATGTCCTCAATTTATGAGTGAAGAAATTAAAGCTCTAAGAGGTAAAACTGTTACTTTGCTCAGAGTTATCAAAAAAAAAATAAGTAGAATAATGGAGGTTACACATTACCTGGTCCTTCGTTATATACTAACCACACCCTCCCTCAACCAAACCCCCCAAGACCCTGGGTCAGACACAGTCATCTGGCAGGCTCTCAGGACTTTGTTCCCACCCCTTTCAGTTCATCCAGCCTCCCAGGGAGCCCTCCCTATGCCTGTGCACCCCTGACCTCAGTGAAGTGGGAGGGACCACTGAAGCTTGATTTCTGAGGGCCCTCATCAACCCAAGAACTTACCACAGGTGGGAGTCAGGGCAAGAGCTGCCATCCTGTGAGAATGCTGGGAAGTTTCCCTCAACAACAGGGAACTGGCACCAGGAAGCTACTCCCCTGCTATCACGGGACTCTTTGAGGAGGCATCTGTAGTTAAGTGAGAGATAAACAATTAGTAATCACAGGCTCTGTTGCTTTGGTTCACAGCACAATTCTGACTTTTGTCTTTTAACATTCCCTCTTCTGAGCAGCAAGTTCTGGCTGATCTTGGGCCTTTGTCTTCCTTAGGCAAAATCTCCAGGCAACATTGACTTGTGGACTCTGCTTAGGACCCTGCCTCAGGTCACTCTCACAGGTAATCCATTACCAAGTACAACTCTGCAGATCATGTCTGACAAGGAGTTATTATCCAAAATATAAGGACTCATACAACTCAGCAGCAAAAAAAACCCAAAAGACCCAATTAAAAAATGGACAGAGGATCTGAATAGACATTTTCTCAAAGACACACAGATGGCCAACAAGAACATGAAAAGATGCTCAACGCCACAATCATCAGGGAAATGCAAATCAAAACCACAAAGATATCACTTCACACCAGGTCAGAATGGCTATTATCAAAAAGACAAGCAATAACAAGTTTTAGTGAGGATGTGGAGAAAAGGGGACCCTTGTGCACTGTTGGCAGGAATGTAAATTGGTGCAGCCACTACAGAAAACAGTGCGGAGGTTCCTCAGAAAATGAAAAACAGAACTATCATGTAATCCAGCAATTCTACTTCTGGGGTATTTATCTGAAGAAAACAAAAACACTAACTGGAAAAGCTACCTGCATACCTATGTTCACTGAAACATTATTTACAAGATCCAGAACATAAAAACAAGTGTCTATTGATAGATGAATAAAGAAAAGAGTATACATGTATACACATGTAATGAAACATTATTCAGCCATAAAAAAAAACTTTCCATTTGTGACACGGATGAGACTTTAATGGCATTATGCTAAGTGAAGTAAGTCAGAATGGATTAAAGCAAAAGGGCTCACAGAGAAAACTGAGGTATTTACATAATGAAAATAATAATTCAAGAAAAAGCTGTATATATGTGTGTACAGTTGACCCTTGAACAACATGGATTTGAACTGCACAGGTCCCCTTACACATATTTTTTTCAATATATTGGAAAATATCTTGGAGATGTGACAATTTGAAAAAAAAAGTTTTACTCTCTGGCTTGCTTTTTTCTAAGAATATAGTACATAATAACATAATGCAAAATATGTGCTGTGTTATCTGTAAGACTTCCAGTAAACAGTATGATATTAGTTAAGTTTGGGGGGAGTCAAAAGTTATACATGGATTTCCAACTGCATGGGGGTCAGCACCCCTAACTCCCATGTTGTGCAAGGGTCAACTGTGTGTAACACTATAACATAACCTCAAAAACATGAGAAAACTAAAAAAGGACAGAACTCTGAAGAGAATGGGCAAAGCCATGACCAGAGCTCTCACTACTAAAGTTCAGACAATTAATAACTATATACAGATAGAACAAGGTGAAACAGGATTTCCTAATTGTAAAATCCAACCCCTACGGCGTAACGTATGTTTCAGAAAATGGCACCAATTTCTGATCCCAGTGCAGTGAAGTTAGGAAACAATAACCAAAAGATAACCAGAAAAAGGTCACAGAAATGGAAATTAAAAGATAAAGCCCTAAATAATTCACACATCAAAGAAGTCAGAATACTCAATATTTAGAACTGAAATATAATACTATACTGTAATTCTTTTTTTTTTTTTTGAGAGGGCATATCTTATATTTATTGATCAAATGGTTGTTAACAACAATAAAATTCTCTATAGGGGACTCAATGCACAATCATTAATCAACCCCAAGCCTAGTTCTCATCAGTCTCCAATCTTCTGAAGCATAACGAACAAGTTCTTACACGGTGAACAAATTCTTACATAGTGAGTAAGTTCTTACATGGTGAACAGTGCAAGGGCAGTCATCACAGAAACTTTCGGTTTTGATCACGCATTATGAACCATAAACAATCAGGTCAAATATGAATATTCGTTTGATTTTTATACTTGATTTATATGTGGATCCCACATTTCTCCCTTTATTATTATTATTATTATTATTTTTTTTTAATAAAATGCTGAAGTGGTAGGTAGATGTAAGATAAAGGTAGAAAACTTAGTTTAGTGTTGTAAGAGAGCAAATGTAGATGATCACGTGTGTGCCTGTAGACTAGGTGTTAATCCAAGCTAGACAAGGGCAACAAAACATCCAAGGATGCAGAAGATTTCTCTCAAAACAGGGGGGGAGAGGTTCTAAGCCTCACCTCTGTTGATCCCCAATTTCTCACCTGATGGCCCCCCTGCGACTGTGCCTGTCTTAGGTTGTTCCTCCCTTGAGGAATCTTACCCGTCTCTGGCTAACCAGTCATCTTCCGGGGCCATACAGGGAGATGTAAAGTTGGTAAGTGAGAAAGAAGCCATATTGTTTGAAATGTAATTCTTTGAGATGTGACAGGTATCTACTGTTAGAAACTGAGACAACCCCAAAACAGAAAAGTAAATGATGAAGAACACAAACTTATAAAATACATACTGTAAAGTGGTTCAGTCAAGCCAAAAGTTCTTTGAGAAAAATAAAATTGACAAAATTATGGCAGGATTTGTTTTTTAAAAAAGGGAACATGAAAGTATAAGAATGAGAAACCAGAGAACATTAAAGATGTAGCAAACATTAAAAACACAATTAACAACTTTGACTATACAATTTAAGCCTGAGATTGAATTAATATATTCCTAAAGAAATTTTACCAAGATGAAATAAAGAATGTGGATGCTCTATGACCCTTAAAGGAACTAAAAGACAGCTTAAAGTTTTTCCACAAAGAAAACTCCAGACCCCAATGTTTTGTTTTTTTTCTGTTTCCCTTCCAAGAACAAATGAATTCTATTCTTAAGCAAAATATTCCAGTCAAGCAAAAACAGGAAAATCCCTCCCACCCTATTTTATGACACGGGCATAAACCTGAAACGGAAAAAGGAAGCCAATTTCAAAGACCCAAATTACCAAATAAATCATTAGCAAATGGAAACCCAAAATAACAATAGTATGCGTATCCTTTCCAAGTTATTTATCAATACAAATTTCACATAAATTAGAAAATCAATTGGTTTAATTCGCTACACGTCAGGTAAGAAATTATATTCACTCATTCATGAGTATTAGTAAGTGGAAACCTCACTAAAATGGAGTTGGAAAGCCAGAAGGGCTCACACCTTAACACTCCACTCAGTCACAGACCCAGAATAAGACATAAACCTGGGATTCCCCTATACTTTCCTACCAGGAAGGTTTTCTCTTGGTCAAGCAACAGCCCAGCCAATGAGAAGCTGTCACAACAGCCAATGAGGAGCTACTATACTTGGAGCTCCCAGTTTCCTCTAATGGACTTTTTGTTTATAAGAGCCCTTCCCAACACCCACCTTTCCTCTGTAAAAGTTAGCTTGCTTGTACAGAATTGCCATTCACACTGCTATTTCCTAATAAACCCATTTTTGCCAGTTAACTGACAGTTTTAAGGTTAACACATTCGATGCACAAACAGTAGTAGCACCTATCATCACCAAGGCCTCCTTGAAATATATCGATAAACAGGTATCAAAGTAGATGCTGAAAAAAAATAACTTTGTTAAAAGCCTACAGGTCCATGACAGACTCTTACTATGTTAAGAAATGTTCGAGGTTTCAGATCCTACATCTATGCAGTGCTCCATCAAATATCCCAATGGTTAGAACCACCTTTGAGGGTTTATTAACTATACAGATTCAATAGTGTGATGTGTATGAACAGTTTTCTTAAGCATCCCAAGAAAGCATCCTATTTCTTAGGCTGTTCTTTTTTTTTTATTATTAAGGTGTCACTGATGTATACTCTTACGAAGGTTTCACATGAAGAACAGTGTGGTTGCTGCATTCACTGTTGTCAAGTGACCCCACATATCTCATTGAGGTCACTGTCCATCAGTGTAGTAGGATGCCACAGAGTCACTATTTGTCTTAGGTTGTTCTTACCAGGGAAGTTCGGAAGTATCTGTCTGGAGTCCAGCAGAGGGCTCTAAGGGCTGAGAGTGTGGAGGTCTGGGTTCAAATATTCCCCCTGTGACACTGTACTACCAAACCAAGTTGGACTTCACCATTTACTTCATTCATTCAGGTCATCATCGCTTCAGGAAATAATTGGTTACAGAAAACACCATTCATTGTAAAAAAATTAGAATATATATGAGCAAATACTAAAACTATACTTCCACCAAAAAAAAAAGCCTACAGCTATGCTGGAGAAAAACTCTTTAGCATGGAAAAGAAGGCAACTTTCCTAATAAATACTCTCTTAAGCAAAACCAAGCCTCCTCCAGCAAATATTAAATTCCCTTTAAGGTCAGAAAGAAAACGGGACTGCCTCCAGTTTGCTATCCAAACTCCACTCAAGGCTACTGGAAGTACTCAGCCAATGATGCAAATAATAAAGCATGTATGATGCAAAAGGAAAATATAAATATTCACTTACTTATTCTATACAAATGATAAATAATTGTCTATGAAGAACATACAAAACACTACTTAAAAACTACGAGAATGACATACTTTAGCAAGCCTGTTGGGCCCACATTCAATATACCAAACAGTTGGAAATAAAATTTAATTTCTGAGCCCCAAAAAACAAAGCTTTAGGAATGAATCTAACAAAACCCTACATCCTTTATAACTTTATTGAAAAAGGGAATGAACAGATATAATACGACTGTGATAGCATAATGTCAATATTCTCAAAATTCATATATAGATTCAACGCAACTTGAAAACAAAACCTCAATAGATGCACTTTGTAAACTGACTAAAATTTAAGCAGAGGGGTTCTTTAAAAAGAGTGGCTGGTGTACATACTTCACCTACAAGATATTTAGAAATCTTTAAAAAAGTATACGATCAATGGAAAAAAAAAAAGAATGCCTCTGAAAATACTTTGCGTGTGAGTCCATTCACAAATTACCAAAACAAGAAAACACATTTTGGGGAAAAAATGTAAACAGTAAAACCCATACAGAAAATCATGGGGGAAGGGAAGGGTGCAGTGTAGGAGTATATAGGTTTCTATGGTTTAACAATATCTTTCTTGGCCTGGTTTGTGCATTTGCTTTAGTGAATGCGCACACACGTGCGCGTGTGTCTTTTCATAGTTAACATGCCATGTGAATGCCTGTGTATGTTGTCATAGTTACATGTGAAGTGTTTTCACAGATAAATAGCACAAAAGATGGTAAAAATCAATGCAAAATGTTAGTAACCATAATAAACATGAATGGCCTCGCAAGTAACAGAATATGTAAGTGAATTTTTAAACTCAGTTAGTGGCTATTTTCAAGAGGGTCAACTAAATAAACAAGTAAGTGCACCAAAAAGTCTAAAACAGAAAAGGCATTCAATACAAATGGTAACAAAAAGAAAAACCAGTGTGCTTCTAATATTAGACAAAGTCGACCACAAAGCTAAGGGAAGGGAGCTTATGCTGGCGGTCTCCAATTCGTGACCCCTGAACCCACTTAGGCAGGGCTTCTCCGTTTCCACGCCAAGGACTCGGGTTGGCTGGTTCGTTTGAACCACATCGCCAGTGCCTCTCCCCTGTCACTACTACTTACGAAGTCCTAGCTTTTTCAGTCCTCACGACACCAGCGTTTCAGGTCGTTGATCACAATCTAAAACACACTCCTCGCCTGGCTGCCTGGCTGCCCCGCCCCAGGTCCCCGTCCCCCTTACTCCTCCATGTCTGATGGGCGTCCCGTGTCCTCAGGAAGGCCTCGGGTAAAGGGTTGTGAGGGAAGCGGGGCTTACACGGCTGAAGGGGCAACCGGGGGACCGGAGGTCACGGAAACTGCCGTCGAAGGGACGAGAAGTTCACACAGGAGGTTCAGTCCTCCGCGGGGATGCCGAGGGTCCCCAACAACCAGGAGGAAGCGGCTGTGGAAACACACTCCGCCCATGTGTATAGCTGCAGTCGCCTCTTGAGAGTAATGGCTTCCGCTTCACTTCCGCCTTCTAATTCTCGCGGGACTTCCTGGACGGCCTTTAACCCGGAAGCAGAGGGCGAAAAGGCTTCTGGGAAATATAGTTCCCGAGCATAAACAGGCATGGCGGCGCTGCTGGCGGGGGTTCTGTCAATGGAGCACGTTGCCCCAAGTTTTAATTGTTCAATGGCCCCAGCAGTTGGTTCTCAGGCTTCTTCTCGTCTTATCATTCTTTCTGTGGTAGCAGAGAACCTCACCGTTGTTATACTGTTCATACACTCAAGACAAATTTTTATGCATAGTCCTGCACCTCTACCCTGAATTCTGGACGGAATGAGACATTTTCATCCCACTTGGATATTTTATAGACACGTTAAAATGCCACAAATGAAACTCCTGAATTCACCTTCTCAAGCTCAAGTCATAGCCACTTTCCACTTGGTTATGGTAAGTTAACCTTGGCAACATCCTCCACGCTTTTGTATGAACCATCCATCCATCAAGGAATGTTCAATTATATCCTTGCCGGACAACCCAGAGTTTGATCACTTAATTGAAATGTTTTCCTTGCTCCTGAATCAACAGGGGTGATAGCGGGACTCAGAAAAGTCGTTTTATACAATACCCGAGCCGGAAAGGTGGCCTGGCTTCCAGTGAAAAAGTGTATCTAGATGAGGTGGGCACACAGGGAGTGCAAGAGGGGCCCATGCCCACCTCTAAGCAGGAGTTCCAATACCACCTCCACAAAGGTGGGCAATGGAGTACATTGCCTATAGCCTGTTGCTCTATATAAAAGTTGTTGCGAGGCTTAAATAGGGAACTCAAATAACTGACTTCTGCCCAGCAAGGACAAGAAGAAGGTAGAACGAATCCACTTTAGCAGAAAGGTGAGCAAAGAGCGGAAGACCTGGAGGCAGGGAGAGTTTGGGTCCAGACTGGGGAAACTTAGGAGGAGGGAAGGGATCAGCTGTTCAACCAGCACAGAGGAGGAAAAGATAGAAAATACTCGTTTAGGTCTCAGGGAGGCTCTGGGGACATAACAGAAATTGGGAAGTTGAAAGTGGTAAGCAATCCTGGGTCAGTATCTGAGCTTGCTTTATCAATGCTGCATCTTAGTTAACTTAGAGGAAGGATTCACTGATGCAATGAACAAAGGGGAGAAATATCACTCACTTACCCCTTCAAAATTACAAGTAGGAAAAAAAAATTCTGCAATACTCGCCTAAAAGCAGGAAGTATTTGTTTGGGAGAAAAAAATGCTCTACTCTTCAAGGCTCTTCTAGCTGGTGTAGAAATTAAACTGACTTAAGACAGATTAACAGGAGGGGAAAAAAACAGTTTGATTAAATTTGCCCAGAAGCCCCATTGTTGAGGAGGAATTCAGTTTGGAGACACAGGAAGTCAGAGTACAAGGTGAGGAAGGAATTCATTTAAGTTAGAATAGCAGGGAATGGCAGCTGCCTTGCAAGGCAGCAGAGAGTAAGTAATAACCTTGTAACTTTACCAATTATGACCCCAGTCCCTAATCCTGTTGAGATTTCCTTACTATTGGAAGTTTCTAAACATAAGTTTTCTTTGTCCCATCAGTTCCTCACAAATCCGTTATCTCTTTGTCTAAAATGTATAAAAACTGCCTGCCTAAGTCATTTCTTTGGGTCTCAGAGAAAGAAAAGGGAAGTTCATTGAACTCTTAATTGGCATAGGGCACATCTGCCAACTCCTAAAGCCAGTGTCTTCTGGAATCCTGGGTCCACTTGGATCTGCATAGCATGGGAACAAAGCCCCCACCACCCCAGGATTTTGGGGAGCCACAGAGCACTGGATGGAGTAAGATTATCTTCTGAGAACTTCCCAAAGCAAAGAAATGAGATTTTCAGGCAGGCCACTAAAGAGCATGGTCGCACAGCTGCAGTTCTGTCTGGGTCACCCAGGCATCAGGAACTTGTAAACCCCAATCAGAGCTCTCAGAAGCCCCTCCCTACCTATCTGAATTAGGACAGAGACAGGGTGAAGACTTGTGCTTAAGCCTGGTTAATAGAGTGAAATAGCAAAGTAACAAAGACACTTACCACAGGAAGAGTACAGAGACAAAATATAATAAACTGAGCAGTGAGAAGTTTAATTTAAGGGAAAAAGGTGCACACTCAAAAGAAAGGGGAGTGTGGGCAACCTCAGAGAAGAGGCACACTTAAAAAGGTGAAGATTCTGTCTTTTTAAGGATTTTCAAGAATGGGAGAAAGGGTCAAGGGGTGTAGGCTTATCATGTGGTCTCATGATGTCTGTCTCTGGTGAGAGACACTATATCATTATCCATAGTCAGTCCTCCAGATAATTTTGTAAGATAAATTTAACACAAAGAATCTATTGATCTTATTCCTCTCCCAAGCACTTGGAACATACCAGTTAAGCCTGCTCGCCTTGACTTAAGATAGATGGTTGGCTGATGACCCAAGGAATATGTCAGGAATCTAGCTTCTGAATGCTCTGCTTTTAAAATGGACTCTTTGCCTTAAGATAAGGCCCTCCTGTTCTTAGGCTATTCATATCTCAGCATTTTTAGGAAAAAAAATCGCTGCTTGTCCCAGGTCTCTGCCCTCACTCACTTGCATTGGCTAGAGCAAGTCTCAAGGTCAGAGCATGTGGAATGAAGACACTGCAAAGGGCTTGCATCCAGAGAGGACGCATTAACTCTGTGAGTCCTTTCTGGCTCTCTGGTTTTATCTGGTTAACTCTCTGAGTCCCATCTCACGGGCTTTACTGTCCTTATTCTCTCTCCACCCACTCATATCTATTTTTCTGCCTAACACAATAATGAAACTGAGACCCAAAGAAATGACCAAGGCAGGCAGTTTTTATACATTTCAGACAAAGAGATAACGGATCTGTGAGGAATTGACAGGACAAAGAAAACTTGTTTGGAAGCTTCCAATAGTAAGGAAATCTCAACAGGATTCGGGACTGGGGTCATAATTGATAAAGTTACAAGTTATTCAGCTTTCTCAGCCCAGAATTCCGTTTCTGGTGATAAGGATGTATCTTTATTTCCTGATACTTGACAGGTACCTTTCACACAGGAGATTGTTAACTACTTTCTGGTGATAAGGCAAAAATGTCCTTGGTTGAGTGGCATAAGGACCAGAGAATGACAGGGGAGACAAGCTGCAGGCTCAAGCTAACCAGAAACTCCTCTTTCCTGGATGAAGTCGTTTCAAGCATTTTGAAGGGCGCCAGGACCACTGCAGTCCCCTTGAACGTGACTGATGTCTTAACCATCATCAACCACCAATCTACTAGCTTTCTCCGTGGAATAACCACCCATCCCAGGACTTTCCCCACTTTGCATTAGCCCAACTTATCTGTAGCTGATGTGAACTTAGTGAATTTTATTTCCTGGAGACCCCTCCTAAGTGTTCCCTGTTTCTTGAGTCTGGTGGACAGATTGTTTCTGTGAACTGGCCTTGCTGCTGGTGAAACAGAAACTTCCTCTCCCACCACTCAGTTCATATCTGGCTGGCAACTGTAAAGGCTCAATAAACCCTTTTATCTCAGAAATCTCTCAGTCGCTTCTGTGTTTGATTTGTCACAGAAGACAAAAGTGGGGGCCAAGTTTTTTCCCTGTGCTGGCCATTTCTTAAGTAATTTTAACTCAAAATAATCAGTATACCTAAGTGGCATATCCTGGGGAGGCCTGCCTTGGACCCTGATATCTTATTAAGGTAAACAACACCCTGGAAGGCTGGAAAACCTTACACATATCCTGCTCTAAAGGCATGGTTATTGTAGGGGGATAAATTCAAATGAATACGGGTGAAAATCCCACATCCTTGTAAATGGCTTTTAGTCAGTCATTCACACTGCCTAGAGAAACTGGAAAGAGATAGTTAAAGAGGACTTTTTAATTTACTTAAAAAATTATTTGTTGACGTATAACAAACACAGAGAAAGTTGACAAAATTTGTGAATATTACACTCAATATATACATTGAATATAATACATTAAAATTTTGAATTTTTGAACACAACAGCCTTAATATTTTAGTCTGAAAGAATTTGAGAAATGGCACATTCAGGAAGGACTCTGACTTTCCTATGAAGCAGGTTATAAGACCCTTGTGTGATAGGTGTCCCCTTATCTCCAGAAGAAAGGAGCATATGGATCTCCAAGGATGGAGAGACAAGGAGAGGAACACAAACAGGATTGCTAAATTTCCCGCAGTTGACTTCCCTTAGCTTACATTCTCTGTCCTATCATATTTTCCATGACTTTCCACTCTATGTCAACCTGGCATTAAAAACACTCTGGTTCGACCACTTCTTTTCATCTTCATTTCCTTATGAAGTCTCTGCTGTCACACGTTTGTATGCTTTTCTCTTGTTAATGTGTCTTGTCACAGTGCTCCAGCCAGTAACCTAGAAGGGTAGAAGGAAAGATTTTTGTTTTTTTGACTCCTGTACACATTGTAGTAAGAGTTTTGCCTGTTTTTTGAACTTTATGTAAGAATTAAACCCCTTCTTTGGGATTGCTGCAAGAGTAGAAAACTAACTGATGCAAGGGAACAGACTGATGTCTACAGCATCAAGTAATGTATGACATCAGTGACTAGTGGGGCCAGGACTGTCTTTTCAGTAAGGCCAGGTCCCTTGCCTATTCACATGGGGAAAAAAAATTAAAATTGAGCCCACTCTCATATTATATACAAAAAGGATTCCAGAATGATTGCAGAACTAAATGTGAACGGTAAAAGAGCAGAGAGAAACATGACTTCATGGCCTTGGGGTAGGTACAGATTTCTTAAATAGGCAAAAGGGAAGAGAGATTTGATAAACTGGAGTATAATACATTATAATTAAGAACTGCTCATCAAAGGACATCATTTATAGTGAAAAAGCAACCCACAAAGTGGAAGAAAAAAATACCAATCTAAAATGTAATTCACATTCTGACTACATAAAGAACTTTTACAAATCAGTAAGAAAAAAAGTCACTTTAAAAATAGGCACACAAAAAAAATCTGGCCCCTTCACAAAATAGGATATCTAAATGGTCAGTAAAAGTGAAAGGTTTTCAACTTCTTGAGAGAAATGCTAAGTAAGTGCTCTTCTAAGCCACAACGAGGTACCACCACTCATCGCATAGATTGGCTATAATGAAAAAGACTTAAAATGCAAAGTGTCAGTGAGGATAAAGAGGAAGCCAAACTTACACAGTCCTGGTGGGAGGACACTTAGGTACAGTCACATTGGGCAACAAGCGGAATCTGCTACAGCTGCACATGCACATACCTTATAATCCACACGTCCGCTCTTCAAAGACAGGTGCAAGAACATTCACTACAGCGCTATTAGTGATAGCCCAAATTTGGCAACTATCCAAGTGCCCCTTAACGGTAGAATGAATAAGTAAATTGTAGCTTATTCATACCCTGAAAATGAAACATTGTGGATGAATATACCAGTCGTGAGTAAAAAAAAACCAGACACATGGTGACAGAGTGTATGATTCCTTTGATACGTTAAGTACAAAACAGGCAAAACAAACCCTACTGTTAGATATTAGGATGGTCATTGCCCAGGGGGCAGGGAGATACTGATTGTTGCAATATTTTCTATCTGGTGTCCCTGTTTCTGCCCTCATACACTGTGAAAATTAAGAAAAACTCACTGACATGGTCCTGGGAGAGCAGCAGGGGGCACTGTCGTGCTCACTACCTCTTCGATTGCGGACCCAGCTGGAAGAGACCCCTTGCAGATGGATACTGCTCTCTACATTATATACTAGCCCAGCTGAAGGAAGAAAAGTTTCCTACTACTTGGCAACAGCCCAGCCAATGAGCAACCATGATACTTAGAACTCTCAGTTTCCTCCAATTGATGTTTTGCTTAGGACAGCCCTCCCAGCTCCACCTTTTCCTCTGTAAAAGAGCATCCTCTCCTTTGTTCTCTGGACTTGCCTATGGTTTTGCTGTAGCCTGCATGTTCAAATTGCAATTCTCTGCTATGCCCAAATCCTTTTTCTTTTGGCTGGTAAAATTAATTGACATTTTTATTTTTAAGGTTCACAACTCACTGACATGAACTACCAGAGTGATCCTTCCAAAGCCTGAATTGGATCATATCAGTCATTGGCTCAAGTCTCCCCAGTGACATCTTCCTTATGTTGAATATTTTCCATTTGCTCTCATGCCATACCCTCCCATCAAGAGATTTCTTTGCCCTCCCGCTGGCTGGGCTAATGGGAAACATTAGCAAGATCTCAGAGGGAAGAAGAGTGAGGCTGGGTACTGAAGGGGTTAGAGCAAGCCTCCCCACTTTGGCATGTGAACTATTTTGAGCTGAAGGCACTTGAGACCCTACAGGCTCAGGGAAACCTTTACCCCTTCCTTAACTAACTTGAAAAAATCTAAACTGGGGTCTTTCCCAAAAAAAGGGTTATTACCAGAGATAAATTTTATCTGAGTGACCATGCACATGGTAGGGTAAACATCTAGTTATCAGAAATGTTTTCTGCATAATGCCGTGGGAATTGCCTTCCTCTCCTGTGAAGCCCCAGACCCCTATTCCATCCTTAGCTCAGGATGGTATACAGACCTCATTTTACCTTTCTGTCTTGCAACATTTCATGTATGTGTGGATCCCATACCAACAAAATTAAATTTGGTTTCCTCCTGTTAATCTGCCTCACATCAATTTAATTCTTAGGCCAGCGAGAAGAACCCTGAAGGGTAGAGGAAAATTTTTCCTCTCCAACGGTTTTTATTTCTGTCCCTGTAGGCCACTGAGGCATCCCTTAGACCAAAGTCTCTGCTACTGTAAACCTTTTAATAGCCCCAGGGCTTTGTGTAAATACTGCCTTATGTATTAAACTCCACTCTAGTTATTCTAAATTGTGTCATCTGAATCCTATTTGGACTTAATAAGGGTCCCAGAATCAGCCCCAGGAAAGATACTCTCAAAATGGGAGTCTGGGATTGGTTGGTTACCTCACTGAGGAGTTCACAGTACCCTCTTTGTGAGGGAGAAGTTCGAGGCCATGCAGAGAAAGAAGTTCTGTGAAAGAATGGGAATTTGGAGAGTGTGTGCCTGACTGTCATAAGTAAATAGGGGTCATCAGTGAGTCTTAATCCACACTGTGGGAGGAGGGAGGCTGCAGTTAGTAATTTCTGGAACAAAAAGGGTGGTAAGTGGGGAGATTAACTGTCCTGGTTTTCCGGCTGCACAGGTAAAGCTCAGTATCAATTTCATATATTAATATATTAATATTTGAACCACGGAAATAAATGGCTAGTTTGCTTTAAGACATCTTAACCTTACTAGCCATAATTAAAATCCAAGTCTGGGTGGGGTGCTCCTGACACCTAGTGGTAGAATCTGAGATGCAGCTAAACATCTCAATGCACTGGACAGCCCCACAAGAAGGATTTATGTGGGGCTGCGAATGTGATTAGTACTGGACTGGTGGGGAATGGGGCGGGGGGGGGAATCGACCCTACCTCTCTTTTGAGCACCAGGGCTTTAGACGCTGGGAAACAATTGTCTGAACATCTAAATTCCTTCTGAGATGTGGAAAACAAGGAGGTTCTAAGGTTTTTAAAGTGCATCTTGATTCCCTTTCCGAGTTACTAGTCACTATCCATTTGTTTGTTACCTTTTATTTGAAACACAACCACTCAAACTTATAGGATGTTTCTATGAAGTTCATCAAATTTCAGTTACAAAAATTCAGAAGGAATGGCCTCAGATTTTCGCTGAGAACTAGGAAAGGGCGGAAAGCCAACTTTTTCCATAATGGACCATGTAGTCTTTGTGGTTCTGTACAACAGCTCACTTCCCCCTGTGTGTCTCCTTTAATCTCTCACTGTATTTGTGTAGGTAGGGGGTTGTAACTCGGGGTGGGAGCAATTACATTTGAAGCTGAAATCAGTCAAAGGGAGAAATAAAGTGGGAGAAACTTGTTTATTGCTTACAAGCAGTTGTCCCCTTCTCGCCCCCAGCTGCAGAAAAGGGACCCCACCTCACCTTTCCAGTCAAGATATGCCCGTGCTTCTGCATGTAATCATGTCTACTGATTTGGAGATAGACTACTTCACTCCACCCTTGGAAACACTTATTGATATGGGGATGCTCTAAGGCCAGGTGAGAGATTCTGGAAATATTGCCCTTTTACCCATAGGGGGTTTCCCCCCACTAAACAGTTCTGGTTCTCTGGACACCAGCTGGATGTCCTACAGTTTAACTCAATTCTGACACTATCTGCCTGGAGATAATGGCAGATCCCACAGGTTAAGGACTCAGTCCTACCAAACTGCCCCTCCCCACACCTCAGATGCCAATTGCAAGTGCAGGTTGTCACCCCTGCTTCTGATGAACCAGCTCTATATCAGAGGTTCCCTCGATCCCCCTCCTCACCTTCAATTTGCTTGAGAAGCTCACAGAACTCAGGAAAGCAGGTTATTACTAGATGACTGCTTTACTGCAAAGGATAGTTAAGGATAGGAACCAACAGCCAGATGAAGAGATATATATAGGGTGGAGTCCAGAAGCGTCCTGAGCACAGGGACTTCCCCATGGAGTTTAGGGCACTCCACTCTCCCAGCAAGTGGATGCATTTTGTTCGCCAACCTGGAAATTCTCTGAACCCCACCCTTTTGAGCTATGGAGGCTCTATTACATAGGCATGATAGATTAAATCATTGATCACTGGGGAATGAATCAATCTCCAGCCCTTCTACCTTTGTAGGTAGGTTTGGGGCTGAAAGTTCAAACCCTCTCATTATAGCTTGGCATTTCCCACAACCACCTCTGAAGCTGTCTTGGAACCACTTAGCCAAGAGTTATTTATTAGCATACCATCATACCAAAGGTGCTTTTATTGCTCCGGAGATAACAGGGGTTTTAGAAATTCTGTGCCAGAAACATGGACAAAGACCAAATTTAAAAAATATTATATACAGACAAAAGCAGTCCCCTGTTCAAACAAGCATTCTCCCACCCCTCCTCTCAGCACCCAGAACACACCTCAGAAATAGGTACTTCTCCTTAAAAAGACTGTTTGTTCTGTGAAGCTATCTGGGTACAGCATTTAGCTTCAGACCCTAAGAAAGCATTGATTTAATGATCTGTATTCAGACTTCAGCTGCTGGTCCTTGTAGGCTGGGAAATTTCAACCAACTCTCCAGCTGAACAATGAAAAATCTGCATGTGGTGTATGCACATTTTCAAAAATGTACCTTGGAAGCACCAAAGATCTAGATGCTAGTAAGAAATCAGGATATAATACAAAGATATTTGACTTGAAAACCCATGATTAAGCACTTTGCTAGAAGAATTGAGTTATAGGAGCATCAGCATACCAAACATTTTCTTCCCTTTTACCCAGTCTAGGAGCCCACACCCAAGGCAGATGACAGAATCATGTACAGGATAGTGTTTCAGAGAAGTTTCCTCAAGGCCCCCTTCATGTCCCTGTTCCTCAGGCTGTAGATGAAGGGGTTCAGCATGGGGGTGACCACTGTGTACATCACTGAGGCCACTGACCTCTTCCTGGAGGAGAATGTGGATGCAGAGCTAAGATAGACTCCAACACAAGTCCCATAGAACAGGGAAACAACAGAGAGGTGAGACCCACAGGTGGAAAAGGCTTTATATTTCCCGCCAGTTGATGGGATTCTCAGGATGCAAGAGACAATTCTAGTATAAGAGAAAATGATCCCCGAGAGGGGACCAACACCTAATAGGCTGGTCACTAAATACACCAGGATGTTATTGATGAAGGTATCAGAACAGGACAGTTTGAGGATCTGAGCAAGCTCACAGAAGAAGTGGGGGATTTTCAAGTCTCTGCAGAAGGACAAATGTAACACCATCAGGCTATGCAGCAGGGCATCGGCAATGCTAATGGACAAAGAGAGAAGAACCAGTAGAATACAGAGGCGGGAGTTCATGATGACCATGTAATACAGAGGGTGGCAGATGGCCACGTAACGGTCATAGGCCATCATAGTCAGGAGTAAATTGTCCATGCATATAAACACCATGAAAAAATATACCTGGGTGAGGCAGCCTGTATAGGTCATGGCTTTGCTCTGTGTCTTGATGTTCAGCAGCATTTTGGGGACTGTGGTGGTGCTGAAACAGACATCATTGAGGGACAGGATGGAGAGGAAGAAGTACATGGGGGTGTGGAGGTGGGGGTCAGAGCCGACGGTCAGGATGATGAGCAGGTTCCCCAGGACGGTGACCAGGTACATGGACAGGAACAGCCCAAAGAGGAGGGGTTGCAGTTCTGGATCATCTGAGAGGCCCAGGAGGAGGAATTCTGAGACACCTGTCTTGTTTTCAGATTCCATGTTGTGGATGAGTTTTCTGGAAAATAGACAAATGAAACAAACACACAGACATCACTTGTTGGAGAGAAGTCTTTTATCCATGTCTTCAATTCTAGTGATATTTAAACAGTTCTTTCCTTTAATTCTTCTTCATTTTATTCATTCCTACCTTCACCAATAATTTTTGAGTGATATGCATTTTGTATCCTATATTTTTCTAACGCTAAAATTAAAAGTGACAGCAAGTGCTATTTTATTATTATTTATTATTTTTAGGAACTATCATGCCCACATACCATTTTAAAATCTAGGATTATACTCTAGTCATTTCTTCATTCATCATTAAACATTGTTAGATGGCTTTGTTTACTTAGAGAATCTCAACTCTACTGAATCAGGTATTCCTGTAAATTATAATCATGTATTCTCTACTGTCTCAATGTGAGAAATTACATCATTGTCTCAATGTAAGAAATAACATCATTAATCCAGTCCTTTAAATATTCTGTATTACACAGTTAGATCAAACCACTAGATTGGGGACCATCTATTTTCAAAGAATTGTTTCAGTCACTAGAATTGCTTTTGTGATTGTCATTTGTCACCAGTCACAGATAAGAAAATGACAAGAAAAAGTTGAATGAGTCTGTCTATGGTGTCTAATGTAAAAATGTCAGACCCATAGGGAAATTGTTGTCTGTCCCTTAAAACAAAAATGGCTAATTTTTTTTCTGAACATCTGGTTTATTTTCTCTTATAATCACATGTTTCTTTCATTTCTTTGGCTATGAAAAATTTTCTTTCATTTCAAGCTTAGAGCCAGATATGTGGACCAAGTTTAGAGAGCCAGTCATTTTATAACACAGTTCCTTCAACTAATTTTTCTTTGCTAGCCACTTCCCAGGACATGTCCACAGGGCAGTGGTTTTTGAAAATATCCCCCACCTTCCAAATACTCTTGAACGCCTTCAAAGCTGTGCATCTTTGCAGAACAAATTTCCCAAAGTTGCCAGCGAAGGTCCAGCACATCCTTACGGAACACTTCAAAGGCATTCTACCCAATAAATCTACCCCTCTTCCATCATCTGGCTCATGTAATAATTACATAGAGGATGATGTACTTTTCACAGCTGTCACCCCATAAAACTGACACTCTGTATCACCATTGGGCCAAGAAATCTTCAAGAGTGATTAATTTTAAGAGCTGGTATGCAAATCCATGAGTAATGAAAATGTTGCAGTCAGGGACCGCGAAAATGAGAAACTGAGTCAGAATGAGGTTTAATGCAGAGGGCTTAGACTTCCTTGGAGACTAAGCACAGAGTCAGCGTGCCCCTGTGTCTTTATTAGGTTACAGTAGGCAGTGAAATAATCATTGGTTAATATATTGAAAGCACTTTCTCAACAAATCAACCAACTGCGAACTAGATCTGTTTTTTATGTTCCTATTGTGTTAAGTCAAGTCGTCCGGTTAGTGAGTTTCACAGCATGTTCCTCCTCCGGGTTTGCTGCAGAAGGATCACAGGAACTGTCTGCAGCTCCTGTTCTGCACTGTTCACCACTCACACCAGATTCCAGGAATAAACACTTGGTTCTTTCTGTTGGATTGGTTTTGGCTATTAATCCAACTTAAGCAGTGAACATATTGTTCTTTTCTCTTAGATTAGTTTTGGTTATAAATCAAGCTTAAGCAGGAACTAAACTACAGAAAAGTTAATTGCTGGGGTGTCTACATGAACATGCGTCATTTCCTGTTCTAATCAACACTAAACTATCTCAGGCTGGGAGCGTTGGAAGCATTACAGAAGTGGATGGAGGATGGGATGGATGGAGTCCTGAGAGCAAGGAAGATGATCAAGCATTTCTCCTTCTGCCATTACACTGGCCGGAGTGATGAAGAGAACTCTTAGGGAAGTAGCCAGTGCTAACATCCAGGCCACTTGACAGGACCACAACCCATAGGATGGTGTCTGAAGCAAGGGAGGAAGGACTTTAGTCTCTTCATGGGAGAGAAGTTGAGCAGAGTTCAAAGGAGATTTGTGTCTTTCAAATGATGGACAAGATGCTATGTGCATTAAACAAGATGAGGTCTCAGGGTTCGGAACATAGTGAAGCATCAGCTATATGGTGGTGCCCACACTTAATGAGATGTATATGGTACCTCATCCCCGGAATGCAAATAGAGGGGGAGAAAGCACACAGCTGAGACCAACCTCATTGTTCAATTTGTATCACCATTCCTGGGGCTTGTGAGGATCCTGATATGATTCCTCCCTTTGAGTGGCATGTGTTGGGATAGCAGGAAGATAAAGGAGAACATCCATGGGGCAACACCTGAATGTTTCAAGGGAAGACCATTTTGAAAATTCCACCAGGACCCTGGATGACACCAAGGAGCTGATTGACTGGGGAGACTCACCTCCTTCCCTGAATCTCAGGGTCTCCTCTAAAGGACTGGATTTAAAGCCTGCAATGTAGGGCTAGAGAAGCACAGGTCCCTCTTTCCATCCCTAGAAAATAAATGAGTATGCCTCGGGGCAGCCTGGAATCCTTAGAACATTTCAGGAAGTATTGAATCCTTTAGGGAATCAGCTCCTGCAATTTTAGGGTGAGAGGAAGGACTTATCAGAGCCAGAAGCAAGTGTGAGTGTAGCTCCAGGGACCTTGGGACTATGGAACATCGGGAGTGCTTTGATCTCAAAACCCAGGTTGCTGGGCACCACTGTGGAGTTGCAGCATCTGTAGGTGAGGCCCAAGAAAGTGAATTTCAAAGAACTCCCCAGGTAATGACACCATGGCAGGACTGCATAAGGTTCAGGTGCCAAGGCAACAGGACAATGTAGGACCCCTTGTTGAAAAATTTCAAGATGGTGACATCCATATCAATGAGTAATTACAGGGGTGACCAAGGGCAAAACATCAAATCCATGGTGGAATCTTATACAACTGTGTGAATCACACACCCATGAATCCAGCCCTGGATGCTGGTCTGGGGACATTTTGAGAAACATTGCTTTAGACTTCCTATTTAATTAACCTAAGACTACCCCCAGGTGGGAATAATAATAATAATAATAATAATAAATGTAGTAGCAGTAGTAATTTGCCCCTTTCCACCAGAACTTACAAAAGATTTCTGTTTCTCCAGGATGATCCCACAGAAGACCATGTAGGTAGGCTCAGTTTCTCCCTAGGATGTGGATAATTGAAGATAAATTAACCCTTGTAAATTTCCAGGAAACATTCATTTGCAGAGTTTATGGATAAGACACATTCTCTAAGAAGTGACAAGGTGTCTTCCTTTCTTTTGTGGTATGTGGAAAACTGCATTATAGGGGACGAGGAGTCTAATTATAGTGTTTTTCTGGTCCTAGGGGCCTCATCTCCAAAGCTCCTCATTAGCCAAATTGTTGCGTCTTCATTCCAATTCTGAGGCATAAACATGGAAACTACTGGCTTGCTAATACCCTGAGTGAGGGCACACATGCTCTGGTTCCATTCCAGAGGTCAAGCTTTATAGTCCAGGGCTGATCAGAAAGCCCAACACCATAGACAGTCACTGTCATCAGGCATCATCTGCTTTTCCAGGAGACAAGTACTCAAACATCAGTCATTTCTGATTATTTTTTCATTGTTGTTGTCAATACTCTGTCTTTATAGTGACTTTTAATTGGCTCACTGTGGGTAAAATTACAGTATTTCCAGAATCTCTTGCCTGGCCTTAGTGCATCTCCATATCAACAGGTGTTTCCAAGGGGTGGAGAGAAGTAGTCCGTCTCCACATCAGTGGGTAATTACATGGGGGAGCAAGGGTATATCTGGACTGGAGAGGTTGGGTGGGGCCCCTTTTTATAGCCAGGTTATGAGAGACATGAGCGAGCAGAAGTGGACAACTGCTTGTAGGCCATGAATGGGTTTCTCCCACTTTATTTCTCCCTTTGACTGATTTTGGCTTCAAAGGTAATTTGCCCTGAGCTGGAAACTTATTTCCCCCCCGAGTTACATCTAGTGGTAGTCGGCAGGACCTCAGAACCCGAAATCTGTCTCACAGGTGTGACACTTGAGTGGGCTGGCCCTGTGGACGTTGGGGAGGCCCCAATGGCTGCAGCAGTGGAGGGGGCAGCTTCACCCAGGAGCCCCCTATCTGTGAGGTTTCTAATTGGGGAGGCCCTAGTGGGGAATTGGTTTAGTGTAAAGCACCTCTAGAGAGGTGGGGCCTTCCCCAGAATTGGGGAAGGTGGAGACACCAGAAGCTGTAAAAATTAGCCCTTCATGAGATAGAAGACTACTTAGAGGCCCTGAGTGCCACATAGCAACCAGGATAGTAGGATGTCTGTTTCTTGAGATAGTGGTAAGGGTTATCAAGAAGAGAGAGAGACTTTGGCAGGAGACACAATTCAGCATTGCTTGGAGCAGCTGGTTGATTACATATGGGATGCCTTAAGAAAGAGGGACAGGTATTGAGAAGACAAGTCACACTCCTGTAAGATACATTAGCAGATCTGGGGGAGATTGAAACAATAAAAGCATGGAAGGAAGTATGGGTTGTGACGGAAAGAAAAGGAGCAAAAGGCCCCATGAAGGTCTTGAGGACCCATATATGTGTTGATTTGATAAAGGCCGGGATAGTGAAAGAAAGGTTTTATGGGCAGCCCAGTAGGATGTTGTTAGAATTGTGGAGAACTCCAATGCTTATTGGGGTCAGTGACATATAGCAGTGGAAAGCAGGAAAAACTTGCTTTTCAGTCCTTGGTAGCCGAGAGTCCTCATCAGGAGGTAGAAACCCCTATACCTGAAGATGCTTGGTACACAGGCTGCTCCAGGTGTGGGCAGCCCCCAAGGTGGAGGGCTGTGGCTTTCCATCCTAAGACTGAGAGAATATGGATGCAGGGTGGAGAGGGGAAGAGCAGTCAAGGGGCTGAGTTGCAGGCAGTATGGCTCATGATCACCCAGGAGCCTTCCCCGATAGTTGTCTGTACTGACAACTGGGCCGTCTATCGGGGCTTGACCCTGTGGCTACCAACATGGAACCATGCCAACGGGATCACTGGTCACCAGCCCCTTTTGGGGCTAGATTTTTGGCAAGACCTATGGGCCTCTGGTCAGACTAAGACAGTTACCTTATATTATGTGACTGGCCATTTGCCTTTGGCATCCCCAGGGAATGACGAAACAGACACATTGGCCCAGGTGCGCTGGCTAGAAGGAAAGCCTGCCTCTTATGCAGCCCAGTGGTTACATCAGCGTTTGTTGCACATGGGACAAAAGACAACTTGGGCTGTAGTCCATCAATGGGGCTTGCCTTTGATCTTTGAAGAAGTCAGCAGAGCCCAGAAGGAGTGCCTGTGTGCTCTAAGAGGGACTTAAACTGAGTCCTGCAGCAACATGGGACAATAATATGGGGGCCAATACCCCTTGTCAGGTGGCAGATATACTATATTGGGCCTCTGCCCATATCAGAAGAATATTGCTATTCCATGGCTTGTGTGGACACACCTACTGACCTGTTGGTTGCTTTTCCTGCATGTCATGCAGATCAGCAAACCCCCAAAAGGGGTGTAGAGTGCCTCTTTGCAGCCTTTGGCCAGCCACAGGTGATTGAGAGTGATCAAGACACCCACTTTACTGCTCATGTATTACAAGAATGGGTGCAGAAATTAGGAATAAAGTGGAAGTTTCATGTACCACATAACCCTACCTGAGCAGGCATGATGGGGAGGTACAATAGTTTGTTGAAATCTGGTTTGAAGTCAGACACCAATAATCTATGGGTCTGGTCAGTTTGCTTATGGATAGTGCTATGGCATTTGAATTAGAAGCCCCAAAAAGTAACCTTGAGCCCTGTGGGCATGCTAACACACATTGCTGCCTCTTCTATACAACTGTATGTGCAAACCAAAGAGGAGTTATTGAAGCCAGGATATGACCAGCAGAGCAACATCCTGCTGCCAGCCCCTACTGCTAAACCCTGGAGACTGTTGAGTGGACATGGCCCTGGAGATTTTGACACATGGACAAGTGATGGCTGGCCCTTCTGGCACCTGGGGGGAAAGGCCTGGAAGCTGGCCTCCTCTGTATTCCTGGAGTAATAGCAGAGTGGCCTCCAAAGATCATGGTAGTGAACCCAAAATGTCCAGGAGGTAAGAGTATCTTACAGAGAAGTTTTGTTTTATCTTTATGGCCAGTGCATGTACCTCCCATAGCCCTATATATTGACTCATCTGTAACTCCCATAGGGAGGGGATGAATGTCTGGTATACTAGACTAAGATGAGATTCCATTCCTGCCATTTTCCTATCACAGGACCAGTCTCTTGCATGCATCTGATGGACAAGATTTGTCTATGCTGGTGCCATTAAAACATGTATCTTATTGCCCTTAAGGTTATTTTCTTCTCCCATCCCTGTGGTCAGGACCCACCCGCTGGCTGTAGCTGCCATGTGACGACTTCTCTGCCTGTGGAATGGTCAAGCTATGGACTTAATCTGCATAGGACTTTGAATGTAGCTGAATCCTCCAGCTTGAGGATTATCATGATTTTATTGCTGTTGTTATTTTATGTTGCTCTTCAGCAACAAGCAGGTGGGAGGACAAGCAGGACCAGCCTGTTATCCCCAGGGCTGAATGAGAGGGCAAGTGTTGGCGGCTTGGACACCCTCCCCTGAGATCCAGGGAAAAACAAAACCACACCAAGCCGGGAGATGTGTCAGCCTCAAGGGCGCAGCAAAACTCAGCTTTATTCCATCAGAGGCTTAGTTATATAGGGGAAGATAAGGAAGTAACAGAAACCAATGGGAATTGATTATCTCATCTGTCACTAGGGTCTTTAGGCAGGTTTCGAGTTAGGTGGGGAGGCGGAGTTAGGGCCAAGAGAGCGCGCGTGGGAAGCTAGTTAGTTCACGAACGTGGAAGTAAGAGGGAGGATGGAAACCTCCAGTCTGCGGCCGTCACAGGCCTAAAAGAGGCAAAAGGTACCAACAATTCCCCCTTTTTGTTTTATAAATGCTCTGGGATGTCCCGGCAGGCAAGGCACCTGTCTTAGGTTGTCCCCCTCTGGGGATCTTACCTGTCACTGGGTACCTTGCAGTTCTTCGGTTGTCCCAAGTTTACTCATCCTCTAAGGCCTGTCTTAGGTTGTCTCCACCTTGGAGATCTTACCCGTCATGGGCGCGTGGGGAGATAGGGGGAATTAATGGACACGGCCTCATAATAAGGTTCACAGCAATTGTAGGGGTCACTGGCTTCTGTGGCAACTCTCTGGTAATGTACCTGCACGCACATCAACTGAATTGATTCTTTTTTGGACAAACTGGATAATCTTATTAATAATGCAGGGCCCAAAAGTGAAAAGTAGGAGCAAAAGAAGGATAGGACCAAGGAAGGCAGAATATAGGGCAACCACCCATGTAACTCGGTCCAAAGAAAATTGGCTTGTAATGGTCCCGGCCTCAAGCACAGCCAGCAATCCTTAGCTAAATTGGGATTGGTTCTATTGAGTAAGGTAAAAGCAGCCTGTATGATTGATTGTGTCTCAGGATCAAGAAGCAATTCTCCCCTGATCTCCGGGAGGCTAAGAGGGTGGTAAACCAGGGGATTTTGGTCTTCAATCAGCCTGTCTACCAGTTTTTTAATTTTGGTACTGTCGAGCCTGATCTTGGACTCTGCCCCAATCAGAGGCACCTATAGGGGCAAATTTATTCCAGCAGATGTTCTCTCCCCTATTCTTTCGACAGTCAGCATATTCATCCTTGCCTTTTATCAGAGTTGCATACCAGTATGTTTTGTTCCGGTGAGTGCAGGGGATAACCTCCTGATAGCATTGAGCATGAACGGAGGCAAGAAAAGTGGTGCAAGGACACTCAGAGGGGGTTTCCCTTGGGTGGGTGGATATATTTTTGGGGCCTGGCCAACAATGCTGAGAGAGAACTCTCCCAGGGCATCCATTTTCTGTCCCTTGCATAAGTGTAACTGCCATTGCCCATTAGGGCAGGTTTTGGTAGAAGTATAACACTGTGCAGTGGGAGGGGCCTTGGAGTGAGTGCAGACTGTGCAGGGGTCTCCAATGGTTTTTCGTAGTATGGCTCTTGCTTGACCGGGATCTCCAAATCCTGTCCTAGCTAATGGGAGATTTATTGCCATTAACAGGAAGACCAGCATCATTGGGTTCATTGCAGACCCTGAAAGAGAGAAAGAAGAGAGATATCCTCAGGAGGTGGGGCACCTTCTGGGTCATCATTGACATCAGTGAACTCCCCCTCCTTAGGGGGGTAATACTTGAGATCCCTTGCAGGGACCCAGATCAGCCTTTTTTCATTGGTTGGAAAGACACAGCCGAATCCCCTTCCAGCTGTAATGAGGGTGTCTGGGGCCCTCCATTCTCCAGTAAGGGGGTCCTTCCATTGGGCTCTAATCGTCCGATAAGTAACGGTTGTTGTCCAGTGCTTTTGCAAGGGCAAGAAGTGTTCACCTTTGGCAAAATTTAAAATATTTAGAGTAAATAATGCCATCTTTAGTTGATCATGGGGGGGCAGTGCTCCCTCTTTTTGTTTTATTATTTGACATTTGAGGGTATGATTGTGTTTTTCCACGATTGCTTGTCCTTTAGGGTTATGAGGAATTCCAGTGGTATGGGAAATTTGCCATTTACTCAAGAATTCAGTGAAAGATTTACTAATAAAGCAGGGACCATTATCGGTTTTGATTTGATCTGGCAGGCCAAGAACGGCAAAGCACTGGAGAAAATGGCTTATGGCATGTTTAGATTTTTCTCCCATATGGGCTGTAGCCCAACAAGCATGGGAGAAGGTATCAACTGTTAGAAATATGTATTTAAGCTTCCCAAAAGGGGCAAAATGTGTGACATCAGTCTGCCAAAGGTTATTGGGCCTCAGGCCTCGAGGGTTCACTCCACCCTTTTGAAGCGGAGGAACTTGTAGGAAAGGCTGGCATGACTTACATGTCCTAATGATCTTTTTTAAGTCTCTGACAGGGACCTGAGGGAACTGATGGTGTAGTCCCCTCCAATTAGCATGTGTAAGTTGATGAAAAGAGGTGGCCTCCTGTACTGTGTAGGCTGAAGCTAGTTGGTCGGCAAGAGCATTGCCTCTGGACAAAAAGCTTGGCAAATCTTGATGTCCCCTTAGATGTTGTACAAAAAGGGGAACTAGTCTCTGTTTTAACAAATTGCGGGTTTGAATCATCAAAGGAGTGATGGGATTATCGTCAAGTCTGACGTGTGTGCCCACAAGGTTGGGCAGTAGATTGACAACGTAAAAGCTATCTGAAAACAGATTAAGAGGGCCTTGGATCTCAGATAGAGCTAAAACAACAGCATAAAGCTCTTTAAACTGGGCGGAGCCTTGTACCTCATGAAAGAGGGTTACAGCCGGAGGGCACTCACTTGTGCCTGGGGGGAACATTACCATAGAGGCTCCCCGTTTACCCCCGTCAGTAAAAACAGAGGGGAAAGAGGGGTCTGCCTCAGTGAGGAACATTTCTGGCTGCTGCCACGCCAACTGGCTAAAAGAACTCATCCACTTATAGGGACCATAGTGACAGTCCACTATCCCTGGAAAGCTCTCCATGGCCATTGCCAAACTGGAATTATTTCTCTGTAGCCACGAGAAATCATTGACCCAAAAAGGGATGGTCAAAGAGTGGGGTTCACACCCAAAAAGAGGGACAGAAAGATCTCGTCCCTTGACAATGCAGTCGGCCTTTTGATCCACTATAGAGTACACTTGGGGTGCCCCTCCCACAGATAGATATATCCAATGTACGGGATCCCCCTTCTGAGCCAAAAGGGCAGTGAGCAGGGTCTCTCCCACCATAATATAGAGGACCAGCGGCCAGTTTGGTTCATATCTTTTTAAGGCAGCATTATCAATGGCATGTTGAACTTTTGTTAATGTATCTCTATGTATAGGGTTTAAAGTCACTGTTGAAGCTAGATCAAGGATTTTTAATAGGTTGAAAACAGGGATAAGATCAGCTGTGGGTACAGGAATCCAGGGCCTCATCCAATTGATTTCTCCCAGCAATTTCTGGAGCTGTGGTAGCGTATATGCGTCCTGAATACATAACTGGGGCTTAACAGGGGAGACAACATCTAACGTCAAAGTAGTCCCCAAAATTTTTAAAGGAGCTACCTGTTGAACTTTATCTGGGGCAATCTGAAAGTTATAGTTTTTGAGCAAGGAAAGGCACCGTTTGAAGAGGTCGTCTAATTTGCAGGAACAAGCGGCCCCCAAGATATCATCCATATATATGTAAAAGAGCATGTCAGATTCCTCTCAGCTTGTTGCTGGCATTCCTCTTTATACAAAGCACACTACTTAATATAAAGGGGGCCAGGGAGAACCGCCCAGACAAGAGCCCTCCAATCTGCGGCGGTGCACGGATGGTGAGCAAGTCCCTGGAGGATGGTCTCAGTCCAAGGAGTATTGGGGTGGTCCTCAAGAATGGCCTTCTTTAATTCATTAAGGTCACCTGGCTCCCAAGGGTACCAGGGGGCGGGGCGGTTACCTCCAGGATTAAAGTTGACCAGAAATAGCTGACATGGCCCTGGGTTAGGTTGTTGGTGGAACAATGGATTCTCTTGGGGTTGGCAGCCAATGGGAGAGCATGAGTCCTTATATGGGAGAGGAGCCAAAACCCCTGCTCATTGGTATGGAGGAGGGGGAGCTGATGATGATTTGAAAGGGTTAGAAGAGGAACTAGTACCAGGAAGTGGTGGGTACAAAGGAGCCGTGGATTTGGGAGGCCAGGGGGTGGCATCAAAAGGGTTGAGGGTGCCATTGCCACGATTCTCATCTGGCTCTTTATGGCTTTCTTGTCCTGCCAGCATGGACTCAGCCTGAGGAAGGGGATCAGAATCTCCCCGGGAAGGGGCTCTCAACCCTGTGGTTTCCCTGTCTATTAAGTACTTGGCAGCTGGCTTCGATGGCCGAGGAGGGAAGCAACTCTTAAGGGCTGCTAAAGTGGGGAAGGTCCCCAGAGGGGGGATATCACCCCAATTAACTTGGGCTTTGTGTACGAGTTGCTCCACCCTGTCCCAAGTTTCCCAGTCAAACAAATTACTAGCAGGCAGCCACGGGGTGACCTTAACTAAGGTCTCCCAGGTTTTGATAGCTTGGATGTCAGAGAGCTCTAGGCCTCTACTTCAGAGGAGGACCCTAAGGGATTCAAGAAAGGTATCAGGCTTGGAAGAAGAATGTCCCATATTTTATGGGATTACACTTACCCATAGTCCGATTAGCTCATCAGCGAAGTTCCTCATTCCTCACATGGGGCTCCAGTTGTTGCTCTTCAGCAACAAGCAGGCGGGGGGACAAACAGGACCGGCCTGTTATCCCCAGGGCTGAGCGAGAGGGAAAGTGTCGGCGGCTAGGACACCCTCCGCTGAGATCCGGGGAAGAACAAAACCACACCAAGATGGGAGATGTGTCAACCTCAAGGGTGCAGCAAAACTCAGCTTTATTCCATCAGAGGCTTAGTTATATAGGGGAAGATAAGGAAGTAACAGAAACCAATGGGAATTGATTATCTCATCTGTTACTAGGGTCCTTAGGCAGGTTTCGGGTTAGGTGGGGAGGCAGAGTTAGGGCCAAGAGCGCACGCATGGGAAGTTAGTTAGGCCACGAACGCAGAAGTAAGAGGGAGGATGGAAACCTCCAGTCTGCGGCCGTCACAGGCCTAAAAGAGGCAAAAGCTCCCGACAATTGTATGTTACTAGTAGTCTGGTTACAGTGCTTCAGTTTTCTCACACAGGGGCCATTTCAGAAGATGAGGAATGAGTAGATTGTGAGGCGAGATTTCTGGAGGGGTGGGCTGGGGGTAAAATTGCAATATTTTCAGAATCTCTCATCTGACCTTAGTGCATCTCCATATGAATAGGTGTTTAGAAGGGGTGGAGAGAAGTAGTCTGTCTCCATATCAGTCGGGAATTACAAGGGGGAGTGAGTGCATATCTGGACCAGAGGGGTTGGGTGGGGCCCTTTTTTATATCTGTGTGCAAGAGACACAGGCAATCAGAAGTGGATGACTACTTTTAAGCAATAAAAGGCTCTCTCCCACTTTATTTTTCTCTTTGACTGATTTCGGCTTCAAAGGTAATTTGCTGCAGGCTTGGATCTTATTTTCCCCCCAGAGTTTTTAACTCAGTTCAGTCCTAAGTAAGGACGTTTTGTTGTGCGCATGCTGGTGATATACTTTCTAATACTTATTTTAACATTTAGTCTTTAAAATGCTCTCTGCAGAAGACAAGTAGTGATTCTACAACATTTTGCTAGGCTGATGGACAGTGACAGTAAAGGGATTTGTGGGGGGGGACCTGGTATAGGGGAGAGCCTAGTAAACATAGTATTCTTCATGTAATTATAGATTAATGATAACCAAAAAAAAAGAAAGAAAAGGGGGATTACTCCCTCATAGGATAAAACTAACTGTAAATCAACGATTAATGCATGCTTTAAATATCCTAATTTTGATCATTTAAAGGGTGTCAGATGATCAGCTATGGAAATACATTTCTCTGATAATATTCCTTTCTCTTAAAAAAAAAAGCAGTTCCTGTGTGGTGATCTCCAATAAGTTCTTCACAATGCTATAAAGGGCATAGCAAAGTGCGGGCAAAGGGTTTGTTTGTGTTTATACAGAGGATCAAAGCCTAATTTGGCTACCCAGAAAATGAATTAAGATACGATGAAGAAGAACTTCCAACATCAATATTCTCTGGAAGACTCATTCCAGAAGATGATCATCAAAAAACTTCAACAAAGATACTGGCGCTGTCGCAGTTGTAGCTGCATTCATCCCACCGGTTCATGGACTTTCCAATGGAATGAAGAAGGAGACATCTAAGCTGGCCTGTGTATACAGTAAAACAACAAATTTGACTGAATCTATACTGTTGGAATTCAACCAAGAATTAGGAGGAGTGCAAGTTGCAGCGTTCCAAAATCTTGTGACTATAGACTATCTACTGTTAAAAGAACATATGGGATGAGAACAGTTCCCAGGAATGTGTTGTTTTAATTTGTCTGATTTTTCTCAAACTATTCAAATTCAGTTAGACAATATCCATCATATCACTGATAAGTTTTCACAAATGCTTAGGGTGCCTAACTGGTTTTTTTGGTTTCACTGGAGATGGCTGGTAATTGTAGGTCTGCTTTGATTATGTAGCTGTATTCCATTATGTTAATGTGTGTATGCAATTTAATTAGTAGTTTAAAACCTATCCATGCTTATGTTACTCTACAAGAAGATATGTCAAAGAAATAATCAATCTTCCCATGTTTTCTTCTGTCTGCTACTTCTATAGCTTTTCTTCTTCCTTCCTAATTACAACCGTTAAGTAGAATTCATGCCTCATATCGAAATTACCGAGTATCATAATTCTTCCAAGTGGTAAAGATACCTCAAGACAAATGCTGGGCATAGAAGCCACAGGGCTTAAATCTGCCAAGACGTAAAAAGCTAACCTTTTCAAACAATATTGCTTCTCTCTCACTTACCAACTTTACATTTCCCTGTATGGCACCGGAAGATGACTGGTTAGCCAGAGACGGGTAAGATTCCTCAAGGGAGGAACAACCTAAGACAGGCACAGTCGCAGGGGGGCCATCAGGTGAGAAATTGGGGATCAGCAGAGGTGAGGCTTAGAACCTCACTCACCCTGTTTTGAGAGAAATCTTCTGCATCCGTGGATGTTTTGTTGCCCTTGTCTAGCTTGGATTAATACTTAGTCTATAGGCACACAGCTGATCATCTACATTTGCCCTCTTACAGCACTAAACTATGTTTTCTACCTTTATCTTGCATCTACCTACCATTTCAGCATTTTATTAAAAATAATAATAATAATAATAATAAGGGAGAAATGTGGGATTCACATATAAATCAAGTATAAAAATCAAATGAATATTCATATTTGACCTGATTGTTTATAGTTCATAATGCGTGATCAAAACCGAAAGTTTCTGTGATGACTGCCCTTGCACTGTTCACCATGTAAGAACTTATTCACTATGTAAGAATTTGTTCACCATGTAAGAACTTGTTCATTATGCTTCAGAAATTGGAGACTGTTGAGAATTATGCTTGGGGTAGATTAATGATTCTGGATCGAGTCCTCTATACAGAATTTTATTGTTGTTAACAACCATTTGATCAATAAATATGAGAGATGCCCTCTCAAAAAGAAAAAAAAAAACATCAGGGAAGAGCAAAGAAGATGCCCTTACACATTTATTATTTTATTCACTCTGTAAATGGGAATCACTTTACCATCAAAGGAATTTACTTCAAAAAAAAATCAAATACATGGAGTTCTAAAAGGCAAAAAAAAAAGCTCTCTGCATCCTATTTTGGAAACACTAATTATTGCTCCTCTACAGCTTCTAGATTTTTGTTTCAGGAGCATCTGCTCAGGTCGCCTCCTCTAATATTCATCCTGGATGTGGGGTCTTGCTTTGGGGCTCTCCCATATGGTGTGCTAGTCATTGATGGCATTTATCTGCCATTTTACTGAGATCCACAGCTCTGGCCATTATTCGAATAAAGTTCACTTTGCTCTGCAAATCACAAGTCCAACAGAATAAGCACTGTCAGTTTTTGCTCTTTCTGGCTTAACACAGACCTAAACAGGAGCTGATTCAAAGTTCCTGGTATGAACCTGATACAGGGCAGGGACCTGAGACAAGCATCATGTTTAATTTTTCCAAACAAGCTGAGATATAAACAGTATAGTAAGAACAGGAGAGATTCCATTTTAAGGCTAAAATTCTATTTTGAAAGGCAGCAAGTTAGGAAGTAAGATTCCTAACATATTATTTAGCAAACAGACAATAACTCAGCCCACCTTGGGGGGCAGGGAAAGTGGTCTTGATATGTTCCCAGAAAGAAGGTCCAATCCTGGGGAGGAAGCAGATCCATACGTGTCTTGTGTTAAGTTTATTTTGCAGAACTGGCCACAGGAATAAAGAGGAAAGGAGACATGGTGGTTTTTGCCAGAGATAAGCACCTTAAGACCTCTTAACAAGTCTACACCTCTAACCCTTTGACACATTCCTGAAAAATGCTTAAATGAGAGCACCCTAAATCTTTCAGCATGCCTCCTCCCTGAGGACACCCACACTTTTTCTCTCTTTAAGTGTGTAAGTTTAAATAAACCTTCTCACTGCTTAGCTTAATTCCATTATGTCTCTCTGCACCTTTCCAGTAGTAAGTGTCATCGTTTCTTTGCTATTTCATTCTATTTCCAAGTCTCCACTTCATCTCTGCTTTACCTCTGATAAGTAGGGAGGGGTTGCTGAGAGATCAGATTTGGGCCTGTGAGTTCCCATTGCCTAAGTGACCCTAATGTAACTGTGGCTGCAGTAGCCTGCTGGAAACTCTCCCTTCTTTTAGATGTTTTCAGAATATAATCTCACTCCATATTATGCTCTGTGGCTCCTCAAATCCTGGGGTGGTAGGGTTTGGTCCCCATGCTATACAGATACAAGTGGACATGGGAAGCCCCGTGACCCTGGCTTCAGGAGCTGGTGAGGGAAACTTCCCTATGCTGAGAAATTCAGCAAGCTTCTGCTCCCTACCTCTGCACTTTCCTGCCTTCAGTTGCCTGCCAGGCCACTGCCATTCATTACTTTAACAAATTCCTTCCTTACCTGCACTCTTCTGACCTGCTCAAGAATTCTTTCTCATTCAGAGTCAAGAACCCTCCCCCATCCAGGTTAAGGTTTCACCTGGGTGCACAGGGAGAGATCCCCCTCCACCCCAGACGCAGCTGCCTGGCAACAAGCCAAGAAATTGTTTCAACCTGAGTTAAGTTCCATTTATTTCCCATAATGGAGATGAAGAAACAATGACTGGAGGCAATGGTTTGCTGAGAAATCAGTAGAAGTTCTGATTTGTAGCACTGGCCCGTTTCCATGGTTAAATTTTTCAGACCACAATTTTAAGCCACCAGTGGGCAGTTTCTGAAGACAGCATTGGGAAAAGATCACATGATGAGCTCTTCACGGTGGACTTCAGCTCACCCCCGAGGGATATTTCATACTTTTCAAACTCCCCCAGTTCATTGATGCCTTAAGGCTTTGTACCCATATTTTTGGTACTGTCTCTTGAAGCTGCTTCTCATAGTTGGAGTTTAGAATTAGGTTGTCAAATTAAATAAAAAGCCACTTAAAATGTTAGTAAGGAAAGGCTTTATTAAGGGAGCCATTCCAGCAGGAATATGTGCAAAGTGTAGTTTGGAATGAGAAAGCGATGAATGAATAAAGCTTTACTGATATTCAGAGGCCAGTGTCCAAAGAGCAAGGACAGGTGATGTCTAAAAATGGAAGAGACTGCATTAAATATTTCAGTAACTGGGAAGATGAAGCCGGAAACATTAGTTGCAGCACCTGGGCCTGATATCGAGCAAACTGGGTGTAATACTTAAAGCTCACATAAAATTTGGGGCTTCGCTGTGTTAGTCAGTTTAGCCCAATTTATGTCTAGCACAAAGTTTGACCAGCCTTGCCAAGGTCTCAGCTCGAACAACAGCTCCCCTGTGTTCAACTATCATTATTCATTACCCCATTACCATAGACATTTCTTGCGAGCATTTCCCATCTACCAAGCTTTTGATGCCGGGGTTCTCGTTCATAAAGCTGAAGAATGAGCTTCTCAAACACTCAAGGTAGGAGAGCAAGGAACAGGCTTTTATTTAGAAATAAAGTGAGAGGGAAGAGCTCCTGGCTCACGCCTGGAGGGGACAAGAGAGCCCGTAGTGGTGCGTTGTCTAGGGGGTTCTATAGGCAGTTGAGGATTTTTCTGGAACATGAAAAAAACTTAGGGGTGTGGACTTGTGTCACCTGCCCTGTCCTCAAGGTGGGCTGGGTCATAGTCTGATTGCCAGGGCTGACAGCAGAGTCACAAGCTATGCTGATACTCTTGCAGAACACTCACACATTCCAGGCTAAGTTGCTTCTGGTCTTTTGACCTTTAACTGATCTCATTGAAGATGTCTATATTCTTAGGTATCTTTCCCTAGACAATTTGTGTGGCCTTGACTTTGCATAATGCTTAACAGTTTCAATAGGGACTTATTTGTCCATTGTTACACTGCTCTGACTGTAAATATTCCACCCTGCTTCCCCCCACCCCCCCAGGAGGCCCTCACCCTACTCTGACTACACTCACCATCCCTGTCTCACTTATCTGTAGCCAATGTGAATTTAATAAACTTCTTCCCTTGAGACCTCTCCTAAATATGCCCAGTTTCCTGAGTCTGGTGGGCAAGTTGTTAACTAGCCTTGTTGCTAGTGAAGTGGAAATTTGTCATCCCAGGACTCAGTCCTTATTCTGGCTGCATCTGTAAAGGCTGAATAAGCCCTTTTATTTCAGGGGTCTCTCAGTCTCTGGAGTTTTTGATTTGTCACAATCATACTTTTAAATATAAATAAAAATAAACATAGAGTTTATTTATAGTCTTACTGAGGACCAGGGCCCAAGAGCAGCCCATTGGTGTGCTCTTATAAACTGATCTAAAGCCCCTTGGTTTGGAGATATCTTAAATACTTTTTCTACAGCAGGGGGTGAGTGCAGAAAAGAGGTTACATTTATCAATCCATCAAACAGTGTGGCATGGGTGAATCTAGTTAAGTGTCCTAAAAGGTCATGCTACACACATTTTGATGCTCTGTGTGTGTGTGAGAGAGAGGAGGCAATGATTAAGGTCTCCTTGTTAGGCAGGAAAATAGATATGAGTGGGGTGGGAATGGAACAAGGCCAGTAAAGTCCCCTAGAAAGGACTCAGTTAACCAGTTAAAACTAGAAAGCCAGAAAAGACTCAGAGTTAGAGTCAATCAGTTAAAGCTCAAAGGTCAAGAATAACTGGCCTTGAATGTTTGAATATTCCCCAGATAAGGAGACGTATCTGAGCCCAGCCCACGTCTTCATTAGATCATTGTAAGATTTACTCTAGCCCGCTAAAAGGCTCACCTATAAACAGCATAATAAAGACAGGGAGATCCCACCTTAAAGCCAAAATTGCATTTTGAAAAATCCCAGGAGGTTTAAGAAGATTCTTAACATATTCTTCAGCAAATAATAAATAACTTCCCACCTTGGAGGAAAGGCAGACAGTTTTGATTGATATGCTCCCAAACCAGGTATCTGCTATCCTGGGAGGGGACCAAATGAAAGGGCAAGCTCCTGGATTCTACCTCAACCAATCAGAACCTGGGTTCTACCTCAGCCAATCGGGACCCAGATCCTATTTCAGCCATTGGGAGCTTGGTATCTCTCTGTCCTCCAGTCAGCAAGAAGTACACCACCACCTCTAGACCCTGCCAATTGACCAAAGCCATGACCTATCACCCAACCCAACTACCCCTAGGCCAAGCCAATTAGCCAGGGCCATGACCATCGCCCCACAAACTGCCCTAGAAACCCATAAAACCTTTTTCTTGGGAAACTCGTGCTCTCTCTCTGGCACCTGGCCACTGTGTTGGCGCAGGTGTGAGATTGAGCTCTGGCTGGCTCGAATAAAAGCTCTTTGCTTTTGCATCCGTGTTGGCTACATGGTGGTCTCCTGGGATTCACGACTTCGGGCACAACACCAAAAGCAGTAAATTTGTGTTAGGCTAATTTTGCAGAATTACCTAGAGGACTGATAAGAAACTTAATGTCTCATCAAAGATACTTGAGACCACTTAACAAGCCCACACCCTAGCCCTTTGTCACATTCCTGAAAAAATCCTTAAAAGGTGGAACCCCTAACCTTTCAGTGTGCACCTCTCTCTCTGAGGTTGCTTGCCCCTTCTCTCCTGAGTAACTTTAAATAAAACTTACTATGTTTCACTACTGTGTCTCTACCCTTCAATTCTTTGTTGCTGCGGGGACCGAGAAAAATACACAACGCCTCTCCCCCAACATATTAATGAAAGAATGAAATATAATTACTCTGCAAAAAAGGCAACAATTTAGATTTTTCCAGGCAGGGGGCTGCTCTACTCCAAGTAAGCAGAATTTGGTAAACGGCATCTTCTTTGGTTTATCAACACTCTTGTATAAAGTACACTGGGTAAATCTCATCAAGGACCACAGGGGGTGTCTTCTAATCCTTTAATCTTTTCAGTTGTGTCACTAGATAAAAGTCTGATCTTGAATATTTCTTCAGACAGAACATTTCTTCATGCTGCAGCTGAGACGTGTGTAAGCATAAGCCTGTCCCAGACCCTTGCCTCCTGACCTATGGATTTCTGTGTGTTTTGGTGAGTAAAGAACAGAACCTGTGGCAGGGGCTCCCCATCACCCTTCATTTTATAGAGGAATTTTAATGTGAGGAATGTGTGCTCTTGACTGTGAGCATCAGAGTATGCTTTCAGCTTAGGGTATTTATCTAAGGCAAAATCTAAATTGTTGCCTTTTTTGCAGAGTAATTATCTTTCATTCTTTCAGTTCCTCCTTTTAGGTAGTGTAAGATAAATTCTAACCAAAATAAGCAGGCGAAGAGATGCAACCAAGGGCCAGGTAGTTTATTTGAATGCAATTCCCAGGCAAGGTTTCTCAGTCTACAGAAATGGAGGCTGGGAAAGTCACACCCAGCAGGGCAGGCAACAAGTTTTTAAAGAAGGTAGGGGGAGGGAGAGCTTAGATTTACAGCCGGGCGAGGATTGGCTAGCCTAGGGCACATTTTTCAGGTTGGGAGGGGGCAGCAGCTGGGGACTTTGACACATCATCAGCGTCTGACATGCTCACCCCTTCCCCCAGTGCCTTCAACCTTACAGGTAGGTTTTGTTCAGGTAACAGGAAAGGCAAAGTATGACCATTTTAATCACAAGTTCTACCATTAAGGTCAGTTTTGTTATTTTAAAGTGACCTCAGACCCTAGTGCTTTGAAAGTCAAGAGATTCCAAAGTAATGTAGACTTTAAAATTTTACCTGAAATTAGAGCTGGATTGACTACAGGAAATGAGTTTTGGCCTAGTGTTGTGTTAATGAAATAAATAACGATTTCTCCCTCCAATGACATAAAACATAATGGAAGCAAATTAGGTATCAACTTTGGTTTTAAACGCAAGGGATTTGGTTGAGAAAGTATTCTCTTACTGAATTTGAAGTCTTATTTATCTAAGTAAAATTCACCTTATTTAAAAAACTCACCAAAACCTTTGTGATTTTTATCTTTCATGGCTACATATATTTTAGTAATTCTTACCATTTAGTGTGTTCACATCAAAAAACTATACAGGTGAGCTTCTGGTGCCTGCCAGTGATTTACAGATTTTTATTACATGCCTACATTGAGCAGATTACTGCTTTTCTCAGTGTAATGGGCATAAGGGCACACAAAACCTACAAGGATCAGGTGCCCTGAAGTTTATGGTCTAGCCAGTTAGCCTAGTTGTAAATGAGAGCTGATTGTGAGTTATTTTAAATGAGAACATGTCAGAAGAGGCCTTGATCTAAGTGTTCATGCAGCTTCTTGGAAAGAAAAGGTATTAAAGCCACAATCTTAGAAAGGACTAGGTTATAGCCAGGCAATGGGCTAGGTCATGGAGGGACTGGGAATGCAGATAGCATTTTATTAGGAGGGGTCTGGGCATGGAAAATCCCTGAAGCAGCTAAGACCCTGGCTTATTCCAGGAATGGAGCAAGATAGATAGGCTGAAACAAAGAAGGAGAGGATGAAGGTGAACCAGACATGCATTACTTGGAAATTTCAAAGCATGTTAAGGACTTAATTCTATGACTGGTGGAAGCCATTGTGAGTAGGGGTGCCCCAAGATTAGATTTGTGTTGAGCAGAGATAGCTGCCTGGTGAGGATGGAGGGCAGGAAGGACAAATGACCAATTGGATAAAAGGTCAAGGATTAGCAGTAGGATTTAGTAATGAGTGATGGTAGTCTAGACTCTTAATGGTTGCAAAGTAGAACAAAGTGATGGTCATTGTGGGGACTTACGGACATGGACTTGATTCTCTAATAACTCATTAATTTCTTCACTTAGAATGATGGACACTTATGATATGGCTAGCCATGTGCTAGTGACTGGGTAGATAGGGTTTTAATAAGAAAAGGCCATTCTCTTGTACTTTTTGACATTGCCATCTAGTGGAAAATAAAAAAATAAGCAAGGAACTAAATGTATAATTACAAATCATAATGAAGGTTACACAGAATAGAGAGGGCTCTTAGGCTATAAAATAAGAAACTACTGGCTTATATGGGATGTGGGGCTCACCATAAAGGTGGTTCTGAGGAAATGACGCTTAGAAAAATAACAGGAAGAATTATCCATGTGAGATGGAGGACAAGGGAAGAGTTAAGTGGCCAGGGATATTTTCTCTGGAGAAAGCACCATTGGATAATTGGATTTGGGTGGTGATAGAGAAGGCCATGGCTTGTATTCTGCATTTCTGCAATGTGGTAGTTGGAAGAGCCTATTAAGGAATAGTTTCAGGTTTCAAGCAACGGGCTGCTGCCCTTTGGAGAGTGGAAAGAGAGTGTGCCTATACTTTAAAATTTCAATTGCTGTTGTGGGCTTAGGGAGGGTAGTCAAGGACTAAGTTAGGTTTTCATGACTCTGGTCCACAGGAGGGAAAAAGGGCTTGACAAGTGATTAAGCTTCCATTTCAGTTAATTACAGCTGTGGGGTGGGGAGAAGGGTGTGATGCTGCTTGTTCCTTCTACCTACCGACCTTGAACAGCAAGGGAACCACCATACCTTAGAGCAAATGTCTGAGAGCGCAGATGTTTGGAGTAGAACATTTAGAGGAGATGGTAAGTTCTGTCTGATAGGTTTCATCAGAGGCACCTGTAAAAATTTCAGATGGCCGTAGTTGAAAAGGCAGCAGGATTTCTAGGTTGTAACCTTAAAATATGATATCCCGAACTGGAGATGTGGGTATTACAAGCACTGCAATGGAAATTCAATTTGAGGGAATGGGTAGATATAGAATGTGCAGAATAAGGAGAGGAGTAAGGGCCAGAGCTCATCCCAGAGCCAGAAAGAAGTAAGATTATAAACAGGAAATGTGGTCACGAAAGTACAAGAAAGAGAATAATTTATAGAATTTTTCCGAGGGACCAACTAAGTCAAAGACAAATGCATTCGCTGGATTCACTCTCATTACTTCTCATAGATCCTTGGCAACCTTGACAATGAAATAGTGGTGGGGTGGAAACCAGGTTGGAGGACTGAGTTGAGGAAATGGGAAAAGTGTGGGGATGGGGTTGGCTACTCTTTCAAGGCATTTGACTGTGGAGAGGAAGAGGCACTGACCAGTGACTGGAGAGCCAAGCGGCACCCAAGGTATGAAATTGTTTTAAGATGGAGACACTTATGTTTAAATGTGGAAGGGAGGAGTATAGTGCAGTTGAAGTTGATGGTGATGGAAAAGAAGAAGCAAGGAATAATACATAGAATAAGCTTCCTGAGTGGATGGGAAGGGATTGAGTTCTTAATGGGGCACCTGTGCCCGCTAGAGGACACTTAGCAATATCTGGAGACATTTTTAAGTTTACAACTGGAAGGGGACTCAACTCTACTGACATCTAGAGGGTAGAATAATCCAGGGAGGCTGCTAAGCAAACTACCATATGTGGGCTGGTGCCCCCATAAACAAAGAAGTATCCAGTCCCAGATATCAGTAGTGCTGAGCATGGGATACCGTGGCATAGCAAAGTTGGAGGTACTGGCTTCAGATAAGAAGGCAGACATCTCCTTATTTGCAAAGTCGAACAAGATCCCATGTTTGTAGTGGGACTACTTTTGAACTAGTGGCAAGATGAGAAATTCTTTGTGTTGTGGTTTCCATTTCCCTGTGGGGTAAGATATAAGATCATTTGCTTTTGAAGAGGGAAAGTTGAGACCATGTGGGATTCAAAATCCTGGAGAAATTGTGAAAATGCCTTTAGATTAACTTGGATATTAAATTGCTGGTGGGCCTTTCCTTTAGTGTAGAGGATCCATTTATAGCAGGTGACCTTGAATCGTTAGTGCTTCCCACATAACTGGTTGGAGAGGAATTATCCAGGCAGGATGGAGACATGGTTGGAATTATCCAGAGAAGGTGTGATAACAGCACAGAGAGAGGAATTTGGGCTTCTGGAAAGCGTAATACTGATGTGATGGGCCATGACATTTCATATGTAGTGCCAAGGAACTGAATATTATGCATAGAAATTTGGTGGAAAGATGGATAGGTTGGGGCCTCTATGAGGTAGGCGAGAAGATGTGATACAGGTTAAGAAATGAGCAAGGTAGCAGGATAGCTCCTGTGTTCACAGGGTGGGAAGTCTGACTTTTTACCCTGGATGGGGCAAGTGTCAGATGATAAATTTGAGGTATGTGGCTGAGATGAGGAAGCCATGGATGTTTGCTAATTTATGCCCAAGAATATAGAATCATCTTGAATCAAGGCAGGGCTGGGGGTCAAAACGAAGATACTGGGAGTCAGGGTCTGATGATTTTAATGCATCAGATCTGTGTGTTGGTGTCAATGCAGCTGAGAAGTTAGTGAAGTACCTCAGCGGAGATGGGATTTTTGATGAGTGGTAGATAATGTGGTTTGGTAATGTGGACATACATTAGGGATGGGAAGGTCAAGAACACCTGCCATCTTGCTTCTAGGTTGGGCTTGGCATGGGAACTGAAGACCCAAGATTAAAACCTGCTTGAATCTGAACATGAAATTGACACATACCAGCTGGGCTTTGTTGGCATTTTCCTCAGGACAAAGGAGAAACAGAACACTTGTGAATTCTCTTGTTAATTTGTCTTTATTTAAGAACCCTGCTGTGGATGATAGAAACAACAAAAGGAGCATCCTTGGGTAGATTTACTCACAAACTTGCAGAATGGCACCTACACATCTGTCCACATACCTAGTAAGTTCTGAGGGTAGATGCACTTCATGAGGATGAATTGGCCTCTCCACCTTAGCATGGACATGAAGGAAGGGAGCTTAGTAGCCACATAGGAGGACAGGGATGGAGGGACTGAAATCAGAGGAGGTGGGAATGGAACTCTATGAACCTGTGGCACCTCAGAATGGTCTCCTGTCTGATTCAATATTCTTTAGGCTTTTGGAGGAAGAGCATGCGTACATGGTGGGAAGAGAGAACCAAATTTAGGAGAGGCACTTAATTATCCCAACCATTTGTTTTATAAAGTTGGAAAATTATATCTCAATATAGACACTTTATGAATTTCAGTTTCCTTGCCTAAGAAAATGGAGATTATAAATCCATTCCTCTTGGGTAGCAAGGCTATTTTCAGGCTCAAGGTTGGAGGCAGATTTTAATGGCTAATACTGTGTGTGTACATGTGACTCAATTGATGTTGGGCAATTTCTGAGTGTTGCAGTACTGGATGTGCCTACCCTGTTATCTTGTCCTCTAGCTCTGCCTGCCCTACACCCTGCCTATACCCATAAAAGGATCACAGAGATGGAAAACACCCACTCTAGCTTACAGGCGAGTCAAGAATTTTTCTTTGTCTTAAAATACATTCCTGTTCCCTGGGGTTCAACGTGTTACCTTCTAATAGTCTGGAGCCTCCCAACCTTGACCCTGAATCTTGAGACCTTTGAAGGTCGTTCAAAATTCTTTGACAAAATTCTTCCATTACCCCACTATTTGCAATTGTTTTTCAGACATCCCTTCTGCTTTGTGCTGGTAGGCAAAGTAAAAGAAGATTATGTGATTGTCTGAGCCTCAAAAAAAGTATGGTCACTCTGTAGGAAATAATGTATTCATTTAGCAAATATTTCTCTGATGATTTCATTGTGTCCAGGTCTATTTTGGATCCTGGATATAGAGGGGACTGTTAAAGCTCTTGCGGTGGAAGTGGAAAGATGCATTTCATCATGTGTTAAAGATTCTTTAAATTCTTGAGCCTGTGGGAGATCACGTAAGGAATGAGTGAAAATAGGAGGGAAGATTTTGAGAATAGAAAAAAAAAAGGGATACATGAAGAATGTCTTCAAAATCTCAAAATTACTGTGAAACAGGTCTTTGATCCCCAGAGCTGTCACCTATAATCTCTTCCCAAGAACAGTGGTGGGGTTGATTGTTAGTTGAGACGGAATGTGTTGATATTTCAGAACTCAATCACCTTTGATGATGTGGCCATCAGCTTCACCCAGGCTGAGTGGCCCTTGCTGAACTCATCTCAGAGAAAACTGAACAGAGAGGTGATGCTGGAGAACTACTGGAACTTGGCTGTACTTGGTAAGGCCGACTCAATCCCTTCATTTATTTGTTGATCTTTGGCATAGGTTTCTGGGATGAATAAAGCCCAGCCACCCTGTGGTGCAGATCATAGGTTTCTTATAGATTTTTTCAGATTTTTACTTTTAGGAAAAGTGTCTGTATTGAGATATTATTCACATAGCATACCTTAATCATTTAAACTGTAGAAAACAATTTCTTTTTAGTGTATGCAGAGTTGTGCAACCATCACCACTAATTCCAGAGCATTTCATTACCCTACCTACAGAGCATTTCATAAGTCCTTGCCTACAGACCGTGGCAACAACTAATCTACTTTCAGTTTCTATAGATTTGCCTATTCTCAACATTTCATATTAATGGAATTTCGGTCTTTTGTGACTGTCTTCTTTCATTTAGAATGAAATGAACGTTTTCAAGGTTCATCCATGTTGTACCATATATCAGTTACTTAATTGCTTTTTATTGCTGAATAATATTCTCTTGTATAGATACACCACATTTTGTCTATCCATTAATCGGCTGATGGATGTGTGGAGTTTTGACACATTTGCTATTATGACTAATGCTACTATAAAGGTTCATGTACAAGATTTTGTGTGGACATGTTTTTTGTCTTGGCTATCTACTTAGGAGTAGAATTATTCGATCATTAGGTAACTCTATGCTTTGTATTTTGGAGCAAAAAATACTCAACGGCAACAAGGTAAGATTCACATGGGATTATTTCTTGCCTTCCACATCAGAAGTCCAAAATGCCATATGCTAGAAAAAGAGCACATGAACTAGAGCGTAATTTGAAGCAAGTGCCCTCACACTTGTTTCACCAAGAGAAAGCAGGTGATTCTTTAAATAGCATTAATTTGAAGGAAACTCACAACCTAGCTTCAAAAAATGGTTACAGAGAATTCCCAAAGTAAACAGTTTCACAATGGAGATTAGATATTAAATGTTTAAAATATAATTCAATTTAAGTCAATTATATGTTAAAACTCTGTTGAAGAGTCTCAACAGTAGCCATGGGATATAGCATTCATCTTACTTAAGCTGATAAACAGTCAGAAAGTGTGTGTATTCACTAAGAAAATGTTACACAAACTCTAATGCTTAAAATGTTTGTTAGACATGTCAGAATTTATGTGTGGGGAGATTCTCAATCAATATAATAAATGTGATAAATCATGATCATAAGTCATATTTTAATGACTAGGAGCAAACTCATGGAAGCAAACCAATGTTTGAAGCCTTAAGTATGAAATCTAGCAGAGCTCAATGTAAGAGAATTCATCCTGGAGAGCAACCCTATAAATGCTTTGACTCTTGGAAAATCTTCAGAGATTTTTCACATTTTAAGACTCATGGGGAAATTCCTCCTGGGGAAAACTATGAAAGTAAAAAAGATGAAAATGCCTTTATTAGGAGCATTTACTTAGCTATGCACAGGATGCAACCTACAAGAGAGAAATCCTATAAATATAGTGGATGTGGAAAGGTCTTACATTAAATCTTATATCTTAAGAAACATGGAAAAACTCACAAAAAAGGGAAATCTTCTGAATGTAGTCACTGTGGTGAAGTGTTACAGAGCTATACATCCATTCAGTTGCACATGAGAACCCACACTGGATAAAAACCTTTTGCGTGTGATCAATGTGGACAAGCCTACATACAGCTCAAGCTCTTACCCTACAAGGCACGAGATAATTCATACTGGGGAGAAGCCTTATGAATGCCATGGCTGTGGAAAAGTCTTCAGAGACAGCTCACTCCTCAGACAACATGAGAGAATCCATGCAAGAGAAAAACCCTACAAATGTAACCAATGCAGCAAAACCTTTGGTCGAAGCTCTAAGCTTACCATGCACACAATCATACATACTGGAGAGAAACCCTATGCATGCAAGCATTGTGGGAAAACCTTCAGTATTCTCCCATACCTTAAAAGCCATGAAAGAATCCACTCTGTAGAGAAATCCATCAAATGTAGCCTCTGTGGAAAAGCATTAAGTAGTCAGGGATCCCTGAAGACACATCTGTGGATACATACTGGAGAGAAAATTTGTAAGCATGGTCAATGCAGAAAGACTTTTCGAATGAGCTCTAATCTTATGGTGCACAAGAAAATTCATACTGGAGAGAGACCCTATAAGTGCAGTGATTGTGGAAGAGCTTTCAGGGATCGCTCCTGCCTTAAACAACACATGAGAATTCACACTGGTGAAAAACCCTTTATGTGCAATCAGTGTGGAAAAGCCTTCAGAATGAAATCTTTCCTCGTTTCACACAAGAAAGTTCACATGAGAATGGAACAATATGAGTGTAAGGAATGTGGGAAAGTCTTCCATGGTGTCTTATCTCATAGGAGACACATGAAACATCACACCAGGGGAAAGAAGCCCTTTAAGTGTAGCGAGTGTGGAAAAGCCTTTAGGAAGCACATGTCCCTTAAAATACACATGAGAACTCACACTGGAAAGAAAACCTACAAGTGTAATCAGTGTGGGAAAACTTTCAGTGTAAGGTGTAATCTTAACCATGCACACAAGAATACATACTAAAGAAAATCCTAAATGCAAAGTCTGTGGGCAAGTTTTCAGTAAACTCATATCCCTTCAGCATCATAGCAGAACTTATGCTGGGAAAAATTTTAATTGACACATCCGTGTGGAATAGCTTTCAGGGAGCTCTCAGTCTTTCAGACATGCAAGCAAGTGCTAACTGAAGAGAAAACCTGGGTATAAAGACTCTGAGAAAGCCTCTGTGTAATATCTAAGTGGGATAAATTTAAGTTATGCAATGACCTTGAAAAATCTTTCATTTATTCATTCATCCCTTAGGAGATACATGAACACTCAATGCTAAAGGGAAAACTTACTACCTTTACAACTTGTTACTTGGGAAAAATAAACACCTAATGTTTTAAGTCACCATGTTTTCAGTGTGTTTCTGTGTGTTTGTGTGTGTTGGTAGTTGTGTGGTGGGAAGATGGTTATTTGTTCCTATTTGACTGCAATCACAAACCTGTATAAGCCATGGAATATCAGTTTTTTCAAATACAGTCTTGTATATGGTAAAATTTTTTGAATAATTATTTGGTATAGGAACGTGTGTTTAATAGTGATCTATTTCTTAGATAAAGCTTTTAAGTTATGTTCATAAATCATCCATATACTTTTATAATTCATGTCTTTTAACCTAACATTGCCTGAAATGAGGTCTGTGATCAATTTTCCCATCAGGACTGTGGATGATTAAATCCTCCTTGGAATTCTGTACTTTGTACAACACACTCTGTTGCTTGCATTTAAGATATGTTAAAAAGTGTACAACCCCTTGAATTTTTTTATGAGGTAGAACACATCTGTATCAACTACTACACACATGAGTCAAGAAATGGGATATTATCAGCATGCAAGAATCTTTCAGTTCCCCCTAAGCCACTGAGCACCTTGATTTCTACCACCAGAATGTAAATAGGGAATCATATGCATTTATAACAGCTTTATTCATATGTAATTTACATACAATAAAATTCACCCATTTGAAGTATTTCAGTTGTTTTTAGTATATTTGCAGAGTTGTATGCATTTTTGTACCTGATAATTGCATTATCATTTGTGCTTGGCTTCTTCTGCTCAACATTATATTTGCTAGATTCATCTACATTCTCATTTAACAGGAGTTTATTCTCATAACTGTGTAGTTTTCCATTGTATGCAACAGAGTGTGTTGTAGAAAGTATGTGGAATATGAACAATTTATTCAACTCTTTAGGATACGTGGGTTCTTTTTGACCGAGGTATTTCACAAATAGTTCTGCCATGAACATTCTAATACCTGTTTTTTGGTTCCCAGTTGCACATATTTTTGTTGGATGGTGAAATTTCTGGGTCATCAGAAATACATATGGACACTTCTATTCAATACTATCAAATAATTATCTAAAATAAAATAATTGCACCAGTATACATTTCTGCAATCTTGCCAATATTTTACATTTTCACCCATTTTGGCCATTTTGATGAGTATGCTGTAGTACCATATTTTCATACAAAATTTTCTAACCTTTCTTTTGAACTATTTTTCACTTACAGAAAAGTTGAAAAATAGTCCAGAAAGTTCTTATATATCCCTTAGAGTTCTCCAAGGTTAAAAGTCAATTTATTAATTGCATCCTTTAGAAGTAGTGCTTTTTTGTGTGTGATCTCTTCAGGAGGGCTGGTTTGATATTTATTTTTCAGGAAACCTCTAAGAGCCTGCCAAGTTAAGAGTTAATTGGTTTGTTTTTTTACCTCTTCCTTACAATAGTACTAACTTCATCCATGAAGGAACTTTAAGAAAATAGAAATTTTTCTTAAGAGTGGCTTTGTGGAGAGGATCCCCTTGTATATTGCCTTCAACTGAGTCTCCGCCCCTCTGGAGGCTTCCACCACTACAGTTCTCTAGTCCTTCAGTACAAATCTCTGACTCAAGAGAAAGCTGGGAATTGGTCTAAGGAGAAACCCACCTGTTCCCATAAGGGCTTGGGGAAAAAATGACATCTGGCTAATGAGGAGCTTTGTAAATTGAGCCCCCAGGGCCATAGACTCGGTAGGTCTCTAGTCTACCAGTGACCCCTCCACTTAAGAGCCTTGCTCAGCTCAGGCAACAACACCTGAGTCTTCCTCCCTCTGGGATGCTCCGCGCCCAGGAGCCCAGTTTCCTTACTTGGTCCATCGGCCCTGTCTGGGGACAGACTTCCCATACCCATCCTTCCATAGCTAGAGGAATCATGGATGGCTTCGAGGTGATCAAGCACTCCAATAAGATCTGTGAGACATGAAACAATTTTTAAAAAATCAGCCTATCTGGAGGACATCCAAGAGGTAAGAGAATGTTCAGTGGGATTATGTTAAAAGATTTCAAACTATTTTTTTACTCTCTTCTTGATTCATTTATGTTCCTTTTATCTTTTTTGCAACCAGCCTTCATTACTTCCGGCTCCCCCTCTCCTTTTAAATTCCAGAGACTCTTTCCCCACCTGACCATGAATTAGCCCCTTCAAAAACCAGACAGATATTATGTGATTCTCTGGCTTCCTTCATTCCTTTTGGATCAGGAGTTGGGCTGGGGTGGAGTGAGTTTAGTTCTCAATTTTTCCTTATCTTGTTTCAGATTTCATCCTTAGAGGAGAATTTAAGTCTTGGCCCTAACTCTGGGAGGACTCTGGGAGAGAGGATTGAGATCCCTTTGTCCCCCTTTATAGTCTTCCTTTGAGAACATCCAAATAAAGTGTGAAATATTTTATGCCATCAGAACAGCACAGTGCACAGTAAAATAAACAGCCATGCAATCATCTTTCAGAATTAATGTTGACCTTTTTCTGCTGTATTAGCTTCAGACACCTTTTTAAAATAATGAAGTATTATATAGGAAGTCGTTATTTTTAAAAGTGAGTCTTAGACATTCAAATACCATATAGAAAGGTCTTTGTTTTCAGACAAGGATGACTTCATATCATCCTGGACAAGTCTTTATTGTTTATTCAAAATTCTCCCCCAGAGGTTACCACCCTATGGAAGTTGGTGGCTGTTCACTATGTTTACTTTAATAGTGTGAGTACACACACATGTGAATGTGTCTCTATAAAATACTTCTGAGCTATAACAAAAATAATCCTTGACAAACCCAAAAGCCCATTGATGTGAGAACATATCTTAAAATTAGTAAATCAGACCTACTTGTAACAACTTTGGTAAGTATAGGAGATAGAGTGTTAAAAGCCAAAACCAGTTGCTGAATTGAATATGAAATTTGGTAACATAAATATGAACATGTGATTTATTACTTTACATAAACATAGGATGTTTATGGATACACCATGATTCACATAAAACAATCCAGGAGAATGATACATTTGAAGTTCAGGGTCATGGCTATCCTTCTGGAGGCAAGGTCACTGGTGAGATTGTGCAGGAAGAGGCTGGGGCTTCATGATCTGCCTTGTATTTATTAAAAAATGAAAACAAAACAAAACACCAAAGCAATGTAGCACAATGAATTTGAATGCAATTGTGCTGGCTGGTGGGTTTAAGTCCCTCATTGTCTCTCTGTACTTTTTGGGATGCTTGAAGTATAACAAAACATAAATAAGCAGAAGTGAAATACTTTCTTTCATATTTTTTTATTAAGGTATCATTGATATACATTCTTAAGAAGGTTTCACAAGAAAAACAATGTGGTTGCTATATTCACCCATATTATCAAGTCCCCCCCCCATTACACCCATGACAGTCACTGCCCATCAGTGTAGTGAGATGCCACAGAGTCACTACTTGTCTTCTCTGTGCTACACTGTCTTCCCTGTGACCCCACATACACCATATGAACTAATGATGATACCCCTGAATCTCCTTCTCCCTCCCTCCCCACCTGCCCTCCCCCACCCCTCCCCTTTGGTAACTGCTAATCTCTTCTTGGAGTCTGTGAGCCTGCTGCTATTTTGTTCCTTCAGTTTTGCTTCGTTGTTACACTCCACAAATGACGGAAATCATTTGGTACTTGTCTTCCTGTGCTTGACTTATTTCACTGAGCATAATACCCCCTAGCTCCATCCACGTTGTTGCAAATGGTAGGATTTGTTTTCTTCTTATGGCTGAATAATATTCCATTGTGTATATGTACCACCTCTTCTTTATCCATTCGTCTACTGATGGACACTTAGGTTGTTTCCATATCTTGGCTATTGCAAAAAGTGCAGAAATTAACATAGGGGTGCATATAACTTTTTGAATCAGGGATTTTGTTGTTGTTTTTTTCAGGTAAATTCCTAGAAGTAGAATTACTGAGTTAAACTGTATTTCTATTTTTAGTTTTTTGAGGGACCTCCAAACTGCTTTCCACAGCAGTCGCATCAATTTGCATTCCCACCAACAGCCTAAGAGGGTTCCTATTTCTCCACATCTTCACCAGCATTTGTTGTTTCTTGTCTTTTGGATGTTGGGCATCCTAACTGGAGTGAGATGATACCTCATTGTGGTTTTATTGTACATTTCCCTGGTGATTAGTGATGTGGAGCATCTTTTCATGTACTTGTTGGCCATTTGTATGTCTTTGGAGAAGTGTTTGTTCAGGTCCTCTGTCCATTTTTTGTACAGGTTATTTTTTGGGGGGTTGTTGAAGTGTATGATTTCTTTGTGTATTTTGGATGTTAACCGTTTATAAAATGAGTCATTTATGAATATATTCTTCCGTACTGTAGGATGCCTAGGAGTCTTGTTGAGCTAGCTGGTGGTCGAGGCTGCCCTCTGCTGGCCTGAAGAAGTGGTGCAGCTTCAGGGTTAATGTGTCGGATGGGCCTATGCTTGCTTGGCCCTGTACTGCCCAGATGCTCAGCACTGCGTTTGAACACTTGTAGGGGAGAAGGCGCTCTTGGGCTTGGCTCCTGTGTGCATCTCCCTGGTTAGGCTGAAACTGGGCCAAGGAAGCTAGGGTAGTCCCCCTCTGCCTGCCAGGCAGCAAAGTCTGCTGCTGCCACTGGGCCAAGTGGGTGGACTCCCAGCAGTGTACACAGGGAAGAGTCTCGGGGCTGCATTGCCAGCAACGGGGATGGAGCATCTGGGGCTCCTGGGAATTCCCAATCTGTTGGGCTGAGGGAAGGCTGGGGAGGTATCATCCACCTGCCCTTTCTCCTGAGAGAGTTCCATCCAACCTTCATCCCGGTTGTACCCCTCTCACAGCTGGCAAGGCTTTCAGACTTCCGCCTCTGCTTTGAGTCTCGGGACTTTCAGAGAGGGCCTGCCCTCCACACTGGCAGAGTCTCAGCCTCTGTGTCCTGCCCCAGAACCCAGTACAATGTGGACCTGTAATCATGGTGCAGATCTCCAGGGTCAGGTGTGCAGTTTTCCTGGGCTCCTACTCTGTCCCGCCTTCATTCCTCCTCCTCCTGCCTGTAGGCTGGAGGTGAGGGCATGTCTTGGGTCCTGCTCCATCTTAGAGTTGCCACTTTACCCTTTTCAGTGTGGTTCTCTCTTCCTCATGTGCAGGTGGTCCGTTCTGCAGTCTTCAAGTCACTTTCAGGTTTGGTTGCATTTGCTGTATTTTCTTTTATGTGCGTTTGGGAGGGGGTTTCTGCCTTGCCTTCCTACTCCACCGTCTTCAATTCCCTCTCTGTCTTCCATCTTTACCAGTCACTTTGTACTTTTCCTCCAGTCCTCCAACAGCTATAATTCTACCCATCTCCTATTCTCTCTCTATAATGGCAAAGACTGTTCTCCTTATTTGCAAGCATGGTGATGCTTCTAATATTTGCTGGCATTTCCTTAATCCTTGTAGTGGTTTGGGGTCAGGGACTTGGGCATTTGCCTTGTTTCTTGCAATTCTGGGTTTATAATTTTGCGTTGTGTCTGTTGTCAGGCTCTGAGGTCTCTGGGGAAGGTTGTGGAGATGCAAATAGCCTCACCAGCAAAACTACCTATTTCTCTTAAGATACTTACCAGATATTTTAAATAGCCAGAACAGCATATTTTAATTTAAAAAATGACTATTCCTGATGATTAGTGGTGTTGAGCATCATTTCATGTGTCCTTTGGTTATTTGTATGTCTTCTTTGGAAAAATCTCTATTTGGGTCCTCCGTCCACTTTTTAATAAGATTATTTGGGATTTTTTTTTTAGTGTTGAGTTTTATGAGTTCATATATTCTTTGGATATTAACCTCTTATCAGATATATCATTTGTGAATATAACCTCCTACTCAGCAGGTTGCCTTTTCATTTTGTTGATGGTTTCCTATGTTGTGTAAAAGCATTTATAGCTTGACATGCTTCCACTTGTTTATTTTTGCTTTTGTTTCTCTTACCTGGGGAGACATATCTGGAAAAAAATTACTAATGATGGTGCTCAAGAGTTTATTGCCTGTGTTTTCTTTTAGAAGTTTTATGGTTTCAGGTCTTCAATTGAGGTATTAATACATTTCAAGTTTATTTTTGGGTATGGTGTAAGACAGTTATCCAGTTTCATTCTCTTGAATGTTTCTGTACCGTTTTCCAAATACGGTTTATTGAAGAACACCATTATCGAAGATTTTCCTCACTGTATATTCCTCCCTCCTTTGTCATAGATTAAGTGACCATAAAAGTGTGGGTTTCTTTCTGGGCTCTCTATTCTGTTCCATTGATCTATGTGTCCAGGGGAGGGAGTGGGAGATGGGCAAAATAGGCAAAAGGAATTAAGAGATATAAGCTTTCAACCATAAAATAAGTCACTGGGCTGGAAAGTACAGCCTAAGGAATATAGTCAATAATATGGTAATGACTTTTATGGTGACAGATGTTATCATAGTGAACATTCCCTAGATGTATAAAATTGTTGAAACATTATGTTGGACCCCTAACACCAATGTAATATTGTATATCAACTATATTCAATAATAGTATGACCATTCCTCAACCCTTTTCATAATTAACACATATAGACACACTGCTTTATTAACTTTGAGTCTTTTCTTTTTCTTTCTCAAAATAATAAGATGCATACAGAAGGCATCTCTTCTTTTCGCTCCTTCCCCTCCCAAAACGATGGTTGTCTTTGGTGATACTCCTGATGCTTGTATAGGGACCACATGTTTCATTGTTTTGTTATCCTATCTTTTCCATCAGATTTCTCAAAAGTATGGAACCTAGAAATGAAACACATGTTTCAGATTTCCTTCTCATGGAAGTGACAGAGGATCCAGAACTGAAACCCCTCCTTTTCAGCCTGTTCCTGTCCATGTACCTGGTCACCGTCCTGGGGAACCTGCTCATGATCCTGGCCGTCAGCTCTGATCCCCACCTCCACACCCCCATGTACTTCTTCCTCTGCAACCTGTCCCTGGCTGACATCTGTTTAAGCACAACCACGGTTCCAAAGATGCTGGTGAACATCCAAGCACAGAATCAGCACATCAGTTACTCAGGCTGCCTCACCCAGGTGTGCTGTGTCCTGGTGTTTGCTAGTTTGAATAGTTGTATTCTTTCAGCCATGGCCTATGACCGCTATACAGCCATTTGTCACCCACTGATGTACACTGTTATCATGAATCCCCGCCTCTGTGTCCTGTTGATTCTTCTCTCCCTGCTCATTAGCATCGTGGATGCCCTGCTCCACAGTCTGATGCTGTTGAGGCTATCCTTCTGCACACATGTGGAAATCCCCCTCTTCTTCTGTGAAGTTGTTCAGGTCATCCAGCTGGCCTGTTCTGATACCCTCATCAATAACATCCTGATCTATTTAGCCACTGGCGTATTTGGTGGTATTCCTCTGTGTGGAATCATTTTCTCTTATACTCAGATTGTTTCCTCTGTTTTGAGAATGCCTTCAGCTGGTAGGAAGTTTAAAGCATTTTCTACCTGTGGTTCTCACCTCTCGATTGTTTGCTTGTTCTATGGGGCAGCGTTTGCGGTATATATTAGTTCTGCTTTTGCGGACTCTTCCAGAAACACTGCTGTGGTTTCAATGATGTACACTGTGGTCCCTCAAATGATGAACCCCTTCATCTACAGCCTGAGGAACAGGGACATGAAGGGTGCCTTGAGGAAACTCATCAGTATCTGGGGCACATTCTCTTCTGCGTCTGTGTCATATTCTTTGGACTAGGATTTCTAGAATGAGCCAAGGGATGGAAATATTGCGAGATCCAGAATGCTTGGTTCTTACATCCCCACATTCTTCTAAAGTGACAAGATAGCATAAAGGACAAGTGAATTGCAACTCTGGGTTGAAATTTGACTTGCTTTTTGTACACTTTTGGTGTTTCAAAAATAAGTTTCATTATCAAAATCAGTTTCCTTTGTCAGATCCACAGAGCTGAACCTGAAGCAGGGTTTATAGTAGTTTCATTTGACATTCCAGAAAAAGTAAAGTAAGGGAGTTGGATGAGGCAAGGAGAGGAGCCACACATGTAGGCGGTTACAGAGACTTTGTTTGGCCAATTCTATAGATAGTGCCCTGTGAAATGCAGCCCAGAAATAAGCTGTGATATAATGAGTTATAAGAGAAATATGTATTTCCCAGGTGTATTTGGTCTTTATCCACAGTTCCTGAAAACACTGCAGAGGCTTAAAGGTGAAACAGGGTATTTTGTCATGTTAATGAGAGATTTTGGACCCCCATGCATGAGTGGGGGCTGGAGGTTGGATCATCCAATCATGAGTATACAGTGAAGTCCTCACAAAACCTTCTGAGAAGAGGTCTTTGTTCTCATGTTCTTCTCTGCCTGCTCTGCTTGGTTTGATCCTGCTTCTCAGTCGGAAAGATCTATGCCTGGGGAACCAGAATGCCTCCATGTGCCACTCAGCCAGACCCCAGGCTCCATGAGGAAAGAAGCTTCTTGGGACCTTGCCCTCTGTCTCTCTTCATCTGGCTGTTTACTTGTATTTTATGGTATCCTTTATTAAACGTAAATGTGAGTGTTTTCCTGAGATCTATGAGCCACACTAGCAAATTAATCAAACCTAAAGGGGAGGTCATGGGAACTTCCAATCTGTAGCTGGTAGGTCAGAAGTACAGGGGCTTGTGACCGGAGTCTGGAATGGTGGGTGGAGGGCAGTCTTAGAGGGTGGAGCCCTTAGCCTGGGGATCTGATGCTGTCTCTGAGAAGATAGCATTGAGACAGGGACCATAGATGTAGTCAGAATAGAGTGAGGGCCTCCGGAGGGGGCAGGGTGGGATATTTGCAGTCAGAGCAATGTAACTACATGCAAAGAAACCCCCCTGCTAAAACTTTATGTTAAACATTGAGCTCTAAAATCATTCTTCAGCGAAATCAGTTAATGTTTCCCAGATAAAGAAGAGTAGCACATGTTTTATTATGCTAATCATTTGTTACCATGTGTAAGATTCACTTTAGCACACTAAAAGGCCCAGGCCTATGTGCTGTCTTTCCTCCTTCAGATCTGACGAGGTGATTTTGCAAACTGAGCAACTAACTTAGCATGCAGACCCAGCTGTAGACGACATGGTGAAAGGCAAGAAGAATTCCATCTTAAAGATAAGATTGCATTTTAACACCCAGGAAGTTTAAGAGGCAAGATTCTTTAGCAAGTAGACAATACCTCAGCCCACCTTGGGGGCTGGGCAGGCAGCCTTTTGATATGCTCCCAGACCCAGGCGCCGAGGTGTCCCAGAGAAAACTCAAGGCAGGAAATTCCTTATGTTAAGTTAATTTTTAATATTCAGAGACCACTTAACAAGTCCCCACCCCTAAGTTTTTTCATGTTCTCGAAAAATCTTCAACTGCCTATCAAACCCCCTAGACAACGCACCACTACGGACTCTCTTGTCCCCTCCTGGCGCGAGCTGGGAGTTCTGTCCTTTCACTGTATCTCTAAATAAAAGCCTGTACCTTGCTCTCCTACCTTGACTGTTAGTGAAGCTCATTCTTCAGCTCCGCAAACAAGAACCACGGCATCAGCATTAGAATTGGGTTAAGTTCTCCAACATCCTGCTGGTGTTTGAGAATTGCTTGGTGTATGTGAGTGTGTGGAGTGACGCCCCTCCCACATATTTACACACATAGAAATCAAGTCTGGGTACCCAAATGAAGTTACACTACTATTACTGCTGTGTATAACATTGTTAATGTCATACATATATGTAGGAAAGAAATATAGCAATGCATTTAGTGTCAGAGATGTTGCATAAACCTTTTACCCCTGTGAAATATGTGTGGAGCTGATACTTCATAACAAATTTGGTAATTTCCAAAAGTGGTCATGGTGAATTATCTGTTCAAAGACACCAGAAGCATTCACGACAGTCAGTTTTGTCAACTATAAAATTGCTGTAATTTGATTATTTCAGAGGTTTAAGGTGGTTGTGAAATATTTCATCTCGATTAGTGAGAAAACCTTTGTTTCTACTAAGAGAAAGCAACGTTGCCTCTAATGTACATATAATGATCACATTATAATATAAATTCCTATCCAGCAGTTAAAGGTAGAAGAATTCTAACACCTTAGAATCCACTTAAATGGTCACCCACCTATATCACTCAATCTAATACCACATGCAAACACTACCCTGAATTCTGTGCTTATTTTCTCTGAAGTTCTTTTTTTGGGGTTGAAATCCATGAAACTGCCAGTATATTTGCCCTAAGAAACACTGGCTTTAGGATTAAATGTCATCTTACCACTCCAATGTATTTCCTGTCCAATTTATAAATCTGCCTCTTTTCAAACTTGTTAACAAATTAATATAATGTATGGATTTTTCATTTTGATTGTTTTTCTCATTATTGTACTTTGATGTTTAATCATGTTTTGGGCATATCAGCAACGAATTTATTTCCACTCCTTCTGTTTTTACAAGATGCATGGGGACTTTTCTAAGTATCCTGTCCAGGTTTGAGGGAGATTTTGTTTGTAATTAGTTTCTTATTTTGAATTTTTGTTTCAATATTCTCATCTGTATGTCTTGGTGGAAAAGAGAGAGTTTCATACTTGCAGGAGAATTATTGGATGAAAGTGGCTGTGACCCCTCCTTTGGGTTGTTCCAAGGAGTTCTAAACATTTGGACCAATTACACACGTTAGAAGGTTGGTGATCTGTATCATCATCAATATACTTTCAAATATATTGATAATCTAGTGGGTGTCAAAGTCATTTCATTCCTCAGCATATCACTTATTATTATGGGCTTGAGAGTCTTTTCCAATAGCAATTTCCCTTTCTTTAAATACATGCTTGTGGTATTTCCAGTGAGTTACCTCTTTCTTATTAATTCCTGAGTTCTTTACATAATTTTAACCTGCTGTCTCCTAAAGTGAATGGAAATGTGTATTGAAACTATAATGGAAAAGTTAGAAATCATGGTTATGCAAATCTTTTTTTGGAGTAATAAGCTTGTCTGTTTCTACCAAGGACAAAATTGTCACAAAAAGTAAATTAGAATCCGTTGTATAGATATAAACAGTGAAGATTAAGTTTCAGGAAACAATAAAGACCCTTAGAAAAACTCCTGAGTGCCTCCAATTTTACAATATCCTAATTATGTTTTCCAATATATGACTTATGTGCACATATATAAATTATATTTTCACACCTACAGTTAGCATCAGATCCCCTGATGGCATTGATTAGGAAAAGATCCACTGTTTTTACCTAAATGAAGAATACTTGAATTCAACCAGAGACAGATGGTGTGCCCACATTTGCCAAGAATTTGAAATGGAGATGAGCCGTCCCAGGTGGAGAAAAGTACAACTTGGACACCTGGTCCCAAGGGTCAGGGAGCAGCCATCCTGAATTCCTCCCTTGTAGAACCTTGGTCTTTAAGGATTTGCTCTATCCTGGGATCTCAGTGACAATAAAATTGCTTGGCTAATGAGGAGCTTTGGACATTGCCCCTCTAAGGATGCAGAGACAGCAGCGTGCGTGTGACTCCCTCATTCAACCATCCTTCCTTAGAAGACAGTAGCACATCCGAGCCTCCTATCATAGAGGCAGCCTCTTGCCCAGGAGCCCAGGTCTCACTCAATCCCTCTGCCCTTCCTGAGGACAGATCTCTCCTATGGTACATCAGAGATGCCAAGCGTCATTCCACTGTGATGTCATCCAGGTAACCTACCATCCCTTCATCGGTGTTTGGAAATAAGGGCAGGTGTTTTACTACAGGCTCATCCAGGGAAGCTGTGAAGACAGTACACACATCAGATGATTAGAACCAAGTCACCCATGTCCTCCTGCCTGTCATCTTCACATGTTTCCTTATACTTTGCACCCATATTCAAGCACCTCTCTTTCACAAATCTTGTAGTCCCTCTCTACTATGACCAGCAACATATTCTTCCTGAGAAAAATATGCCTCTTTTCAAATAGTCTGACTGTTAAAATGTCTCTGAGATTTACTATAGGTGGTAGGAGTCAGGAAGTTTTGCAAAGTTCCCCTTATCTTCCCATTCATGGTTCTTGACTTATCTATGTATTATCTCAGTTGCCAATTTCTGAAGTCTCAGGGAATCCAGAAGGTACCTTCAAGCTGCCTACTTAATATCTTTATCTTTATAAAATTACCAAAGGTTTAGAATAATCAGAACAGCACAGACCCTGTAATTTTATTTAAAAAGTGACCAACTCTTAACCCTTTACAGAATTAACAATTATTGTTGCTATGCCATATCAGCTACAGGTTTCTTTCAAGGAAACAAAGTATGCATACATTTTTAGATTGATTAGAGTTGATACACAATATTATGTGACTTTAAGTTGTATACTAGTGATTTAACAATTATATACCTTACAAAATGCTTGCTATAGAGTTTAGTTACCAGCTGTTACCAGCTGTCACCATACAAAGATATTACAATGGCATTTTTAATTGTACTAGGGTAAACAATGCTAAAATTAGTAAAGAACAGAAAAAGCTCCAAATATTTAAAGCAATCTTGAGAAAAAGAACAAAGATCACTCTGATTTCAAACTATTTTTCAAAGCTATAGTAATCAAAACAGTATGGTATTGGTGTAAAAAAAGGCACAGAGATCAAAATAACAGAACTGAAGTCCAGAAATAAACCCATACTCGTACAGTCAATTAATATATGGCACAACCTTTTTTTTTTTTTAACTCTTATAGTCTCCATCCCATCCCAAGATGTTTTTTGCCTCTGGAAGTGTTCCTCCTGTGGCCTAGAAAAATCACACTGGATTATCTGCTCACCAAATCCTTTCCCATTTGATTCAACAACAGTATGGAGCCCAGAAATGAAACACGTGTTTCAGATTTCCTTCTCATGGAAGTGACAAAGGATCCAGAACGGAAACCCCTCCTTTTCAGCCTGTTCCTGTCCATGTACCTGGTCACCATCCTGGGGAACCTGCTCATCATACTGGCCGTCAGCTCTGACCCCCACCTCCACACTCCCATGTACTTCTTTATCTCCAATCTATCTATTAACGACATCTGTTTAAGCACAACCACAGTTCCAAAGATGCTGGTAAACATGCAAACACAGAATCAGCACATCAGTTACTCAGGCTGCCCCACCCAGATCTACTTTGTCCTGGTGTTTGCTAGTTTGGAAAGTAGTCTCCTTGCAGTGATGGCCTACGATCGCTATGTGGCCATTTGTCACCCACTGAGGTACACAGTCATCATGAACCCCCGCCTCTGTGGCCTGCTGCTTCTCCTCCCCATGCTCATTATCACTGTGGATGCCCTGCTCCACAGTCTGATGGTGCTGCGGCTGTCCTTCTGCACAAACCTAGAAATCCCCCTCTTCTTCTGTGAAGTTGTTCAAATCATCCAGCTGGCCTGTTCTGATACCCTCATCAATAACATCCTGATCTATTTAGCTACTGGCGTATTTCGTGGTATTCCTCTGTGTGGAATCATTTTCTCTTATACTCAGATTGTCTCCTCTGTTTTGAGAATGTCATCAGCAGAGGGGAAATACAAAACCTTTTCCACCTGTGGGTCTCACCTCTCTGTTGTTTCCTTGTTCTATGGGACAGGTTTTGGTGTGTACATTAGCTCTGCCCTTACTCACTCTTCCAGGAACACTACAGTGGCCTCAGTGATGTACACTGTGGTCCCTCAAATGATGAACCCCTTCATTTACAGCCTGAGGAACAGAGACATGAAGGGGGCCTTGAGGAAGCTCATCAGTAGGACAATATCTCTTCTGTGACTGTCACCTACTTTGCACAGGGGTTTCTAGAATGAACAAAAGTGATGCAAATACTGGGTGATCCAGAATGCCTGATTCTTGCATCACCAATTTATCCTAAAAGGAGTAGGTTAAGCTCATTTTAACACTTGGTTGAAATTTGACTGCTCTTTGTATATGTGTGTGATGTTTCAAAAATGAGTTTCATTATCAACTTTTGATTTTTTGCTCAGTTCCATAGCACTGATCTTGAGGCATGGTTTACAATGATTTTGTCTGAACATACAGAAAAAAAAGAAAGGAAGTTGGATGGGTCAAGGAGAGGAGCCAAGCAGGTCTGTCATCATACCCACTTGATTTGTCCAATTCCATAGTGCCATGTGAACTGCACCCCAGAATAAAGCTATGGTGAAGCATGGGTGGAACTGATCCTTCATACATAACAGTAATTTCCAAGACTATTCTCTGGTAAACTATCCATGCAATGGCATCATAAGCATCCATGATACTCAGTTTCACCATCTTTAAAATTGCTATTATTTGATTATCTCAGGGTTTGAGGTGGTTGTGAAATATTCACTTTTGATCAGTGATAAAGTCTTTGTTTCCACAAACAGAAAGTGACCTTGACTCTAATACACATAAACAATAAAGAGTATTATGTTCTTTTTTTCTTTTCCTCTTTCTTCTTTATTTTTTTATTGGAATATAGTGGATATACTATATTATATTGGTTTCAGATGTACAAACAGAGCAACTCAATAATTATATACATTCTTGATAAATGCTTCAGCGGTAAGGAATGAATTTTCCTCTGCATTCATTTCCCCATTCAGTGGCTGTATCTTGGAGTGGTTTCCCTCAAACCATGCATCAGATACAGGTATAATATCCAGATAGGATGCCTGGGGACAGAAATCTGATTGTTTTATTCTGGATGAACTTTTATTTGACATGGTGTGGAGTCATCCAGAATATATCCCCTTTAATCTCTTCAAAAGTGTAGGATCATATTCCACCTACTGAATCTAATTCTTGGTGTGGGGAAAATGATTACTGTGAGAGTCATAGACGGACTACATGGAAAGTCATCGTTGCTGGGAACTGCACCTCCGTAAGCACCACAAAATACTTAGTACAATGCCTGGCACTGAGTAAGTATTCAATAAAATATAACTATATCATGTGTTCTATATCTTGCCTATATATATTCTTGAGTCTTGTAATCCTGTTGGTTTCACATATTTTATCTTGCTTTAGAATTTGATTTCTTTTCTTTTGTTGTTATATTTACCAGCTGCTTTTTGTGGTCTGAGTAAAAAATACAGGTAGGCAGGGCAAAGGATGAGTCTTCTGGCATCTTACTAGCTTTGAAACATTCCTATTGGGGTATTTATATAAGAATGTATCTGAGTTTTCATTTTTGTCTTTAGTCATCTTTTCTTGCTGTGCTTCTTACACATCTTGGTGGAGTGTATGCAGAGGAACATAATTAAAGAAAATTAACGGTATCATTAATGTCATAGTTGATTGAGTGCAAGCTTAGGGCTCTCATGCAGATCTTTGTAATGTGCCTTCATGATGAAAATTATTCTATGGAGCGCTGCTTTCCTTTTTGAAGGAGATGTTGAGTGTAAGACAGGAGGAAGAAGAGGGAAGCTGTTAAGATTAATAGCATTATTTTCCCATATGCACCAAAATGCTGGCTTATAAATTAGAATTACCTGTGTGGGCATGGGATTGAAAGCAGTGGTGGCCTCAAAGAAGAATCAAAGGAGTGGCTGCAGAACCTTCTGTTCTGGCACTCATTAAAGGTTGAGAGGTGGTTTTATTTTCAGCGCAAAATCTTGGAAAGAGGTCCAGGCCTTGGTTCGCATGGGGTCCATACTGTACAGGTCCCTCTGTTGAAGTCTGTACAAAAGCTGTACAGGTGACTCACCTGACACCTTCGTCCATACTGAGGTTTCCCTGACCTCCAGCCAGAACCACTCACTGACTTTGAACCTCTGACGAGATTTGTGAGGGATGAGCATTCATATTTATGCTCAAAACTACGTTTGAGATTTTTTTCCAAAGTATGAGGCATCTTTATTTAAAAAAAAACTGAAAGAATAAAAAAATCTTTACACTGAACAAGCGTTTTTAATAAGCACTCTGTGAAATTCTGATGAAGTCTGATGTCTAAGAGGGATGCTTTCAGTATTGAAAGAACACAGGAGAATGTGTTTAGTGAGGAAGATGGCAGGCTTTGCTTCAATTTTGCTTTTTGATATAGTATACGCTAAGTCTTGCATAAAATCTATCTGTAATTCTGAATGAATGGTCACATAATAAGCACATATATGCTTATCCAGGGATTAAAAATAGAGCAATTCTAAGCCCTAGAATCCATCTAAATGGTCACCCACCTATATCACCTAGTCCCATTCCGGTGCACACACTATCCTGAATTCTGTACTTATTTTCTTTGAAGTTCTTTTGGGTTGAATCCTGTGAATTCCCTGTATTTGCCCTATGAAACTGACAATAAAATCAAGTGTTATTGTCTTATTACCACAATACATGTTGCTGTCCAATTATAAATTTGCCTCTTTTGAAATTTGTTAAAAAAATATAATGTATGAATTTTCTATCTCGGTTGTTTTTCTCATGATTGTATTTTGAAATTTAACCATGAGTTGGACATATAAGCAACTAGTTTATTTCCAATCTTTCAGATTTTACATGCCTGTGAAATTATTCTCTCCAAGACTGAGGGAGATTTTCTTTTTGTGATTAGTTTTCTGCTATCACAAATTTCTGTTTGAATATTCTCATTTATGTGTTTTGGTGGAAATGAGAGTGTTTTATACTTGCAGTGGAATTAATTATTGGATGTAAGTAGGTATGGATTCTCCTTTCAGTTGTTCCAAGGAACTCTGCTAAGCATTTGGACCAATTATACACCCACTAGAAGGTCCTGGCAATGTATATCATCACATTTTTAAGTATATTGATAATCTACTTGGTGTGGACATCATTTTGTTACTTGGCATATTTCATTATTATGTACTTAAGAGTTTTTCACATATTCATTTCCCTTAATTTTTTTATTGAAGTATAGTTGATACACAATATTATATTCATTTCTAATACACAACATAGTGATTCATCATTTCTTTTTCCTTAAACATATATTTGTGGTATTTATAGTGACTTACTTTTTCTTATTAATTCCTGAGTTCTTTACATAATTCCAACCTTCTGTCTCCTAAAGTGAACATAAATGTGTATTGAAACCACAGTGAAAAAATGAGAAGATGGTTATGCAAATCTACAAAAGGAGTAATAGGTTTGTTTTGACCAGTGACAAAATCATTGCAGAAATAAATTAGAATATATTATTTAAATATAAACAGAGAAGATTTTCAGGAAACTATAATGACTCCTAGGATGAAAAACTCCTGATTGCTTCTAATTTTGCAATTATCCAACTACATTTTCAAATCTATGACTTACGTCTGCATATATAAACTCTATTTTCACACCTAAAACTAGCATCAGACTTCCTGATGCCATTGATTACTAAAAGATCCCTTCTTTTGTACCTAAAAGAATAATTCTGGAATCCAACCAGACAAGGATGGTGTGCCCACATTTGCCAAGAATTTGAAATGGAGATGAGCCATCCCAGGTGGAGAAAAGTACAACTTCGACACCTGGTCCCAAGGGTCAGGGAGCAGCCATCCTGAATTCCTCCCTTGTAGAACCTTGGTCTTTAAGGATTTGCTCTATCCTGGGATCTCAGTGACAATAAAATTGCTTGGCTAATGAGGAGCTTTGGACATTGCCCCTCTAAGGATGCAGAGACAGCAGCGTGCGTGTGACTCCCTCATTCAACCATCCTTCCTTAGAAGACAGTAGCACATCCGAGCCTCCTGCCATAGAGGCAGCCTCTTGCCCAGGAGCCCAGGTCTCACTCAGTCCCTCTGCCCTTCCTGAGAACAGATCTTCCCTTTGGACCATCAGAAATGCAAAGCTTCATACCACTGATGTCATCCAGGTAACCTACCCTCCCTTAGTTGATGTTTGGAAATAAGGGCAGGTGATTTACCACAGGCTCCTTCAGGGAAGCTGTGAAGATCAGATGATTAGAACTAGTCAGCTATGTCCTCCTGCCTGACTGTCATCTTTTTCATGTTTCCCTGTGCTTTGCACCCATAATCAAGCTCCTCTCATCCACTAATCTTGTACTAATTCTCTACTATAATCAGGGACATTTGCTCTGGAGAGAAACCTGCCTCTTTGAAAATAGTTTGTTACAGAAGTCACTGATATTTACCATAATCTTTTGGTGGTAGGAGGCCGGAAGATGGCAAAGTCCCCCTTATCTTCCCATTCTGGCTCTGGACTTACCTATGTCTTACCTCCAGCTCCTATCCCTGAGGTCTCAGGGGATCAAGAGAGCATCTTCAAGCTGCCTACTTAGTCTGTGTGTCTATAAAATTACCAAAGGTTTTAAATAATCAGAACATGGTAGGCAATGTAATTTCTTAAAAAATGACTGTTAGCCCTTTCTATATTTAACAGTTGTTGACACTCTGCCATTTCAGCTTCAGGTTTTTTTTTTAAGGAAACGATACACATACAGAAGGTATACCATTTTATTCTCCTTATTTACTCTCCATCCTTTCCCAAGCTAGTGTTTGCCCCAGGTCTTGCTTCTCCTGCTGAATCTAAAGACCAAACACTGGATTATCTGCTCACTGCATCCTTTCCTGTCTGATTCATCAACAGTATGGAGCCCAGAAATGAAACACGTGTTTCAGATTTCCTTCTCATGGAAGTGACAAAGGATCCAGAACTGAAACCCCTCCTTTTCAGCCTGTTCTTGTCCATGTACCTGGTCACCATCCTGGGGAACCTGCTCATCATCCTGGCCGTCAGCTCCAACCCCTACCTCCATTCCCCCATGTACTTCTTTATCTCCAATCTGTCTATTAATGACATCTGTTTAAGCACAACCACAGTTCCAAAGATGCTGGTGTACATGCAAACACAGAATCAGCACATCAGTTACTCAGGCTGCCTCACTCAGATCTACTTTGTTCTGGTGTTTGCTAGTTTGGAAAGTAGTCTCCTTGCAGTGATGGCCTATGATCGCTATGTGGCCATTTGTCACCCACTGAGGTACACGGTCATCATGACCCCCCACCTCTGTGGCCTGCTGCTTCTCCTCCCCATGCTCATTATCACTGTGGATGCTCTGCTCCACAGTCTGATGGTGCTGAAGCTGTCCTTCTGCACAAACCTGGAAATTCCCCTTTTCTTCTGTGAAGTTGTTCAAATCATCCAGCTGGCCTGTTCTGATACCCTCATCAATAACATCCTGATCTATTTAGCTACTGTTGTATTTGGTGGTGTTCCTCTGTGTGGAATCATTTTCTCTTATACTCAGATTGTCTCCTCTGTTTTGAGAATGCCTTCAGCAGAGGGAAAATATAAAGCCTTTTCCACCTGTGGGTCTCATCTCTCTGTTGTTTCCTTGTTCTATGGGACAGGTTTCGGGGTGTACATTAGCTCTGCCCTAACTGACTCTTCTAGAAACACTGCTGTGGTTTCAATGATGTACACTGTGATCCCTCAAATGATGAACCCCTTCATCTACAGCCTGAGGAACAGGGACATGAAGGGCGCCTTGAGGAAATTCATCAGTAGGACACTATCTCTTCTGTGACTGTGTCATATACTTCTCACTACAGTTTCTAGAATGAGGAAAACTGATGGAAATTCTGGGTGATTCAGAATGCCTAATTCTTCCATCATCAGCTTCTCCACAAATAACTAGATAACATAATGGGTAAGCAAGTTTTAACTTGGTGCAGTATCTTAACTTTGTATTTTTATACCTCCTTGATGTTTCAAGAACGATGTTTCTGTTCCCAAAACTTAGTGTCTTTGGTGGGATCATTCGAAGCTTGCCCGAGGTGGAGTATTACTGATAGTGTTGGAACCTGAGAATAAAGGTGCCGGAATTCAGATAGGTCAGGGAGAGGAAGGAATAAGTACATGGTCATAGCAGACTCGGTTCAACCTGATCTCATGATCAGGGCCATGTGAATTGCACCTCAGAGCCAAGCCCATTGAGAGACAGGGGAGGAACTATTATTTCATCATTTCATTGAATAATTGCTGAGACCTGTCACTGGTAAACTGTATCTATGTTGTCAGCATCCATGACACTCTCTTTCAGCCTTTAGAACACTGCTGTCATGTGGTCATCCCCGTGGTCTGAGATGTTAGTGACATCTGATTTTGATCAGCAAGGAAGCCACTGTTTCTACTAAGAGAAAGTAACTCTAGTTCTAATATGCCAAAACAATAAATCTAGTCATCTTTCATGACAAAGCCTTCAGAGGTAGGGGATGCAGAGAGCAATTCATTAGCTCCTCTGTGTGGCATCATTTTCCTGGGGTCAGTTCTCCTTATGGACCCATGTGGCTGCAACAGATGCTGGTATTGCAACTAGATATGATGAGCAGAGAAACAAGTCCCTCCCTCCCTGGATGTATTGATACTTAACATTGCATGGAATCACCCAGCATATCTACCCTTCAGTTCTTTCTGGTTTGAGTAATACATATTTTTCTGATTTGAGTAATATAATAAAGCAAACTATGTTTACATAGACAGAACAAAGACTGTCAATCTTCCAGCATCTTCTTTGCTAGGAAATCTTATTGGTTTACACGTAAGAACATATCTGAGGTTTCACTTTTCTCATTAGTCATCTTAATCGTTTCTTTCTCATCTGTGGTGGAGTCCACACAGAGCTTATAATTTAATAGAATTATTTTATCACTGATGTCTTAGAGGATGGGCTGCATCCCTAGGGCTGTCAAGGAAAACTTTTTAATGTATCTTTATGAGGAAGTTATTCTATACAGTACTCACTGATTTATTAACCAGAAGAGTGCAAAGTCATCTGTCAGAATAATTTCAGTGGGTGTGGGGATGAAAACAGTGGCCGTCTCAAGAAGTGAGTGCTGGTTACCAAGGGTTTGGGGCTGTGGTTGGGGGTGGGGGAGGTGAGGGGTGCACAGTGGCACAAAATCTCAATCATAATTTGGTCGGGGGGATGGAAGTGCAGCATGGAGAACATAGCCAGTGGTTCTATAATATCTTCCTTTGCTAACAGAGAGTAATTGCACTAGTTGGGGTGAAGATTTAACGCTGTGTGGAACTTTTTAGCCACTGTGTTGTATACTTGAAACCAATATACTACTGTGTGTCCACCACACTTCAATAAAAAAGAAATAATATGAGAAAAACAGTGGCAGTTTCAAAGAAGAATCAAAGTTGTGGCTGGAAAGTGTCTTCTGATCATTGTTGGAGTTTAGGGGGCTTGTCTTATTTTTAACAACACATATGGGAAGTAGCTGCTGCCTGGCAATCATGGCACCTTCCAGAGCAGAGCTTCCTGCATTATGCTCACAGGAAACCTCTAAAATGGAATCTTCTGGGGCCTTTGCACATAGGGTGGGTTTCTGAACTTCACCCAAGATCTACAGAGATGTGAGAAGTGAGGCTTTTTCAGTAACCCTTCTGTGAGATAATGGTGATCTTTCAAGTCTGAGATGCATAGCTTCAATACTGTAAGAACATGGGAGTATGTATTTTGATCTAGAAGTGTTGAAGGCCTTTTCTCAAGTGTAATTTTAATGTAACATACACCATAGTGGTGCATAAAATCTATGCATAGTTCTGAAGAAACAGTAACATAGTAAGAACTCATGTATCTACCCAGGGGTTAAAAATAGAGCAATGCCATCAACATAGTATTCACCTGAAGGGTCCCATTCACAACCCTCTGCCCTACAAGTGGCAAATGCTCCCTTATATTCTATACTTACGTCATTGACTTCATCTCTGTATGAATTCCTGTCCAATTTATTAATTTGCTCATTTTATAACCTGTTAGGAGTTTAATCTTTTCTAAAAAATTAAGGTATCATTGATATACAATCTTAGGAAGTTTCACATGAACAACATTGTGGTTTCAACATTCACCCATATTATCAAGTTCTCACACACACCCCCATTGCAGTCACTGCCTATCAGGGTAGTAAGATGTTCTAGAGTCATTACTTGTTTTCTCCATGCTATGCTGCCTTCCCTTTGATCTACCTATATTGTGATCATGAATCATAGTGCTTCATAATCCCCTTCTCCCTCCCCTCCCCACCCGCCCTCCCCAACCCCTCCCCATTGGTAACTGCTACTCCCTTCTTGGAGTCTGTGAGTCTGCTGCTGTTTTGTTCCTTCAGTTTTGCTTTGTTTATTATTCTCCATATGAGTAAAATCATTTAGTTCTTGTCATTCTGTGCCTGGCTTATTTCACTGAGCATAATACCCTCTAGCTCCATCCATGTTGTTGTAAATGGTAGTATTTTGTTTTCTTCAATGGCTAATATTCCATTGTGTATATGTATCACTGCTTCTTTATTCATTCATCTACTGATGGACACTTAGGTTGCTTCCATATCTTGACTACTGTAAATAGTGCTGCAATAAACATACAGGTGCATGTGTCTTTTTGAATTAGGGGTCTTGTTTTCTTAAGTAAATTCCTAGGAGTGGAATTACTGAGTCAAATGGTATTTCTATGTTTTAGTTTTTTGAGGAACCTCCATACTACTTTCCACAATGGTTGAACTAATTTGCATTCCCACCAAGTTTTAGGAGGGTTCCTCTTTCTTTGCATCCTCACCAGTATTTGTTGTTCCTTGTCTTTTGGATGTTGGGCATTCTAACCGGTGTGAGATGATACCTCATTGTGGTTCTAATTTGCATTTCCCTGATAATTAGCAATGTGGAGTATCTTTTCGTGTGCTGTTGGCTATTCAAATTTCTTCTTTGGTAAAGTGTCTGTTCAGATTCTCTGCCCATTTTTTAATCTAGTTGTTTGTTTCTTGAGTGTTGAGATGTGTGAGTTCTTTATATATTTTGGATGTTAACCCCTTATTGGATAAGCCATTTATAAATATATTCTCCCATACTACAGGATGCCATTTTGTTCTGTTGATGGTGTCCTCTGCTATACAGAAGCTTTTTAGTTTAATATAGTACCAGTTGTTCATTTTTTGTTTCCCTTGCCAGAGCAGATGTGCTCAGGAAAAGTTGCTCATGTTTATATTCAAGAGATTTTTTTGTCTATGTTTTCTTCTATGAGTTTGATGATTTCATGATTACATTCAGGTCTTCAATTCATTTTGAATTTACCTTTGTGTATGGAGTTAGACAATAACCCAGTTTCATTCTCTTACATGTAGCTGTCCAATTTTGCCAACACCAGTTGTTGAAGAGGCTGTCATTTCCCCATTGTGTATCCATGGCTCCTTTATCGTATATTAATTGACCATATATGGTTGGGTTTATATGTGGGATCTCTATTCTGTTCCATTGATCTATGGGTCTGTTTTTGTGCCAATACCAAATTGTTTTGATTATGGTGCCTTTGTAGCGGAGCTTGACTTTGGGGAGCATAATCCTCCCAGCTTTGCTTTTCCTTCTCAGGATTGTTTTGGCTATTTGAGGTCTTTTGTGGTTCCATATGAATTTTAGAACTATTTCTTCTAGTTCTTAAAGAATGCGGTTGGTATTTTTATAGGGATTGCATTGACTTGGTAGACTGCTTTAAGCAGGATGGCCATTTTAATAATATTAATGGAGAGGCATGAAAGTCTGTTATGCTAGACCAGGATGAGACCACTTTTCTGCCACTATCCTATCGCAAGACCACTCTATTGCATGTTCCTGATGGACAGGATTTGCCTGTGTTGGTGTCATTAAAACATGTATCTTATCACCCCTAAAGTTATTTTCTCCCACAGTCCTTGTGGGTTGGGCCCACCTTCTAGCCACAGTTGATGCTTGCTGAGTGTGCACAGAGCTCTCTCCTAGTTCATCTGCTGGCCTCCTGTGCACTAAGTGAGCTAGGTACTCAATTTGTGTCAGACTTTGAACCCAGCTGGACACTCAAGCTTGTATTGCTACCCGTATGTCTGTTGTTATTGTATGTTATTAGCCTGGTTACAGTGCCCTAGCTTTCTTGCAAAGAGGCCATTGCCAAAGTTGGGGGACACATAGATTGTGAGGAAAGAACTCTGGAACAGAGGATTATGGGGTAAATGATAGAAGTTTCAAAATCTCCCACCTAGCCTTAGTTCATTTACATGTAAGTAGGTATTTAGCACTGCAGAGTCTCCCATACTTATGGGGAAAGGGGTGGAGAGAAAATGTCCATCCTCTCCTCCCCTCCATTACTGGAATATAACTGGTCTGGCACCTGCCAGTCACCAGGGACCCACCAACGGACTTCCTCCTGGAAGGGGCAGATGGGAGGTAGAGCACAAGGCAGCAGAGCACATCCTGCAGCCAGAGGAGACCGACGGTGCCAAGCCTAGCTAGTGAATTCAAGCAGCTGTGAGCAATAAAAGTGGTTTCTCCCAAACCACCCTTTCCGTTGACTTATTTCAGTTTCACAGATTTTATAGGAGATTCACTTTGGGACAGAAACATACTTTCCTCTGGAACTACAAAACCTTAAATTAAGCTTAGACTTTTAATAAGATCAGCAAGATGGAAATTAATTTTTAAAATATAGTTATTTACTGGCATATGGATATATACAGGGATATACAGAAGTGTATATGACATGTGGTTGATCCCATGAATGTGCCAGTGTTTAAAGAAAATATGATCAAATAGTGCTAATTTCATAGAATTCAATCTTGTAGAATATTAAAAAAATGATAAATATAGAGTTAAGGAGAGTGGTTACCAACAGACTGGGAAAGGTGATTTGATGTGGAAGCTCTTCAGGCACGGGCCATGCTTTAATTATTAACCTGGTAATGGGTATATTTGTTTTCATCATATTGTTACTCTTTAAGAACTGGAGATCCAATTTAAAAATCCCCTCATATATGATATTTTAACAGGTAGAGAGGCAGGCCTTTCATCTTCCAAAATACAAACACATCCTCCCATATTCTTTTAATATTTAAGTCATTTTTCTCAGACTTCAGAGTGCATCAGAAACTCACAAGCTGCTTTTAGAAACTCATGCTTTGGATGTCTCCCCAGCAGTCAGTTGTTCTCGGATGAGATATGGAAATCTGTGGTATGAACAAGGGCCCCAGGTGATCCATCCCTGCAGGTGTTCCGTGAGTGTCAGTGGAGGAAAAACTACAGAAATCACCAAGGGCATCAGGGAGGGAGCTGTCCACCGACTGTGGTGCTGAAACAATACTCCCCTCCACACCCATGACTGGCTCTTCCTTGATTCTTCCAGGGAGATGGCCATTGTTCTCTCCTTAACACATATCCAGAAAGACGCTTCTCTCTGATGGTCCAGCTTTTGTACGTGTGGAAAAATGATGGCCTCTAACTCTACCAGCCTCTTTTCTCCTGTTGTAATTTACATTCCACACCTCCTCCACACACACACACACACAAAAAAAAAAACAATGGGTTCTTCTTTAAAAGCACCTCATAAAGTTTTGCCTCAGAGCCTTAATTATGCAGCGAACACTGTAAAACTTCAGTCATTTCATTAATTTCATTCATGTTTCTTTCTGTGCACTCCACAAGGATGACTAAGAAATACAGCGAGAAGAGTTAACTAAAGGGATAAGTAAAAAGTCAGGTACATCCTTCTCAATAAGTCAATATGGGAGGGTACCAAAGCAAATAAGATATCAGTAAAAAAGATTAACAGCACACCTGATCATCTACATTTGCCCTCTTACAGCACTAAATTATGTTTTCTACCTTTATCTTGCATCTACATACCACTTCAGCATTTTATTAATAATAATAATAATAATAATAAGGGAGAAATGTGGGATTCACATTTAAATCAAGTATAAAAATCAAACGAATAATCATAGTTGACCTGATTGTTTATAGTTCATGATGCGTGATCAAAACCGAAAGTTCCTGTGATATGACTGCCCTTGCACTGTTCACCATGTAAGAACTTATTCACTATGTAAGAACTTGTTCACCATGTAAGAACTTGTTTGTTATGCTTCAGAAGATTGGAGACTGTTGAGAATTAGGCTTGGGGTTCATTAATGATTGTGCATTGAGTCCCCTATACTGAATTTTATTGTTGTCAACAACCATTTGATCAATAAATATGAGAGAGGCCCTCTAAAAAAAAAAAAAGATTAACAGCCATTACCCTCCCTACTGAATAATTAGAGATTTGGTTATATTAATCAGATGAGAAAAAATCACAATAAAAGTAAACAAATATAAATGCTGAAGCAGGTGGTAAAAATATGTGTGTGCAAAAGAATTATAAAACTTATGCTTATAGACAAGATATGAAAAACTGTGGTACCGTCTAAAAGTTATTGAGTACCATTTAGTCAGGTATTGTGTTAAGTGCTTGAAATAGGTATGACAGTTCCCCACAGGAATTAACCCTATTAACCAGTATAAGGATTTCACATTGCTTTCCCCACACCATAATTAGATTAAGAAGGTGTGTATGATCCTATTCTCAGTGTCAGATTAAAGGGTAACTTCTTGTGACACTATGGAAAAGTCAGTTATTAAATGACCCAGGGGAAGACAGTCAGTTTTCTGTTCTCTGCGCATCTTGCCCAAATATGACACTTGCACCTGCAGCCAATATGTAGTTCCAGACTGAAGCCACCTCATGGAGAAATGAATGAATCTGTATTCTCTCATATCCATATATTCCACAGTTCTGAAGTCCATAAAATGATAATGATCTTTCTTGTATGAGAATATTAGAGACAGATTCTCTTTTGCTTACTAGAACCAAAGACATCTTCAACTTGAAGTTCACAAACCTCATATTTGTCTCAAAACACGGAGATAATCTAACTATATCAATGTTATAATGATGAATCTGCATATGCTGGGATCTGATATTGCATCAAGAGGTGGAGTTTACTAGAGATAACTCTAAGTAATTATCAAGTGGGGGTAAGAAATAAGTGCCCTTGCTTCTCAGGCCTACCTCTGGAGAGAACTTCACATGGCCCTACTGTTGGAATAAGGTGGAAGTAAGTATTTACTTCTGACTACAGTCTTCCTTATAGCCTCTCCCTTCCCTTTCCACCTTCTCCAATTATTCTAAGAATCTTGTCCTCCAAAATGACTATAACAGTATCCCAGCAATCAAGTTTACTTCTCTGGATGAGACCCAAAAATGTAAGCATAAACAGTTGAAGTCATTTGTCAAACATTAAAGAGCTAAACAAAGTGCAAAATCAGATTTCAAGCTCAAGTTCAAATGCACTTACCTGTTATGCTGTCTCCTCATTTTAGAAGACCTTGATAATGGAAGAATTAGGAATTCCAGAACAACAGAACACCTCTGCCTGTCCCTCATTCTAGATACCTGATCCAAACATAACGCATCCCTAAAGTGAGGTTATCCTACTGATGAGTTTCCTAAAGGCCCCCTTCATGTCCCTGTTCCTCAGGCTGTAGATGAAGGGGTTCATCATTTGAGGAACCACAATGTACATCATTGAAGCCACAGCAGTCTTCCTGGAAGAGTCAGTAACTGCAGAACTAATGTACACCCCGAAACCTGTCCCATAGAACAAGGAAACAACTGAGAGGTGAGACCCACAGGTGGAAAAGGCTTTATACCTTCCCCCCACTGTTGGTATTCTCAAAACAGAGGAGACAATTTGAGTATAAGAAAAAATCACCCCACAAAGAGGAACAACCCCATATAGACCAACCACAAAAAATATCAGGATGGTATAGATGAAGGTATCAGAACAGGCCAGCTTGATGACCTGATCAAGTTCACAGAAGAAGTGGGGGATTTCCCGGTCCCTGCAGAAAGACAACTGCGACAACACCAGACCGTGGAGCAGGGCATCCCCAGTGCTAAGGAGCAGAAGGACCAAGATTAGCAGAACACAGAGCCAGGGGGTCATGATGACTGTGTACCGCAGGGGATGGCAGATGGCCACATAGCGGTCATAGGCCATTACTGCAAGGAGACAGCTTTCAAAACCAATAAAAACTAGGACAAAGCAGACCTGGGCGATGCAGCCTGTGTAACTGATGTGCTGATTCTGTGCTTGGATGTTCACCAGCATCTTTGGAACTGTGGTTGTGCTTAAACAGATGTCAGCCAGGGACAGGTTGCAGAGGAAGAAGTACATGGGGGTGTGGAGGTGGGGGTCAGAGCTGACAGCCAGGATGATGAGCAGGTTCCCCAGGATGGTGACCATGTACATGGACAGAAACAGGCTGAAAAGAAGGGGTTTCAGTTCTGGGTCGTCTGTCACTTCCATGAGAAGGAAATCTGAAACATGCGTCTGGTTTCCAGGTTCCATGTAGTTAATGAATCTATAGAAAATATTGGGTAACAAAAAAAATAATCATATAGTTGTGGACCTGCAGCAGCATCTGGGACTTGTTAGAAATGCTAAATCTCTGGTCCCACTTCATCTTACTGATGATAAACTCTGGGGCTGACGCCCAGCAACTTGTTTTAATAAGCCCTCCAGATGATGCTGACATATGCTAACATTTGAGATCTATTGTCCTAGAAAACCGCTCATCCATACTGTGAACCCCAGGTGAAACAAAAATCTTTTCCTCTTTTTTTTTTTTATCTCCCTCCATCCTTATTCTCTCCCCCCTCCTCTACCCTCTTCTCACTTAACCAGTCCAATTTTATTGAGAATGACTGTCTGGCACTCTCAAGTCCTGGCAGTGGAATAAAAACCACATGACATGATTCCCTAAGGATATTCCACACTTTCAAATAATCATAAATATAAGAATGAAGTTGCAAAATCTCATCTTCAGGATTTTCTTCCCTTAATGGAAGGGAAGGGCTGACATATGACAAAAACAAAACAGCTTCATGGGGAAGGTGAAATGCATAGTATTCTGCAATGACAGAATCAAAAAAATGACAATTTGACCTACGAAGTCACAGCCTTGTAAGGGAACACAAGTGCCAGGCATCCTAACAGGCATGTCCCGTGCACTGAAGATTTTCCAAAGCCTGAGGACACAAGTGCCCATCTTAGGACTGGTCGTTCGGTATATTATATAGACTCAGACACTGTGAATTTAATCGAGGCCCCTACACTTGCTGTGTGAATGGTGAAAAGCAAGAACATTGAGAAAGAAGCCTAGCATGTGCTTGTGTATTGGGAGCACTCACAATGATAAGGAATGAGGAGGTTACAGCAGCCAGCACATTTAGGCAATCAGGTGTGACCCACATAGTGGCATTTCCTGTTGTGATTTTTTTTTGTCTGCCATGAACCACAGTATGTGGGCTGTTCCACACCTAGAATGGACCTGGTAGGTGGGTCCAGTTAAGGACAGAGGCCTAGGGTGATAACTGCACATCAGAGATGGGCTGATGTGCTGAAAGACTTTCCAGGAATCTTAGTCACATGCAGGGAAAGGAAGGCCCTACCAAACATTACTTTGGCATGGACATAAATCAATGAAAATGAATTAAATAAAAAAATTAACTTGGTACATGAGTCAATACAAGCAATAAAACCCTACAGTAAATAAAATTTTTCAATAGGAAGTGTATGGCATTCAAATATTTTGAATATTTTCAAATGACTTTGCTATGTTTCTATCTGTGAGAGTTTATTCAAGCATTACAAACTATAGAGAATCATCTTGAAGAACCGAATACCCTCCAGCCAACATTTGCCAATTCACACTCTTCCCCATCCTTCCTAGAAGTATTTTCATCACAAGAGGCACATTTGAGGCCCTGGCCTCAGGTATGTACAATTTGAGCTCCTTTCCTTCCCAGCAGGAAACACTGTGCTAGCTTGATATCCATCATCCCCCAGCACTTTCTCTTATATTAGGTACTGTTCTTGTAAAACCAACTGCATTATTCTTGCTTGTTAAAGAGGCGCACACACAGACTCATGCTCTGCATGCATTTACAACTGGTTTTCCTCCTAAAGTTATGTTTACTGATGCTCTGTTTTCCTCATTCATTTTAAATACCGTGCAGTGTTCTATATTGAACACCGCAACTAAAGCCTGCATTTCCCAGCTGATGGATATCATGATTCTTAACTTTTATTATATACTTAAACGTGTACCCACCAGTAAACATAAAATTCACAAACATTATCTGCTTCAGGTGATGTCATTAGAATAAATAAGAGGTATGTTTCAAATATATATATATATATATATATATATATATAGATATATATATATATTACTTTGGTGAGCATTTAGTAATGTATATAATTATTGAATCACTATTTTGTATATCTGAAACCAATATAATATTGTAGATCAACTATATTCAAGTATAAACTATACATATAAACGCACAATGTGAAACCTTGCCTGGGGATCACCATCATATGGCGCTGCCTGTGTGGAGGGAGTCAGAGGCCGAAAGGGAAGTTGAAAGAGGTGATTTTTGTATGTCTACTATATTGTTGATTAAAAATCATACACATGAAGCTGATATAGCAGAATGCCAATGTTTGTTAGCTCTGGAAAGGGGTTAATGGTGGACTTTCTAATTGATCAGGCTCTGGATATAATTCAAAATATTTGCTCCTTTTAAGAGGAGGGTCAAGGACACCAGGGCCGCAGCGTGCTCTGTGGTTCTGGGTCTGTGCTTCCTCCTCCTCATTCCTACTGCTAGGCCGCCAACATGACACCAAAGCTCTTCTGTAGGTGGATGTGTGTGGCGTGAGGTGAAGCTGATCCCCTTAGGCAGGGGCACTCCTAGCAGCTGGTAGAGGTGCGTGTCTCCTAAACGCTGACCTCACGACAGAGCATTGTCTAAGGGACACTGGGTTACCTGACTGGCATCACTGTGGGGTGATGCTTGATATGTTGCCTGGAAGCTGAAGATGGAGACAGAAGGTCTGCATCTGTGAATGGCAGAGAAATGCAGTGAAGTTCCGGTTTTCTGGGCAAGAGGCACTGTGGCAGGGAGGTGGCTCAGCTGTTGTCTCCTGACTGGGCGGGCCTGTTAAGTGAGGTGGTCACAGACACACTACTTGCAGTCTCTACATCCCTGGGGGGCTCAATATCCAAAGCTCCTCATTAGATAAAGTTTTATTATGATTCAGGTCCCAGGACAGTGCAAACCCGTAAAGACCAGGACTCTAGAAGGGAGGTATTCAGGATGGCTGCTTCCCTAGGCTGCGAGGCCAGGTGTTTACCAACCATTTCTGTCTCCCCACTGCACACACCTTGCATGTGTGGACACACCTGCTTTCTCTAATTGGACTCAGTCAGCTAGTTCTCAGTAAAAGGTATGGCATCTAGTCCAATTAGCAGTGTCAGGACAACAATTCTAACTTTAAGTATAAAATCATTGATTATGGTTCATGTAAAAAAACATTTTTAATTACAGCTAAGTAATGGTAAAGTGAAAACACTCAGATGATTCTTTCAAGGTCCCCTGAATGTTTCTGGATTCCTAATCTTCCCTCTATTTCATAGTGCTGATTATGATCTAAAATTTCTAAACATTTTTGACTGTCATCAATGCAGACATATTTAAGATTTTTAAACACCTTTCCTATTTAATCTCAATAGGTTACTTTTTGCATTTTATGGGATCATTTGTTGATTTTATTACACTTTGTCTTTATAGTTATGTTATGAGAAATTACAATATAATGGGCAAAGCCCTTGTATGCGGGTTGATCCATACTGTCAGTGCAATGAATGACATTTCGCTGTAATTTCTAGGTGAACATGTTACTCTATTTTATTCTTCATTACCAACTTTTCATCATTAATTAACTTTATGTATTCATGCACTGATCGATAAATGTTTCCATGTTTTCTTTTTATATGACTTTGTATTGAAAACAATGTGGCATTTCTTAACAAGTTAAATGTAGAATTCTCATATGATTTAGTAATTCTGCTTCTAGATGCATTCTCCCATAAAATGAAAGCATTGGTTTGAACGTGTTTTTGTACATCCCTGTTCATGGCAGCATTGTCCAAAATGGCAATAAGGTAGAGGTAACCCAAGTGCCCATCAACTGATGAGTGGTGAATAAAATATGGTACACACACAAAGGCACTTTTTTTCAACCAAAAGAGGAATGGAATTCTGACAGACGCTACACCATGGATGAATCTTGAAGATATTATGCTCCATAAAACAAGTCCCAAGGGGATATATAATGTGTGATTCTACTTCTATGAGGTTCCAAGTGTAGTCAAATTCACAGTCAGAGAAATTAGAATGAGATTGCCAAGTTCTGGGGGCAAGAGGAAAAGGGTGGACTGTTAATAGGTATGGGTTTTAGTTTGGGTAGATGAAGAATTTTATGGACGGAAGGTGTTGAGGGTAACACAGCATTGTGAGTGTATTTAAAACCACTGAAATGGATATTTACAAATGATTAAGGCAGTAAAGGACTCTGAATAGCCAAAGAGAAAGAACAAAGCTGGAGACATCATGCTTTTCAACCTCCAATTATATTACAAAGCTAGAGAAAACAAAACCTAATGGTACTGGCATAAAAACAGACACACACACTGATGGAACAGAACCAAAAGCCAACAAATAAACCCACGTGTGCATGGTCAACCAGTATTTGACAAGTGCACCAACATTATTCAAAGGGGAAAGAACAGTCTCTTCAACAAATGGTTTACAGAGATCTGGGTCACCCCATGCAGTGAAATGAGACTGGATCACTATCTTGCAACCCTCACAAAAATTACATCATGATGAATTAAAAACAATGTAAAACTGAAACCACAAATTTCTAAGAAGAAAGTGCAGGGCAATTTCCTTGACATTATTGTGGGCAATGATTGGGTATGACACCAAAAGCAACATCAACACAGGGGTCAAGAAAGAGTCAACTGTGACTCACTGTGTTACACATGTGAAACTGGTATAATATTGCATATCAACTATATTTTAATAAATACTAAATAAACACCTAAATAGATAATCAAACTCATAGAAACAGAAGAAAGGTGATAATGAAGGAACTGGAGGAAATATGGAGATGCTATTCTGAGACAGGAAACTCCAGTTGTAGGACCAGCTTAGGAGGATCTCATCGTACAGCATGGTGGTTATAGCTAGTCATGTGGTGTTCTTAATATTTTGGGCTACCAAATATTGCTAAAGGTGTAGATCTGAAATACTCTCACCTTAAAAAGAAATGTCAATGATGTCACAGCTTAGAGGTTTTGGCTATTGCCAGGTGGTAATCATTTTGAAAGACATAAGTGTATCAAATCAACACATTGCACACCTTAATCTTACACAGTTGTAGTGTCAGTTCTATCACAATAAAGCAGGAAGGAAAAGATCAGCACTGTAAGTCTACTACAAGCTTCATGAATTCAGTTTCTGTCACCCTGATTTCATTACATCTTCCTTTACTCTGGGTCAGTTCCACTTCTGTCTGTCTTATAAGGATTCATGTGATTATATTAAACTCTACCCACATAATCTGGGAGAAGCTCATCCTCCACAAAGGCTTTAATTCTAAGTAAGTATGATTCACCATCATATCATAAACTATTAATAAGTTACTGGATATACAATGTGAACAAGTAGGATAGGAGGGACACGGTACAGTCCACTGCAGAGGTATCTTCTATGTGACTCCATGGAAAATTCCCTAGTCACCTGACTTCAAAAAGGACCATCAGTTTTCTGTCTCTGGGCCTCATGTCTGGGGATGACTTCACCTCATGCCACCACCTGGTGACCCTGAGCAGAACCAATCCTAGGACCACACAACACATGGAGGCTCGCTGGTTCCCTCCTCCCCTGTTCCTAGACATTCCCTCCTTCTAAAGCTCTTGTAAAGGGAGATAAGTCTATTGCTTGGTCATATTGGAGGTAGAGATCCTATTTTCTATTAGAACTGAAATCACTTTACTGATGAAGTTCAGATATCTCACAATCATCTCAAACCATTGAGATAATCCAATCGTGCTAATTTCATAGATAATGAAACTGAGTATGGTAGGTGCCAATGTTTCTCATAAAGAGGCAGTTTACCAGTGACCATCTAATTCATTCCTAAGTAGGTGTGTGAGAGGTCAGCTCCCTTACTCCACTCTAATCCTTTAGGTGTTATTGAAATTACATAGTTGAAGTGGATGCTAGTCTCTACCCATGACCACCTGTTTAAATACTTTCACTGTCATGCCTATTTTCTGCAATATTCCTTCTTCTGCAAGTGAGTAAAAAAAAAATGTACAACTTGAATGTTTTTCTCAGGTGTTCCTTCCTTAGAACCTGAAGAAAGAACTTGAATTTAGAGAATTGAAATCAACTGTTAAACATCACAGAGCTAGAGAAAAAGCAAAACCAGGTTTCAACCCCAACTAGAATATACTTGAGGATACTGATATGATACACGAACTGGTGATGGAGGAGTCAGGCATGCAGCTCACCCATGTTTGGGTGCCATATTCTAGACACCAAGCCCAGCATAGAAAGCACAATGACAGAAAAGTAGGTATCCGCTGATGAGTTTCCTCAAAGCCGCCTTCATGTCCCTGTTCCTCAAGCTGTAGATGAAGGGGTTCATCATCTGAGGGACCACAATGTACATCGTTGAAGCTACTGCAGTCTTCCTGGAAGAGTCAGTAACTAAAGAGCTAATATACACTCCAAACACTGTCCCATAGAACAAGGAAACAACAGAGAGGTGAGACCCACAGTTGGTAAAGGCTTTAACCTTTCCCTCTACTGATGGCATTTGCAAAACAGAGGAGACTATTTGCGTATAAGAGAAAATGATTCCACACAGAGGAACACCGGCAAATAGACCACAGAAAAAAATATATCAGGAAGTTGTTGATGAAGGTATCTGAACAGGCCAGCTTGAGGACGTGAGAAAGCTCACAGAAGAAGTGGGGGATTGCCAGGTCCTGGCAGAAGGACAGCCGCAGCACCATCAGACTGTGGAGCACACTAACCCCGCTGGTAATGAGCAGGGAGAGCAGAATCAGCAGGACACAGAGCTGGGGGTTCATGATGTCCGTGTACCTGAGCAGATGGCAGATGGCCACATAGCAGTCATAGGCCATTGTGGCAAGGATAAAATTTTCAAGTCCAGCAAAAATGAAGACAAAGTAGACCTGGGTGATGCAGCCTGTAAAGCTGATGTGCTGATTCTGTGCCTGGATGTTCACCAGCATCTTGGGGATGGTGGTTGTGCTTATACAGATGTCAGAGAAGGACAGGTTACAGAGGAAGAAGTACATGGGGGTGTGGAGGTGAGGGTCAGAGCTGACGGCCAGGATGATGAGCAGGTTCCCCAAGACAGTGACCAGGTACACGGACACGAACAGCCCAAAGAGGATGAGCTGTGCTTCTGGATCCTCTGTCAATCCCAGGAGGAGGAATTCTGAAACTTCTGTGTGATTCTGGGGTTCCATGTAGTCAATGATTCTGATGGAAAAATGAGATGAAAAGAACAGAAAATAAATAGTCCCCAGCTGAGCACCAGCAGCATTGTCAGGGAAGGTGTCTGAAATGCCAATTCTTGGTGTGACTGCAAACTTACTCATGAGAGACTCTGGGGTGACAACTGGGAACTTGGAGCTGAACAGAAGCTCCAGATGTTCTGTTGTATGCTTAAGTCCAATAAACCAAATAAATAAAAAGGAATAAAACTGTGTATATTGTGAAGCCAGGTGAATATTCACAACTGCCCTTCTGCTAATTTCTCCCCCATCCCCATCTCTCACACCCCTTTCCTCCCTCAGCTCCCCTTAGTGTGCCTTATTTTTATTATCACCAACTCTGTTCCATACCCTGTGCCAAGTGCTGAATCTAAAAAAAAATGGGTGAGACATGGTGTTTCCTTCAGAAATATTTCTTCCCTCAAGAAACACAAAGACAAGAAGGAAGTTCTCCGAGCTGTCTTGCAGAGTGTAGTGCCCAGACTTTGGCATGCATCCGAGTCCCGTGAGAGGACTGATGAATTCCAAACGTGTCAGACCACGCACACACTGCCACTCCATTCGTCCATGGGGAAACAGGGCGGTGTGGCTACAACAAGGACACAAAGTGCGCCCTGCACGTCAGAGACTCAGTCTGACCTTAGATCGTATGACTGCTGAGCTGACTCTGTTGACCCATCATTGTTAATGCTCGGCCTCATACAGAAGCGGCATGCCTAAACCAACACCCCAGATTTCAGACTTCCCCTTTAAAATGGTAATATGTTCATTCTGAACCATGTCCGAAATCCTCCCCCTTCTCTCTCAGGTACGTCCACATGTACCATGAAAGAGGGTGCAGCAGGTCATAGGATCAGTCCTAGTACACGCTCTGATCATGACAAAGATTAGTAAGTGGTGCCCATGACCCCAAAGCTCATAAGATCCCCTATGGAAACATTTCGTCTGCACTAGTTATTAATTCTAAGAGAAGCAGGACAATCGTGAATGAGAATCTCTGTGTCATCCCCAAAGGGACTTCCTCCCGAAGGTGACAGGTGGTATGTCATTAAAAAGAAACAACAGGTAAATGAGAGAAAGAAAAAAATGCATGATCTTTCCAAACACTGGATGAAAACAGCACCAATTTTAGATTTTGAAAGACAGAAAATGACCACATAAGAGACTTATGCGATACCTACAACATATTTAGGCATCTTATCAGCATATTTTCTGTAAGTCAGTGGTGCTTCTTTCCTGGAGGAGAAGGATGGTCACGATAGCCTTTGTTATTAGGTGGATGACTGAAACTCAAACACTGACTCCGATCCGGGCCAGCACTTGATTTGTGAGTGGGGAAAACTGCTTACTGGTATAAGATGCCTTGTGTCCCCATCTGTACAATGGGAATGCTCTTCACACCTCCGGAGGACGCTGCAGTGATGAGCCATGAATAGAAAACACACGTCCGGCACGGTGTTCAAGCACGTGGGGCCCACATTCTGACCTTTCTACTGAGGATTTTTCCTGTCATGAACATGAGCATTCTGCGTGTGTCACTCCTCACAAGGAAGCAGTGGGTGGAGCACGTCAGGGGATGAGGGTGGAAAGAGATAATATTTCCACTGTGCTAAATATAGATTTCAGGGAAGAGATGATGAGCTGAAATTCCACCTGGGAACCCTTATAATGTAGGAAGAGTCTAAAGGAGCATCAGTTATGTTATAATTTTTCAAAAGGAACATGTCATACCTGTGCAGGTCTATTTATGTTGGTTTATACAAACATTACAAAGTATAGAGAATCATCTTGAAGGACCGAATACCCTCCAGCCAACATTTGCCAATTCACACTCTTCCCCATCCTTCCTAGAAGTATTTTCATCACAAGAGGCACATTTGAGGCCCTCGCCTCAGGTATGTACAATTTGAGCTCCTTTCCTTCCCAGCAGGAAACACTGTGCTAGCTTGATATCCATCATCCCCCAGCACTTTCTCTTATATTAGGTACTGTTCTTGTAAAACCAACTGCATTATTCTTGCTTGTTAAAGAGGCGCACACACAGACTCATGCTCTGCATGCATTTACAACTGGTTTTCCTCCTAAAGTTATGTTTACTGATGCTCTGTTTTCCTCATTCATTTTAAATACTGTGCAGTGTTCTATATTGAACACCGCAACTAAAGTCTCCATTTCCCAGCTGATGGATATCATGATTCTTAACTTTTATTATATACTTAAACGTGTACCCACCAGTAAACATAAAATTCACAAACATTATCTGCTTCAGGTGATGTCATTAGAATAAATAAGAGGTATGTTTCAAATATATATATATTACTTTGGTGAGCATTTAGTAATGTATATAATTATTGAATCACTATTTTGTACATCTGAAACCAATATAATATTGTATATCAACTATACTCACGTAAAAACTATACATATAAATGCACAATGTGGGAGCCTGCCTGGGGATCACCATCATATGGTGCTGCCTGAGTGGAGGGAGTCAGAAGGAGAAAGGGAAGTCGAAAGGGGTGTTTTCTGTATGTCTACCATATTGTTGAATAAAAATCATACACATGAAGCTGGTATAGCAGAATGCCAATATTTGTTAGTTCTGGAAAGGGGTTAATGGTGGACTTTCTAATTGATCAGGCTCTGGATATAATTCAAAATATTTGCTCATTTTAAGAAGAGGGTCAAAGACACCAGGGATGCAGTATGGTCTGTGGGTCTGGGTCTGTGCTTCCTCCTCCTCATTCCTACTGCTAGGCCGCCAACATGACACCAAAGCTCTTCTGTAGGTGGATGTGTGTGGCATGAGGTGAAGCTGATCCCCTTAGGCAGGGGCACTCCTTGCAGCTGGTAGAGATGCGTGCTCCTAAATGCTGACCTCACGTCAGAGCATTGTCTAAGGGACACTGGGTTACCTGGCTGGCATCACTGCGGGGTGATGCTTGATACGTTGTCTGGAATCTGAAGATGGAGACAGAAGGTCTGCATCTGTGAATGGCAGAGAAATGCAGTGAAGCTCCGGGTTTCTGGGCAAGAGGCACTGTGGCAGGACGTGGGTCAGCTGTTGTCTCCTGACTGGGCGGGCCTGTTAAGTGAGGTGGTCACAGACACACTACTTGCAGTCTCTACATCCCTGGGGGGCTCAATATCCAAAGCTCCTCATTAGATAAAGTTTTATTATGATTCAGGTCCCAGGACAGTGCAAACCCGTAAAGACCAGGACTCTAGAAGGGAGGTATTCAGGATGGCTGCTTCCCTAGGCTGCGAGGCCAGGTGTTTACCAACCATTTCTGTCTCCCCACTGCACACACCTTGCATGTGTGGACACACCTGCTTTCTCTAATTGGACTCAGTCAGCTAGTTCTCAGTAAAAGGTATGGCATCTAGTCCAATTAGCAGTGTCAGGACAACAATTCTAACTTTAAGTATAAAATCATTGATTATGGTTCATGTAAAAAAACATTTTTAATTACAGCTAAGTAATGGTAAAGTGAAAACACTCAGATGATTCTTTCAAGGTCACCTGAAACTTTCTAGATTCCTTTTCTTTTTTTTTGTAGATAATTATTTTTTTATTGAAGGGTAGTTGACACACAGTATTACCTTACATTAGTTTCAGGTGTACAACATAGTGATTCAACATTTATATACACGACAATTCTAGGTACCAGCTATCACCATACCAAGCTGTTACAGTATCTTGACTACATTCATTACGTCCCAGTTACTTATTATTTTACCACTGGAAGTGTATACTTTTTTTGTGTGTGTGTGAGGGCATCTCTCATATTTATTGATCAAATGGTTGTTAACAACAATAAAATTCTGTATAGGGGACTCAATGCTCAATGCACAATCATTAATCCACCCCAAGCCTAATTTTTGTCAGTCTCCAATCTTTTGAGGCATAACAAACAAGTTCTTACATGGAAAATAAGTTCTTACATAGTGAATAAGTTCTTACATGGTGAAAAGTACAAGGGCAGCCATCACAGAAACCTTCGGTTTTGCTCATGTATTATGAACTATAAACAGTCAGTTCAAATATGAATACTCATTTGATTTTTATACTTGATTTATATGTGGATACCACATTTCTCTTTATTATTATTATTTTTAATAAAATGCTGAAGTGGTAGGTAGATACAAGATAAAGGTAGAAAACATAGTTTAGTGTTGTAAGAGAGCAAATGTAGATGATCAGGTGTGTGCCTGTAGACTATGTGTTAATCCAAGCTAGACAAGGGCAATAAAACATCCACGTATGCAGAAGATTTCTCTCAGAACGGGGTGGTGAGGTTCAAAGCCTCACCTCTGTTGATCCCCAATTTCTCAACTGATGACCCCCCTGCGACTGTGCCTGTCTTAGGTTGTTCCTCCCTTGAGGAATCTTACCCGTCTCTGGCTAACCAGTCATCTTCCGGGGCCATACAGGGAAATGTAAAGTTGGTAAGTGAGAGAGAAGCCTTATTGTTTGAAATGGTTAGCTTTTTACTACTTTGCATATTTATGCCCTGTGGCTTCTATGCCCAGCATTTGTCTTGAGGTCTCTTTACCACTTGGAAGAATTATGATACTCGGTTAATTTGATATGAGGCACGAATTCTATTTAAGGGTTGTAATTAGGTAGGAAGAAGAAAAGCTATAGAAGTAGCAGGCGGAAGAAAACATGGGAAGATTGATTATTTCTTTGACATAACTTCTTGTAGAGTAACTTCAGCATGTATAGGTTTTAAGCTACAACTTAAATTGCGCACACCCATTAACATAATAGGAGTATAGTTACATAACCAAACCATACCTGTAATTACCAGCCATCTCCATTGAAACCAAGAAAACCAGTTAGGCACCTTAGGCATTTGTGAAAAGTTATTTATGATATGGTGGATATTGTCCAACTGAACTTGAAGAGTCTGAGAGAAATCAGACAAATTAAAATTAAAACAACCCATTCCTGGGGAATGTTCACATCCCTTATGTTCTTTCAACAGTAAATAGTCTGTAGATGTAAGATTTTGGAGCACTACAATTTGCACTTCTCCTAATTCTTGATTGAGTTCCAACAGTACAGATCCAGTCAAATTTGTTGTTTTACTGTATGCACAGGCCAGCTTAGATATCTCCTTCCTCATTCCCATGGCAAGTCCAGGAACTGGTGGGATGAGTGCATCTACAGCTGTAGCAGTGTGTGGATCACTGTTGGGGTTTTTTGATGATCATCTTCTGGCATGAGTCTTAAAGAGAGTGCTGATGTTGAAAGTTCTTTTTCATATCGTATCTTAGTTCATTTTCGGGGTAGCCAAATTAGGCTTTGATCCTCTGTATAAACACAAAGAGACCCTTTGCCTACACTTTTATATGCCCTTTATACTCTTGTGTAGAACTCATTGGAGGTTACCACACAGGGACTGCCCTTTTTTTTTATGGTATTACTAATCTACACTTACATGATGAAATATTATGTTTACTAGGTTCTCCCCGATACCAGGTCCCCCCTATAAACCCCTTTACAGTCACTGTCCATCAGCATAGCAAAATGTTGTAGAATCCCTACTTGCCTTCTCTCTGTTGTACAGTCCTCCCTTTTCTCCTACCCCCCCATGCATGCTAATCTTAATACCCCCCTACTTCTCCCCCCCTTATCCCTCCCTACCCACCCATCCTCCCCAGTCCCTTTCCCTTTGGTACCTGTTAGTCCATTCTTGAGTTCTGTGATTCTGCTGCTGTTTTGTTGCTTCAGTTTTTCCTTTGTTCTTATACACAACAGATGAGTGAAATCATTTGGTATTTCTCTTTCTCCACTTGGCTTGTTTCACTGAGCATAATACCCTCCAGCTCCATCCATGTTGCTGCAAATGGTTGAATTTGCCCTTTTCTTATGGCTGATTAGTATTCCATTGTGTATATGTACCACATCTTCTTTATCCATTCATCTATAGATGGACATTTAGGTTGCTTCCAATTCTTGGCTATTGTAAATAGTGCTGCGATAAACATAGGGGTGCACTGATCTTTCTCATACTTGATTGTTGCATTCTTAGGGTAAATTCCTAGTAGTGTAATTCCTGGGTCAAATGGTAAGTCTGTTTTGAGCATTTTGATGTACCTCCATACTGCTTTCCACAATGGTTGAACTTACATTCCCACCAGCAGTGTAGGAGGGTTCCCCTTTCTCCACAGCCTCGCCAACATTTGTTGTTGTTTGTCTTTTGGATGGCAGCCATCCTTACTGGTGTGAGGTGATACCTCATTGTAGTTTTAATTTGCATTTCTCTGATAATTAGCGATGTGGAGCATCTTTTCATGTGTCTGTTGGCCATCTGTATTTCTTTTTTGGAGAACTGTCTGTTCAGTTCCTCTGCCCATTTTTTAATTGGGTTATTTGTTTTTTGTTTGTTGAGTCGTGTGAGCTCTTTATATATTCTGGATGTCAAGCCTTTATCGGATGTGTCATTTTCAAATATATTCTCCCATACTGTAGGGTTCCTTTTTGTTCTATTGATGGTGTCTTTTAATGTACAGAAGCTTTTCAGCTTAATATAGTCCCACTTATTTATTTTTGCTGTTGTTTTCCTTGCCCGGGAGATATGTTCAAGAAGAGGTCACTCATGTTTATGTCTAAGAGGTTTTTGCCTATGTTTTCTTCCAAGAGTTTAATGGTTTCATGACTTACATTCAGGTCTTTGATCCATTTTGAGTTTACTTTTGTATATGGGGTTAGACAATAGTCCAGTTTCATTCTCCTACATGTAGCTGTCCAGTTTTGCCAGAACCATCTGTTGAAGAGACTGCATTTCCCCATTGTATGTCCATGGCTCCTTTATCACATATTAATTGACCATATATGTCTGGGTAAATGTCTGGATTCTCTAGTCTGTTCCATTGGTCTTTGGCTCTGCTCTTGTGCCAGTAAAAATTTTCTTGATTACTATGGCTTTATAGTAGAGCTTGAAGTTGGGGAGTGAGATCCCCCCTACTTTATTCTTCTTTCTCAGGATTGATTTGGCTATTCGGGGTCTTTGGTGCATCCATATGAATTTTTGAATTATTTGTTCCAGTTCATTGAAGAATGTTGATGGTAGTTTCATAGGGAATGCATCAAATCTGTATATTGCTTTGGGCAGGATGGCCATTTTGACGAAATTAATTCTTCCTAGCCACGAGTATGGGATGAGTTTCTATCTGTTAGTGTCCCCTTTAATTTCTCTTAACAGTGACTTGTAGTTTTCAGGTTATAGATCTTCCACTTCCTTGGTTAGGTTTATTCCTAGGTATTTTATTTTTTTTGATGCAATTGTGAATGGAGTTGTTTTCCTGATTTCTCTTTCTTTTGGTTCATTGTTAGTGTATAGGAAAGTCACAGATTTCTGTGTGTTGATTTTGAATCCTGCAACTTTGCTGTATTCCGATATCAGTTCTAGTAATTTTCGGGTGGAGTCTTTAGGGTTTTTTGTGTACAGTATCATGTCATTTGCAAATAGTGACATTTTAACTTCTTCTTTACCAATCTGGATTCCTTGTATTTCTTTGTTTTGTCTGATTGCCGTATTTAGGACCTCCAATACTCTGTTAAATAACAGTGGAGAGAGTGGGCATCCCTGTCTAGATCCCGATCTCAGCGGAAATGCTTTCAGCTTCTCGCTGTTCAATATAATGTTGGCTGTGGGTTTATCATAGATGGCTTTTATTATTTTGAGGTAGTTGCCCTCTATTCCCATTTTGCTGAGAGTTTTTATCATGAATGGATGTTGAACTTTGTCAAATGCTTTTTCAGCATCTATGGAGATGATCATGTGGTTTTTGTCCTTCTTTTTGTTGATGTGGTGGATGATGTTGATGGACTTTTGAATGTTGTACCATCCTTGCATCCCTGGGATGAATCCCACTTGGTCACGGTGTATGATCCTTTTGATGTATTTTTGAATTCGGTTTGCTAATATTTTGTTGAGTATTTTTGCATCTACGTTCATCAGGGTTATTGATCTGTACTTTTCTTTTTTGGTGGGGTCTTTGCCTGGTTTTGGTATTAGGGTGATGTTAGCTTCATAGAATGAGTTTGGGAGTATCCCCTCCTCTTCTGTTTTTTGAAAATATTTACGGAGAATGGGTATTATGTCTTCCCTGTATGTCTGATAAAATTCCGAGGTAAATCCATCTGGCCCGGGGGTTTTGTTCTTTGGTAGTTTTTTGATTACTGCTTCAATTTTGTTGCTGGTAATTATTCTGTTTAGATTTTCTGTTTATTTCTGGGTCAGTCTTGGAAGGTTGTATTTTTCTAGGAAGTTGTCCATTTCTCCTAGGTTTCCCAGCTTGTTAGCATATAGGTTTTCATAGTATTCTCTAATAATTCTTTGTATTTCTGTGGGGTCCTTCGTGATTTTTCCTTTCTCGTTTCTGATACTGTTGATTTGTGTTGACTCTCTTTTCTTCTTAATAAGTCTGGCTAGAGGCTTATCTATTTTGTTTATTTTCTCGAAGAACCAGCTCTTGGTTTCATTGATTTTTGCTATTGTTTTATTCTTCTCAATTTATTTATTTCTTCTCTGATCTTTATTATGTCCCTCCTTCTGCTGACCTTAGGCCTCATTTGTTCTTCTTTTTCCAATTTCGATAATTGTGACATTCGATCATTCATTTGGGATTGCTCTTCCTTTTTTAAATATGTTTGGATTGCTATATACTTTCCTCTTAAGACTGCTTTTGCTGTGTCCCACAGAAGTTGGGGCTTAGTGTTGTTTTTGTCATTTGTTTCCATATATTCCTGGATCTCCATTTTGATTTGGTCATTGATCCATTGATTATTTAGGAGCGTGTTGTTAAGCCTCCATGTGTTTGTGAGCCTCTTTGCTTTATTTGAACAGTTTATTTCTTGTTTTATGCCTTTGTTTTCTGAAAAGTTGATTGGTAGGATTTCAATCTTTTGGAATTTTCTGAGGCTCTTTTTGTGGCCTAGTATGTGGTCTATTCTGGAGAATGTTCCATGTGCACTTGAGAAGAATGTATATCCCGCTGCTTTTGGATGTAGAGTTCTGTAGATGTCTATTAGGTCCATCTGCTCTACTGTGTTGTTTAGTGCTTCCGTGTCCTTACTTATTTTCTGCCCAGTGGATCTATCCCTTGGGGTGAGTGGTGTGTTGAAGTCTCCTAGAATGAATGCATTGCAGTCTATTTCCCCCTTTAGTTCTGTTAGTATTTGTTTCACATATGCTGGTGCTCCTGTGTTGGGTGCATATATATTTAGATTGGTTATATCCTCTTGTTGGACTAAGCCATTTATCATTATGTAGTGTCCTTCTTTATCTCTTGTTACTTTCTTTGTTTTGAAGTCTATTTTGTCTGATATTAGTACTGCAACCCCTGCTTTCTTCTCACTGTTGTTTGCCTGCAATATGTTTTTCCATTCCTTGACTTTTAGTCTGTACATGTCTTTGGGTTTGAGGTGAGTTTCTTGTAAGCAGCATGTAGATGGATCTTGCTTTTTTATTCATTCTATTAGTCTATGTCTTTTGATTGGTGCATTCAGCCCATTAACATTTAGGGTGACTATTGAAAGATATGTATTTATTGCCATTGCAGGCTTTAAATTTGTGGATACCAAATGTTCAAGGTTAGCCTCTTTAGTATCTTACTGCCTAACTTAGCTCGCTTATTGAGCTGTTATATACACTGTCTGGAGATTCTTTTCTTCTCTCCCTTCTTATTCCTCCTCCTCCATTCTTCATATGTTGGGTGTTTTTTGCTGTGCTCTTTCTAGGAGTGCTCCCATCTAGAGCAGTCCCTGTAAGATGTTCTGTAGAGGTGGTTTGTGGGAAGCAAATTCTCTCAGCTTTTGTTTGTCTGGGAATTGTTTAATCCCACTGTCATATTTGAATGATAGTCGTGGTGAATACAGTATCCTTGGTTCAAGGCCCTTCTGTTTCATTTTATTAAATATATCATGCCATTCTCTTCTGGACTGTAGGGTTTCTGTCGAGAAGTCTGATGTTAGCCTGATGAGTTTTCCTTTATATGTGACCTTTTTCTCTCTAGCTGCCTTTAAAACTCTTTCTTTGTCCTTGATCTTTGCCATTTTAATTATTATGTGTCTTGGTGTTGTCCTCCTTGGATCCTTTCTGTTGGGGGTTCTGTGTATTTCCGTGGTCTGTTTGATTATTTCCTCCCCCAGTTTGGGGAAGTTTTCAGCAATTATTTCTTCTAAGATACTTTCCATCTCTTTTCCTCTCTCTTCTTCTTCTGGATCCCCTATAATACGGATATTGTTACTTTTGGATTGGTCACACAGTTCTCTTAACATTGTTTCATTCCTGGAGATCCTTTTATCTCTCTCTATGTCAGCTTCTATGCGTTCCTGTTCTCTGGTTTCAATTCCATCAATGGCCTCTTGCATCCTATCCATTCTGCTTATAAACCCTTCCAGAGTTTGTTTCATTTCTGCGATCTCCTTTCTGGCATCTGTGATCTCCCTCCGGACTTCATCCCATTTCTCTTGCATATTTCTCTGAATCTCTATCAGCATGTTTATGATTCTTATTTTGAATTCTTTGTCAGGAAGACTGGTTAGTTCTGTCTCCTTCTCTGGTGTTGTCTCTGTGATCTTTGTCTGCCTGTAGCTTTGCCTTTTCATGGTGATAGGAATAGTTTGCAGAGCTGGGACGAGTGACGGCTGGAAGGACTTCCCTTCTTGTTGGTTTGTGGCCCTCCTCTCCTGGGAGAACAGCGACCTCTAGTGGCTTGTGCTGGGCAGCTGCGCGCAGACAGGGTTTCTGCTTCCTGCCCGGCTGCTATGGAGTCAATCTCCGCTGTTGCTGTGGGTGTGGCCTGGTTCGGGCCTGTGCTCCAAAGTGGTGGAGTCGTGTTGGAGGGGGAGGGGCCTGGAGGCTATTTTTCTCCGTAAGAGGCCTCCCTGCTCCCTGCATCCCAGGGATTAGGGTGCCCAGATATCCCTGGATTCCCTACCTCTGGATTAAGTGACCCGCCCTGCCCCTTCAAGACTTCCAAAAAGCACCCGCTAAAACAAAACCATGACCACAAAAAAAAAAAAAAAAATTTTCTTGAATTAAAAAAAAAAAGGTGTCTGCTTGTTTTTCTTTATTCTCTGCAGCCAGCCTCAGGCATCTGCTCACCGGTCTTGCTGCCCTGTTTCCCTAGTATTGGGGGCCCTATCCCTTTAAGACTTCCAAAAAGCGCTCGCCAGAACAAAAGAGCAAAAAAAAAAAAAAAAAATGGTTGCACGCTTTTCTGGTGTCCTCTGGCACCAGGCCACCGGTGCTCGCTCACTGTTCTTGCTGCTCTGTTTTCCTAGTATTTTGGGCCCTATCCCTTTAAGACTTCCAAAAAGCACTCACCAGAACAAAACAGCAAAAAAAAAAAAAAAAAATTTTACACGCACTTTTCTTATGTCCTCCAGCACCCGGCCTCCGGTGCCCACTCACTGTTCTTGGTGCCCTGTTTCCCTAGCATCCAGGGCCCCCTGGGCACGTACTGTGTCTGCACTCTGGCCCGAATGGCTGGGGCTGGGTGTTCGGCAGTCCTGTTCTCCGTCTCCCTCCCGTTCTGCCTGTTCTTCTCCCGCCGGGAGCTGGGGGGAGGGGCGCTCGGCTCCCGCCGGGCCGGGGCTTGTATCTTACCCCCTTCGCGAGGTGCTGGGTTCTCTCAGGTGCGGATGTGGTCTGGATATTCTCCTGTGTCCTCTGGTCTTTATTCTAGGAAGGGTTGTCTTTGTTATATGTTCATAGATATATGTGGTTTTGGGAGGAGATTTCCGCTGCTCTACTCACGCCGCCATCTTCCGCCCCTCTTCTTTCTGGATTCTTAATCTTTCCTCTATTTCATACTGCTGGTTGTGATCAAAATTTCTAAACATTTTTGACTGTTATTAATGCAGACATATTTAAGATTTTTAAACATCTTTCCTATTTAATCTCATTAGGTTCAGTGTACTTTTTTCATTTTATGGGATCATGTGTCGATTTTATTATACTTTATCTTTATAGTTATGTTATGAGAAATTACAATATCGTGGGCAAAGTACTTGTATGCTGGTTGATCCATACTGTCAGTGCAATGAATAGATATGAGGAGGGACACGATGCAATGCACTGCAGAGGTATCTTCTAGGTGAGTCCATGGAAAATTCTCTAGTCACCTGACTTCAAAAAGGACCATCAGTTTTCTTTCTCTGGGCCTCATGTCTGGGGATGACTCAGGGTCTATGACTCTACTGATGTTATTTCTTTCTATTTTTCTTTGTTTTCTACATTCCACATGTAAGTGAAATCATAAAGTATTTGTCTTTCTCCACCTGGCTTATTTCACTGAGCATAATACCCTCCAGATCCATCCATGTTGTTGCAAATGGCAGGATTTCTTTTGTTTTTATGGCTGAATAATATTCCATTGTGTATAAGTACCACATCCATTCACCTACTGATAGATATTTAAGTTGTTTCCATATCTTGGCTATTGCAAATAGTGCAGCAATAAACATAGGGGTGCATATATCTTTTGAATCCGGGATTTTGTTTTCTTTGTGTAAATTCCTAGGAGTAGAATTACTGGGTTTCAGAGTAAAGGTCTTTCACTGCCTTGGTTAGGTTTATTCCTAGATAGTTTGTTGTTTTTGATGCAGTTGTAAATGGGTTTTCCTGATTTCTCTTTCTGCTAGTTCATTGTTACTATATAGGCATGCAACAGATTTCTGTGTATTAATTTTGTATCCTGAAAGTTTGCTGATTTCAGTTAGTCTTTTGCTGGATTCTTTAGGGTTTTCTATGTATATCATATCATCTGCATATATAGCATATCATCTGCAAATAGGGACAGTTTAACTTGTTCCTTAGCAATTTGAATGCTTCTATCTCTTTGCATTTTCTGATTGCTGTGGCCAAGGACCTCCAGTACTCTGTTTAATAGAAGTGGTGAGAGTGGGCATCCTTGTCTTCTTCCTGATCTTTGAGGAAAAGCTTTCAGCTGTTTGCTATTAAGTACAATATTGGCTGTGAGTTTGTCATATATGGCCTTTATTATGTTGAAGTATGTACCCTCTGTACAAATTTTGCTGAGAGTTTTTGTCATGAATTGATGTTGAATTTTGCCAAATGCTTTTCACCATCTATTGAGATGATAATATGGTTTTTATCCTTCTTTTTGTTAAATTTGTATATTACATTGGTTGATTTATGAATATTGTACCATCATTGCATCCCTCGAATAAATCCCACTAGCTCATGATGTATGAACTTTTTGATGTATTTTTTATTTCAGTTTGCTAACATTTTGTTGAGGATTTTTTCATCTGTGTTCATCAGGCATATGGGTCTGTAATGTTCTTTTTTGCAGTGTTTTTGTCTGGTTTTGGTATTAGAGTGACTCTGTAGCATCTTTCTATGCTTATGGACAGTGACAGTAATGGGATATGTGATGGGGACTTGATAATGGGGGGAATCTAGCAACCACAATGTTGCTCATGTGACTGTATATTAATAATATCAAAATTTAAAAGGAAGTAAGTAAATGCCAGAGAATTTTGTAATAGGCATCATGTTTGTGAAGAGGAGGATTTAATCCCAACAGAAAAAAATGGTTCCTTCCATTGCATAGAAAGAGCGGAAGGCCAGCAGTGTGGGAACATGGTACATATTGTTGCAAAGCTGCAGGGGGACACGTCAAGGTAACGATAATGCGGTAGAGCTTCTGTGGGAGTGTGTCTATTGATCACCTGAGGCAGGACCCTCCTTCCAGCTGGTGGGATGCGTGTTTCCTGAAAGCTGCTTTCACATCAGAGCACTGTCTAGGGATGTTGGTTTACCTGGGTGACATCACAGCAGGATGATGTTCAACACGTTTCCTGGGTACTGAATGATGGAGACAGAAGCCCTGCCATTGAGAAGGGTTGAGGGACACAGTGAAGGCCAGATTTCTGTGCATAGGTACTATGGCAAGGAAGTGGCTCAGCTGTTTTTTCCTGACTGGGCTGGAATGTTAGGTGAGGTGGTCACAGACACAATATTTACAGTCTCTACATCTCTAGGGATGCAATGACCAAAGCTCCTCTTTAGACAAACTTTTATTATTGTTTGGGTCTCCAGGCAGTACAAATCCTTAAAAACTAAGACTCTAGAAAGGAGTCATTCAGAATTCTGCTCCCCTATGGTGCAAGGCCGGGTCCTTCCCATCCATTTCTCTCTCCCCATTGCAAATACCTTCTATGTGTGGACACACTGTCCTTCTCTAACTGGGTCCCGGTCTGCATGTTTTCAGTAGAAGCTATGACATCTAATTCAATTAGTGGCATCAGGGAACTGATTCAAAATTTAAGTGAGAAAACATAGTTTATATTTTGTGTAAAAAAAAAATACATTCCGAATTACAGCTAAGTAATGGTAAAATGCAAACACTCAGTATTTCATTCAGATCCCCTGAATGTTTCCTGATTCTTAATCTTCATTCTATTTCATACTGCTGATTCTGATCTATAATTTTTTAAACATCTTTGACTGTCATCAATATAGACAGATTTGACATTTTGAAACACCTTCCCTATTTCACCTCAAAGGGTTCAGGATACTTTTTGTTCACTGGATGGGATCATGTGTTGAAATTATGACACTTCATTTTAATTAGAGCTATGAGAAATTACAATATCAAGGACAAAGTGCTAGTCTGCTGGTTGACTCATAGTATCAGTGGAAAGAATGAGATTTCAACCTTTATTTCCAGGTGTACATGTTACTCCATTTTATTCACCATTGCAAACTTTTCCCAATTAATGAATTTAATATATTCATGCATTAATCAATTAGTTTTTCTATGTTAATTTTTATATTACCCTGTGTTGAAAATATGGCATTTCCTCAGAAAACTAAATGTAGAATTTACATATGATTTAGTAATTCCATTTCTAGATATATTCCCAGATTAAATGAAATGAGGGACTTGAGGAGGTATTTGTACACCTATCTCCATGGCTGCACTATCCACAATGGCCACAAGTTAGAAGCCGCTCAATTGCTTGTCAACTAATGAATGGATAAATAAAATACACTACACACAAAATGGGACTTTATTCAACCTCAAAAGGAGGGAAATTCTGACAAATTCTACAGCATGGATGAACCTTATAGACAGTATGCTCATTAAAATATGTCACAAAGAGATATGTAATGTCTGATTCTACTTGCATAAGTTTCCAGGTTATTCAAATTCAGTAACATAAATTAGAATGAGATTGTCAAGATCTTTGGGCAAGAGCACCAAGGTGGACTGTTATTAGGTACTGATTTCAGCTTTGGGAGATGAAGAATTCTATACATGGATGGTGGTGAGGTAAACGCAGTATTGTGAGTGTACTTAATGCCACTAACCTGGGCACTTAAAAATGATGACAGTGTTAAAGACCCTGAATAGTCAAAGCATCCTTGAGAAAGGACAAAGCAGGAAGCATTATTCTTCCTCACCTCAAACTCTATTGGTAAGCTAGAGTAATCAAAGCATGCGGGTACTAGCATAAAGCAGACACAAACACTGACGGAACAGAACCAAGAGCCCACAAATAAACCCACACATACATGATCAACTAATATTTGAAAAGGTCACTGAGATTGCTCAGTGGGGAAAAAATCATCTTGCAATAAATAGTTTAGGGAAAAATAGTCTTGTCAATAAATAGTTAAGGCAATGAAATAATTGGATCACTATCTTACATCCCTCACAAAAATTATATTCGGATGGATTAAAGACAACCAGAAACCTTAAAATTCCAAGAAGAACATGTAAGGAAATTTCCTTGATGTTATTTGTGGCAAAGATTGTTTGTATGTGACACCAATCGCATGAGCAGCCAAACAACATCAACACATGGACAAGCAAGAGTCAAACTCAAATAACTGTGAATCTCTGATTTGTACACCTGCCACCAGGATAATATTGCATATCAGCTATATTTCAATAAACACTAAGTAAGTAAACATAAGTAAATAATCAAACACAAAGAAACAGTAGAACGGTTGTTCCCAAGGAGCTGGAGGAAATACGGATCAGAGAGCAGGAGGAAATGCTCATCAGAAAGCTCGCACTTCCACCTATAGGATTAGCTCATGAGGATCCCACGTGCAGCTGGTGGTTATAATGACTCATGCTGTGTTTTTGATATTTTGGGTTACTGAGTATTGCTAAAGGAGTAGAACTGAAATGTTCTCACCTCCAAAAGAAATGTCAGTGATGTACCAGCTTAGAGGTTTTTGCTAATGCTAGGGGTGGTAATCATTTTGCAATATATAAATGTATCAAATCAACACATTGCACATCTTAAACTTACACAGTTTTACATGTCAATTCTATCACACTAAAATCAGAAGGAAATGATCATTCCTGGAAATCAAATGCAGTCTGCATTAATCCAATTTCTGTCACCCTGGTTACATTACCACTTCCATTTCTCTGGCACATTTCCACCCCTGTCTACCTTATGAGGATACAAGTGATTGTTTTTAGAGTCTCACTCAGATAATCTGGGAGAACCTCATCCTCTACAAAGCCTATATTTCCAAGTAAATAATATTTACCATATAAAATTCATAAGTTATTGGAAATAGGATGTGGACAAATAGGATAAGATGAGGACCACTACTTAATGCCATTATAGAGATATTTTCTAGTTGACTATCAAACATTATCTAAACACCTGAATCAAAGCATGACAGTTGGTTTTGTTTTTCAGAATCATGTTTTGGGATGAATTCTCCGTCTGGTGCCAAAACCTGGTGACATTGAGCTCAACAAGTCCAAAGACAAAACAACACATGGAGGACGACAGGGCCCTCTACTCCCCTGTTTCTAGACACTCCCCACCTCTGACGTCCTTCTAAGGAGAGAGAACTCTTTTATTGTGTGGTCATATTACAGGTACAGATCCTTTTACTTATTAAAATTGAAGGTCTTCTACTGATGTAGTTAAAATATCTCACAATCATCTCAAACCAGTAAGATAATCTAATGATCCAAATTTCATAGATAATGAAACTGAGCACAGTAGATACTAATTCCTCATAAGGAGGTGGTTTACCAGCGACCAGTCTAATCATAATTGAATAGGTGTGTGAGAGGTCAGCTCACTTACTCTACTATCATCCTGTAGTTGTAATTGGGTGACCCACCGTGGTTCAGGGGGAAGCCAGTGTCTGACTCTGACCACAACCTTGTTTCAATTCCTTCCCTGTCCTACATATATTGAGCAATGTGCCTTCTTGTACGAGTGAGAAAAAAATACAACTAAATTCCTTGCCTCAGGCTCTTCTTCCATAGACCCTGAGCAAAGACCTGGAATTTAGAAAACAGAAATTGACTGTAAAACATCATAGAGATAGACAGAATGGAAAATCAGGTTTCAACCACAAGTAAAATGTACTTTGCCATTCACTACTATAGACAAATTTGGTGATGGAATAAATCAGGCACTGTGGCACACTCGTGGTTCTATCGGTTTCCCTCATTCTAGAAACCTGATGCCAGAGTAAGTGGCATAATCACAGTGAGTACGTATCTTTCCAATGAGTTTCCTCAAGGCCCCCTTCATGTCCCTGCTCCTTAGGCTGTAGATGAAGGGGTTCATCATTTGAGGAACCACAATGTACATCACTGAAGCCACTGTTGTCTTCCTAAAGGAGTCAGAAAATACAGAACTAATATACACCCCAAACACTGTCCCGTAGAACAAGGAAACAATGCACAGATGAGACCCACAGGTGGAAAAAGCTTTAAGCTTCCCTTCTGCTGATGTAATTCTCAAAATAGAAGAGAGAATTTGAGCATAAGAAAAAATTATTCCAGATACAGGAACACCTGCACAGAGGCCAGCTGCAAAATATATCGGGATATAATTACTGAGGGTATCAGAGCAGGCCAATTTGATGACCTGAGGAAGTTCACAGAAAAAGTGGTGGAGTTCCAGGTCCCTGAAGAAAGACAGCTGTGACACTATCAGACTAAGGATCAGGGCCACACCAGTGCTAAGGAGGAGGGAAGCCAGAATGAGATGAACAAAGAGCCAGGGGTTCACGATGACCGTGTACCTCAGGGGGTGGCAGATGGCCACTTAGCGGTCACAGGCCATTGGTGCAAGGAGACAACTTTCACATCCACCAAAAAACATGACAAAGCCAATCTGGGTGATGCAGCCTGAGTAACTGATGTGCTGATTCTGTGCTTGGATTTTCAACAGCATCTTGGGGATCATGATTGTGCTTAAACCGATGTCAGCCAGGGATAAGTTAGAGAGGAAGAAGTACATGGGGCTCTGGAGGTGGGGGTCAGAGCTGATGGCCAGGATGATGAGCAGGTTCCCCAGGATGGTGACCAGGTACATGGACAGGAACAGCCCGAAGAGGAGGGGCTGCAGTTCTGGATCCTCAGTCAAACCCAGGAAGAGGAATTCTGAAACATCTGTGTGATTTCTGGGTTCCTTGTCATTGAATCTGATGGGGAAAATTGGATAGAAAGGAAAGAAATTAAGTGGTCCCCAGATGCGCACGAGAAGCATCAGAAGGGAAGTTGTTATAAATGGCAGTTTTTGGTGCCACTGCAGACTTACTGCTGAGAAACTCTGGCATGAAGACCAGGAATCTAAGCTTGAACAAACTCTCCCGATGTTTTTATACGTGCTAAAGTTTAAGAACCACATTAAATAAAGAAAAAAAATCTCTCTGTCTACTGCCAAGCCAGGTAAATATTCACATCTTTCCTTCTGTTAATTTCTCCCTCCATCCGCATCTCTCACACTTCCTTGTCCCTCCACTTTCTTTAGTGTCCCTTGTTTTCATTGAACACCAACCTTGTCTGAAACCCTGTGCCAAGTTCTGAATCTGAAGAAAATGTAAGAGATGACATGGCATTTCCTCCAGAATCATTTCTTGTTTCAAAGAAACAGAGATGAGAATGAAGTACTCCAAGACCTCTGGTAGAGCATGGTGCCCAAACATTGGCGTGTCTCAGGATCACCTGAATGACATGTTAAATTCCAAACGTGACTGCCCACACTGCTACTCCATTCATCCATGGGGAAGCAGGTAAAGCGAGCTTACATCAAGGACGGGAAGTGCTCAGTGCTTATCAAAGTCTAAGTCCGATCTTAGATGGTCCGACTGCTGAGCTGACCCTGATCGATCATTGTTAATGTCTCTGCATCACACAGAACCAGCATATCTAAACCAACACTTCATATTGCATAGGTTCGCTTTAAAATTGTAATTTTTCACCCTCAACCATGAAAACCCCAAATTTTCCCCTCTTCAGTAAGCTATGTTGACATGCACCCATGAAGTAGTGTGTGCAACAGGACACAGAATCCATCCATGTATATGCTCTGCTACTGTTTAAGATTAGAAAATAGTGGTCATCAACTCTAAGCTCATTAGATCCTCCATGAGATTTATTTATCTGCACTAGTTATTAATTCTAAGAGAAGCTGGGCAAGTGTAAATGAGAATTTCTGGGTCATTATACGAGGACTTCTTCCCAAAGGTGTTAGATAGTGTGACGTTAAAAAGAAGCAAGAGCTAAGTGAGAGAAAGAAATGTGTAGTCCTCTACAAACTAGATGGAAATAGTAGCAATTCTTGGTCTTTGAAAGATAGGAAATTACAAAATAAGAAACATATAAAATATCTACAAATAATTGGGAATATCATCAGGATATTTCCTGTAAAAGTGCTTCTCCTTGCCTGGGGAAGAGACAAATGTCTGTGACAGCCTTTCTCATTGGGTGGATTGCTGAGACTCAAACACTGAATTCCATCCTGACCAGATCTTTCTTTGTGAATGGGGAAAATCCTCACTTGTATAGGAAGTCTCATATCCTCATCTGCAAAATTGGGAGTATTCATAAAACTTCAGGTGGATATCAACCAGGATTAGAAGGAACACATTTAGCACTGGGTGGAAGCTCATGCGACCCTCATTATGACAATTCGTACTGCGAGTTATTTTTCCTGCCATGACTACTTGCTCTCTGCCTGTTTCATTCCTCACAAGGAAGCAGTGGGTCGGGGCAAGATGAGGAAAATGGTGGAAAGTGAAAATATCCCCACCGTGCTAACTACAGATTTCAGGGAAGAAATTAAGAGCTGAAACTCCAGCTTGGAAATCCCATCATGTAGAAAGAGAGTGATGGAGCATCAGGCATATCATTATTCATTTGAAATGAACATGTGATTCCTTTGCACGTTGTTTTCATTGCGCATTCTACAGTAAAACAGAGATAACAATGAAGGACAAAGTACACAGCACTGAAATTAAATTTATACATTACACTGTCTTCATTCTAGTTGTTTTTATTGCAATATATAATGCAGATACATGTGACCTCCTACATTCTTTATTTGACATAACTTGATAACCTTCCTACCTCAGGGATGCAGTAAATGAGCTTCATCTATGTCATTTCCCTTAATTTTTACTATACTTGGTATTATTGCTTGAGAAAAATTGCAGTGGTGTGCATTTGAAAACTTTATGTAAATAGAACCACATAGTACACTGGGCATTCACATGTGATCTATATTTTCTTTACTGTTGGTATGTTTTATCCACTTTATTAATTTTAACTACCAGAGAGGACCCCCGTGCATTGTTTCACCATGTTTTATTGCTTCATTCCCTAAATGACAGGTATTATGGTAAGTGCTTTCTTTCCTAAAGATGTTTATTAAGACATGTGCAGTATAAAGCCATGCATGGGGGCACCTGCAGATTCTAGATAAGATGTTCTCTGGGAAGGGAGACAAAGGATATGGGGATACGGAGATGGACCTCCCTTTAGCACAAAATTTTGTTACTTTATGAAAAGATCTGAAGATGATTCAGCAGAATGTCTGCATTCACCTATTCTGGATTGAATGGGTGGTAGTCATATTCTAAACAATGTATTACACTATCTCTGTTGTTCCAATATAAAATTATTGGTGATTTAATAACGAGAAGCAGGTATACTAGGAAGGCAGCTGGCTGAGTCTTTGTGTCTCTGCTTTCTCCCCTGTATCCTTAAGCCCAACAATAGGAGTAATAAAAGAACTCTTTTGGGGAGTGGTATAAAAAGAACCAGGAAAGGAAAACCTGAGTGAACCCCTTCCCACGACCACATCTGAATCCAGCTGAATGTCAGAAAATTTTATAATAATCAAATTGTGTCAGAAGTGCATCACGAGCATCTCTGCCTCCGCCCAGAGCCCTGGGCCAGGCTCTCTATATAGCGCAATAATAGCTTATTGCCTAAAGGTGTGGAAGCGGCAGCCCAGCAACAGGCCAGTTACAGCATCAGGTGGTTTAAGTTCAGTGAGGATCCTGGCCATAGGAACCCCAACTTCCCCACACTCATCATTCTGATTATTTGTTGCTGATATAATTTTTCTTGAAGTATAGTTAATATACACTATTATACTTGCTTCAAGTACATAACATAGTGATTCTGCAGTTCTGTTACATGTATTTACTTAACAACTTATATCTTCATTCATCTGACACATATTGAGAGCACACTGTTGCCAGGCTCCATCATGCTTGCTTACAATGCAGTCATGCACAGACAGACTGACATCCTTGTGATGGGATTTCTCAGATCCCATTGTCCCTGGGCTGCCCTGCCCTTGGTAGGCTTTTGTATCAGTGGCCTGAAACCACCCCTGTGCTATTTCCTCCACCACTCATTCCGTGTCAGCCCTGCTGGGCTCCTGTTGTTCTGTATCTTCATTTTAGTGCTACTGTGTTTCAGTGTTCCTTTTCTTCCAATTTATATTCTGAGTGGTAGCCTCTGGATGTGAAAGATTTTCCTTCTCTCTCCTATCATCTATGGACTCCCTCTTTCTCATCTCACAGATTCACAGGTGCCCTCACTGGCTGCCAATCTCCAATCAGTTCTTGGGTCCCAAATTCAGTTGACTGTCTCCTCCTGCTTGGAGGTTCTGGGAATATCATGAATCCAGTTGCCTAGCCAGCAGGTAACTTGTTTGAGCTCTTCCCTGGGGCTTTTCTGAACCTTCAACTGTTCCAAGTCCACATTTGTGAGCACATGCAGTGTCCACAACTTGTGTGTTCACCCACATTTCTCAAATATTGAGGCTCTATCTTGCTTTCACTTCAGCACTATTCTGTTCTAAGACAAAACTTCTGGGATACTCATTTCCCAAACAGAAGATAACCTCTTCTGTCCGGAGGTAAATCTACAGAAACTTTAGATATAGTCCACTCAATCTGTGTGTGACTTACTTGGTAGTACATGGCAGTACTTGTCTCTTTTCTGAATGAGACCAGCTATATCTTTCTATATTTTCCATTGATCTAATGTGTTGAAATGAAAGATTGGCATTCAAATGCCATCTTATCTCATGTTGGTTTCAAACACTATAGCAAGAAGTCTGGTGGTTGAAAGCACTAAGTTCAATTGAAAGTTAACATGTGGCAAAAATAAATTAGTCAATAAATGAATGTTTTTAATATGAATCATAAATTATAATTATGTTGTTTATAATAAATGTCTATAAATAATTATAGTTTTATAAATTAACAGTATTGAGCAATGACGAAAAATTTGTAAGGAATGAACATGTGGTACCATCTTTTAGGTTATGGTTGAAATCTCCTAATTCCACTGATTTTATGGATGAAGGAGCATATTAGTACTTTGAACATGATACTGTAATTTCTCATAACCTTATTAAAAATGAAGTTCCCTGACTTCAACTCATGATCCCCTATATGTGAAAGAAAAATGTAAACTGAACAGATTGCCATGGATACTGGAAGAGGAGTTTTTAATTCTAAAGTCTGTCTACAGTGACCATATTTAGAAATGTTAAAAAATATATAGATCAGATCATGCATTATGAAAGACAGGATGAAGATTAAGATTCAGGAAATATTCAGGGGATCTTGAAAGAAACATCTCAGTGTTTGCACTTTACCATTACTTGGTAAATTTACAAATGTATTTTTTATACAAAATATAAACTCTGATTTCACACTTAGACAAAAACAGGTTTCCTGATGTCACTAATTGGATGAGATGACATTCTTTATACTGAAAATATGAAGATGGGATCCAATTAGAGGACAGTGTCTCCACATATGCAAGGTATGGGCATTGGGGAGAGAGAAAATGATAGTGAATCCTGGGCCTTGTGGGGTAGGGAGGCAGCCATCCTAATTGTCTGCCTTCTAGGGTCTTGGTTTTTAAGGGTTTGCACTGTTCTGGGAACCGAATAATGAAGTTTGTCTAATAAGGAGCTTAGGATACTGAGCCTCCGGGGATGCAGAGACTGCAAATAGTGGGTCTGTGACCACCTCACTCAACGGCCCTGCCAAGTCAGGAGCAACAGCTGAGCCACCTCCCTGAAATGGTCCCTTTTGCCCAGAAACTCAGGGCTTCACAGGGTCCCTCTCTCCTTCTCAGAGCAGAACTTGTGTCTCCATCATTCAGTATCCAGGGAACACGGGGAGCGTCGACCGTCCTGCAGTGATGCCAGCCAGGTAACCCAACATCCCCTAGACAATGCTGGGATCTGAGGGCACCATTGAGGACACACACATTCCCGCGAGCTGCGAGGCATGCCCCTGCCTAAGGTGATCAACAGTGAGTCGGCACAGGACCCCTGCCTCAATGTCATGACCTTGAAGTGTCTGCTTGCAGCTCTGCAACAATGCCCAGCTCCCACACTGCTGGGCTTCCCCTCTGTCTATGCAGTGGGAGGAACCATCTTTCTGTCAGATTTAAATCCTCCCCTTCACAAACACGATGCCAGCTACAAATTCTCTGGCATTTACCTGCACCTTGGTGCTTGTGGAGGGCAGAGGTGTTAAATCAGTTTCACCTGAAGCCACATACATCCACGTACAGAAGAGCTTGGGGGTCACACTGGCTGCCTGGCTGTGAGGACTGCGCAGGAGGAGAGCAGACCCGGCCACAGAGCAGGCTGCTTCCTTTGCCTACTTGCCCCTCTGTATAAAATGAGCAAATGTTTCGACAGAATAATCAATTAGAAATGCCACCATTAACCCTTTTCTAGAACTAACAAACACTGCCATTCTGTTATATCAACTTCATGCCTATTTTAATCAACAAAATAATAGAAATAAAGAAAACACTCCTTCAACTTCCCCTTCATTCCCTGACTCCCTCCACAGAGGCAGCACCAATGTGATGCTGTTCCCCAGGCAGGCTTTCAGATTGTATTTATATAAATATTTGTTTAATTCAAAGATAGTTGATGTATAATACTGTTTCAGATGTATAACATAGTGATGCAATAATTATATACATAACTAAATGCTCACTACAGTAATATATAAAATTGAACTGTGTCTATTATTTATTCCAGTGGCAATACCTAAAAGTGGGTGATAATGTACGTGAATTTGATAATATTTACTGGTGAGCATATATTTATGTATACATAAATGTTAAGCATTATAACACCTCGCAGCTGGGAAATGGAGAGCTGAATTGTGAGGTGTTGTGTAGAATGCTCCATGGTAGTTAAAACAAATGAGGCAAATTGAGCATGCCAGCATCAAGTAGGAGAGCCAAACATCTGACAAGTAGGAAAACCACTTTTAAACGTGTACACCGCATGACTGTGTGTGTGTACCTCTTAGAAAACCAGGACCGATACATTCGGTTGTAAGAATTCTACCTAATAGAAGAAAAAGTGCAGAAGATGATGGATATCAAGTAAGGACAGTGTTTCATGCTGGGAAGGAAAGGAACTCAACTTGTACAAACCTGACATGGGGACTTCCTGTACCTCTTATTTCCTACAACGAAAATACCTCTAGGAAGAATGTGGAACAGTACAAATTGGCTAATGTTGGCTGAGGGTGTACAATCCTTCACTGCTAGTCTCTGTACTTTTTAATGCTTGAATAATCCTTCATAAAAAGAAAAATGCCAATGTAAACATATTTAATATGTTTGCAAGCTGTAGACGTTTTAGCAAACAGTTCAATCTATTGTAGGTTTGCATTGCCTGTATTGATCACATATCCAGTTTATTTTAGCATAAAATTCATTTTCATTGCCTATTGTAAGTGACACATGAATATTTACATGTTGGTATTTCCTTCCTTGACCAAGACTCCTTATCATTAGGAGTTCTCAAAATTCAAACAAGAACACGGGGCTTCTTTCTCAACAGCTAAAGAGTTTTCCCCAACCACACAGCAAGTGCAGGGGCCTGCATTAAATTCAGTCTCCAAGTCCACAGATTATACCAGACCAACTGGTCCTCTGATGGCAACTTGTGTCCTCGGGAGTTCGTAGACCTTGAGTGACCAGGACATGCCTGTTAGAGGCCAGGCTCTGGTGTTCTGTCTTCCCAGAACATAATTATCATTATTTATATCAGTCTTTCAGAATCCTATGCATTTCATCCTTCCTCATCAGCTGTTTTTTTTTGTTTGTTTGTTTTTATTATGTCATTTCTTGCATTAAGGTATCAAGTTCCTCAAAATGAGACAGATTTTGTAATTTCACTATTTTAAACAACAAAATAATTGAAGGTGTGGAATATTCTGAGGGAATAAAGCCATGTAATCTTTATTCCACACCCAGGACTCGCCACAGAGTGTCAGTCATTGTCAATACAATTTTGGGCTGTTTAAGTGAGAGAAGGGTAGGGTGGGAGGGAGAGAGAAGGGAGAGAAGAAGGATGGAGGGAGATACAAGAGGAGGAAATGGTTCCAGGAGTCCCTGGGGTCCATGGTATGGATGAGCATGTTTCTAGAACAGCAGTTCTCAGACATCAGTGCATATCAGCATCACCTGGGGGGCTTGTTTAAATAGGTTGCTGGGCACCAGCCCTGGGAAGCATCATCAGTAAGATGGAGCGGGACCCAAGTACTGGCATCTCTAACAAGTTCCCACGTGGAGCGACTGTCTGTCCATAAACCATTCATTTTATTTCATTGGTGACCAATATTTCTGGAGATTATTCATGAACATGGGACCCAGAAATCACACAGATGTTTCAGAATTCCTCCTCCTGCCATTGACAGAGGATCCAGAGCTACAGCACCTCCTCTTGGGGCTGTTCCTGTCCGTGTACCTGGTCACCGTCCTGGGGAACCTGCTCATCATCCTAGCCATCAGCTCTGACGCCCACCTCCACACCCCCATGTACTTCCTGCTCTCCAGCCTGTCCCTGGCTGACATCTGTTTAAGCACCACCACTGTCCCCAAGGTGCTGGTGATCATCCAAGCACAGAATCAGCACATCAGTTACACTGGCTGCATCGCCCAGCTCTGCTTTGTCCTGTTTTTTATTGGTTTTGAAAACTGTCTCCTCGCAGCAATGGCCTATGACCGCTACGTGGCCATCTGTAACCCCCTGATGCACACGGTCGTCATGACCCCCCGGCTCTGTGTTCTGCTCATTCTGCTCTCTCTGCTCTTTAGTTCTGCAGATGCCCTGCTCCACAGTCTGATGGTGCTGCGGCTGACCTTCTGCAGGGACCGGGAAATCCCCAACTTCTTCTGTGAACTTGATCAGGTTATAAAGCTGAGCTGCTCTGATACCTTCATCAATAACTTCCATATATTTTTTGTGATTTACCTAATTGGGGGTGTAACTATCTTTGGGATCATTTTTTTTCTTATGCTCAAATTGTCTCTTCTATTTTGCAAATGTCAAAAGCAGGGGAAAGTATAAAGCCTTTTCCACCTGTGGGTCTCACCTCTCAGTTGTTTCCGTGTTCTATGGGACAGTTATTGGGGTGTACATTAGTCCTGCAGTTACAGACTCTTCCAGGAGGACTGCCATGGTTTCAATGATGTACATTGTTGTCCCACAAATGATGAACCCCTTCATCTACAGCCTGAGGAACAAGGACATTATGGGGGCCTTTAGGAAACTCATCAGGAGGATACCTCTCCTTTAGTGAATTTGTCATCTTACTTGAGTCAGGTCTAGAATTAGAGATGTTCTGGGGTTTCAAAGCACTTAACTTTTCAACTACTATGATTCTGTCAAAATGACCAGGAAATCCTGATGCTGAGAGCCTGACAAATTGGGATTGAAACCCAATTTTTCTTTGTCTACCTTTATGACTATTGACAAATGATTTCAGCTGTCAAAATTCAGTTTTCTGGGCCATGTTTGATAAAGAGATTCTGGGCCCTGGGAAGTTGGTATAGTGTCTGGAGGAGAACATTCTCAAAGTAAAATGGGACATGGAGGTTAGGGCGGAGAGTGTGTGTAAGCTGGGCCGTGGTCCCAGGTGGGCACAAGTTTTTGCCTTATCCAGTTGTTAGGACCGTGTGGATTTTGCCCCATATGTAGGCCTGCTGAGAGAGAAGGGGGATGGTCTTTCTAACCCAACTTGGTCGTTATTGAGTGATCCTTCCATTAAACTGGTCCACAGGGAGTGATGTCATTATCCACTATCCTCGGTTTCATCAGGGGTAGTATTGGTATGATTAGATTATGTCAATGGTTTGTGTTCCGGAGACATACGAATTCAAAGCTGAAGCATTCTTGAGTTATTTAAAAAAAAAGCAGCTGAAGAGATAGAATTCTTCTCCAGGTACATGTAGCCAAACCATTGAAAATATCATTTTCTAGGATAGATGATCAACGAGTAAATGACATTTTCTGTACTCTTTTTTCTCAAGAGCATGTTGACTGTTGAGGACCCTTATTCTTATGGGTGCATTTGCCAATCAGCCAAGCAGGTTCTCTGAGGAACTGGGAATGTCACTGCATCTGCAGATGCAAGGATGTCCTCAGGTCCTACAGCTATTGCTATTTGACGGGAAGCATTTGACCGATCAGTCAGCTTGTCTTTCCTTTTGGCAATGCACTTCTGCCATTCAAATCCTTTCCATATACTTACTGTACCAGAATCTGCCAGCTGATGTCCCCAGGGTCACACCTGGCAGAGCTTCAGCCCCTTTTGCCCCAGTGACTAACACCAAACATGATAAAAAGTCCTTCGCAGAGGCTGCATCATGCAACTCTCAAGAGCAGAGGATTAGGTGATGAGTCACGCCACATTCCAAGAGTCAGAAGTGTTCATACCCAATGCATTCTTCATCTGGGTGGAGTGGGGTGTGTGTGAAATTTCCCTCACCTAATATTAAACATTAACCATGTTAAAGTGTTTTAATTCGATGGTATTAGTTACATTCCTGCTATTTTGTAACTCTGACACTGTTTCCAAATCTTTTGCATCCCTGTAAACAGAAACTCTATACCTAGAAGCCAACACTTCCCATATTCCCTCCCTCCAAACCCTGATCATTTCTAACCAAATTTCTGTCTCTAGGAATCACTTAAATTTAAAAATAAAACAGTCCGTTGTTTTTCTTTTAACCTGAAAAAAAATGTGTTTATTTGTTTAGAATAGAGCATTGTGATGTGGGCCATGCAAGGTAGAGTAAAACTATAGGCAAATACAACAAGCAAAGGAACCCAGCCTTAGTTTATGGAGAAAGATGACAAGTTGGGAGGCATTGTTTTGAAAAAAAGCAGGAGTTTAGGGTGATGACAGTTGATCATTGGCTGAAGTGTAGGGCAAGTAGATCCCTTGTAGGAGATACAATGCACATGATTTCTCTGTTGGGGTCTGTAATTGAGGTGAAGTGGTAGTGCTCCCCCTTCTAGACTCCTGTCTCAAATTTAGGTTTTCTTTTATTCTTTTTGACATATCATACAATATATATCTCTTGATGTCTAGCTTATTTCAGTTAGCATAATGTTTTCAAGTTTCATCCACACTGAGCCATAGATAAGAACTCCATTCCTTTTTATTGCTGAATAATATTCCATTGTATAGGTGGACTCTGTTTTCTTTATGGTCCAAACATATGAACATGAGTTATTTCCACGTATTGGCAGTTCTGACTAATGTTGCATTGAGTATTGATCCACAAATACTGTTTGAGTCCCTATCTCAGTTCTTTAGAATAAATACCCATGAATAAAGTTACTGAGTCATCTGATAACTCCATTTTAGCTTTCTGAGGAAAGCACAAATTGTTTTCCATAGTGGCTGTACCAATTTTCCATTCACACCAGCAATGGATCAGGGTCCACAATTCTTGCACAAAAGTTTAAAATTTTGATGAACACCAATGTATCTGCTTTTCTTTTTGTTTCATGCTGTTGGTGTAATATATAAGTGCACCAGGAAGTTACTCAGGACATTCACAAGGTTGTGAATATATTTAGTGTATTCAAAACTATCAACTCCATCTAGTTTGGGTATATTTTCATCACACTCCCAGCATACACACCCACAGATCCCATACCCACTGCACAACGCCTTTCATATCCGGAAGTCTCCTGGCCTGGGCACTAAGATCCTAAAAATATCTTTTCCTGATTCCCACTTTCTGAGACACTATTGAGATTCTGTCAAGATGGGATTTCCTCTTGCTACAGTAAGTCTAAAAACAGCATTTCTCTTACAGAACATTTTCCAGGTGGGGTTTTGGAGCATCCACAGCTGACAGCACCTTCAAGATAATTGGCTCTACGATCCTTTAAATGTCCAGGTGGGGCAGAGTGATGCCTGCAAGATGGTGGTGTGGAAGTGTCTACCATTTTTCCCCTCCCAGAAACATCAACTGAAACAGCTATCCAGGCAGGACAGTACCTTCCCAGGAGTTCAGGAGTCCAGCTGAGGGATTATAGCACCAAGCAGAGCCCAGAAGAAAGAAAGGATGCATAGAAGAAAGACAGGTTTACATCACCTCTGCCAATCCTCCCCTGAGACCAGACCGCTTGGCCCGAACTGAAAACCTCCTGGTGGCCGAGGGAGAGTGTAGTGAGCCCACAGCCTCATGTGGGAGCTAGCACAGACCCCCTCCATGTCAGGCTGGCCCTCCTTGCCGCAGGCCCTGGTCACCCCAGCACCACGTGGGCTCCAGCAGCCCCAGGCTCCAGACAGGCTCCCACAACCAAAGTTCCTGACTGCACACCATGGTTTTGGCTCACCTCAGGGCCAGGCAAGCTCCCCTGTTGCCAGGCCCAGCCCTGTCCCAGCACTGGGCTGAATGCCCTGACCCCGGACCCTCAGCCCACCCAGCTCCTGGTCAACCCTGTGGATGTACAATTCAGACCATCTCCCCGAGACACAGGCTCCCAGCACACTGCGGCACTGAGCCGTCTGCTTTTGTCCTGGCTGCCATGGCCCAGAAGTTCACCCAGAACCCAGGCTTTAGCTCTTCAGGGTCTTTTACCACTGTAATAGTTTGTAAGTGTCCAGTTCAGTGGCAGTAAATACACTCACAATGCTGTGTTTCCCTCAGCGCCATCAACCAATAGAATTCTTCACCTCCCAAAACTGAAATTGGTACCAACTAACAGTCCACCCTGGTCCTCGTGCCCCCAGACCTGGCCCATGTCATTCTGATTTCTGTGACTGTCAATTTGACTGCACTTGGAACCTCATGGAAGTTGCCTCATACTTTATATGTCCCTATGGAACTTAGTTTACTAAGTGTAATGTCTCCAAAGGTCACCCCTGCAGCAGCGTGTGTCAGAATCCCCTCCGTGTTAGGCTGAATGAAGTCCTATTGTGTGTGTACTATATTTTATTTCCCCATTCTTCAGTTGATGGGAAATTGGGCTGTTTCTACCTTGCAGCCACTGTGAATAATACTGCCATGAGCGTGGGTGTACAAGCACATGTTCAAGTCCCTGCATTCACTTCCTTTGGGAATATATCTAGAAGTACAATTATTAGATCATATGATAATTCTACATGTAACTTTTTTTCAGGAAATGCCATACTATTTTCAGTAGCAAATGCACTATTTTACATTCCAAGAAGACTGCCAAAGGGTTTCAGCATCTCCCCATCATTACTGACACTTGTTCTGTTGTTACTTAAAAAAAAAAACTACAATCACCCTACTGCATATCAGGGTGCATCACATGTGGATTAGATTTGCACTTGCTTAATGATTAGTGTGTAGAGCATCTCTTCATGTACTTGTGGCCTTTTCTTTATCATCACTGGAGAAAGTGTATCCGAGCTGTGGTGCATTAGTCATGCTTTAAAAACCATTTAGTCATGGTTTTTGTTTGTTGTTGAGTTGTAGGAGGTCATTATGTTTGGGGGAGTATTAATCCATAATCATTTTAACTTTAAAGTACTTAAATTTATCACTCTTCTCACTTTTTACAGTGATTATTTTATCCTATTTAAGAAATTATAACCTCCTGTCGATAGTTTCTTGCACTGATTTCTAGACATTTATCATTTTGTCTTGACTTTTAAGGCTTTTGTAGTTTGAAATAATTTTTGAGTATGATGTAATATAGACTATAATTTCATTTTTTCTGTTAAATAGAACAATAATTTCAGCAATATTTTCTGAATGGGACCATCCTTTCCCTGCTTTGCCTTCACTGTCCTCAGTAAAATCTTGGTAATTGGTACTATATTTCTTTCTATTCCAGAACAATTCCATTTCAGTTACTATTTTTTACTTGTGTAATTAACTGTGTAAATTGTTCCATAGTATACCTTGTAAGGCATAAACTCCACTTTGTTCTCATCAAGTCCAATATTCTTTCTCCATTGCCCTTCCATATAAACTTCAAAGTCAGCTCTCAAATGCAATAAAATCCCAGATTTGCCTGAAATTTACAAAGCTATTTGAGGAATATAGACATCCCTATAATATTGGGCATATCAACCCCTGAACTAGAATATTCTTTCTCTTAATTTAGATATTCTTTAGTGTCTTTTGGTAAAATGTTATAGATTTTTCCATAATGTGCTTTCACATCCTTGTTAGAATTCCTCACAGGTATCTACCTGACGATCTTGTTATAGGCATCCTTTAAAAATCACACTTGAGAAACAAATTGTGCTTTGTAAAGACATGTAATTGGTGTTCCTATTTCTCCGATCATCACCAACACTTGTTATTTCTTTTTTTTGGATAGCAGCCATTCTGACTTATTTGAGATGATACCTCATGATGGTTTTGATTTGCGTTTCCCTAATGATTAGTGATGAAGAGCATCTTTTCATCTGTCATTTGTGTTTCTTCTTTGGAAAAATGTCTGTTAAGGCCTTCCTCCCACTTTGTAATTGTTTTATTTTGTATTTTTTGGTGTTGAGTTGTATGAGTTATTTATGTATTTTGGATGTTAACCCCTTACCAGATAAATTGTTAATGAATATATTCTCCCATATTGCAGGTTGCCTTTTTGTTCTGCTCGTAATGTCTTTTGCCACAGAAAGATTTTTAATTTGATGTAGCCAAACTTGCTCATTTCCTATTTTAATTCCCTTGCCAAAAGGGATGAGTCCAAGAAAAAATTGCTCATACTTATGTTCAAAAAATTTTTGCCCATGTTTTCTTCTAAGAGTTTTATGGTTAGATGTTTTGCATACAGGTCTTTGATTCATTTCACATTACTTTTGTGTATGAAGTTAGGCAATAATTGAGTTTTTCCAAAACCAGTTATGGAAGAAGCTGTCTTCCCCATTTTATACTCATGACTCCTTTATCGTATATTAATTGGCCATATATATGTGGATTTATATCTGGGCTCTCTATTCTGTCCATTGATCTACTGGCCTGTTATTGTGCCAGTACCACATTGTTTCAATTACTGTTGTTTTGTTGTATAGCTTAGAGACAAGAGAGTAATCCCCCCAGCTTTGTTCTTTCTCTGGGTTTCTTTGGCTATTTGGAGTCTTTTTTGGTTCCATGTGAATTTTAGAAATATTTGTTCTAGTTCATTGAAAGTTCTGTTGGAATTTTGACAGAGATTTACTGAATCTGTAAATTGCTTCTAGCAGGATGGACATTTTAACAATATTGATTCTTACTATCCATATGCATTGCTGATTCTTTAGATGTGTGGCTTGCTTTTGCATATTCTTTATAGAGTTTTATGAATGAACACAAGTGCTTAGTTTTGATATAGTTGTCTTTGTCAATATTTTTCATAATGCCTTCTGCTCAAGATGTCTTTTTAATGAAATCCTTACTACCTGGAAAATGAAGAATTTGTAGTATTGGCTTTTATTTTTGAGGCATGAACCCATCTGCAATTTAGTATTGCGTTTGATGAGAGGAAAGAATAAAATTCATTTCATGACCCTGTGCCTTTTAACTAATAGTCCATACCATCACTGTAATCCCACTTCTGTGATAACAGGATAGTGCATATTAACATCAATGTAGTGGTTCTCTCTGGTGAGGAAAAAATTATAAGAATGTACAGAATAAAGAGGAAAGGTGGAGAGACTTCAAATATACATGTTATTTTATTTTTTTATAAAAATTTAATGTAAAGATTGAAATCCTACCAACCAACTTTTCAGACCACAAAGGTATAAAACTAGAAATAAGTTGTACCAAGAATGCAAAAAGGCTCACAAACACATGGAGGGTTAACCACAAACTTCTAAATAGTCAATGGATCAATGACCAAATTAAAATGCAGATCCAGCAATATATGGAAATAAATGACAACAACACAGAGCCCCAACTTCTGTGGGAAGAAGCAAAAGCTGTCTTAAGAGGAAAGTATATATAAAGTCCAGGCATATTTAAAGAAGGAAGAACAAACCCAATTGGAAAAAGAAGAACAAATGAGGCCTAAAGTCAGCAGAAGGAGGGACATAATAAAGATCAGAGAAGAAATAAACAAAATTGAGAAGAATAAAACAATAGAAAAAATCAATGAAACCAAGAGCTTGTACTTTGAGAAAATAAACAAAATACATAAGCCTCTAGCCAGACTTATTAACAGAAAAATTGAATCAACACACGTCAACAGAATCAGAAATGAGTAGGGAAACATCACGATGAACCCAACAGAAATACAAACAATTATTAGAGGCTACCATGAAGACCTATATGCTAATAAGCTGGAAAACTTAGAAGAAATGGACAGCTTCCTAGAAAAATACAACCTTTCAAGACTGACCAAGGAAGAATCACAAAATCTAAACAAACCAATTACCGGCAAAGTAATTGAAGCGGTAATCAAAAAACTACCCAAAAAAAACCTCCAGGGCCAGATGGATTTACCTCGGAATTATATCAGACATACAGAAAAGATATAATATGCATTCTCCTTAAAGTTTTCCAAAAAATAGAAGAGGAGGAAATACTTCCAAACTCATTCTATGAAGCCAACATCACCCTAATACCAAAACCAGGCAAAGACCCCACCAAAAAAGAAAACTACAGACCAATATCCCTGATGAACATTGATGCAAAAATACTCAATAAAATATTAGCAAACCGAATTCAAAAAAATATCAAAAGGATCATACACCACGACCAAGTGGTATTCAACCCAGGGATGCAAGGATTGTACAACATTCAAAAATCCATCAACATCATCCACCACATCAACAAAAAGAAAGACAAAAACCACATGATCATCTCCATAGATGCTGAAAAAGCATTCGACAAAATTCGACATCCATTCATGATAAAAACTCACAGCAAAATGGGTTTGGAGGGCAATTACCTCAACATAATAAAGGCCATATACAATAAACCGACAGCCAACATCATACTTAACAGTGAGAAGCTGAAAGTGTTTCCTCGGAGATCGGGAACAAGACAGGGATGCCCACTCTCCCCACTGTTATTTAACATAGTACTGGTGGTCCTAGCCATGGCAATTAGACAAAACAAAGAAATACAAGGCATCCAGATTGGTAAAGAAGAAGTTAAACTGTCACTATTTGCAGATGATATGATACTGTACCTAAAAAACCCTTAAGACTCCACTCCAAAACTACTAGAACTAATATCGGAATACAGCAAAATTGCAGGATACAAAATTAACACACAGAAATCTGTGGCTTTCCTATACACTAGCAATGAGCCAATAGAAAGAGAAATCAGGAAAACAATTCCATTCACAATTGCATGAAAAAGAATAAAATACCTAGGAATAAACCTAACCAAAGAAGTGAAAGACCTATACCCTGAAAACTATAAGACACTCTTAAGAGAAGTTAAAGAGGACACTAACAAATGGAAACTCATCCCATGCTCTTGGTAGGAAGAATTAATATCGTCAAAATGGCCATCCTGCCCAAAGCAATATACAGATTTAATGCAAACCCTACCAAATTACCAACAACATCCTTCAACGAACTGGAACAAATAGTTCAAAAATTCATATGGAAACACCAAAGACCCCGAATAGCCAATGCAATCCTGAGAAAGAAGAATAAAGTGGTGGGGATCTCACTCCCCAACCTCAAGCTCTACTACAAAGCCATAGTAATCAAGACAATTTGGTACTGGCACAAGAACAGAGCCACAGACAAGTGGAAATGATTAGAGACTCCAGACATTAACCCAAACATATATGGTCAATTAATATTCAATAAAGGAGCCATGGACATACAATGGAGAAATGACAGTCTCTTCAACAGATGGTGCTGGCAGTGCTGGAAAGCTACATGTAAGAGAATGAAACTGGACCATTGTCAAACCCCATACACAAAAGTAAATTCGAAATGAATCAAAGACCTGAATGTAAGTCATGAAACCATAAAACTCTTAGAAAAAAACATAGGCAAAAATCTCTTGGATGTGAACATTAGCGACTTCTTCATGAATATATCTCCCCGGGAAAGGAAAACACAAGCAAAAATGAACAAGTGGGACTATATCAAGCTGAAAAGCTTCTGTACAGCAAAGGACACCGTCAATAGAACAAAAAGGTACCCTACAGTATGGGAGAATATTTTCGTAAATGACAGATCCTTCCTTCCTAATTACAACCCTTAAATAGAATTCGTGCCTCATATCAAATTTACTGAGTATCATAATTCTTCCAAGTGGTAAAGATACCTCAAGACAAATGCTGGGCATAGAAGCCACAGGGCATAAATATGCAAAGATGTAAAAAGCTAACCTCTTCAAACAATAAGGCTTCTCTCTCACTTACTAACTTCACATTTCCCTGTATGGCCCCGGAAGATGACTGGTTAGCCAGAGACGGGTAAGATTCCTCAAGGGAGGAACAACCTAAGACAGGCACAGTCGCAGGGGGGCCATCAGGTGAGAAATTGGGGATCAACAGAGGTGAGGCTTAGAACCTCACCCCCCCGTTCTGAGAGAAATCTTCTGCATACGTGGATGTTTTATTGCCCTTGTCTAGCTTGGATTAACACATAGTCTACAGGCACACACCTGATCATCTGCATTTGCTCTCTTACAACACTAAACTATGTTTTCTACCTTTATCTTGTACCTACCTACCACTTCAGCATTTTATTAAAAATAGTAATAATAAAGAGAGAAATGTGGTATCCGCATATAAATCAAGTATAAAAACCAAATGAGTATTCATATTTGAACTGACTGTTTATAGTTCATAATGCATGAGCAAAACTGAAAGTTTCTGTGATGACTGCCCTTGTACTGTTCACTATGTAACTTATTCATTATGTAAGAATTTGTTCTACATGTAAGAACTTGTTTGTTATGCCTCAGAAGATTGGAGACTGACGAAAATTAGGCTTGGGGTGGATTAATGATTGTGCATTGAGCATTGACTCCCCTATACAGAATTTTATTGTCGTTAACAACCATTTGATCAATAAATATGAGAGATGCCCTCACAAAAAAAAAAAAAAAAAAAAAGGACAGACTTCCAATGGTAAAATAAATAAGTAACCGGGATGTAATGTATAGCATAAGGAATATAGTCAAGATATTGTAACAGCTTGGTAGGGTGATAGCTGGAACCTAGAATTATGTATATAAATGTATTACCACTGTGTTGTACACTTGAAACTAATGTAATGTAATACTGTGCGTCAACTACCCTTCAATAAAAAATAATTATTAAAAAAAAAAATGACAGATCCGATAAAGGCTTGACATCCAAAATATATAAAGAGCTCATGCTCCTCAACAAACAAAAAGCAAATAATCCAATTAAAAAATGGGCAGAGGAGCTGAACAAACAGTTCTCCAAAGAAGTTCAGATGGTCAACAGACACATGAAAAGATGCTCCACATCGCTAATTATCAGAGAAATGCAAATTAAAACTACAATGAGATATCACCTCACACCAGTAAGGTTGGCCACCATCCAGAAGACAAACAACAACAAATGTTGACAAGTTTGCGGAGAAAGAGGAACCCTTCTACACTGCTGGTGGGAATGTAAATTAGTTCAACCATTGTGGAAAACAATATGGAGGTTCCTCAAAATGCTCAAAATAGATTTACCATTTGACCCAGGAATTCCACTTCTAGGAATTTACCCTAAGGATGCAGCACTCCAGTTTGAAAAAGAGAGATGCACCCCTATGTTTATCACAGCACTATTTACAATAGCCAAGAAATGGAACCAACCTAAGTGTCCATCAGTAGATGAATGGATAAGGATGTTGTGGTACATATACACAATGGAATATTACTCAGCCATAAGAAGGAAACAAATCCTACCATTTGCAACAACATAGATGGAGCTAGAGGGTATTATGCTCTGTGAAATAAGCCAAGCAGAGAAAGACAAATACCAAATGATTTCACTCATCTGTGGAGTATAAGAACAAAATTAAAATGGAAGGAACAAAACAGCAGCAGAAACACAGAACCCAAGAACGGACTAAGAGTTACCAAAGGGAAAGAGACTGGGGAGAATGGGAGGGTAGGGAGGGATAAGGGCGGTGAAGAAGAAAGGGGGTATTATGATTAGCATGTAAAATGTGGGGGTTGGGGGAAAGGGGAGGGCTTTGCAACACAGAGAAGACAAGTAGTGATTGTACAACATCTTACTATGCTGATGGGCAGTGACTGTAATGGCGTTTGTGGGGGGGACTTGGGGTAGGGGAGAGCCTAGTAAACATTAGTTCTTCCAAAAAATTAAAAATAAATAAAAAACAGAAAAAAATGTAATGTAAGATAACAGTATATTTTTTATTTTCTTCAGTGACTCTCACCAGGAAACACTGTTTAAAGTGTCTTAACCGTATTTATAATTATATAATTTCTACCCACATATAAAATCTATATTTTCACACCTAAAATTGGTATTGGGCTTCCTGAGGTCCAGTGTCAAGCCAACAAAAAAGTTGGTTTAGATCCCCATGGAGACTTTTTTGAAATACTGGTTAGGAAGCAATTTCCTCCATCCCTTGCATTTCTTCTACCTACTTTAAGAATCATATTGACATAAGACAGAATAATAGGGGAAAAATTAATTACATATGCAAATATACCCTTTTCTGCTGAGAAAGAACTAGTGTAACTATGTCTGAAATAGCAGAGTCATAGGAGATGTGGAGGTCCAAACCAACTTTAGTGGATGTTGCTAAACAATTTTCCAAAAATGGTGAGTCAACGTAACCACATGTTCAAAGTGTATGAGAGTTCTAATTACTCCTCAGCCTCACCAACACAGAGAATGGTCTTTTTCATTTTGATACTTTATAATGAACCAGTACCAGTCTTGCATTAGAAAAGATTTATTTCTAGCTTTATCTTTTGGATTTTAAATAAAGTTGCAAAGATAGTACAGATGGTATCCAGTTTCTCCTAAGTTAACATTTTAAATAACAATGGTACATATGTCAAAATTAATTTATTGTTACATGACTGTTCAGTAAGCTGTAGAATTCATTTGGATTTCACCACTTTTCACATGAAGCTGTTCCAGAATCAACTTAGGACACCACACTGTACTTAGTCATTAAGTCTCCCCTTGTCTGGGAAAGTTTCTCAGTCTTTCCTTGCTGTTCGTGATCATGGTAGTTTGAAGAATACAACTTCTCAGTTTCAAAAAGACATATGCACCCCCATGTTTATCGCAGAAATTTTTAAAATAGCCAAGATATGGAAGCAAACTAAGTGTCCATCAGTAGATGAATGGATAAAGAAGAGGTGGTGCATATACACAATGGAATACAATTCAGCCATAAGAAAGAAACAAATCCTAACATTTGCAACAACATGGATGGAGCTGGAAGATATGCTCAGTGAAATAAGTCAGGTGGAGAAAGACAAGTGCCAAATGATTTCTCTCATTTGTGGAGTATAACAATGAAGCAAAACTGAAGGAACAGAATAGCAGCAGACTCAGAGACTCCAAGAAGGAACTAGTGATTACCAAAGGGGAGGGGTGTGGAAGGGCAGGTGGGTAGTGAAGAAGAAGGGGATTGAAGGGTGTTATGTTTAGTACACATGGTGTGGGGGATCACAGGGAGAACAGTGTAGCACAGAGAAGGCAAATAGTGAATCTGTGGCATCTTACTACACTGATGGGTAGGGACTGCATTGCGGTATGGGTGGGGACTTGATAATACGCGAAAATGTAGTAACCACATTGTTTTTTCATGTGAAACCTTCATAAGAGTGTATATCAATAATACCTGAATAAAAATTATTTTAAAACAGAAAAAAGTCTTTGTGTAAAGTAGCATATTTTTGATTTTGCTGAGTGACTCTTACCAGGAAAAATTGTTTAAAATATCTTAACTGTATTTATAATTATATGCTTTCTACCCACATACATTATCTTTGTTTTCACACCTAAAATTGGAGTTGGGCTTCTTAATATCCAGCCTGCAAGCCAACAGTGAAGTTGATTTAGATCCTCACGGAGACTTTTCTGAAATATTGTGGGGGAAGATGAAATTTCCTACACACTTTGAGTTTCTTCTAGCTGGTTGAAGAATCATATTGACATGAGGCAGAATAATAGGAGAAAAAAACAAAATTAATTACATATGTATGAGGAATCCATAGATATAAATTCTGAAGACAGGCAGGGTCCATGAGGTCTGCATGTCAACCTGAACTAAGGAGGTTGGGGTAGGGGTCTGAGATGTCAGAGGAAAAGGGAGGCAATTCACAGGCATAAGAAAGAGGACATGTCTGATAAACAAATGTTTGCTTGGCCACACAGAAACCCTGGGATTCAGAGAGGAACTGTAACAGTCTAGCCACACCCCTCCCTCTCCCTCACCCCTTGCTCACATTATCCCGCAGTTCCCTGTGGGGGTGGCCCTCCTCCTGGGGCAGGTCCTCCATCTAAACTGTTATGCACTAGTTGGGGTGAGCATTAAAAATGTACAGAACTATTGAATCACTATGTTGTACAATATAAGATTGTATATCAATTATAATAAATAATATCCAGGAAAATCTTTTTATTGAATTGAGGTGGGCGTCAAGTTTCTTTCTGAATCTTTTGTGCCTTGGCTGCCTGCAAGTCCGAGACAATCTGCATGTCACAATGGCACCTCTTGTGGGCAGCCTGCTCTTGGCGCCTAGAGAAACAAAGATGCCTGTGTTTGTAACTAAATTCATTAGAGAATAGTGTGTGTGTATAAATGCAAGGCAAGTGGAGTCAGGTAAACACACACAGGTGGGGAGGAGTGGATAGTAGAAGCACAGCCATCCAGAATTCCTACTGTCTACAGACTTGGTCTGTAAGGGTTTGCACTGCTCTGGGATCAGAATGACACTATAGGCCTGGCTAATGAGGATCTTGGGATACTGAGCCCCCAGGATATTGAGCCCCCGAGGATATAGACTGCACACTCCGTCTGTGGCCACCTCACTGGACAGCCCCGCCGAGTCAGGAACCACACACCTGAGGCCCCTCCCATGGGTGTCCTCCTTGATCACGATCCAGGGGCCTCGGTCAGGTTGTCAGCCCTTCCTGAGGACAGACCTCCATCTTCCACATCAAGGGGCTGCATCGAGCATCATTCCTCCGTGAAGTGAACCAGGTAATCCAAGTCCCTGAGTTAATGCACTGTGAATAAGAAGAGGTGCTTTAGCAAAATTATTTCCTGTGGAAGCAGCGAGGTGAGTTCATGCTTAAAATGATCAGAACCCAATTGGCCGTGGAGCTCTGGCCTCACTGCCTATCAGCACACCGGACACCCCATATATGGGATTTCATAGCCCACATGGCACCAGTGTTCCCTGGCTTTCATTCTCCGGGCCTCCTAATCCCATCCTCTAGGGTGCACTTTCTGCAGAGCCAAAAGCTGCCCCTTCTCAGACAGGATGACGGTTATTTTTTCTGATATTTACTTCAGTTCTTGTGGTGGGAGCATGGAAAATCTTTCTGATATTTACCGTTTATTTCCATTCCTTGTTCTTGATTATTTGAGTGTGTAGAACAGCTGTTGTCTTATTTCCATCAAGAACCGGCTGGCTGCCTGCTGGTCTACCTGTTCTTTGTAAAACTACCAAGTACTTTAAGTAAGAGCAGAAGAGAAAGTGTTATCTATTTTATTTTACTTTTTATTTTATTTCCGATAAATTAGGACAGCAGCATCAAAAGAGAGAGTGTGATTTTAAAAAACCATATGCCCACCCCTCACATCATCCCAGTGCACGAATGCTGATACTTTGTATTATCACCTTGAGGTTTTTATATAAAATAACACAATAATATGCCTGCAGAAGGTGCCCCTATTGGATTCCCCACTCTTTCCCCTCTTTCTGTCCTGGAGGCATATTATTTTGGACATATGGCTTCCATCGCACATGGCTTTTGACTGTACATATATCATAAATACACATAAGAATAAAAGCCAGTTACTATAATTCCTGTCAAACAGGGAATGGAGAAACAAATTGTGATGTAGCTATATGGTAAGTCACTTCCTGGATTTCTAAATTTTATAATTTTTCTTTTGTTTACAATTGAACTATAGTTGATTTCTGTCTGATTTTTAAATTAATGGAGCTGATCTGAATTTCAAGATTAATAAAAAAATAGTTATCAAGGAGTCAACTGTACGTGATATGTTCACTGGGGTCATGTTCACAAATAGCTTTTAAAATTCAAAACAGTACAATTTTTGTGCCATCATAGCATTAAATGTAGTAAAATGTGCAGATGAGACCTGTATATTCAGTTAGTATTGTGGTTCCTCAGGGAATGAAAAGAGTGAGGATTGTGTAAATACATGATACAGGCTCTTCAAGTATACCTATTAAATGTGGTAATAAAGACAATTTTTTGATGTGTGTGACTTTGATAATGTTGACTGGTGGGTACCAAGCTCTTCAGTGGTATCTTTGTACTTTCATTCTCTTGAATAATTCCTAACAAAAATAAGCACATCTATGCAGGATTAAAAAATGTGAAAAGTATCTCATGTATAGACTTTTGTCATACATGTTCTCCTCCAATATGTTTTCAATATTTGTGTTCATTCCTATATCTATTTATTTTTATTACTTGATTCATTAAATTGCTGTGCAGTTCATCTTCTGTCCCTGCCAGATGAATAATGATACCACCAATGTTTCCTTAATTCCCTTTTTGCATGATTAAGGTTCCCAGCTGGACTTGCAGCTCATAATGTCTTCCCTGAAATTTGCTGTTGTCACAGTTGGGATGTTCGTCTTTATTGTTTTCTTCTTCTTGCCGATCCCATTGCTTTCTTCTGATGAGTGAAACATGCCGGGAACTGCTGTTCATGGCAGAAAAAGAGAACCACTATAGGAAATGTCAGGGTGGGGGTGCCCTGTGCTGACTGCCATGCTGGATGTGTTTCTATTCATTGCTCATCATTGTAACATCCCCATAAGGTCTGATGAGGGTTCCCTTTATACAACTGAGGACACGAGGCCTCTGCAGAGACAATGCTGCCACTTCACAAAGCAAGCACTGGTCTGGACTGAGCTCACTGTGTGAGTTCAAGTAATCCTCGAAATGATAAGAGCTGTCGCGGCCACTGCAGGCTCCCCAGGAGAGCGAGGACCACGGCTTCACAGAGACCATCCTGTAGGTCACTCGATTGGCTTGTAAATAGCATGTTTTTCTGCATTATCTTGTCTTGGTCTTCAAGGACCTACAGATTGTTGTTTTCCTATATGCCAATACAATTTATTCTTTCTCAGATTTAACTGTTTTTCTTAACGATATGACACTATTGACTTAGGGGAAGACATCCTATTAGGGTGAGACCGAGAATCTCTCCGACATAGTGCTCTGCTTCTTGTAGAATGAACCATTAAGGCAGATGAGGACCGTTTCAACCGGGGTGTCTTACAAGCTTCAGGTTGATGGGCAGCATTTCTTCTCTTTGCCAGGAGCTGAGCATATACTTGAATGGATGCTTTGACCTGCCACATGCTACTTCATGGGTAGAGGTAGACATACCTTGCAGGAACTGGAAAAATATTTGGACATTGCTCAGAATTAAAATGTTAAAAATGTTAAATGAAATTGTGAAATCTGTATGATTATAAAGGCTGGTTCTGTGTCATCAGGGGCATTAAGAGAGACTGTTCAAGAGAGTCAACTCGGCAGATACGTGGTGTAGTCTGAGACCCAGTCTTTGCCGTGCACCGACCATACTTCCTGTCCATGACTTTGCCTCAACTTACCCAACTGTCCTCATGGGTAAATGGGATCATAGTATGTACTAAAGCATCTGTGATGTGACCAGTCCTACAGATTATTTTGAGGAATGCCAACTATTGGGGACCATTGTTCTAGATGCAGATGTCATAACATTATTCTTGTCCTTCTGTTTGTTTGAAGGCATGGGATGTTTCTAAAGGATATGCCATGTCTTATTCTTGGTGTCAGTCTCAGCACTTGGCACACGGTGTACAATGGACTTGGTGATCTCTAAAATTTTGGATCCTTAACGGAAAGACAGGAAAGAAATAGTGTGAGATATGGTGATGGAGGGAGAAATTAGCAGAGGGACAGATCTGAAAATACATCTGGGTTCACAATATGCATAGAGGTTTGTTTTGATTTAAGCACTGATTCTCAAATATTAGCATATTCAAATTCATCTGTAGGGCTTGTTGAAACATGAATTTCTGGTCCTCACCTCTGAGTTTATGCACAGGAAATTTTCATTTCTAACAAGTTCCCAGTGGATATTGCTGCTGTTAGGCCAGGAAATATTTTCATTTTTTCACTACCTCTTTCACATCAGATTCATCAAGAACATGAATCACACAGACTTTCCAGAATTCCTCCTCCTGGGATTGACAGATGATCCAGAACTGCAACCATTCCTCTTCGGGCTGTTCCTGTCCATGTACCTGGTCACCATCCTGGGGAACCTGCTCATCATCCTGGCTGTCAGCTCTGAACCCCACCTCCACATACCCATGTACTTCTTCCTCTGCATCTTGTCTTTTAATGACATCTGTATAAGCACAACGATAGCCCCCCAGTTTCTAGTGAATATTAACAGAGAGAAACAGCACATTAGCTACATTGGCTGCATCGCACAGATTGGCTTTGTCATAATTTTTGTTGGTTTTGAAAACTGTCTCTTCGCAGCAATGGCCTATGACCGCTATGTGGCCATCTGCCATCCACTGAGGTACACGGTCATCATGACCCCCCAACACTGTGCTATGCTGATTCTGCTCCCTCTGCTCCTTAGCACTGGGGATGCCCTGCTCCACAGTCTGATGGTGCTGAGCCTGTCCTTCTGCGCAAACAGGGAAATCCCCCACTTCTTCTGTGAACTTGCTCAGGTCATCAAGCTGGCCTGCTCTGACACCCTCATCAATAATTTCCTGCTATACTTTGTAGGCAGCCTATTTGCGGGTGTTCCTGTATCTGGGATCATTTTCTCCTATACTAAAATTCTCTCTTCCATTTTGAGAATGCCCTCAGTGGAGGGTAAGCGTAAAGCTTTTTCCACCTGTGGGTCTCACCTCTCAACTGTTTCCTTGTTCTATGGGTCAGGTTTTGGGGTGTACATTACCTCTGCAGTTACTGACTCTTCAAGAAAGGCTGCAGTGGCTTCACTGATGTACATCATGTTTCCCCAGATGATGAACCCCTTCATCTACAGCCTTAGGAACAGGGACATGAAGGAGGCCTTGAGGAAAATAATCAGTAGGATACCTCTGTCTTTGATGGGGTCACCTGCTTTGGGCTTGTTTTTCTTGTACGAGCCAAAGTGACTGGATTCCTGGGTGGGCCAGATGCCTGTTCATTCCACCACCGTGAGGCTCTAACATTATCAGATCACTCCATGGCCACGTGCACCTCAGCAATGGCTTGAGTTGTGATGATACCTTTTGTTCAGCTCCAGGATGACTGAGAATGACCTCAGTTTTCTAAATTCATTTTCTTTGCTCTGGACCCATACAACCAAAGCTGAGTCCGGGGTTCTAGTTTAGTGATACTTTTTGTCGATTGCTCTCCAAACGAGGGATTTTATTGAAAGTGGATAGGATGGGGAAAGTATTGAAGGCAGGCTGCAGTCATTTCTAGAGGCTAGCTTTTGTCTGATCTGTGGTTACGACCATGCCTTTTGCATCCCACATTTAGGCATGCAGTGGGGCAAGGGAGTTCACCTTTCAAACCCCAATTTAGTACTCAGACTAGTCATTTGTAAAACATACCCTCCAAGTCTACATTAGCCTCCACTATACTAATTTTCATTAAATATAAAATTCATACAATTAGATTATCAGAGTGGTTTGAGATGATTGTGCGATATTTGAGACTCATCATTGGGAAGCAGATACAGGTGTCATTCTTGGACATAATGGCCAGAGACAAAAACCTGACTGTCCTCTCCTTTTTAAGTTGATGCTGTACCTTTGCATAACATCACCAGAAGACGTATATGTCATGAGTGAATACTGTTCTTCAAGATATATCATCACATCCTAATTCTCCTTACTGTGATATCATATAAATATTAATTTGTATGATAGTAGAGTCAGTGGTACCTATTTAGAAAAAGAAAATTTTCAGTGAGGCACCTTCAGCTGGATTATCTGGAGGGATGGACAGTGAATGTAATCATGTGTATCCCTAAAATACAGACTGATATGGAGAAGACACAGAGAGAAGGTGCTACCAGTGTAACCATGCACAGAAATCATTTTGAGGCAGCCAATACTTAATTTTCATGTTGTACGTTTTGCCTTACAAAAAAGTCATGTATTTAACTTTATGCATCTTTTTATTGCTTTTGTATGTACATGTGTAGAATGTATTGTGAAGATTTGCTTCTTTGTGACCTTGTTCAAGTTTCCACTCAATGAATGACTATCACTTCTTGGTTGTTATTCTCCTCATTGTACCTCTGAGATTCATATGTGTTATTGGGTTTAGCAACTATTTGTTTATTTTCAGTGCTCTCTATATTACATATGGTTATGATAAAAAGAGACAGGGCTTCTGATGCTGATTAAATTTTGGGGAAATACTTTGTCCTATTATGAATAAATCTGTTTGAATATTTTCTTTCATATCTCCTGGCATAAATCAGAGAATGTTTTACTGCTTGGGTGGGATTATTGACTATTGGGAGTATCTTTCCTCCTTTTTGTAGTTCCCAGGATTTTTCCTGAGACGTTGAACCAATTTATCCACACATTGTATGTTCGTGCTATTCTACATCATCACCAAAATGTTTTCGTTCGTCTGATGAAGGGCTGTGAAATATTTAATTAACTTATATTTCTCTTATTATGACGGGAAGCATTTTCACATACATGGGCCATTTATTTTCCCCTTTGTGTGAAATCCATGATCTATCATATTTTCATTGAAATCCATGTCTGTCATATATAGTATCTGCCATATTTACATGGAGATTTTTATCATTTTCTTATGCATAAAGAGGTCTTTATGCAATTGATATAGCCATCCTTTCTGATTTTATGCATAGAGAATCTATTCCTTAGGTGAGTGGCTCATTTCATGGGCTTTATCTCCAATATTTGTAATGCATAATTATGCTGAAGTTTGAAATAGTTAATTTGTCAGTATTTTCCCTGATGATTTTTCTCAATAGGCCTTCATGTTGAAATCCCTACTTAATACATTCTAAAGGACAGATATGTTAGCCTTTTACATGACGCATAATGCTATGTGAAATTAATTTTTATGTTTGGTGTGAGAAAGAAATTCAAATTTGTTTTATGTCTAAAAGATTTTTATTGCAATGTCCATCAATTCACCATAATGTCAACCAGTAATAAGTATACTGCTCATCTATGCATTGGTATTTTTCTGGATGTTGTTTTCGTAATAGGAGGTCTGATTGCTATCCTGCACCAATATCGTATTTCTCAATTATTGTATCACATCAGTCAGCTAAAACTAAATTTATTGTGGTAACAAACGAGTCCCATTTCATATTTTAGTTTGAATTTCAATAGTATATTGTACCACAGGTTAACCACTTTTAGGACAATTTGATATTTACTGCAACATTATTGACTACAAGACCCATAATTTTGATGTTTAGCCTGTAAGGTATGTGTAGACACAACTATTAGGAAATTGGGAAACATTGGTTGTGGAATTCTACAATGATAGTGAAATATCTGTTCATGCTTAGTCCATACTGATTACAGAGTACATACCAGGGTGTGCTCAGAGAGTGATACCAACAAGATGGTAGAGGTGGAGGACATTCACTTATCTTCCTGCAGTAGCAATAATTTAGCCCACCCATATATTCTTAGTCATCACGTTACTCAACCTTACTAAAACCTCATTGTTTAATTCTCAATCCTTCCCTTAGTTGACTTATCAACAACATTGATTCAGTTTATTATAATTTTTTATTGAAGTATAGCTGATACACAATTTATATTGGTTTCAAGTAGAAAAAATAGTGCATCAAGAGTTACCCACAATATTAAATCCTCACTCCAACTAGTACAGTTACTATCTGTCAACATAAAAAGATGTTGCAGAATCAATGACATACTACAATCCCTGTGACCAACTTATATTATGATTGAGAATTTCCATGCTGTTTATCCCCTTCACTCTCTCTTTCCACCCCCCTCAACCACTCCCTCATGGTAACCACCAGTCTCTTCTCTGTGTCTACTGCAATGAATCTACTACAATTTTTCTGTTTTGGTTTTAGATTCCACAAATAAATGATATCATATGGTATTTGTCTTTCTCCACCTTGCTTGTTGCACTTAGCATAACACCCTCCAGAACCATCTATGTTGTTGCATACAGTAGGATTTCTTTCTTTCTTCATGGCAGAATAAAATTCAATGTGTATATTTACCTTGTTTTCCTTATGAAAATCATTAATGAATGTATGCTCCCATATTGTAGTTTACCTATTGTTCTATTGATGGTGTACTTTGCTGTTCAGAAGCTTTTTAGTTTGATGTATTCCTACTTGTTCACTTTGTATTGTGTTTCTCTTGTCTGAGGAAATGTGTCTGGAAAAATATTGCTCTATACTTTTGATCAAGACATGTTTTCCTTTGCTTTCTTCTAAGAGTTTTATGGTTAAATGTCTTGCATTCAGGTCTTTGATCCATTTTGATTGACCTTTGTGTATGAAGTTAGGCAGTAATCCAATTACATTCTCTTACACATAGCTGTTTTCCCAACAACATTTATTGAAAGACTATCTTAACACCATTGTATATTCATGGCTCCTTTACTGTGTATTAATTGACCATATATCCATGGATTTATATCTGAGTTCTCTCCTTGTTCCTGTTGATAGACGGGTCTAATCTTGTGTCAGTACCATACTGTTTTAATTACTGTTGCTTTGTCATTTAGCTTGAAGTCAGGGAGTATAATCACCCCAGCTGTGTTCTACTTTCTCAGGAATCCTTTGGCTATTTCTGTATTTTTTGGTTGCATATGAATTTTAGAACTATTTTCTTTGGTTTATTGAAAAGTGCTGTTACAATTTTGATAGGGATAGCACTGAATCTCTAAATTGCTTTGGGCAGAATGGTCATTTTGACAATATTAATTCTTCCTACCCACATGCATTGCTGATACTTTAGCTGTGTGGCTTGCTTTTGCATATCCTTTATAGAGTTTTATGAATGAACAGAACTGCTTAGTTTTGATATAGCTAACTTTATCCATATTTTTCATAACACCTTTATTTGTGAAATCCCTTGTTACTTGAATCTGAAGAATTTATAGTTTGGGCTACAAAACTATCCATCTGCAATTTAGTTTTGTCTTTGATGTGAGGCAGGAATAAATTTCATTTTTATGGCTCTGTAAATTTTAATAAATAGTCCTTCGTGTTCCCTTAATCCCACTTCACTCCTGTGATAAATAAACTGTCCATTTGTACACTGGGCATGTTAAAAGGCAAAATTCAGTTCAGGCCATTTGAAGACCTAATTGGATTATCAAGCAATTCATTGACAGCATCCCATCCAGCAGGTAGAAAGATGGGAGGTTTTATATTCATGAGTGCAGGGAAAGTTATTAGGAAAAGAAAAAGAATATGGATTATTTCAGGCCAGGGCATCTCTTCTGGTGGAAAGAACTGGCAGGGTTTATTGTGCAGATTACCTCCCTAGTGCTGTTAAGGAAATCTCAGATCAACTGTTAAGAGGTCACATTCTTGGAATAGGTTGATTCTGTAACTAAGTCTGGATTTGCTGTCATGGGGGACAAATAACTCCATTTGGGGTCTGTTGTTTCTTTTCTGTGACTTTCAGTATGTAGCATAACTGAGCCACATCCTAGGGAAAATGACGGAACAGACAAAGCTTGATTTTTATATCTCAACATCCCAGGGAGCAGTAAATGATTTCCCTTTAGTGTTGTAATTCAGGTAGTAGGAATTCTCCTTCGTCATGTTTGGGAGCAGAGAGGGAGAGGTCTTTGTCTACTAGTCGAAGACCACAGGGAGCCTGGTCAATTTCTTCTTATGTTTGCATTCCTTTTCTCTCCCTGATAACTTGATGGGGGATGTCTCTGTTCGTTACCTGTTCCCAGTGATGAAGAGGAGGGTTAACAATGTGGACAACCAAACAGACCTTACAGGCTACACCTGCCCTCCCCTGGTATCCCTATTAGCATGTGAGATATTTAAAAATGCAGAGTTGTACAGAATAGGAGCACAAAATCCAGAATTTGTTGCCATTCGAATTATCTTCCTAATGTCAAAATACAGAAAGAAGATTAATTCTTTATATACTATTCCATTCCCCTTCTTCACTTTTCACACCACCAGTCATGAATTTTGTTTCCAGGGTTTATTTCAAATTGTTATTACATAAATATGTATATGTGTGTATGTATGTATCTACATAATATGCATACATTATATACATATATGTAAACAAATTTATGTGCATATATATGCACATGCATAGGAATACATGTACATATGTAATTTAAATGTGCCCATCAAAATGCCTAATTGAAAAGAAAAAATTATGTCATAAATGATACATCACACAGTTAAATTTCATGATCCAGAGTGAAAAGTACCAAGAGTGATGAATCACAAAATGTATTAAACATCAGTTTTAAATGACCATTTCAGCATATAAAGAACTGAAATACAGAATACGGATGTATTATGGATAGTATCATAAGGGAGCGTGGGGACAATTGAAGTTCCCTGGGCCAGGATCCTCACCTGAACCTAAACTACTTGGTGATGTAATTGGCCCTCTGTCAGGCAACTGCTCCCACACCCATAGACAATAAACTATTTTGACTGAGTCACTATACAAATTGCTCTGCCCAGTGCTCTGGATGGAGGCAGAGATGAAGGAGGATTACAGACCTGCAGACTATTTATTGCAGACGTAATTCTAGTGCTTTGAGTATCGCAGGGAGAATAAATCTGGGTAATAAACACTTTTACCCCAAGAATGTTCTGTTTTTATTCCTCATGCTCACTGAATCCATAGTGAACTTGCCAAACATGAAACCCCTTGACAAGACAGGGAGGAAATAGTTTTGCTTCACTCTCTTAGGTTCCCTGACTGGGTCTGAATATTAAACTGACAAATATTACAAGGAATGAAGCATACACAGTCATTTAATAATTGTTTTTTGTGACATGGGAGCCTTCATAGGAAATGAAGACTGGAAGAAACAGTTACACATGAATATTTGTGTGCTAGGTCTGATAAAGACTGGAAAGTAAGAGAGGTCAGAGGGAATGGGGGGCACTGAGCAGGCCGTCTTTCTTGAAGCTCTTCTCTGTGCCTTTGCCTTTGGTTATAAGGATACTCTCTGCCTTTGCTGACCGGGAGGGCTCACATGAAGGTTTCATGATTTGCTCAGGGAAAACATGCTGGAGAATGTCCGAGTGAACTTCTTGCTTCTGATATTTTAAGAACCTCCTTTGACTTAAAATTTTTGACATGCCAAGAATCCATATTTTGGGGGAAGTGTTTCCTGAACCCCCCCACTTTCACATGAATTATACAGAGATCACAGGGGGAAATCGCGCATATGAATGTCAATGCAGTGGTTCCCTCTGGGAAGGGAAAAATTATCAAGAATGTGGAAAATAAAGTGGGAGGGAGGGGACACTTCACATGTACATGTTATTTTATTTCTTTATGAAAACTTAAAGTGAGATGACAATGTATTTTTGATGGTGCCCGGTGACTTACTAGGAAACATTGCTTAAAACACCTTAACTGTATTTATAAATATTTATACCCCCATAAAAAGGTATGTTTTCACACCTAAAATTGGACTTGGGTTTCTTGACATACACCCTCCAAGCCAACAGTGAGGTTGGTTCAGATTCCCCATGGAGCCTTTTCTGGAATGTGGGGAGGAAGAAATTTCCTCTATTGCTCAAGTTGCTTCTGCTTGTTTAAGAATCAAATTGACAGGAGACAGAATAACAGGAGAAAAAACAAAGTTTAATTTCATGTGTAGGAGGAGTTCATAGCTACAAATGCCAAAGACAGTAAGGACCATGGGACTATATGTCATTCTGAAGGAGGGAGAAGAGGGGACGGGCCTGAGATTGCAAAGGAGAATGGAGGCAATCACAGGAATATGAAAGAGTAAATATTTGGTAAACAAGTGTTTGCTGGGCCACACAGAATTGATGGCACACAGAGAGGGATGGTACAGCCTCGCCACACCCTTTCCTGTCTACTACCCCTTATTCACATTAGAATGTAGTTACCTATGGGGATGGCTGTCCTACCAGAGTAGGTGCTCCATCCAAACTGTTTTTATGCACTAGTCAGGTGACCATTTAATAATGTACATAACTGTCAAATCACAATGTTGTACAGTATAATACTGTACATCAATGATACTTCAAATAAAAATACCCAGAAAAATATTTTTATTCAATTGAGGGGAGAGGTCAAGTTTCCTTCTGAGTCTTTTGGGCCTTGATTGCTTTCAACTCTGAGACAATATGCAAGTCACAGTGGCACATCTTGGGCAGCCTGCTCTTGGCCCCTGCAGAAACAAAGATGCCTTTGTTTGTAACTATGAAAAGAATGCAAAATTAATTTAAAAATAGTGTATGTGTATAGATGCAAGACAAGTGAAGCCAGGTAAAGAGAAACAGGTGGGTAAAACATAATTGGGATGCAACCATCCTGAATTCCTACTGTCTATAGGTTTGGTCTGTAAGGGTTTGCAGTGTTCTGGGATCAGAATGACACTAAATTGGCTAGGCTAATGAGGACTTGGAATATTGAGCCCCCTGGGAGACAGAGAGTCAGCCTGTGACCACCTCATACAACAGCCCCGTCGAGTCAGCAACCAACACAACTGAGGATTCTCCCAGGGATTCTCCTTCTTCATCATGAACCAGGGGCCTCACTCAAGGTGTCTGCCCTTCCTGAGGACAGACTTCCATCTTCCACATCCAGGGGATGCATCGCACATCATTCCTCAGTGACGTGACCAGGTAACCCAAGTTTCTGAGTTAATGCACTGGAAATAAGGGCCGGTGTTCTACCAAAATTCCTTCCCATGAAGGCAGTGAAGAGGGTTCATGCTTAGAATGATCAGAACCCAGTAGGCCATGGAGCTCTGGCATCACTGTCTATCAGTGCACTGGACATCCCATATATGGGATTTGCATATCTCACGTGGCACCAGTGCTCCCTGGCCTTCATTCTCCTGGTGTCCTAACCCCATTCTCTAGGGTGCATTTCCTCCAGAGCCAAAATCTGCTTCTTCTCAGACAGGATTTCTACTAAATTTTCTGATATTTACTTCAGTTCTTGGGGAGGTGACACAGAAATTCTTTGCTGATATTTACCTTTGATTCTCTTTCCTGGTTCTTCATAACATGATTGTGTAGAAAACCTGTTGTATTGTCCCCATAGCCAACATGGGGAATAAGAGGGTGGCCCAAGAAACTGTGATTTCGAGTCCCTTCCTAGTCTCACCTGTTCTTTAAAAAAGTACCACATATTGATCGGGGGCGGAGCCAACATGGCGGCGTGAGTAGGACAGTGGGAATCTCCTCCCGAAAACATATATACTTTTGAAAATACAACAAACACAACTAGCCCTAAAAGAGAGACCAGAAGACGCAGGACAGTGGCCAGACTGCAGCTACACCAGCGAAAGCACAGCGACTGGTGAAAGGGGTAAGATACAAGCCCTGGCCCAGCGGGACCCGAGCGCCCCTCCCCCCAGCTCCCGGCGGGAGAACAATAGGCAGAGCGGGAGGGAGACGGAGCCCAGGACTGCTGAACACCCAGCCCCAGCCACCCCCACCAGAGCACAGACACAGTGCGTGGGCGGGGGTCCCTGGATACTGGGGAAACAGGGCAACAAGATCTCTGAGTGGGTGCCGAAGCTGAGGCACCTGTGACAAAGAAAAGCGGGGGCTTTTTGAAAGTCTTAAAGGGACAGGGACTTAACAGCTTGACGGAAACAAAACAGGTCATAGTCCAGCAGCTGGAAATTACAGGGAAAACCGGGCGCACTAACACCCTGGGCAACAGCTCTGAGACCCCTCACGGAGGTAAAGAGCCAAACAGCACCCCCATCCATTACCCCTCCGGGCGCTGCGAAAGCAGAGAAGCAGCCTGAGACAAACTCCACCCACAGAAAGGGAAATTCATCTCTTCTGGCCAGGCAAGACACAAAGACCCAGTCTACACGCAATTACCCAACACAAGCCACTAGGGGTCGGAGTTGTCCCAGTAAAGAAAGGCCAGTAGAAAGTGAAAAGTTTGGCCCTCCCAGCTGACAGTCAATAGCACCTGTCAACACGAAAAGGCAAAAATATATGATCCAGACAAAACTAACCCAGACAGCTTCGGCATCTGCTACATCTTCCCCTGAGAAGGAATCTGGGGAGATAGATTTAGCCAGTCTACCTGAAAAAGAATTCAAAACAAAAGTCATAACCATGCTGATGGACTTGCAGAGAAATATGCAAGAACTAAGGAAGGAGAATTCAGAAATAAAACAAGCTCTGGAAGGACTTCAAAACAGAATGGACGAGATGCAAGAGACCATTAATGGACTAGAAAACAGAGAACAGGAACGCAGAGAAGCTGATGCAGAGAGAGATAAAAGGATCTCCAGGAATGAAAGAATTTTAAGAGAGCTGAGTGACCAATCGAAAAGGAACAATATATGAATTATACGTATACCAGAAGAAGTAGAGAGAGAAAAGGGATAGAAAATGTCTTTGAAGAAATAATTGCTGAACACTTCCCCAAACTAGGGAAAGAAATGGCCTCTCAGACCACAGAGGTACACAGAACTCCCATGACAAGGGATCCAAGGAGGGCAACACCGACACATAATAATTAAAATGGCAAAGATCAAAGACAAGGACAAAGTATTAAAGGCAGCCAGAGAGAAAAAAAAGTTTACCTACATAGGAAAACCCAACAGGCTATCATCAGACTTCTCAACAGGAAACCTACAGGCCAGAAGAGAAAGGCATGATATACTTAATGCAATGAAACAGAAGGGACTCGAACGAAGACTACTTTATCCAGCACGAATATCATTTAAAAATGAAGGTGGGATTAAACAATTATCAGATAAGCAAAAGTTGAGGGAATTTACCTCCCACAAACCACCTCTACAGGGCATCCTACAGGGACTGCTCTAGATGGGCATACTCCTAAAAAGAGCACAGAAGAAAACACCCAACATATGAAGAAGGGAGGAGGAGGAATAAGAAGGGAGAGAAATAAAGAATCACCAGACCGCGTTTATAATAGCTCAACAAGCGAGTTAAGTTAGAGAGTAAGATAGTAAAGAAGCTAACCCTAAACCTTTGGTAACCACAAACTTAAAGCCTGCAATGGCAATAAATTCATACCTTTCAATAATCACCCTAAATGTAAATGGACTGAATGCAGCAATCAAAAGACACAGAGTAATAGAATGGATAAAAAAGCAAGATCCATTCATATGCTGCTTACAAGAGACTCACCTCAAACCCAAAGACGCGCACAGACTTAAAGTCAAGGGATGGAAAAAGATATTTCAAGCAAACAACAGAGAGAAGAAAGCAGGTGTTGCAATTCTGGTATCAGAGAAAACAGATTTCAAAATAAAGAAAGTAACAAAAGACAAAGAAGGACACTACATAATGATAAAGGGCTCAGTCCATCAAGAGGATATAACCATTATAAATATATATGCACCCAATACAGGAGCACCAACATACCTGAAATAAATATTAACAGAACTAAAGGAGGAAATAGAATGCAATGCATTCATTCTAGGAGACTTCAACATACCACTCACTCCAAAGGACAGATCCACCAGACAGAAAATAAGTAAGGACACAGAGGCACTGAACAACACACTAGAACAGATGGACCTAATAGACATCTATAGAACTCTACATCCAAAAGCAACAGGATACACATTCTTCTCAAGTGCACATGGAACATTATCCAGAATAGACCACATACTAGGCCACAAAAAGAGCCTCAGTAAATTCCAAAAGATTGAAATCCTGCCAACCAACTTTTCAGACCACAAAGGCATTAAACTAGAAATAAACTGTTCAAAGAAAGCAAAAAGGCTCACAAACACATGGAGGCTAAACAACACGCTCCTAAATAATCAATGGATCAATGACCAAATCAAAATGTAGATCCAGCAATATATGGAAACAAATGACAACAACAACACTAAGCCCCAACTTCTGTGGGACACAGCAAAAGCAGTCTTAAGAGGAAAGTATATAGCAATCCAAGAATATTTAAAAAAGGAAGAACAAGCCCAAATGAATGGTCTAATGTCACAATTATCGAAACTGGAAAAAGAAGAACAAATGAGGCCTAAGGTCAGCAGAAGGAGGGACATAATAAAGAGAAGAGAAGAAATAAATAAAATTGAGAAGAATAAAACAATAGCAAAAATCAATGAAACCAAGAGCTTGTTCTTTGAGATAATAAACAAAATAGATAAGCCTCTAGCCAGATTTACTAAGAGGAAAAGAGAGTCAACACAAATCAACAGTATCAGAAATGAGAAAGGAAAAATCACGACAGACCCCGCAGAAATACAAAGAATTATTAGAGAATACTATGAAAACCTATATGCTAACAAGCTGGGAAACCTGGGAGAAATGGACAACTTCCTAGAAAAATACAACCTTCCAAGACTGACCCAGAAAGAAACACAAAATCTAAACAGACCAATTACCAGCAACGAAATTGAAGCGGTAATCAAAAAACTACCCAAGAACAAAACCCCCGGGCCAGATGGATTTACCTCGGAATTTATCAGACATACAGGGAAGACATAATACCCATTCTCCTTAAAGTTTTCCAAAAAATAGAAGAGGAGTAGATACTCCCAAACTCATTCTATGAAGCTAACATTGTCCTAATTCCAAAACCAGGCAAAGATACCACCAAAAAAGAAAACTACAGACCAATATCCCTGATGAATGTAGAGGCAAAAATACTCAATAAAATTTTAGCAAACCTAATTCAAAAATACATCAAAAGGACAGTACACCATGACCAAGTGGGATTCATTCCAGGGATGCTAGGATGGCACAACATTCGAAAGTCCATCAACATCATCCACCACATCAACAAAAAGAAAGACAAAAACCACATGATGATCTCCATACATGCTGAAAAAGCATTCGACAAAGTTCAACATTCATTCATGATAAAAACTCTCAGCAAAATGTGAATAGAGGGCAAGTACCTCAACATAATAAAGGCCATCAATGATAAACCCACAGCCAACATTATATTGAACAGCAAGAAGCTGAAGGCATTTCCGCTGAGATCGGGAACTAGACAAGGATGCCCACTCTCCCCACTATTATTTAGCATACTACTGGAGGTCCTAGCCACGGCAATCAGACAAAACAAAAAAATGCAAGGAATCCAGATTGGTAAAGAAGAAGTTAAACTGTCACTATTTGCATATGACATGATACTGTGCATAAAAAACCCTAAAGACTCCACCCCAGAACTACTAGAACTGATATCGGAATACAGCAAAGTTGCAGGATACAAAATCAACACACAGAAATCTGTGGCTTTCCTATATACCAACAATGAACCAACAGAAAGAGAAATCAGGAAAACAACTCCATTCACAATTGCATAAAAAAAAAATACCTAGGAATAAACCTAACCAAAGAAGTGAAAGACTTATACTCTGAAAACTACAAGTCACTCTTAAAAGAAATTAAAGGGTCACTAACAGATGGAAACGCATCCCATTCTCATGGCTTAGAAGAATTAATATCGTCAAAATGGCCATCCTGCCCAGAGCAATATACAGATTTGATGCAATACCTATGAAACTACCAGCAACATTCTTCAGTGAACTGGAACAAATAATTCAATAATTCATATGGAACCACCAAAGACCCAGAACAGCCAAAGCAATCCTGAGAAAGAAGAATAAAGTATGGGGGTTCTCCCTCCCCAACTTCAAGCTCTATTATTAAGTCATAGTAATCAAGACAATTTGGTACTGGCACAAGAACAGCGCCACAGACGAATGGAACAGACTAGACAATCCAGTCATTAACCCAGACATATATGGTCAATTAATATTAGATAAAGGAGCCATGGACATACAATGGCGAAATGACAGTCTCTTCAACAGATGGTGCTGGCAAAACTGGACAGCTACATGTATGACAATGAAACTGGACCATTGTCTAACCCCATATACAAAAGTAAACTCAAAATGGATCAAAGAGCTGAATGTAAGTCACAAAACCATTAAACTCTTGGAAGAAAACATAGGCAAAAACCTCTTAGACATAAACATGAGTGACCTCTTCTTGAATATATCTCCCCGGGCAAGGAAAACAACAGAGAACATGAACAAGTGGGACTATATTAAGCTGAAAAGCTTATGTACAGCCAAAGACATCATCAATAGAACAAAAAGGAACCCTACAGTATGGGAGAATATATTTGAAAATGACACATCCGATAAAGGCTTGACGTCCAGAATATATAAAGAGCTCACATGCCTCAACAAACAAAAAACAAATAACCCAATTAAAAAATAGGCAGAGGAACTGAACAAAAGGTTCTCCAAAAAAGAAATACAGATCTCCAACAAAAACATGAAAAAGATGCTCCACATCACTAATTATCAGATAAATGCAAATTAAAACTACAACGAGGTATCACCTCACACCAGTAAGGATGGCTGCCATCCAAAAGACAAACAATAACAAATGTTGGCGAGGCTGTGGAGAAAGGGGAACCCTCCTACACTGCTGGTGGGAATGTAAATTAGTTCAACCATTGTGGAAAGCAGTATGGAGGTACATCAAAATGCTCAAAGCAGACATACCAATTGACCTAGGAATTTACCCTAAGAATGCAGCAATCAAGTATGAGAAAGACCAATGTACCCCTATGTTTATCGCAGCACTATTTACAATAGCCAAGAATTGGAAGTAACGTAAATGTCCATCTATAGATGAATGCATAAAGAAGATGTGGTACATATGCACAATGGCATACTACTCAGCCATAAGAAAAGGGCAAATCCTACCATTTGCAGCAACATGGATGGAGCTGGAGGGTATTATGCTCAGTGAAACAAGCCAAGCAGAGAAAGAGAAATACCAAATGATTTCACTCATCTGTGGTGTATAAGAACAAAGGAAAAACTGAAGGAACAAAACAGCAGCAGAATCACAGAACTCAAGAATGGACTAACAGGTACCAAAGGGAAACAGACTGGGGAGGAATGGTGGGTAGGGATGGATAAAGCGGGGGGGAACGGGGGATATTAAGATTAGCATCCATAGGGGGGTGGGAGAATGGGGAGGGCTGTAGAACACAGAGAAGACAAGTAGTAATTCTACAACATTTTGCTACACTGATGGACAATGACTGTAAAGGAGTATATAGGGGGACCTGGTATAGGGGAAAGCCTAGTAAACAAAGTATTCATCATGTAAGTGTAGAGTAATGATAAAAAAAAATGCTGTTCCTGTGTGGTGACCTCCAATGAGTTCTACACAATGATATAAAGGGCATATAAAAGTGTAGGCAAAGGGTCTGTTTGTGTTTATACAGAGGATCAAAGCCTAATTTGGCTACCCCGAAAATGAACTAAGATACGATATGAAAATGAACTTCCAACATCAGCACTCTCGGGAAGACTCATGCCAGAAGAGGATCAGCAAAAAAAAACCCAACAAAGATCCACGCACTGCTACAGCTGTAGATGCACCCATCCCACCAATTCCTGGACTTGCCATGGGAATGAAGAAGGAGATATCTAAGCTGGCCTGTGCATACAGTAAAACAACAAATTTGACTGGATCTATACTGTTGGAACTCAACAAAGAATTAGGAGAAGTGCAAATTGTAGCACTCCAAAATGTTACAACCACAGACTATTTACTGTTAAAAGAACATATGGGATGTGAACAGTCCCCAGGAATGGGTTGTTTTAATTTATCTGAATTCTCTCAGACTATTCAAGTTCAGTTGGACAATATCCACCATATCATAGATAAGTTTTCACAAATGCCTAAGGTGCCTAACTGGTTTTCTTGGTTTCACTGGAGATGGCTGGTAATTACAGTATGCTTTGGTTACATAACTGTACTTCTATTATGTTAATGTGTGCACACAATTTAATTAGTAGTTTAAAACCTATGCATGCTGAAGTTACTCTACAAGAAGGTATGTCAAAGAAATAATCAATCTTCCCAGGTTTTCTTCCGCCTGCTACTTCTATAGCTTTTCTTCTTCCTACCTAATTACAACCCTTAAATAGAATTCATGCCACATGTCGAATTTACCGAATATCATAATTCTTCCAAGTGGTAAAGACACCTCAAGAAAAATGCTGGGCATAGAAGCCACAGGGCATAAATATGCAAAGATGTAAAAAGCTAACCTTTTCAAACAATAAGGCTTCTCTCTCACTTACCAACTTAACATTTCTCTGTATGGCCCCGGAAGATGACCGGTTAGCCAGAGACGGGTAAGATTCCTCAAGGGAGGAACAACCTAGGACAGGCACAGTCGCAGGGGGGCCAACAGGTGAGAAAATGGGGATCAGCAGAGGTGAGGCTTAGAACCTCCCCCCTCCTGTTCTGAGAGAAATCTTCTGCATAAGTGGATGTTTTATTGCCCATGTCTATCTCGGATTAACACATAGTCTTCAGGCACACACCTGATCATCTATATTTGCTGTCTTACAACACTAAACTATGTTTTCTACCTTTATCTTGTATCTACCTACCACTTCAGCATTTTATTAAAAATAATAATAATAAAGAGAGAAATGTGGTATCCACATATAAATCAAGTTTAAAAATCAAATGAATATTCATATTTGAACTGTTTATAGTTCATAATGCATGAACAAAACCGAAAGCTTCTGTGATGACTGCCCTTGTAATGTTCACCATGTAACTTATTCACTATGTAAGAATTTGTACTCCATGTAAGAACTTGTTCGTTATGCATCAGAAGATTGGAGACTGACGAAAATTAGGCTTGGGGTGGATTAATGTTTGTGCATTGAGTATTGACCCCCCTATACAGAATTTTATTGTTGTTAACAACCATTTGATCAATAAATATGAGAGATGCCCTCCCAAAATATATATATATATATACATATATATATATGAACACACTTCCAATTGTAAAATAAATAAGTAACCGGGATGTAATGTATAGCATAAGGAATATAGTCAAAATATTGTAACAACTTGGTATGGTGATCACTGGTACCTAGAATTATCATGTATATAAATGTTGAATCACTGTGTTGTACACCTGAAACTAATGTAATACTGTGTGTCAACTACCCTTCAATAAAAAATAATTATCCAGGAAAAAAAAATTTACATAAAAAAAAAATAAATAAATAATTATCTTTTAAATTAAATGGAGGTAAAAAAAAAACCAACATATATTTTAAGTAAAAGCAGCAGAAACAGTGTTATTTCTTATTTGTTTCCTTTTCTTTTATTTTTTATAACTTAGCACATCAGCATCACAAAGAAAGGATATTGTGATTTTTAAAAGGCATATGCCCACCCCTCACTCACATCAGTACAGAATGAATGAATGCTGACATTGTTTTGTATTGCCTTCAATTGTTTATATAAAATAACACAATAATATGCCTACATAAGTTGCCCCTATTGAATTACACTCTCTGCTCTCCCACGTCTAGAGGCATACTACCTTGAACACAATGGCTTCCCTCATGCATGACTTTGGACTTTATCTGCATTCATAATTATATATATAGAGAGAGGCAGTAAGCATAATTCCTATTAGGATGTGGAGAAATAAATTGTGATGTAACTGTATAGTAAGATATTTCCTGAGGTATTTTTATTTCAATTTCTTTTCCTTTTTCTTTTTTTAAAAAATAAATAGAGTTGATTATGATCTTGTTTTTATATTAATGCAGCTGGACTAAATACCAAATTAATCAAAAAATAAATTACATGAGAGAGCCAACTGTAAATGACATATCCGGTGTGGTCATATTCACAAAAAGGTTTTAAAATTCAAAACACTGCAATTTTGTGTGGTATCATAATATTAAATACAGTAAAAAGTGCAGAAGAATCCTGTTTATCAAATTAGTGTTGTAGTTCCTTGTGGAAGTAAAAGAATCAAGATTGTATAAATACATGATACAGTGACTTCAAATATATCTGTATTAAATATTGCAATAAAAACACCTAGTATTGCTGATATAAGTGAATTTGATAATGTTGACTGGTTGGTACCAAGGTCTCCACTGGTGTATTTGTAATTTTCTTTCACTTGAATGATTCATAGTAAAAATAAATACATGTGTTTAGGATCAAGAAATATTATTAAATTTCTCATGCTGTAGGATTTCTGTCATATGTTTTTTCTCTCCTGTAGGTTTTCATTATTTGTGTTCACTCCAATATCTAATTATTTTTGTTATTTAATTCGTTTAAATTGCTGTGTATTTCATCCCATGTCCTTGTCGGATGAATAATGACATCACCGATGTTTCCTTCATTCCTTTCCTACATGATAAAGGTTTCAAACTGGAGTCTCAGCTCTTAATCTCTTCCCTGAAATTTGCTGTTGTCACAGTTGGGATGTTCTTCTTGATTGTTTTCTTCCACTTGCCGAGCCCACTGCCTTCTTCTGATGAGTGAGACATGCTAGGAGCTGCTGTTCATGGCAGAAAGGGAGAACCACGATAGGAAATGTCAGGGTGGGGGTGCCCTGTGCTGACTGCCATGCTGGATGTGTTTCTATTCGTCATCATCATAGTAACATCCCCATAAGGTCGGATGAGGGTTCCCATTACACAACTGAGGACACGAGGCCTCTGCAGAGACAATGTTCCCACTTCACAAAGCAAGTGCTGCTCTGGACTGAGCTCAATGTTTGAGTTCAAGCAATCCTCCAAATGACAAACACTTTCGCGGCCACTGCAGGCTCCCCAGGAGAGCGAGGACCACTGCTTCACAGAGACCATCCTGTAGGTCACTTGATTAGCTTGTAAATAGCATGTATTTCTGCATTATCTTGTCTCGGTCTTCTGATGACCAAAAGATTGTTCTTATTTTCCTATATGAAAATACAATTCATTCTTTCTCAGATGTAAGTGTTTTTCTTAACGATAGGACACAAACACCTTAGGGGAAGACATCCTCTTAGCATGAGACAGAGAATCTCACTGACACAGTGCTCTGCTTCTTGAAGAATGAACCATTAAGGCAGATGAGGACCGTTTCAACTGGGGCGTCTTATGAGCATCAGGTTGATGGTCAACATTTCTTCCCTTTGTCAGGAGCGGAGCATATACTTGAATGAATGCCGTGACCTGCTGTGTGCTACTTCATGGGTAGAGGTAGACATATCTTACAAGAAATGGAAAAGATTTCAGGTATTGTTCAGAACGAAAATGTTGAAAATATTAAAGGATATTATGAAATCTGTATGATAATAAAGGCTATTTCTGTGTCATCAGGGGCATTAAGAGAGACTTTTCAAGAAAGTCAAGTCAGCAGACACATGATGTAAATCGAGACCCAGTCTTTGTTGTGCACCGATGGTACTTTCTGTCCGTGACCTAGCCTCAACTTACCCAAGTGTCCTCATGGGTAAATGGGATCATAGCATATACTAATGCATCTGTGATGTGACCAGTTCTACAGATGATTCTGAGGAATGCCAACTATTGGGGACCATTGTTCTAGATGCAGATTTCATAACATTATTCTTGTCCTTCTGTTTGTTTGATGGCATGGGATATTTCTAAAGGAAATGCATGTCTTTTTATTGGTTTCAGTCTCAGCACTTGTCACAATGTATAAAATGAATTTGGTGACCTCTAAATATTTGTGTCAGTAATGGGAAGACAGGAAAGAAATTGTGTGAGAGATGGTGATGGAGGGAGTAATTAGCAGTGGGACAGATCTGAATATACGTCTGGGTTCACAATATACACAGAGGGTACTGTCTGTTTTAATTTAAGCACTAATTCTCAAATATTAGCATGTTACAAATTCATCAGGAGAGCTTGTTAAAATACACATTTCTGGTCCTCACGTCTGAGTTTCTCCACAGTAAGCTTCAGTAGTACCAAGAATTTTCATTTCTAAGAAGTTCCCAGTTGATGTTGCTGCTGTGAGACCAGGAACTATTTTTTTCACTGAATTTTTTATATCAGATTCATAAACAACATGAATCACACAGATGTTTCAGAATTCCTCCTCCTGGGATTGACAGACAATCCAGAACTGCTACCCTTCCTCCTTGGGCTGTTCCTGTCCATGTACCTGGTCACCATCCTGGGGAACCTGCTCATCATCCTGGCCATCAGCTCTGACCCCCAACTCCACACTCCCATGTACTACTTCCTCTGCAACCTGTCCCTGGCTGATATCTGTATAAGCACAAACACCATCCCCAAAATGCTGGTGAACATCCAAGCACAGAATCCGCACATTAGCTACACTGGCTGCACTGCACAGATTGGTTTTGTCCTATTTTTTTGGTGGTTTTGAAAACTGCCTCCTTGCAGCAATGGCCTATGACCGATATGTGGCCGTCTGCCATCCACTGAGGTACACGGTCATCATGAGCCCCCGGCTCTGTGTCCTCCTGATTCTGCTCTCTCTGTTCCTCAGCATCGTGGATGCCCAGCTCCACAGTCTGATGGCGCTGAGGCTGTCCTTCTGCACTAACAGGGAAATCCCCCACTTCTTCTGTGAACTTGCTCAGGTCATCAAGCTGGCCTGCTCTGATACCCTCATCAGTAATTTCCTGATATATTTTATGGGCAGCCTATTTGGGGGTGTTCCTGTATCTGGGATCATTTTCTCTTATACTCAAATTCTCTCTTCCATTTTGAGAATGACCTCGGAGGAGGGAAAGCAGAAAGCCTTTTCCACCTGTGGGTCTCACCTCTCAGTTGTCTCCTTGTTCTATGGGACAGGTTTTGGGGTGTACATTAGTTCTGCAGTTACTGACTCTTCCAGGAAGGCTGCAGTGGCCTCAATGATGTACATTGTGGTTCCCCAGATGATGAACCCCTTCATCTACAGCCTGAGGGACAGGGACATGAAGGGGGCCTTGAGGAAAATAATTACTAGGATACATCTGTCTTTAATGGGGTCACCTGCTTTAGGCTTGTTTTTCTTGAATGAGTCAAAGTGACAGGATTCTTTAGTGAGCAACATGCCTGCTTTTCCACCACCATATGGTTCTAAGATGATCAGATCACATGATGGCCACGTGCATCTCAACATGGGCTTGAAATGTGATGATACTTTTTGTCCAACTCCAGGATGTTTGAAAATGACTTCAGTTTTCTAAACTTAGTTTTTTTGCTCAGGGTCCATAGAATCAAAGCTGAATCAGGGTTTCTAGTTTAGGTGACTTTTTTGAAGACTACCCCCCAAACAAGGAGCATTGTAGAAGGTGGATAGGATAGGGGAAGCTTTGAAGCAAGGCTGTGATAATTTCTAGAGACTAGCTTTTGTCTGATCTGTGGTTACAACCATGCCAGTTGCATCCCAGATTTAGGCGTGTAGTGGGGCACGGCAGCTAGTCTTTCTAACCCCAATTAAGTACTCAGACTAGTCGTTTGTAAAACATACCCTTCCAAGGCTACTTTAGCCTCCACTATACTAATTTTCATTAACTGTAAAATGGATTTAATTAGATTTTCCTGGTGGTTTGAAGTGATTGTGTGATATTTGAGATTCATCAGTGGGAAACAGATACAGGTGTCAGATCTGTTAATACTAGATCTGTCCACAGAGTCAACAGAAGACATATGTGTCATGGGTTGGATGGTGGTCTTCAAAATATATGGCCACATCCCAATTCTCCTTAATATCATATAATATAAATATCATATAAATATTAATTTTTATCATCAGGGTGAGTTGTACTTATTTACAAAATCGAGTCGTTTCAGTGGAAGACATTCAGCTGGATTTTCAGGAGGGACAGACAGTGAATGTAATCACACATATCCTTATAACATAGACAGATATGCAGCCAGACCCAGAGAAAAGGCAGGAGCAATGTAACCGTGCAGAGAAACTGGGTTGATGCAACCAACATTTAACTGCCAGTATTGTGGAGTTTTGCCCTACAATAATGTCATTTTTATAACTTTATACTTATTTTATTGCTTTTGCATGTGCATACATACAATGTGTTACAAAGGCTAACTTCTTTTTGACCTTATTAAAGTTTCAACTTAATTAATGAATATGACTTCTTGGTTGTCATGCTCCTCATTGCAGTTCTGAGAATTCAATCATGTTGCTGGGTTTAGCAGATATTTGTTCATTTTCAATGCTGTCTATTAATATTTATATGTTACCATAAAAAAGACAGGTTTTATGATGTTGATGAATATTTTGGCAAATATTTCAACCTCTTATGAATAAAGTTGTTTGAATAGTCTCTTCTATATCTCCTTGCATAAATCAGAGACGGTTTTATAGTTGGAATGGAATTATTGGCTACTGGGATGTATCCTTCTTCCTTTTGCAGTTTCAAAGAGCGTTCCTAAGCATTTGGACCAAGTTACCCTCACATTATATGTTCCTGCTTTTCTACATCATCAGCAGAACATTTTCATTCCCTCTGATAAAGGGCTGTAAAATATCACTTATTTAATTTATATTTCTCTTATTATTAGTGTAAGCCTTTTCATAACTTATGGGCCATTTATTTTCCCCCTGTGTGAAAGCCATGCCTATGATATTTCCATTGAAATCCGTGTCTATGATATTTCCACGGAGATGTTTATCTTTCTTATTAATTCATGTGTTCTTTGTTCAATTGGTTAGCCATCCTTTATGAGTTTATGCATTGCAAATCTATTCTTTAGGTGAGTGGCTCATTTTCCATGTCCTTTATCCACAATGTTTGTAATTCATTATTGTGATAAATTTTGGAATAATTTAATATGTCAAAATTTTCCCTGATGATTGAGGCTCAGTAGGTCTTGTTGTTGAAATCCCTACTTACTTCACTCTAAAGGACTGGTACTTTGCCTTTTCCATTTGAGGCATGAAGGTCAAATTAATTTTTATGTTTGATATGAGATAGGAATCCAAATTTGTTTTTACATTTGAGAGCTTTTCATTGAACTGCCCATCCATTCACTATAATGCCAGTTGGTAATAAGTACACTGCTCATTTATAGTAGACAAGCTTCCCTGCACCAACATGCTATGTCTTAATTATTGTATCACATCAGTCAGCTAAAACTAAATTTATTGCATTAACAAACAAGTCCCGTTTTTTATTTTTCCTTATAATCAAAATGGCACATTGCACCACAGGTTGCCCACTTTTATAATAATTGCAACATTATTGACTACAAACCCTGTAACTTTTATTTATAGCCCATAAGGTTTAAAATAGAGATATATAGTTTGAATCTACTAGTATGAAATTGAGAAACATCAGTAATGGAATTCTAAAAGGGAGTGAAATAACTGTTCATATTAGTCCATACTGATTATAGAGTACATATTAGAATCTGCTCAGAGAGTGATACTCATCAATGTGGTAGAACAGTAGGCCCTTTCTTTTACCTCCACATAATAACAATAATTGGCCCATCCATGAATTCTTAAAGAATCATAAAGCTTCTCTACCTTGCAAAGTTCTCATTGTTTAATTCTCAATCCTTCCCCTAATGGAGTTATCAGCAACATGGATTCAGTTTACTGTTTTTATTGAAGTAAGTTGATACACAATCTTATATTGGTTTCAAATAGAAAACACAGTGTTTTAAGTTACCCACGTTATTAAATCCTCACACCAACTAGAAGACCTACCACCTGTCAACATAGAAAGATGTTTCAGCATCTTTAGCTATACTACCCATGCTATGCTACCATCCCTGCCACCAACTTATATTTTGATTAAGAATTTTTGTGCTCCTTTATCCCATTCACTCTCTCCATTCATCCCCTCTCCTCTATGGTAACTACAAGTCACTTTCACCTGTATCTGCTGCTGTTTTGTTCTTTTTGTTTTATTTTGTGTTTAGATTCCCAAAATAAGTGATTTCATATGATATTTGTCTTTCTCCACCTGGCTTATTTTACTTATCAAAATACCCTCTAGATCCACTCATATTTTTGCAAATTGCAGGATTTCTTTCTTTTTTACGGCTGCTTAACATTCCATTTTGTATATCTACCCTATTCTCTTTATCCATTCATCTACTGATGGACACTTTGATTGCTTCTATATCTTCACTATTGTAAATAATAAGGCAGTAAACATAGGGGTGCATATATCTTTGAATAAAAGGTTTTGTTTTCTTCAGGTGATTTTATAGAGGCAGAAATACTGGGTCATATGGAACTTCTGTTTATAGCTCTTTTAGGAAGCATCACACTGCATCTCACAGGGGCTCTACCAATTTACATTCCCACCAACGGTGCAGGAGGTTTCATGTTGTTTTACATCCTCACCAAAACTTGTTATTTCTCATCTTTTGGAGAGTGGCAATTCTGACTGGTGTGAGGGATATCTTACTGGGGTATTTATTTGCATTTTCTTATGATTAGTGATGTGGAGCACTTATTCTCATGTTTGTGGGCCATTATATTTCTGCTTTGGAAGAATCTCTGATTCAGTTCATTTCTTACTAAGATAAATTTCTTTGTTTTCTTTAAGCATAACATTATTTTGGATTTATTCTTCTGTAACTGGCTACTATTTCTCTGTCTCCTACAATCATCATCCTCATCTCCCCAGCCTGCACCACAGGAGGGACATTTGGATCAGCATTAAGTCCCTCTCTATAGCTAACATCACTTCTTTGCAATAGCATCCAGACTCATGGCATGTAGGCCATCAATCCACTAAAAATTCCCAAACTTATGTCTCCATAAAGCTCCTCTACCTTGATTTCCAGAAGTGTATATTCATCTGTCCACTGACATCCCCACATATATGCCACACAGGCATTTTGAACCCAAGTCCTTATTTTAATCTACAAATACAATATGCTCATAGTTTTTCCCATCATCATTGATGGCAACTCCCATTTTTCTGCTGCTGAGTACTTTCCTCTCACTGGCACCACCCTTGATCCCTACTTTCTCTTAGAACCTGAGCCAAATCTTCCAGAAAACCCTCTTCTTTAAATATCAAAATATATCCAGATCTAGTTGAGTCTTGTGTGTCCACCATTCACACCTTGATTGAAGTCACTAGAAATTTAGAATTGTTCAAAAGCCACCTCCCCTTTGGCTGTCCTTTGTCTGTCTTGTCATCAGTAGGATGTTCATATAATCTGTCTGACATTAGCTCTTTAATATCCTCTTTAACGTTATTTTTCCTCTTATCTGTTTCAGCCCATGCTGGTCTTCTTATGTTCTGATTATTCTCTTGTTGGTTTTATGTTTCAGGATTCTTTCTCTTGCTAGCTGTTAAACTTTTGAATAACAGATTTTACTTGAATGCACAAGTTTTCTCCTCTCTTCCTTTTTCTATTGATGTGCTCATGCTTCCTTGTCTTCCAAGTTCACAATTACACTCACCAATCCCCAGGTCTCTAGTCCTGAATTCAGTTTACTGATGCTTGTTTACTCAGTGACATTGAGAAAACCACAGATCCACCTGTTAGATTACTTCAATTTTTCTTGAAGTTTTTAAAAAATATTGGATATCAGTCCATAGTCATGGGTGTAGTCATGCCCATAATTGTGTGTTCATCCTTTTTGTCACAAATAAGGAAGTTCCACTTCTGTCCTCAACATCATGCATTTAGTCTTTTTCTAGGGTATTTCATTCTCATTACCTGAAAGGGTGTCTTCATAGAGACAGAAGTAAATCTGTAGAGCTCTGTGGCTGCAGGCCATCTACAACTTTATGTTTCAGTTCCTTTGCTTGTACATGGAAACTTTTTTTAATAGTTTGGTTATATTGTTGCCTTTTTTATCTATTAGTCATGCATTTGAAGTGAATGGGATTAAGACGGTGAAGAATGACATAAATACGACATTTTGCCAAAAATTTACTTTCCAGTAATATACCTGGAAAAAAATAGATTGAGAAAGCTTATATAGAAATAGATAAAATGTAAAGTAAACTGATGAACAAAAGTGTTAAAATCCTTAAAGAAAAATTTTACTATTATTCATGTAAAATTACATGAGCAATACTATGGTTACTAGACTCCCACTATTATCAAGTCCCCACCACACACCCCATTACAGTCACTGTCCATAAACGTAGTAAGCTGTTATAGAATCATTACTTGTCTTTGTTGTGTTATACTGCCTTCACCATATTCCCCCACCCCTACCATTGCATTATGTATTTTAACCGTAATACCCCTTTTTCCTCTTTATCCCTCCCTTCCGACGCATCTTCCCTAGTTCCCTTCCCTTTGGTAACTGTTAGTCCATTGTTGGGTTCTGTGAGTTTGCTGCTGTTTTTTTCCTTCAGTTATTTCTTTGTTCTTATACTCCACCGATGAGTGAAATCATTTGATACTTGTCTTTATCCATCTGGCTTATTTCACTGAGGATAATGCCCTCTAGCTCCATCCATGTTGTTGCAAATGGTAGGATTTGTTTTCTTCTTATGGCTGAATAATATTCCATTGTGTGTATGTACCACATCTTCTTTATCCATTCATCTACTGATGGACACTTAGGTTGATTCCATTTCTTGGCTATTGTAAATAGTGCTGCAAAAAACATAGGGGTGCATATGTCTTTTTCAAACTGGGCTGCTTCATTCCTTGGGTAAATTCCAAGGAGTGGAATTCCTAGGTCAAATGGTATTTCTTTTCTGAGATTTTTGAGGAACCTCCATACTGTTTTCCACAATGGTTGAACTAACTTACATTCCCACCAGCAGTGTAGGAGGGTTCCCCTTTCTCCACATCCTCTCCAGCATTTGTTGTTATTTGTCTTTTAGATGGCGGCCATCCTAACTTGTGTGAGGTGATATCTCATTGTGGTTTTAATTAGCATTTCTCTGATTATTAGCAATGTGGAACATCTTTTCATGTTCCTGTTGGCCATCTGAATTTCTTCTTTGGTGAAGTGTCTGTTCAGATCCTCTGCCCATTTTTTAAATCGCTTATTTCTTTTTTGTTTGTTGAGGTGTGTGACCTCTTTATATAATTTGGATGTCAAACCTTTAACAGATATGTCATTTATGAATATATTTCTCATAGGGTAGGATGTCTTTTTGTTCTATTGATGGTGTCATTTGCTCTACAGAAGCTTTTTAGTCGGATATAGTCACACTTGTTCATTTTTGCTTCTGTTTTCCTTGCCTGGGGTTATATGTTCATGAAATTGCTCATATTTATGTCCAAGGGATTTTTGCCTATGTTTTCTTCTAAGAGTTTTATGGTTTTATGACTTACATTCAGGTCTTTGATCCATTTTGAGTTTCTTTTCTGTAGGGGGTTAGACAATAATCCAGTTTCATTCTCTTACATGTAGCTGTCCAGTCTTCCCAACACCAGCTGTTGAAGAGGCTGTCATTTCCCCATTGTATATCCATGGCTCCTTTATCATATATTAATTGACCATATATGGTTGTGTTTATATCTGAGCTCTCTAGTCTGTTCCATTGGTGTATGGGTCTGTTCATGTGCCAGTACCAAATTGTCTTCATCACTGTGGCTTTGTAGTAGAGCTTGAAGTCAGGGAGTGTAATTCCCCTCACTTTATTCTTCCTTCTCAGGATTGCTTCAGCTATTCAGGGTCTTTTGTGGTTCCATATGAATTTTAGAATGATTTGCTCTAGTTTATTGAAGAATGCTGTTGCTATTTTGATAGGGATTGCATTGAATCTGTAGATTGCTTTAGGCAGGATGGCCATTTTGACAATATTAATTCTTCCTAACCATGAGCACAGGATGTGTTTCCATTTATTGGTATCTTTTAAAATTTTTATCATGAGTGTCTTGTAGTTTTCAGAGTATAAGTCTTTCACTTCCTTGGTTAGGTTTATTCCTAGGTGTCTTATTCTTTTTGATGCAATTGTGAATGGAATTGTTTTCCTGATTTCTCTTTTTGGTAGTTCATTATTAGTGTATATGAATATAACAGATTTTTGTGTATTAATTTTGTATCCTGCAACTTTACTGAATTCAGATATTAGATGTAGTAGTTTTGGAGTAGATTCTTTAGGGTTTTTTATGTACAATATCATGCCATCTGCAAACAGGGAAAGTTTGACTTCTTCCTTACCAATCTGGATACCTTGTATTTCTTTGTGTTGTCTGATTGCTGTGGCTAGGACCTCTAGAACTATGTTGAATAAAAGCGGGGAGAGTGGCATCCTTGTCTTGTTTCCAATCTTAAAGGAAAAGCATTCAGCTTCTCGCTGTTAAGTACAATGTTGGCTGTGGGTTTGTCATATTTCGCCTTTATTATGTTGAGGTACTTGCCCTCTGTACTCATTTTGTTGAGAGTTTTTATCATGAATGGACGTTGAATTTTATCAAATGTTTTTTCAGCATCTATGGAGATGATCATGAGGATTTTGTCCTCTTTTTTATTGCTGTGGTCGATGATATTGATGGATTCTCTAATATTGTACTATCCTTGCATCCCTGGGATGAATCCCACTTGATCATGATGGATTATCTTATTGATGTATTTTTGAATTCAGTTTGCTAATATTTTGTTGAGTACTTTTGCATGTATGTTCCTCAGGGACACTGGTTTGTAATTTTGTTTTTCGTGGTATCTTTGCCTGGTTTTGATATTAGAGAGAGTTGACCTTGTAGAATGAGTTTGGGAATATTCCCTTCTCTTCTACTTTTTGGAAAACTTTAAGGAAGATGGGTATTAGGTTTTCACTAAATGTTTGATAAAATTCAGCAGTGAAATCATCTGGTCCGGGATTTTGTTCTTAGGTAGTTTTTTGATTACCAGTTCAATTTCTTTGCTGGTAATTGATCTATTCAGATTTTCTGTTTCTTCTTGGGTCAACCTTGTTAGTTTGTATTTTTTTTTAGAAATTTGTCCATTTCTTCTATGTTATCCAGTTTATTAACATATAATTTTTCATAGCATTCTCTAATAATTCTGTGTATTTCTGTGGTGTCTGTAGTCAGTTTTCCTTTCTCATTTCTGATTCTGTTTATGTGCATAGATGCTCTTCTTTTCTTGTTAAGTTTGGCTAGGGGTTTATCTATTTTGTTTATTTTCTTGAAGAACCAGCTCCTGCTTTCATTGATTCTTTTACTGTTTTATTTTTTCAATTTTATTTATTTCTGCTTTAATCTTTATTATGTCCCTCCTTCTACTGACTTTGGGGCTCATTTGTTCTTCTTGTTCTAGTTTCATTGCGAGTTAGACTCTTCATTTGGGATTGTTCTTCTTTCCTGAGGTTGGTCTGTACTGCAATATATTTCCCTTTTAGCTGTGTCTCACAGATTTTACAGTGTTGAATTATTGTTGTCATTTGTTTCCATATATTGCTTAATCTCTGTTTTTATTGGTCATTGATCCATTGATTATTTAGGAGCATGTTATTATGCCTTCATCTGTTTGTGAGCTTTCATTTTCTTTGAGTAATTTATTTCTAGTTTCATACCTTTGTGATCTGAGATGCTGGCTGGTACTATTTCAATCTTTTCCAATTTAGTGAGGCTCTTTTTTTGGCTTAGTATGTGATCTATTCTTGAAAATGTTCCAGGTGCACTTGAGAAGAATGTGCATCCTGTTGCTTTTGACTGGAGTGTTCTCCAGATGTCTGTTAGGTCCACCTGTTCTAATATGTTGTTCAGTGCCTCTGTCTCTTTATTTCTTTTCTCTCAGGTTGATCTGTCCTTTGCAGTGAGTGGTGTGTTGAAGTCTCCCAAAATGAAAGCATTGCATTCTATTTCTCCCTTTAATTCTGTCAGTATTTGTTTCACATATGTAGGTGATCCTGTGTTGGATCCATAGATATTTATAATAGTTATATCCTCTTGTTGGACTGACCCCTTTATCATTATGTAATGTCCTTCTTTGTCTCTTGTGACTTTATTTGTTTTGAAGTCTATTTTGTCCAATACAAGTACTGCGACTCCTGCTTTTTTCTCTGTATTACTTGCATGAAATATCTTTTTCCATCCCTTTACTTTCAGTCTATGCATATCTTCGGATTTGAACTGAGTCTCTTGTAGGCAGCACATACATGGGTCTTGTTTTTTTATCCATTCAGTGACTCTACATCTTTTGATTGGTGCATTAAGACCACTTACACTTAGGGTGATTATCGATAGGTGTTTACTTATTGCCATTACCAGCTTAGGTTTGTGGCTACCAAAGGTTTAAGTGTAATTCCCTTACTATCTAACAGTCTGATTTAATTCACCTACTGTGCTATTACAAAAACAAACTAAAGATTCTTTTTTCCCCCTCCTTTTTCTTCTTCCTCCATTCTTTGTATGTTATGAATCATATTCATATTCTGTATTCTTTGTCTATCCCTTGGGTGACATCTATTTAGTCTTAGGAATACTTCCATCTATAGGAGTCCCTCCAAAATACACTGTAGAGGTGGTTTGTGGGAGGTAAATTCTCTCAGCTGTTGCTTATCTGAAAATTGTTTAATCCCTCCTTCAAATTTAAATGATAACCTTGCCTGGTATAGTATTCTTGGTTCAAGGCCCTTCAGCTTCATTGCATTAAATATATCATGTCACTCCCTTCTGGCCTGTAAGGTTTCTGTTGAGAAATCTGATGATAGCCTGAGAGGTTTTCCTTTGTATGTGATCTTTTTTCTCTCCTCTCTATCTGCCTTTAAAAGTCTGTCTTTATCCTTTATCTTTGCCATTTTAATTATTATATATCTTGATGTTGTCTTCTTGGGTCCCTTGTGTTGGGAGATCTGTGGATATCAATGGCTTGAGAGACTATCTCCTTCCCCTGATTGGGGAAGTTTACTGTAATTACCTCGTCAATCTCTTTTTCTCTCTTCTTCTTCTTCTGGTACCCCTATTATGCAAATATTGTTCCTCTGGATTGCTCACACATTTCTCTCAATATTCTTTCATTCTTAGAGATTCTTTTTTCTCTCTGTGCCTCAGCTTCTTTGTATTCCTGTTCTCTAATTTCTATTCCATTTACCATCTCTTCTACTACATCAATTCTGTTTTTAAATCCCTCCATTGTATGTATCATTTCAGATATGGTGTTTCTTAATGATTGAATCTCCACCTTAAATTCATTCCTGAGTTCTTGAATATTTTTCTGTGCCTCCATAAGTATGTTTATGATTTTCATTTTGAACTCTCTTTCAGGAAGATTGGTGAGTTCCATTTCATTTTGCTCTTTTTGTGGGGTTTGTGAGATTTTGGTCCGAACCATGTTCTTTGGATGCTCTGTATTTCTGTGAGGTACCCTCTATTGCCCAGAAGCTCCAGTCTCTGGGGCTATTCAACCTTTAGAGTGAGGTTTGGGGTTGTAGGGGCGTGGAGCTGGTGCCTAAGGGGAGGAAAGATCTGTTTCCTGTTTCCCGTCTGCGGTGCCTGTCTCCGGTGTCAGGGTTAGTGGGCTGAGCACACAGGTGTAGGACTTTGTGCTCTGCTTCTCTTGCTGTTGTAGGTGGGGACCCCTCTGGCTGGCCTGATGCCAGAGCAGTGACTGCCAGTTTGCAAGCCGGTGCTGTCAGGCCAGGAGGAAGGCTCGGCAGACTGCATGTCACAGTGGGGGGCCTCAGAGCTGAGTGGGCAGTCAGAGGGATGGGGCACCTGAAGCTCCTCAAAGTTCCAAAGCAGCTGGGCAGAGCTTGACCAGACAACCTTGTACCACTGTCCCTTCTCACATGCAGCAAGCTACAGGCAAACCCTGCCTGTTCAGCAGCCCTCTTGCTGCTAGGGAGCCTGTCAGACCGCCTGCCTTGTCCTTGTTCCAGAGCAGCCAGGTGTGGATCCCGTCCTCCACAAACAGCCAGATTCTCAGTCTCTCAGGCTCTCTGGCTGTCCCAGCTTCCCATCCTCCAGTGCACCACACAGGGCAGGTTTCTGCTCGCAAAGTAGATCTCCAGGGATGGCTGTTCAGCAGTCCCAGGCTTCCACCCCCTCCCGGCTCCATTTCTCTTCCTCCCACCAGTGAGCTGGGGTGGAGAAGGGCTCGGGTCATGCTGGATCAACGCTTTTGTATGTTACCCTGTTTCATGAGGTCTGCTCTGCTCATGAGGTCTGTATGCAGTCTGGTGCAGCCTTCTTTCCTGTTGCTGTTTTAGGGTGAGTGGTATTAACTAGATTTTCACACTATTTGTGGTTTGGGGAGGAGTTCTCTGTCTCACCTCTCATGCTGCCATCTTGAAACTCATTATAAGAAAAATGTTTTTATATAAATAATAACAAGGAGTATCACCCACATGTATTAAACTATGGATGAAATATCAAATAAAGGACAAAACTACACACTACTGCCTTTTGGTGACATTATGTTTAATCTAAACACAATTAAAAATTGAGTAACATAATACAACCTGATGTCTCACAATATGAAGAAAAATGTACATTGAATATGATTGTGTGGAAATATGGAAAAGCAGTTTTGAAAGTCTAAAAAGAGAATATTTCTACTGATCATATTCATAAATGATCCAAAATAATAGATCAGATTCTGCTGCGTAAAATATAGAAAACAAAATTAAGGTATAGGATGCATGCATAACTCTAAAAATAAAACACCCATAATTGCTTAAATTCTACTGCAGTTAACCTATATTTATAAAGATATTCAACAATATAAACCGTAGTTTTCTCACATAAAATTTCAATCAGGCTTCCTAATAGAGTTATTAGCTACAGATGCTTTTGTTTGTGACTTTAAAAAGAGGTGTGGAATTTACTAGCACACAAGTATGTTTGTGTGCAAGGCGTGTGAAATGGAGGTGATCCAGAACAGTGCAGAGGATGGATGGTGTGTGTTGTATTCCCAGGGCAGGAATCAGGCATCAGGAAATCTACTCCTGCATCGTCTTAATCCTTAAGGATTTGCACATCCTAGTGGATCAGAATGACACTAAAAATATTTATCTAATGAGGATCTTTGGATATTGGACCCCTGGGACATGGAGACTGTGAGGAGTCAGACTGTGACAACCTCCTGGAGCAGCGCTGACCTAGTCAGGAGGCGCACACCTGTGCTCCGTGCTGGGCTGACCTTTCCTGACCAGGGGCCTCCTGCCTCACTTGGTGTCTCTGCCCTTCCTGAGGACAGATCTTCTGTCTTCAGTATCAAGGCCACTTTTCAAGCTTTGTTCCAGACTGATGCCAGCCAGGGAACACAAATGCTTTTGTGAGGAGGACAGATGTTTTAAAGCAACTACATCTAAGGGCGGCAATGAGGAGGGGACAGGTATGAAATGATCTGAGCCAGGCATCCCGTGGTCCACAGGCTGTTTCCTCAGGGACAAGTTATGATGAACATTTGGACCAATACTCCGCCTGTGTCCTACATTCTCTAAAACACGGAAGAACTTATTTTCCTCCAGAGCAGAAATCTCACCTTTCTCCAACACACTGCTGTACATCTTTGTGACATTTGCTTGAATTCTTGTGTTTCATAGGGAAGGTGTTTGAACAGCTTCTCCATTTGTTTCCATCCTGGTTCTTGATGCACCCCTGCACAGAAGTGTGTCTGCATTATCCCCATAGCTGGGCTACAGGACGCTGGGGAGAAAGTGGAGACAGAGACTCAGCTAGCTGCCTTCCTTGTACACGTGCTTGTCTTTATAAAATTACCATGTATTTTATATAACTGCAGCAGAGATAGTACAATAAATAAAAAACAGGACCACCTTTCAACTCATTCCAGGATTAACCGATGCTGACATTCTGCTGTGTCATTTTAAGTAAGTAAAGTAACAAAACAAAATGCTTACAGCAGGCATGTCTCCTGTCTCCCTGTCAATTCTTGTTCTGCTTCCCAGAGACAACATCATCTTGCTGGTGAAGAAACCCTCCATGCATGGCTTTATGATGTATATGTCTTCATACACTAACACAGTGTAGAAGGCCCCAACCACAATACCCACGAAGTAGGGAATGGAGAAATGAATCGTGATATAGCAGTATAATGTTGACCCTGATAATTAAAATTAGTTTGCCATGCACTATGTATGTCATGACCAGGATGTGACCTCTCCTTACCCACATTTCCCAATGGATGAGTGCAGTGGCAATATGGCCTGACACACGTGGAATTTAACAAGCCTTTCAGGTGATTCTGAGGTATACCAAAGTTTGGGTACCATGTCCTGCAATATATAGTGGATAGCTTAATTCTCCTCTTCCTGTTTCTTGGAGGCAGGAAATATATTTGAAGGAAACCCACGTGTTATTCTTTCAGTCTCAGCACTTTGGTACAATGTGTGCCCCAGATTTGGTGATCAGTAAAAATAAGGGACAATAAAGGTAGTGGATGGAGGACAAGTTGGTGATGGAGGGAGAAATTAGAGGAGGGAATGATGTGAATTCACTAGGGCTCACAATATATACAGCTTTATTGCTTTATTTTAAGCACTGGACCCCAAACTTTAGCATATTTCAAAGCCTCAGGAGGGATTATTAAGATATAACTGCCTGTCCTTCCCCAGGATGTATCCACAGTAAGCCTGGAGTGCTACCACCTCTGCAAATTTCCACAAAGTTCCCAACTGATGCTGCTGCTCAGCTGGGGACTGTTCATTTCTTTTTCTTTGCACCTTCTTTTCCATCAGATTCATAAATACCATGGAACCCAAAAATCACACAGGAGTTCCTGATTTCCTTCTTCTGGGATTAACAGAGGATCCAGAACTGCAGCCCTTCATCTTTAACCTGTTACTGTCTGTGTACCTGGTCAGCATCCTGGAGAACCTGCTCATCATCCTGGCCATCTGCTCTGACCCCCACCTCCACACCCACATGTACTTCTTCCTCTCCCACCTGTCCTTTAATGACATCTGTTTAAACACAACCATGAGCCCAAAGATGCTGGTGAACATCCAAGCACAGAATCAGCACATCACGTATACAGGCTGTCTCACCCAGGCTGGCTTTGTTGTAGTCTTTGTTAGTTTTGAAAATTGCCTCCTTGCAGCAATGGCCTATGACCGCTATGTGGCCATCTGTCACCCCTTGAGGTACACGGTCATCATGACCCCCCGGCTCTGTGCCCTGCTGATTCTGCTCTCCCTGCTCCTTAGCCTTGGGGATGCCCTGCTCCACGGTGTAATGGTGTTGCATCTGTCCTTCTGCACTAACAGGGAAACCCCCCAGTTATTCTTTGATCTTGCTCAGTTCATCAACTTGGCCTGTTCTGATACCTGCATCAATAATATCCTTTTATATTTTGTGGCTGGCCTCCTTGGGGCTGTTTCTGTCTCTGGGATAATTTTTTCTTATATTCAAATTGTCTCCTCTGTTTTGAGAATATCTTCAGTGGAGGGAAAGCATAAAGCCTTTTCCACGTGTGGATCCCAGTTGTCAGTTGTCTCCTTGTTCTACGGGACAGGTTTTGGGGTGTACATTTTTCTGCAGTCACTGACTCTTCCTGGAAGGCTGCAGTGGCTTCAGTGATGTACACTGTGGCCCCACAAATGGTGAACCCCTTCACCTACAGCCTGAGAAACAGGGACATGAAGGGGGCCTTGAGGAAACTCATCAGTGAGGTACCTTCCCTGTGATTCTGCCTTCTCCTCTGGTCTTGGGTTTCTAGAATGAGGCAATGTAATAAAACTGGGAGATCCACAGTGCTTGCTTCTTCCATCTCCAAATTTTTCTTAAAAGCCTAGACAACATAATAGCAAATGAGTCTACCTTCTATCTGTCTCTATGATATTTGACACATGTTTTCAATTCTCTAAACTCAGTTTCTTTGCTCAGTTTCCACTGAAGCAGATGCTGAGGTAAGGGTCCCTATTTTAGGGTTTGATTTTATTTTGTGGATCATTCTGAGAAGTAGGAACGTTGCAGAAGGTCTCCGGGCCAAGAAAAGATTGAAGCAAGGCTGTGGTCATATCTAGAGTCTAGCATCCACCTGAACTCTGGGTAGGGCCATGTCAGCTGCACCCCAGAGACTGGTCTGTAGTGCAGGAAGGGAGCTGACCTGTTTATTTAGCAGCCTGATCACTGGTATCCCTCTGAGGAACATGACCATGGACCACACTGAGTCTCATTTTATGAAGTTTGCTGAATAGGTTGTCCCACTAGTTTGAGAAGGTTGTGAGATAACATGAGCTTCATCAGTGAGAATGCCTTCATTTCTAAGAACAAGGGTATCTGACTCCAGTATCCCCAAAACATGGAGTTATCTGTCATTGCAAGGATTCAGTAGAAGGGAATGTACAGGACAAGGGGAGCAATGATACATTCAGACCTCTTGCATCTTTTTTGGTTCTAGGACTGGTTCTCCCCAGAGTTATCAAGTTGTGGTTCCATATGGAAATGTTGTATCAAGACATGATGCCCTCAGACAGAAAACTGTCCTCCCTTGATCCTGATAATGTCTGAATTTTCCATGAAGTTAACCAGAAGATATCTCTGTGATGGGTGACTACTGACCTTTAAAATGCAATGTCCACATCCTATTTTCTCTGACTTGTTAATAATAGATATTAAAGAGATGAAAGTTACTTAGGTGGAATTACGTATGGTCTTTCAGAGGATGATCTTATTCTGCATTATCTGCAGGGACCCAAATTCTCCTCTTTGTCTCTTTGAAATCTTCCTGTCTTCATACCAGAGCAGGTACAAGAACAATGTGGATACTTACTTGTGTGTGAGAGATTGTCTTCAGCAGGCTAGGATTCAGCTTAGGATGCACTAACCAATCACTGCTTTCTTTTTTCTTTTTGTCAAATGCATGTGACCATTTCATCTTTTATCCATTCCACTCCTATGTTCGGAAAAAAAAAAAAGATACATTACAAATCACCTTGGAAAAAAAGCGTTTTAATCTATGAGTCTTCGGGAGAAATGAATGTTTCATCAAAATCACCACCATAACACCATGATATTTAAACATAATCTCTGGTCCTGAGTGTGCGCCCTGTTTCGAGGTTGTCCCTGACTACCATCTACCTGTGTGGTTTGAGAATTGAAAATCCTGGAGAGCAGGGGAAGCATTTGTGGGTTTATTCAAGTGGAAGTTATCAAGAGGCAGGTGATGGACTCTGATTTACCTTTCTGGATTCGTTATTCTGCACTACTTCCAGGTCATATCATGGAGTGATGGATGCTCAACTTGAGAGTCTGGCTGTGTGAATCAGATCCCTTCACTGCCAAACCGCATGTCAGATGCCAGGTCTCCATGGGCCCATGTGCCCGTAACCTCACTCACTCTGTATTTACCTTTATGTGAGTTGAAGTTAAGAGTAAAATGGGGGTTGATGGACATACTGATTTCATAGGTCGGTTGAAGAATAAAATTAATTAAAGAAGCAATGGCCTGAGAACGATGCCTGCTAATAGAGCTACGTGAAGTATTAGAAGTGGTGGTGGTAGAAGCAGCTTACCATGGTTATTCCATTTATAATTATGCTTGTTGCTAATATTATTAATTAGAAAATTATACCAGGAGATATGAAGCCAAATCAAGGAATACTGACATTTAATGGGGAATTGAAAGGACAGGATTTGGAAGCCCATTGACAATGAAGAGGATTACTTGACTCATGATCCTAAACCCCCGAGCAGCCCAGCCTGTAGAGCCCTGATGACGCTCACCGTCCGCTCTGGGGACGCCCTGGGTCTATTCCCACCTGTATTGACTTGATCATCCATTCCTCCAGTCGGTGTGGGGTCTCCAGAGCAGCATGAGCATTTGGGAATTGTTAGAAAGGACACTTTTTCAGCTCATGCCCAACCTCCTAGATCTGCTCCTCTGAACATGGAGCCCAGCAATCTGATTTATCAGGTCCTCTAACTGATGCTGATGCAAGGCACAGTGGAGACCAGCTGCGCTTAAGACTGGATTTGCTATTTCTTGGCATTGGTATTCCAGGTAGTTTGAAGCCTTGAGACATTACTCAAGGCAAAAGCAATCTATTGTTTTTTTTTCCTTAATTTCAACAAGTTAGTATGATGTGGGCAAAGAATATATATTCTCTAAATAAAAGTGGAATGATTGTAGGCTAGCACACAGGACTATACAAATAAAAGAGATAGGGAGTGATGCTGAGAGAGGCAAATGCCAAAGAGCGTGTCTCACAGTATTTATTTTAGATTAAAATGTGAGGGTTTTCTAAATTAAGGAAATTTTTACATCAATTATTGAATCTATCACCTATAATTCTTTCCACTTGCCTCATCAACAACATGGACTGATAAAAACAAACAAGTTATCTTAATTCCTCTTCCAGGCTCATTCTGTGGATTCCGAACATTGCCCATTCTTGTCTGGGCTCATTCTGACCATGTAATTGGTCACTGTACTTGGGAACCTGAACCTCAACTCCATACCCTCATGTACTTCTTCATTTCCCACCTGGCCTTTGCTGACTTGTGTTTCACCTACACTCCAGCCCCCAAGATGCTGGGGCAAATCCACAGACCAAGCAAGCCCAGCAGTTCACAGACTGCCTCACGCAGCTCTGCTTTTAACCAGATTTTGTGGGCTTGCAAAACTTTCTTCTTGAGCCAGTGGTTTATGTATGACTGGTATGTGGCCTTTTGTTATCTACCAGATACATCATCATCATCATCATTAATCCCACCATCCCTCCCTGCAGCCTGCTAATTCTACTCTCCCTGTTCATTAGCATTGTGGATACCCTGCCTCAAGCTTATGATAGGGTTTTCTTTCCACACTGTTCAGAGAACACCCTGTGGATATTAGAAGCTCTTGGAAATGATCTAATCAATGGGGGGAGGGAAATCAGTGATGCAGGAGAGAGAGGGGAGAATGAGCAGAACTATGTCCTAAAGTAGACAGAGTCCGTGAGTTCTAAGCACAAGAGGATGTATAGCTCATGATCAAGGGGACATACAACTGAACACATTTCTATGAAGAACTAATAGAAAGCAATTCATCTCTTAAAAAAACACCTTCCATGACACCTCATCCTACACTTGCTAGTGCCTCCTTTCTCCTTTCCTGTTACAACAAAACTCATCAGAACAGACTGCTGTATTCACACTCCCCAATATCCTCCCATTTCTTTTGAGGCCATTCAAACCTAGATGCAGTCTTGAACATTCCACATAACCCATATTGCAAAGTTGCTGAGGTTCTCTACCTTGTTAAGTCCTGATTGTAATGACACATCCTTCTTTGAATTGTCTTGTCTATAGGACTGACTTAGTTTATTGCTTATTTATAAACTGTCCTCACTTGGGTGACAGTGCTGCACCCTGTGTGGTTTCCCTCCTATTTCACTGACTAGTATTTCCCAATTTCCCACCATGCATTTTTATCACTTTCCCAAACCCCAAGCACTGGAGGATGTCCACACTCCCTCCCCAGATCTCTGCTCTGCTCTCACTACATTTACCTACTTGCAATAGCGTCCAGATTCATGGCTTTAAAGACTATTAGAAAACTAAGGACTCCCAATTTTATGGCTCCAGAATGGTGCAAAGTTAGGAGATTCCATGAGTGAATATGAATGAAGAGCAATTATTAATGCTCATTTCCCATGGTCATATGATAAAATATACAGCAATTAAAAGGAATAAATGAGAACTAAATGTATCGACACAAATAAAGTTCCAAAAAGCAAGTAATTTGCTAAGAATACCTCTAAATCATGGCTCACTTAAGATAAGTTTTAAATGAACAAATATGAAAGCTTTAGTCACTAAATAGAAAATATTTTAAGCACACGAAAAGTACAGAGAAAAAAAACTTCTTGGTATAAACCCTAAGTGCCATTAAATGACATATTTTGCCATATTTGTGGTTGTTGTTTCTAAAGTAATAAAATAACACATACTTACATTTCCATATACTAAATCCCTTTCCCCATTGGAACCACTACCTGAACTTGGATCCATTATTACTGTTTTTCATAACTTCAATCAGCATCCATAAAACATATACTTTTTTGCATTTTAATGTTCACATATTTTACATGGCATTTTGGCATCACATTTTTTAAAAACAATACATTTAATGTCCTGGCACATTTTTCTCTGTTTCATTAATGTGAACTACCTTCCCTTACATCAGCGTCTTGCTGCATCCCAATTTATTCTCCTTCTGCAAATGAGAGGTATTTTCATTATTGCCCTTACACACACATTCAAGCCCACATATAATATATAAACAATTGTAAATAATACAAGGAGAACAATTAAATTTGACAATGTGGTTCCCTCTGGGAACTGAAAGGAACATACTATGTATACTAGATTTATTCATGTTGTTTTATGATATTAAGAAAAGAACTCTTATGGCAAAATGTCAAGTCTTAGTAATTCAGGAAGAAGGATACATGATTATTTGCTTCTTATTCTATGCTGTTTTGCCTTTTCAAATATTTTATAGACTCTTAAAGAGAAACAGGTGGACTAGGGTGTAGTTTCATATCTGCTTCATTCTATAACTCTTCCCTCTCAGAATACTCATAACCAGGAAACCATGTCAAAACCAGAGATCTCTTCTATCAAGGGGTGTCCTGAACCAGGAGTGGGAGGGCAAGGAGGATGTGGTCACACTCCTATGCCCCTTGCTAAAGAAATGAAAGAAAATGTTAGATAATTCTAGAATAATCTTCAAAATTGAGCAAGAGTAGATTTCTCTTGAGGATGAAAAAACTCCAAAGGCTTAAGGATCACAGTAGGTAGTTATTCAAATGAGAGATACATGAGAATTATTGCAAATGGAAAAGCAAAGAGGTCTAGGAGGAGATGTTGGGCCACTATGTAGGCCCTTTGTAGGTGACCTATTCTGCATATCATCTGCATGTATTCATCTAACAATTCCCTCTGGAGGGACCAGTGAACAATGACCTATTCCTGTTGTAAAACATGAAGTAAGGGATGTCAGATTACTGGGTACTCATAGTAAGGAATGGTATTTAGTTCTTTCCTGTATGTGAATTATAACAATGGAAAGCTCCTTATGCAGAGAGCCCAGAAAGACAGTGAAGCCCTTGGGTTTTTGAGCAGAAATAATTGTCAATGGGACCAGGCTGAGGTGTGCTGTACATGATCTGGGCATGGCTGTTGACTAGGTGGTCACAGGAAGACTATTGGCAGTGTTGGTGTCTTTTGGGATTTCAATAACCAAAGCTCCTCACTATTCAAATATTTCTACTCTCATGTGATCACAGGGCAGCACAAATCCTTGAGGAGCAAAGCCCAGAGATGAAGAACTTGGCTTTTTCTGATTCTCTTGTCCTGAGAGGGCAAATGAATGACATCTTATTCTTCTGTGTGGCTTGGCTCATGTGCATTTCAAGTCACCTGGCCACCCAAACACATCTTCCTTATGGACTTATGAAGCCCCCACATCTACAGATGCAGTGGCCTTCCAGGTTTTTCAGAAGAATCTCCCCAGCTGATTGACAAATGCACATGGAAGAATATGGGTCCTCAAATGTCAACATGCTCATGAAAAGAAAAGGTTGGAGACAATGGCATTATTAATAATCTTTCCTGTAAAATGATAAATTGTTTTATACTTCCAATAATATGACAGCATGGCCATAGATAATTATACCTCCTTAGCACCTTTTTTATAAAAAACAACTGCTGTTTCTGTCCTTTCCCGAGGCCTTTATCCTGCTCTAACTGGAAAGGATCTGCCCCATCTTTTCCCTGTCTCAGTGGGTTCTGATATCATTCTGGGAAACAGTTTAATAGCAAAAAACTCAACAATGACCTGGTTGGGGTAAGAAAGTCCAGCTCCCTTTCCTCTCAGTAGGTCTAAATCTGGGGCAAAATCCACACAGTCCTAACCACTGGGTGAGGCAGAAGCTTGTGCCCACCTAGGACCATGGCCTTGCCTACATACCCTTCTGCCCCAACCACCATCTCCCAGTTTATTTTGAGAATGTTCTCCCCAAACCACGGTAACAGGATCCCAGGTCCCATGATCTATTTATGGAATATGGTCCAGAAAACTGAGTTTATTCAGCTGAAATTATTTGTCAACTATTCCAGAGTTAGACAAAGACCAAAATCACATTTCAAGCCTAAGTTGACAGGCCCCTCGCCATCATGTTCTCTAGTCGTTTTACAGAACCAAAATCATTGAAAAGTTAGGCACTCTGAAATACCAGAAGTCCTTTCTCTTGGACTCATTGTAGACCTGGCTCAAATAGGATGACAAAATCAATAAGGGAGAGGTGTCCTCCTGATGAGTTTCCTAAAGGCCCCCTTCATGTCCCTGTTCCTCAGGCTGTAAATGAAGGGTTCGTCATTTGTGGGACCACAGCATACATCACTGAAGCCACTGCAGCCTTCCTGGAAGAGTCAGCAACTGCAGAACTGATGTACACACCTAATCCTGTCCCATAGAACAAGAGGACAACTGAGAGGTGAGACCCGCAGGTGGAAAAGGCTTTATACCTTCCCCCTGCTGACAGCACTCGCAAAACAGAGGAGGCAATTTTAGCATAAGAAAAAGTGATCCCACAGAGAGGAAGACCCCCCAAATAGGCTAAACACAACAAATATCTGGAAGTTATTGATGAAGATGTCAGAGCAGGCCATCTTGATGACCTGAGCAAGTTCACAGAAGAAGTGGGGGATTTCTCTGTTTGTGAAGAAGGACAGCCTCAGCACCATCAAACTGTGGAGCAGGGCATCCATGATGCTAAGGAGCAGAAAGAGCAGAATCAGCAGGACACAGAGCAGGGAGGTCATGATGACCGTGTACCTCAGTGGATGGCAGATGGCCACATAGCGGTCATAGGCCATTGCTGCAAGGAGACAACTTTCAAAACCAATAAAAACAAGGACAGAGCAGATCTGGGTGAGGCAGCCTATGTAACTGATGTGCTGATTCTGTGCCTGGATGTTCACCAGCATCTTGGGGATAGTGATTGTGCTTAAAGAGATGTCAGCCAGGGACAGTTTGCAGAGGAAGAAGTATATGGGGGTGTGGAGGTGGGGGCCACAGCTGATGACCAGGAAGAAGAGCAGGTTCCCCAGGATGGTGACAAGGTATAAAGACAGGAACAGCCCAAAGAGGAGGGGCTGCAGTTCTGGATCCTGTGTAAATCCAAGGAGGAGGAATTCAGAAACATCTGTGTGATTTCTGGGATCCATGTAATTAATGAAACTACAGAAAATATTAGGTGACAAGAAAATAAAACATATGGTCCGTGGAACAGCCACAGCACCTGGGTACTTGTAAGAAATGCCAATCCCCGGGTCCTGCTCCATCTTACTGATGATATGTCCCAGGGCAGGTGCCCAGCAACATGTTTTACAATCCCTGCAGATAACGCTGACCTACACTAATGACTAAGGACAGTTACATGAGAAACATGCTCATGCACCCCATGTAATACAACAATCTTTTCCTCTCCTTTTATCTCAATCTATCCTACTTCCATCCCTCCTTCTCTACAGTCTTGTCATTTCATCAGCCCAAATTTTATTGAGAATGACTTTCTGACACACTGGCAAGTTCTGGAAGCAGAATAAAGACCACATGAGTTTATTCCCTCAGAATATGCCACACCTCCAGAAAATCAGAAACATGCAAATGAAAATACAAAATTTGTCTTATCTTCAGGATCTTCTTCCCAACATGACAACAAAGCTCTTCTGTGGGTGGATGTATTTAGCTCCAGGTGAATCTGTTCCCCTTAGACAAGGGCACTCCTAGCAGCTTGTGGAGATGCATATCTCCTAAATGCTGACCTCATGTCGAGCACTGTCTAGTGGACATTATGTTACCTGCTGGCATCATTACGGTAGGATGTTTGATATGTTTCCTGGAAACTGCATCACGGAAACAGAAGGTCTGCCTCTGAGAAGGGCAGAGAGATCCGGTGAAATCCCTGGTTGGTTTCTGGGCAAGAAGGACCATGGCAGGGGATGTGTCTCAACTGTTGCTTCCTGGGAAGGCAGCACTGTTGAGTGAGCTGATGACAGACCCACTATTTGCAGTCTCTTCAGCCCTGGGGGCTCAATATTCAAAGCTCCTCATTAGACAAACTTTATTATTATTCGGGTCCCAGGACAGTGCAAACCCTTAAAGACCAGGACTGTAGAAGGAAGGCAATTGGGTTGGCTGCTTCCTTAGGCTGTGAGGCCAGGTGTTTACCATTTATTTCTCTCTTCCCATTGCACACAGCTTGCCCATGTGGAATCATCAGCCTTCTCTCTTTGGACCCAGTCTGCATGTTTTCAGTAGAAGCTATGGCATCTAATCCAGTTAGGGATATCAGGAAACTGATTCTAAATTTAAGTGTGAAAACATATTTGTGTAAAAATATACATTTTTAAGTATACCTAAATAATGGTAAAATGCACTCAGATTTTTCATTCAAGATCCCCTGAATGTTCTCTGGCTCTTAAAATTCTTTCTATTTCATACTGCAGGTTCTGATCTACAATTTTTAAACATTTCTGACTGTCATCAATATAGACAGATTTGAGATTTTGAACACCTTTCCTATTTCATCTCAGTAGGTTCAGGGTACATTTTCACTTCATGAGATCATGGGTTGAAATTATGACACTTCATCTTTAATAGAGTTATGAGAAATTACATTGTCATGGGCAAAGCACTTGTCTGCTGTGTGATCCATACTGTCAGTGGAGTGCATGAGATTTGCACCTGAAATTCTAGGTGAACACGTTACTCCATTTTATTGTTCATTACAAACATTTCATCATTAATGAATTTACTGTATTCATGCACTGATCAATTTACATTTCCATGTAAACTTTTTAGATGATCTTGTGTTGAAAACAATATGGCATTTCCTCAAAATATTACATGAAGAATTACATATGATCTAGTAATTCCAATTCTAGATGTGTACTCCCAAAAATGAATGCAAGGATTTGAACAGGCATTTGGAAGACCCATGCTCATGGCGGTATTATTCACAATGGCCACATGATAGAAGCATCCCACCTGCCTTATCAACTGATGAATGGATAAACAAAATATGGTACACACATAATGGGACTTTATTGAACCTAAAGGAAAGGAAATTCTGACACACATTGCAGGATGGATGAACTTAAAGACATTATACTCCATAAACTAAGTCACAAAGGGGTACACAGTGTCTGATTCTACTTGCATGAAGCTCCAAGGTTAGTGAAATTCAGTCAAGAAATGAGAATGAGATGGCCAAGGTCTGGGGTCAAGAGGACCAGGGTGGACTGTCAATAGGTACTGATTTCAGTTTGAGAGATGAAGAACTCTATGGATGGCTGGGGGAGGGGTTTAGGAAGCATGGTTAAGGACACTGACCTGGACACTTACAACTGATGACAGCGGTAAAAGAGCCTGAACAGCCAAAGCCATTTTAAGAGAAACAAAGCTATAGGTATCATGTTTCCTAATCTCAAGCTATATTTCAAGGCTAACGTAACCAAAGAAGAATGGTCCTGGCATAGAAACTGACACACAGATGGATGAAACAGATCAAAGAGCCCACAGATAATCTAGCACATACATGTTCAACCAATATCTGACAAGAGCACTGAGATTGCTCAGTGGGAAAAGGACCATCTCTTCAATAAATGATTTATGGAAAACTGGTAACCATATTCAATGAAATAAGATTGGATCATTATCTTACAACCCCCAGAAAAGTTATGTTAAGGTGGGTTTAAGTCTTTAACATGGGACCTGAAACCATAGAATTCTCACAGGTAAATGCAGGGAAATTTCTTTAACACTGTTTTTGGCAATGATTGTTGAAAATGACACCAAAAGTAACATCAACACATGGGACAAATAAGAGTCAAACTCATCTCACTGTGAATCCCCGTGTTGTACACCTGAAACCAGTATAATACTGTTTATCAGCTATACTTCAATAAATACTAAGTAAATAAACAAATAGACAATCAAACTCATAGAAACAGTAGAATGGTGGCTACCAAGGAGCTGGAGGAATAGAGATGCTCATACAAGAGCACAAACTTCTAGATAAAGGATTAGCTTCTGAGGATCTCATGTGCAGCATGGTGGTTATAACTAGTCGTGCTGTATTTTTGATATTTTGGGCTATTGAATATTGCCTAAGGAGTAGAACTGAAATATTTTCACCTTAAGAAGAAATGTCAGTGATGTGACAACTTAGAGGTTTTAGCTAATGCTATGGTGGTAATCATTTTGCAATACATAAATGTATCAAATCAACACACTGCACAACACAATTTTATATATTAGTTCTAACACAGTAAAGCAGGAATTAAATGATAAATACTGGAAATAAAATATTGTCTATTAATCCAATTTCTGCCATCCTGGTTACATTACATCTTCCTTTTCTCTGGCTCATTTCGACCTCTGTCTATCTTATACGGATACAAGTGATTATATTTAGGGTATAACCTAGATAGTCTGGGAGAATCTCATTCCTTAAAACACTCTAATTTCAGGTAAATAACATTCACACTTTTATCATACAATATTAATAAGTTACTGGACATAGGACATGGACAAGTAGAATGTGATGAGAGTTACCATAATATCCACTGCAGAGAATATCTTCTAGTTGACTCTATGGGAAATTCTCTACTAACCTGACCCAGAGAAGGTCAGCTGGTTTTCTGTCTCTGGCATCGTGTCTGGGGTGTGAGTGTCTGGGGGCAACATGTCCATCTAGTGCCACCACCTGGGGACCCTGAGCAGAACCAATCCAGGAACAACACACACGTGGAGGACTGAATGCATTCCTACCGCCCAGTTCCTTGACATTCCACATATCTGAAGTCCTTGTAAAGACATAAAGCTCTGTTATTTCATTATATTAGAGGTCAAGAACCATTTCTTTTTCACTAATTTGTTCTTCTTCTAGTGTGACTGATTGTGGGTATAACCTGTTAATTTTGGGTTGTTTTTGTTTCCTGAGGTAAGACTTTATTGCATGCACGGTCCCTCTTACAACTGCCTTCACTGTATCCCACAGGTTTTGGGCTGTTGAGTTGTCATTTGTCTCCATATATTGCTTGATAGCTGTTTTTATTTCACCATTGATCCATTGATTATTCAGGAGCACATAGTTAAGCCTCAATGTGTTCATGAGATTTTTTGTTTTCTTTCCATAATCTATTTCTAGTTTCATACCTTTATGATCTGAGAAGCTGGTTGATACAATTTCAATCTTTTTAAGTTTATTGCGGCTCTACTTACAGCATAGTATGTGATCTATTCTGGAAACATTCCATGTACACTTTAGAATAATATGTATCTGCTGCTTTTGGGTGGAGTGTTCTGTAGATGTCCATTAGGTACACCTGTTCTATTGTTAGTGCCTCTGTCTCCTTACTTATTTTCTGTCTAGCTGATCTGTCTATTGATGTGACTGGTGTGTAGTTGTCTCCTAAAATGAAACTGTTACATTCCACTTTGCCTTTTAATTGTATTTGTTCACATACATAGATGCTCCTATGCTGGGTGCATAGATATTTGAAATGGTTATATCCTCTTGTTGGGCTGACCCCTTTATCATTAAGTAATGTCCTTCTTTTTCTCTTGCTACTTTCTTTGTTCTGAAATATATTTACTGTCTGACATAAGTACTGCTGCTCCTAATTTTTTCTCCCTATTATTTGTTTGAAATATCTTTTTCCATCCCTTCACTTCTAGTCTGTGTATGTCTTTGGGTTTGAAGTGAGACTCCTGTAGACAGCATATAGATGGATCTTGTTTAATTCATTCTTCCACTCTTTGTCTTTTTGTTGGAACATTCATTCATTCCATTTAAATTTAAGTTGATTATTGATAGATATGTACTTATTGCCATTATAGGCTTTAGATTTGTGGTTACCAAAGGATCAAGGATAGTTTCCTTACTATCTGACTGTCCATCTTAAATCATTTTTTACTCTTTTACAAAAACAATCTTAAATTCTTTTTCCCCTCCTTTTCTTCTTCTTCTTCTTCTTCCTCCTGCACTCTTTACATATCCAGTGTCATATTCTGTTCTCTTTGTGTATCCCTTGACTAATTTTGTAAGTAGGTGATTTAATTTTGTATTTACTTAGTAATTAATTGATTTTCTACCTTTACTGTGGGTTTATTTTCTCTGGTGACAGCTATTTAGCCTTAGGAACATTTCCATCTAGAGCAGTTAGTTTAAGAACTCCTGTAGAAATGGTTTGGTTGTGGTGAAGTCCCTCAACTTTTGCTTATCTGGGAATAATTCTATCCTCACTTCAAATTTAAGTGATAATCATTCTGGGTACAGTTTTCTTGGTTGGAGACCCTTCTGTTTCATTATGTTAAATGTATCATGCCACATTTCTCTCCTGTAAGGTTTTTGCTGAAAAGTCTGCTGATACCCTGCAGAGTTTCCTTTATATGTGATCTTTTTTCTGCCTCTGGCTGAATTCAGTACTCTCTCGTTGCCCTTAATCTTTGCTATTTTAATTATTATATGTATTGCTATTGTCTTTCTATGGTTCCTTTTGTTGGTAGATCTCCGCACTTCCATGACCTGTGTGTCTGTTTCCTTCCCCAAATTGGGGAAGTTTTCAGCAATTGTTTCCTCAAAGATACTTTCTATCTCTTTGACTCTCTTTTCTTCTTCTGGTGCTCTATAATAAGAATATTGTTTCATTTGGTGTGGTCACACAGCTCTCTTATTATTTTTTCATTCTTAGAGACCCTTTTTCTTTCTGTGCTTCAGCTTCTTTGTTTTCCTGTTCTTTAACTTCCATTTCATTTACTGTCTCCTCTACTTCACCTAATGTACTTTTAAATCTCTCCATTGTATGTTTCATTTCAGATATTGTATTCTTCAGCTCCTATTGGCCTATTTTGAGGTTTTCTATCCCTTTTTGAAGTCTTCCCCAAAATCATAAATACTTTTTTGTAAATATGTGAACATGTTTATAAGTTTTGAAATCTTTATTGAGAAGGTTGGTGATTTCAGCTTCAATAATCCCTCTTTCCAGTGTTTTTTTCTTGAATTTTTGTTTTGACCGTATTCATGTTTCTTCATTTTTTTTAGGGCTTCTAGTGGGATAATAGATTTGTGTAGGAGGCACTCTCTAGTGCCCAGAAGCTCAGTTTCCTGTGTGGCAGCCCCAGCTGTTGTTGTTCAGTGGGTGTTGCACCTGTGTGCCTTGCTAGTAGTATTCTGATTTCAGGTCGAGTGTGTGGGCCATCAGCTGATCACAGGAGTGGGAAGAATACTCTGTGGAGCTTCCTTGGGTGGAGCCGCCCTCTGTCCAGGTTGCTGCAATGACAGGGGCTCAGGACTGTTGACTGTCAGGAAGAAGGAACTACTGGGGCTGGGAGGCACATGCATGTGCTATGTTACTGGCCTGGAGCTGTGGTGGACAGAACTGCCCTCTGCATGGCCTGCTGCAAATGCAGGGACCACTGGTGAGCAGGACCAGCACCTCCTGGGAAGAAGGAGCTCTCAAGGCTGGCTTTTGCATGAAGCTCCTTGGCTGGCCCCAAAGAAGGTTTAGCAGGGTGGAGATTCTCCCCCTGCATACCTGGGAGTAAACAGTGATTTCACTGTCAGCTGGCAGGACACACACCACTGCTAGGAGTCTCTGGGCTGTGTTATCAGCAAGGGAGGTGGAACATCTGAAGCTCCTGAGGGCTCCCAACCTGTTGGGCTGAGCGTGGGCTGAGGAGGTATTGTCTACCTTATCTTTCCTCTACACAGAGTACATTATGCAATCCATGCTCCTCTGGCACTCCTCTCAGTGCTGGGAAGGCTTTCATACTGCCCATTCTTCTGTCCTTCTTGGGAACAGGTTGAGTGTGCCTGTTCTTCACAGGCAGCTGGGATCTCAGCCTCCCCAAGTGTTCTGCCATCTCTATTGTCCAGCCCCACCAATCACCAAGATACCATGCAATGTAGGCTCATGCTCCCAGAGCAAATATCCAGGGCCAGGTGTTCAGGGTCCTGGGCTTCTACTCCCTCCCCACTCCACTCCTCTTCCTCAAATCTGTGGGCCTGTGTGTGAGGAGGTCTTGGGTCCCAACAGATCTTGTCTTTGTCGCTTTTTCCTTTTCTGCAGTGTCCTCTCTTTTCCCCCAGATGTAGGTGGTCAGTTCTGCCATCTTCAGGTTGATTTCAGGCCTACTTGTATTTGCTGTATTTTCATATTGTATTTGATTTGGGCAGGAGGTTTTTGTCTTGCCTTCCTACACTGCCGTCATTTTTTCCCCATCCTCATTGTAGGTGTTTTTATTGCAATAAATATAGGTGTATGTGAAGCACTCATGTCACATAGTTGCACAATCTTGATTCTTTTCTTCCCAAGTAAACCACCACAATAGAACTTTTATCACTGGTAAGCCTAAAACTTATACAATTATTATTCAGAAACAATTTCAGTTCTGCATATTGAATGCTTTGTGTACACTGAATGATACTGTATATGTCTTTTACAGTTGACATTCTTATATCTTTCATTTTTTAAATTAGTGCTTATATATTTAGTCCTGCTTCATTAACTTTAATTACCAAACAGTGATATATTATATTGCTATATCACAATTCATTTCTCCATTCCCTCATTCATGGGTATTATGGTTGAGGCCTTCTATGCTGTGTCTGTGTATGAAGACATATACAACATAAAGCCATGCATGGAGGGTTACTTCACCAGCAAGATGATGTTGTCTCTGGGAAGCAGAACAAAAACTGACAGGGAGACAGGAGACATGCCTGCTGTAAGCATTTTGATTTGTTACTTTACTTACTTATGATGATACAGTAGAATGTCAACATCGGTTAATCCTGGAATGAGTTGAAAGGAGGTCCTGTTTTTTATTGTTGTACTATATCTACTGCTGTTATATAAAATACATGGTAATTTTATAAAGAGAAGCAGGTGTACAAGGTGGGCAGCCAGCTGAGTCTCTGTGTCTCCACTTTCTCCCCAGCATCCTCTAGCCCAGCTATGAGGATAATAAAAACACCCTTCTGTGAAATGTTGTATCAAAAACAGGCTGGCAAGAAAATGAAAACCTCTCCAAAACCCTTCCCTATGACACACAAGAATTGAAGTAAATGGCAGAAACATGTAGAAGCATGTCTTAACATGCATAAGCATGTTTGAACATGTATAAGCAGCCAGATTGCTGCTCAGAAGGAGAACACATTCTGCCAGTTTTTAGAGAGATTAGGAAATGAGTAGATCAAGAGATGGCTGTGTATTGGTACAAATGCACATAGGAACTTGTTATCAAGGAGAAGAGAGTTAGGCTGGAAAGCATGGCACACATGATTGTGATCATTTCATGCCTATCATCTCCTGCTTCCCATAGAGGCAATTGTAGTAAAACACCTGTATTCCTCACCAAAGCCTTCGCTATGGGACTTTATGTTACTTGGCTGGTACCAGTTTGGAACAATGCTTTACATGTCACCTGACATGGAAGACAGATCTGTCCTCAGGAAGGGCAGAGACACCAAGCGAGGCAGGAGGCTCCTGGTCAGGAAAGGGAAGCCCAGCACGGAGCACAGGTATTTGCCTCCTGAATAGGTCAGCGCTGCTCCGGGAGGTTGTCACGAGCTGACTTCTCAGAGTCTCTATGCTCAGTGCTACTCATTCAAAACTCTTTTAATGTTATTCTGATCCATTAGGCTATGCAAATCCTTAAAGACTAAGAAAATACAAGCATAGAATTCATAGTGACTGATTTTTGCCCTGGAAAGCCAAGTATACACCATGCATCCTCTTCACATGTTCTGAACCACCTCTGTTTTACATACTTTGCACATATGTACACACACTCCTTTGTTAATGAATCCAGACCTCTCCTTTTAATGTTACAATTAAAGGCATCTCCACGTAATTAATAAAATTAGGAAGACCGATTGCAATTTTACATGTGAAATAATGTTTCCATCACTGCAAAACATTTATAATCATAGATAAAATATTGTAGAATTCAAACACTTAGGGGTATTCAATTTTAAGAGTCACGAATGTGTCCTGTACCTTGATTTCCATTTTCTCTATGTTACATAGCAGAATCTAATCAATTCTCTGTGATCATTTGCAATTGTCATCCAGATAAGGAGATTTCATATTCTCTTTTAAGACTTTCATAACCAATTTCCCCTATTTCCAAACAATAAATACAACATACATACTTCTTCTCATAGGGGGACGTTGGGTTGCATTATGTTTCTTCATTTTTAATTGTCCTTGGATAAAACATCATGTCACCAAAAGGCAGTAGTGTGTACTTTTGTTTTTTATCGCATGAGATTTCATCAATAATTTAATAGATGTGGGTGATACTCCATGTTTGTTTGTTTTTTTTATTGAAGGGTAGTTGACACACAGTATTACATTACATTAGTTTCAGGTGTACAACACAGTGATTCAACATTTATATACATGATAATTCTAGGTACCAGCTATCACCATACCAAGTTGTTAAAATATTTTGACTTTATTCCTTATGCTATACATTATATCCCGGTTACTTATTTATTTTACAATTGGAAGTGTGTTTATATATATATATATATATATATATATATATATATATATTTTTGTGTGTGTGTGTGTGTGTGTGTGAGGGCATCTCTCATATTTATTGATCAAATAGTTGTTAACAACAATAAAATTCTGTATAGGGGGTTCAATACTCAATGCACAATCATTAATCCACCCCAAGCCTAATTTTCGTCAGTCTCCAATCTTCTGTTGCATAACAAACAAGTTCTTACATGGAGTACAAATTCTTACATAGTGAATAAGTTACATGGTGAACAGTGCAAGGGCAGTCATCACAGAAGCTTTCGGTTTTGCTCATGCATTATGAACTATACACAGTCAGTTCAAATATGAATATTCATTTGATTTTTAAACTTGATTTATATGTGGATAACACATTTCTCTCTTTATTATTATTATTTTAAGAAAATGCTGAAGTGGTAGGTAGATACGAGATAAAGGTAGAAAACGGAGTTTAGTGTTGTAAGAGAGCAAATGTAGATGATCAGGTGTGTGCCTGTAGACTATGTGTTAATCCAAGCCAGACCAGGGCAACAAAACATCCACGTATGCAGAAGATTTCTCTCAGAACAGGGGGGGTGAGGTTCTAAGCCTCACCTCTGTTGATCCCCAATTTCTCACCTGATGGCCCCCCTGCGACTGTGCCTGTCTTAGGTTGTTCCTCCCTTGAGGAATCTTACCCGTCTCTGGCTAACCAGTCATCTTCCGGGGCCATACAGGGAAATGTTAAGTTGGTAAGTGAGAGAGAAGCCTTATTGTTTGAAAAGGTTAGCTTTTTACTTCTTTTCATATTTATGAGCTGTGGCTTCTATGCTCAGCATTTGTCTTGAGGTGTCTTTACCACTTGGAAGAATTATGATACTTGGTAAATTCGACATGTGGCACGAGTTCTATTTAAAGGTTGTAATTAGGTAGGAAGAAGAAAAGCTATAGAAGTAGCAGGCAGAAGAAAACCTGGGAAGATAGATTATTTCTTTGACATATCTTCTTGTAGAGTAACTTCAGCATGTATAGGTTTTAAACTACTAATTAAATTGTGTGCACACATTAACATAATAGGAATACAGTTATGTAACCAAAGCATACTGTAATTACCAGCCATCTCCAGTGAAACCAAGAAAACCAGTTAGGCACCTTAGGCATTTGTGAAAACTTATCTATGATATGGTGGATATTGTCCAACTGAACTTGAATAGTCTGAGAGAATTCAGATAAATTAAAACAACCCATTCCTGGGGACTGTTCACATCCCATATGTTCTTTTAACAGTAAATAGTCTGTGGTTGTAAGATTTTGGAGTGCTACAATTTGCACTTCTCCTAATTCTTTGTTGAGTTCCAACAGTATAGATCCAGTCAAATTTGTTGTTTTACTGTATGCACAGGCCAGCTTAGATATCTCCTTCCTCATTCCCATGGCAAGTCCAGGAACTGGTGGGATGAGTACATCTACACCTGTGGCAGTGCGTGGATCTTTGTAGGGGTTTTTTTTTTTTTTTGCTGATCATCTTCTGTCATGAGTCTTCCCGAGAGTGCTGATGTTGGAAGTTCATTTTCATATCGTATTTTAGTTCATTTTTGGGGTAGCCAAATTAGGCTGTGATCCTCTGTACAAACACAAACAGACCCTTTGCCTACACTTTTATATGCCCTTTATATCATTGTGTAGAACTCATTGGAGGTCACCATACAGGAACTGCTTTTTTTTTTATCATTACTCTACACTTACATGATGAACACTTTGTTTACTAGGCTTTCCCCTATACCAGGTCCCCCCTATATTCTCCTTTACAGTCACTGTCCTTCAGCGTAACAAAATGTTGTAGAATCACTACTTGTCTTCTCTGTGTTGTACAGCCCTCCCCTTTCTCCCACCCCGCTATGGATGCTAATCTTAATACCCCTCTTTTTCTACCCCCCTTATCCTTCCCTACCCACCCATCCTCCCCAGTCCGTTTCCCTTTGGTACCTGTTAGTCCATTCTTGAGTTCTGTGATTCTGCTGCTGTTTTGTTCCTTCAGTTTTCCTTTGTTCTTATACTCCACAGATGAGTGAAATCATTTGGTATTTCTCTTTCTCTGCTTGGCTTGTTTCATTGAGCATAATACCCTCCAGCTCCATCCATGTTGCTGCAAATGGTAGGATTTGCCCTTTACTTATGGCTGAGTAGTATTCCATTGTGTATATGTACCACATCTTCTTTATCAATTCATCTATAGATGGACATTTAGGTTGCTTCCAATTCTTGGCTATTGTAAATAGTGCTGTGATAAACATAGGGGTACATTGGTCTTTCTCATACTTTATTGCTGCATTCTTAGGGTAAATTCCTAGGAGTGCAATTCCTGGGTCAAATGGTATGTCTGTTTTGAGCATTTTGATGTACCTCCATACTGCTTTCCACAATGGTTGAAGTAATTTACATTCCCACCAGCAGTGTAGGAGGGTTCCATGTTAATATTTATTTTAAAACATTTATTTTAAGGACTTTAATACTTTAATGTGTTCATCAATCTACCTTACATTTTTAACTCTCTGTGTATAAACTTTCTTAATCTTTATTTTTCCAGATATATTACTTGAAAATAAATTTACAGCAATTTGACATGGTTATGTCATTTCACCCTATTAATCCCATTCACTTCAAACACATGACTAATAGATTAAAAAATGCAAAGACATAACTGTCCTACAAAAAAAGTTTCCATGTACCACAAAAAGAACAGAACATGAAGTGGTAGATGGGCTGGATCCAAGGAGCTCTACGGGTTTACTTCTATATATAAGAAGACCTTTGTTCTTTCATTTAATGAGGATTAAATGTCCTAGAAAAAGACTAAGGGCTTAAATTAACATCAAGGACCTAAATGGAAAGCCCTAACTTGAGAAAAATGGGTGAACATAGAACTAAGGTCATGATGAGACACATGACTGTGGGTATAGAATATTCAACATTTAAAATAAACAAACCATTGTGTATATGTACCACATCTTCTTTATCCATTAATCTATTGATGGACACTTAGGTTGTTTCCATGTCATGGCTATTGTAAATAATGCTGTAGTAAATATAGGGGTGCATCTGTCTTTTTCAAACTGGGCTTCAGCTTTCTTAGGGTAAATTCCTAAAAGTGGAATTCCTAGGTCAAATGGTATTTCTATTTTGATCTTTTTCAGGAACCCCTATACTGTTTTCCACAATGGTTGAACTAATTTACATTTCCACCAGCAGTGTAGGATGGTTCCCCTTTCTCCACAACCTCGCCAACATTTGTTGTTGTTTGTCTTTTGGATGGTGGTGATCCTTACTGGTGTGAGGTGATATCTCATTGTAGTTTTAATTTGTATTTCTCTGATGCCTAACAATGTGGAGCATCTTTTCATATGTCTGTTGGCCATCTGAATTTCTTCTTTGGAGAAGTGTTTGATCAGCTTCTCTGCCCATTTTTCTTTAGTATCATTAATCTAAAATTACATGAAGAACATTATGCTTACTAGGCTCCCCCCTTCACCTAGTCCCCGCAACATACCCCTCACAGTCACTGTCCATCAGCATTGTAAGATGCTGTAAAATCACTACTTGCCTTCTCTGTGTTGCACAGCCCTCCTGTGCCACCACACACACTATACATGCTAATAGTAATGCCCCCTTTCTTTTTCCCTGCCCTTATCCCTCCCTTACCACCCATCTTCCCCAGTCCCTTTAACTTTGGTAACTGTTAGTCCATTCTTGGGTTCTGTGATTCTGCTGCTGTTTTGTTTCTTCAGTTTTCCTTTTTTCTTATCTCCACAGATGAGTGAAATCATTTGGTACTTGTCTTTCTCTGCCTGGCTTATTTCACTGTGCATAATACCCTCTAGCTCCATCCATGTTGTTACAAATGATAGGATTTGTTTTCTTCTTATGGCTGAGTAATGTTTCATTGTGTATATGTACCACATCTTCCTTACCCATTCATCTACTGATGGACATTTAGGTTGCTTCCGTATATTGTTTATTGTAAATAATGCAGCAATAAACATAGGGGTGCATCTGTCTTTTTCAAACTGGAGTGCTGCAGTCTTAGGGTAAATTCCTAGAAGTAGAATTCCTGGGTCAAATGGTATTTCTACTTTGAGCATTTTGAGGAATCTCCACACTGCTTTCCACAATGGTTGAACTTATTTACTTTCCCACCAGCAGTGTAGGAGGCTTCCCCTTTCTCCACAATCTCGCCAACATTTGCTGTTCTTTGTCTTTTCAATGATGGTGATCCTTACTGGTTTGAGGTGATATCTCATTGTGGTTTTAATTTGCATTTCTCTGAAAACAAGTGATGTGGAGCATCTTTTCATGTGTCTGTTGGCCATCTGAATTTCTTCTTTAGAAAAACTTTCTATTCAGCTCCTCAGCCCAATTTTAATTGGGTTATTTGCTTTCTGTATGTCGAGATGTGTGAGCTCATTATGTATTTTGGATGTCAATCCTTTATCGGATCTGTCATTATGAATATATTCTTCCATACTGTAGGATACTTTTTTGTTCTATTGATGGTGTCCTTTGCTGTACAGAAGCTTTTCAGCTTGATTTCTCTTTCTATTAGTTCATCGTTAGTGTATAGGAATGCAACAGATTTCTGTGTATTAATTTTGTATCCTGCAACTTTGCTGAATTCCGGTATTAGTTCCAATAGTTTTGGAGTGGAATCTTTAGGGTTTTTTATGTACAATATCCTGTCATCTGCAAATAGTGACAATTTAACTTCTTCTTTTGCAATCTGGATGCCTTGTATTTCTTTGTTTTGTCTAATTTCTGTGGCTAGGACTTCCAGTACTATGTTGTATAACAGTATGGAGAGTGGGCACCCCTGTCTTTTTCCCGATCTCAGAGGAAAAGCTTTCAGCTTCTCACTGTTCACTATGATGTTGGCTGTGGTTTTATCATATATGGCCTTTATTATGTTGAGTTACTTGCCCTCTATACCCATTTTGTTGAGAGTTTTATCATGAATGGATGTTGAATTTTGTCAAATGCTTTTTCAGCATCTATGAAGATGATCGTGTGGTTTTTGTCCTTTTTGTTTATGTGGTGGATGATGTTAACGGATTTTTGAAGCAATTAGGAATAAATGGAAAATTTCACATAACACATAACCCTACAGCAGCTGAACCAGGAGAGATCTCTGTGCACACTCAGCAAGCAGCAGCTGTGGCTAGAAGGTAGGCCTAATTCACAAGGAATGTGGGAGAAAATAATTTTAAGGGTGATAAGATACATGTTTTTATGACACCAACATAGGTAAATCCTGTCCATCAAATACCTGCAAAAGAGTTGTCTTGCAACAGGACAGTGGCAGAAAAATGGTCCCATCCTGGTCTATCATACCAGACTTTCATGCCTCTCCATGTGGGAGTTACAGATGGGTCATAGAGGTCTAATAGAGATGTGTTATTATAATAGAGATGTTCAATGATTTGTTGAAATCTGTCATGAAGTCAGACACCAGTAACCTACTGGGCTGCTCAGTCCAGTTGTTGGCAGTGCTGCGGTGTTTGAATGAGTTGTCCTGGATGGGGACAGTGAGCCCTGTGGACATGCTAACCCACACTGGTACCTTTCCTATACAACTGCATGTGCAAACCAAGGAATTTTGGATGCTAGTATGTGGCCAACAGTTCAACATCCTGCTGCCAGCAGCAAATGCCCTAAGGCCTGGATACTCTGCTGAGTGGACATGACCCTGGACATTTTGACACATGAACCAGCAATGCTGGCCCTTCTGGCTCCTTGGGGACAGGGCCTTGAAGTTCACATCCTGTGTTCCTGGAGTAACAGCAGAGTGGCCTCGAAAGATCATGGTGGTGTACCCAAAAGAGCCAGGAGGTTTTTGATCATCTTACAGGGAAGTTTTGTACTGTGATTTTGGCTAGTGCATGTGTCTCCCATATACCTACATAATGACCCATCTGTAACTCCCACATGGAAAGGCGTGAAAGTCTGGTATGCTAGACCTGGATGAGACCACATTTCTGCTACTGTCCTGTTGCAAGACCACTCATTTGTATGCATCTGATGGGCAGGATTTACCTATGTTGGTGGCATTAAAACATGTATCTTATCACCCTTAAAGTTATTTTCTCCCACAGTCCTTGTTGGTCGGGCCCACCTTCTAGCCACAGCTGCTGCTTGCTGAGTGTGCACAGAGCTCTCTCCTGGTTCAGCTGCTGGTCTCCTGTGGACTAAGTGAGCTAGGTACTTAATCTGTGTTGGACTTTGAACCCAGCTGGACACTCAAGCTTGTATTGCTTCCCATATGTCTGTTACTGTATGTTATTAGTCTGGTTACAGTGCTCTAGCTTTCTTGCACAGAGGTCATTGACAAAGTTGGCGGTACATAGATTGTGAGGAAAGAATTCTGGAATGGAGGATTATGTTGTAAATGACAGAAGTTTCAGGATCTCCCACCTAGCCTTAGTTCATTTACATATAAGTAGGTATTTAGCATGGCAGAGTCTCCCATACGTATGGGGAAAGGGTTGGAGAGAAAATGTCCATCCTCTCCTCCCCACCATTCCTGGAATATAACTGGTCTGGTATCTGCCAGTCACCAGGCACCCACCAACAGACTTCCTCCTGGAAGGGGCAGATGGGAGGTAGAGCACAAGGCAGCAGAGCACATCCTGCAGTCAGAGGAGACTGATGGTGCCAAGCCTAGCTAGTGAATTCAAGCAGCTGTGAGCAATAAAAGTGGTTTCTCCCAAACCACCCTTTCTGTTGACTTATTTCAGTTTCACAGATTTTATAGGAGATTCACTTTGGGCCAGAAACACACTTTTCTCCAGAGCTATGAAACCTTAAATTAAGCTTAGACTTTAAATAAGATCAGCAGGAAGGAAATTAATCTAAAAATATAGTTAATTACTGGAATATGGATATATTAAGGGATATACAGAAGTGTATATGACATGTGGTTGATCCTATGTGCCAGTGTTTAGAGAAAATATGATCAAATAGTGCTAACTTCATAAAATTCAACCTTGTGGAACATTTTAAAAAATGATAAATATAGAGTTAAGGAGAATGGTTACTAACAGATTGGGAAAGGTGGTTTGATGTGGGTGCTCTCCAGGCATGGGCTGTGCTTTAATTATTAACCTGGTAATGGGTACATTTATTTTCATCATATTGTTACACTTTAAGAAGTAGAGATCCAATTTAAATATCCCGTCATGTATGATATTTTAACAAGTGAAACTGAGGCAGGCCTTTCATCTTCCAAACTACAATCACGTCCTCCCATGTTTTTTACTATTTAAGTTATTTTTCTCAGACTTTAGAGTGCATCAGAAACTCACAAGCTGCTTTTAAAAACTCATGCTTTGGACGTCTCCCCAGCAGTCAGTTGTTCTCGGGTGAGATATGGAAATCTGTGGTATGAACAAGGGCCCTAGGTTATCCATCCCTGCAGGAGTTCTGTGAGTGTCAGTGGAGGAAAAACTACAGAAATCACCAAGGGCATCAGGGAGGGAGCTGTCCACTGACTGTGGTGCTGAAACAATACCTCCCCTCCACGCTCATGAGAGTTTCTTCCTTGATTCTTCCAGGGAGATGGCCATTGTTCTCTCTTTAACTCATATCCAGAAAGAGGCTTCAGCCTGATGGTCAAGTGCTTTTGTACTTGTTTAAAAATGATGGCTTCTAACCCTACCAGCCTCTTTTCTCTTGTTGTAATTTACATTCCACATCTCCTACACACACAGACACACACACAAACAGACACACACACACAAAAACGGGTTCTTCTCTAAAGGCACCTCATAAAGTTTTGCCTCAGATCCTTAATTATGCAGCCAACACTGTTAAACTTCAGTCATTTCATTAATTTCATTCATGTGTCTTTCTGTGGACTCCAGAAGGATGACTAATAAAAAAAGCAAGAAGAGTTAACTAAAGGGATAAGTAAAAAGTCAGGTGCATCCTTCTCAATAAGTCAATATAGAAAGGAACAAAAGCAAATAAGATGTCAGTAAAAAAGATTAACAGCCATTACCCTCCCTACTCAATAATTAGAGATTTGATTATATATCTCAGATGAGTAAAAACACAGTAAAAGTAAACAAATGTAAACGCTGAAGCAGATGGTAAAAATACATGTGTGCAAAATAATTATAAAACTTATGCTTATTGACAAGATATGAAAAACTATGGTACCATCTAAAATTACTGAGTACCATTTAGTCACGTATTGTGTTAAGTGCTTGTAATAGGTATGAGAGTTCCCCACAGGGATTAACTCTATTAATCAGTCTAAGGATTTCACATTGTTTTTCCCACACTGTAATTAGATTAAGAAGGCGTGTACGAGCCTATTTTCAGTGTTAGATTAAAGGGTAACTTCTAGTGACACTATGGAAAAGTCAATTATTAAATGACCCAGGGGAGGACAGTCAGTTTTCTGTTGTCTGTGCATCTTGCCCAAATATGTCACCTGCATCTGCAGCCACCATGTAGTTCCAGACTGAAGCCACCTCATGGAGAAATGAATGAATCTGTATTCTCTCATATCCATATATTCCACAGCTCTGAAGTCCATAAAATGATAATGATCTTTCTTGTATGAGAATATTAGAGACAGATTTTCTTTTGCTTACTAGAACCAAAGACATTTTCAACTTGAAGTTCACAAATCTCATATTTGCTCAAAACACTGGAATAATCTAACTATATCAATGTTATAATGATGAATCCGCATATGCTGGGTCCTGATATTGCACCAAGAGGTGGAGTTTAATAGAGATAACTCTAAGTAATTATCAAGTGGGGGTAAGAAATAAGTGCCCTTGCCTCTCAGGCCTACCTCTGGAGAGAAATTGACATGGCCCTAGTGTTGGAATAAGGTGGAAGCATTTATTTCTGACTACAGTCTTCCTTATAGCCTCTCCCTTCCCTCTCCACCTTCTCCACTTATTCTAAGAATCTTGTCCTCCAAAATAACTTTAACAGAATCACAGGACTCAAGTTCTACTTCCATGGATGAGACCAAAAAATGTAAGCATAAATGGTTGAAGTTATTTGTCAAACATCACAGAGCTAAACAAAGAGCAAAATCAGATTTCAAGCTCAAGTTCAAATGCACTTAGCCGCTATGGGGTCTCCTCATTTTAGAAGACCTTGATAATAGAAGAATTAGGGATTCCAGAACAACAGAACACCTTTCCCTGTCCCTCATTCTAGGTGCCTGGTCCAAACATGACATATTACTAAAGTGAGGTTATCCTTCTGATGAGTTTCCTAAAGGCCCCCTTCATGTCCCTGTTCCTCAGGCTGTAGATGAAGGGGTTCATCATTTGAGGAACCACAATGTACATCATTGAAGCCACAGCAGTCTTCCTGGAAGAGTTAGTAACTGCAGAACTAATGTACACACCAAAACCTGTCCCATAGAACAAGGAAACAAATGAGAGGTGAGACCCACAGGTGGAAAACGCTTTATACCTTCTTCCCAATGCTGTTGGTATTCTCAAAACAGAGGAGACAATTTAAGTATAAGAAAAAATCACCCCACAAAGAGGAACAACCCCATATAGACCAACCACAAAAAATATCAGGATGGTATAGATGAAGGTATCAGAACAGGCCAGCTTGATGACCTGATCAAGTTCACAGAAGAAGTGGGGGATTTCCCGGTCCCTGCAGAAAGACAACTGCGACAACACCAGACCGTGGAGCAGGGCATCCACAGTGCTAAGGAGCAGAAGGACCAGGATTAGCAGAACACAGAGCCAGGGGGTCATGATGACAGTGTACCTCAGGGGATGGCAGATGGCTACATAGCGGTCATAGGCCATTACTGCAAGGAGACAGCTTTCAAAACCAATAAAAACTAGGACAAAGCAGACCTGGGCGATGCAGCCTGTGTAACTGATGTGCTGATTCTGTGCTTGGATGTTCACCAGCATCTTTGGAACTGTGGTTGTGCTTAAACAGATGTCAGCCAGGGACAGGTTGCAGAGGAAGAAGTACATGGGGGTGTGGAGGTGGGGGTCAGAGCTGACAGCCAGGATGATGAGCAGGTTCCCCAGGATGGTGACCATGTACATGGACAGAAACAGGCTGAAAAGAAGGGGTTTCAGTTCTGGGTCGTCTGTCACTTCCATGAGAAGGAAATCTGAAACATGCGTCTGGTTTCCAGGTTCCATGTAGTTAATGAATCTATAGAAAATATTGGGTAACAAAAAATATAATCATATAGTTGTGGACCTGCAGCAGCATCTGGGACTTGTTAGAAATGCTAAATCTCTGGTCCCACTTCATCTTACTGATGATAAACTCTGGGGCTGACGCCCAGCAACTTGTTTTAATAAGCCCTCCAGATGATGCTGACATATGCTAACATTTGAGAACTATTGTCCTAGTAACCCGCTCATCCATACTGTGAACCCCAGGTGAAACAAAAATCTTTTCCTCTTTTTTTTTATCTCCCTCCATCCTTATTCTCTCCCTCCTCCTCTACCCTCTTCTCACTTAACCAGCCCAAATTTTATTGAGAATGACTGTCTGGCACACTATGGCCAGTCCTGGCAGTGGAATAAAAACCACATGACATGATTCCCTCAGGATATTCCACACTTTCAAATAATCATAAATATAAGAATGAAGTTGCAAAATCTCTCTCATTTTCAGGATTTACTTCACTTAATGAAGGGAAGGTCTGACATATGACAAAAACAAAACAGCTTCATGGGGAAGGTGAAATGCATAGAACTCTGCAATGACAGAATCAAAACAATGGCAATTTGACCAACAAAGTCACAGCCTTGTAAGAGAACACCAGTGCCAGGCATCCTAACAGGCATGTCCTCTGCACTGGAGATTTTACAAAGACTGAGGACACAAGTGCCCATCTTAGGACCGGTCGTTTGGTATATTACATAGACTAATACACTGTGAATTTAATCAAGGCCCATGCACTTGCTGTGTGAATGGTGAAAAGCAAGAACATTGAGAAAGAAGCTCAGCATATGTTTGTGTACTGGGAGCACTCACAATGATAAGGAATGAAGAGGTTACAAAATCCAGCACATTTAGGAAATCAGGTGCGAACCACATAGTGGCATTTCCTGTTGTGATTTTTTTTGTCTGCCATGAACAACAGCATGTGGGATGTTCCACACCTAGAATGGACCTGGTGGGTGGGTCCAGTTAAGGACAGAGGCCTAGGGTGATAACTGCACATCAGAGATGGGCTGATGTGCTGAAAGACTTTCCAGGAATCTTAGTCACATGCAGGGAAAGGAAGGCCCTACCAAACATTACTTTGGCATGGACATAAATCAATGAAAATGAATTAAATAAAAAAATTAACTAGGTACATGAGTCAATACAAGCAATGAAACCCTACAGTAAATAACATTGTTCGATACTCAGGTATGCACAATTTGAGTTCCTTTCCTTCCCAGGAATGAACACTGTACTAGCTTGATATCCATCATCCCCCATCGCTTTCTCTTATATTAGGTACTGTTCTTGTAAAACCAAATGCATCATTCTTGCTTGTTAAAGAGGCACACACACAGACTCAGAATATTTGCTCATTGTAAGAAGAGGGTCAAAGACACCAGGGATGTAGCGTGCTCTGTGGGTCTGGGTCTGTGCTTCCTCCTCCTCATTCCTACGACCAGGCCGCCAACATGACACCAAAGCTCTTCTGCAGGCAAATGCGTGTGGTGTAAGGTGAAGCTGAACCCCTTAGGCAGGGTCACTCCTAGCAGCTGGTAGAGATGCATGTCTCCTAAACGCTGACCTCACGTCAGAGCATTGTCTAAGGGACACTGGGTTACCTAGCTGGCATCACTGTGGGGTGATGCTTGATATGGTGCCTGGAAGCTGAAGATGGAGACAGAAGGTCTGCATCTGTGAATGGCAGAGAAATGCAGTGAAGCTCCGGGTTTCTGGGCAAGAGGCACTGTGGTAGGGAGGTGGCTCAGCTGTTGTCTCCTGACTGGGCAGGCCTGTTAAGTGAGGTGGTCACAGACACACTACTTGCAGGCTCTACATCCCTGGGGGCTCAATATCCAAAGCTCATTAGATTAACTTTTATTATGTTTCGGGTCCCTGGACAATGCAAACCCTCAAAGACCAGGACTCTAGAAGGGAGGTATCCAGGATGGCTGCTTCCCTAGGCTGCGAGGCCAGGTGTTTACCATCCATTTCTGTCTCCCCACTGCACACACCTTGCATGTGTGGACACACCTGCTTTCTCTAATTGGACTCAGTCAGCTAGTTCTCAGTAAAAGGTATGGCATCTAGTCCAATTAGCAGTGTCAGGACAACAATTCTAACTTTAAGTATAAAATCATTGATTATGGTTCATGTAAAAAAACATTTTTAATTACAGCTAAGTAATGATAAAGTGAAAACACTCAGATGATTCTTTCAAGGTCCCTTGAATGTTTCTGGATTCCTAATCTTCCCTCTATTTCTTACTACTGGTTGTGATCAAAATTTCTAAACATTTTTGACTGTCATTAATGCAGACATACTAAAGATTTTTAAACATCTTTCCTATTTAATCTCAATAGGTTCAGGGTACTTTTTTTCATTTTATGGGATCATGTGTTGATTTTATTATACTTTATCTTTATAGTTACATTATGAGAAATTACAATATCGTGGGCAAAGCACTTGTATGCTGGTTGATCCATACTGTCAGTGCAATGAATGGATATGAGGAGGGATACGATGCAATCCACTGCAGAGGTATCTTCTAGGTGACTCCATGGAAAACTGTATAGTCACCTGACTTCAAAAAGGACCATCAGTTTTCTTTCTCTGGGCCTCATGTCTGGGGATGACTCAGGGTCTATGACTCTACTGATGTTATTTCTTTCTATTTTTCTTTGTTTTTTATATTCCACACATAAGTGAAATCATAAAGTATTTGTCTTTCTCAACCTGGCTTATTTCACTGAGCATAATACCCTCCAGATCCATCCATGTTGTTTCAAATGGCAGGATTTCTTTTGTTTCTGTGGCTGAATAATATTCCATTGTGTATAAGTACCACATCCATTCATCTACTGATAGATATTTAAGTTGTTTCCATATCTTGGCTATTGCAAATAGTGCAGCAATAAACATAGGGGTGCATATATCTTTTGAATTCGGGATTTTTTTTACTTTGGGTAAATTCCTAGGAGTAGAATTACTGGGTTTTCAGAGTAAAGGTCTTTCACTGCCTTGGTTAGGTTTATTCCTTGATACTTTATTGTTTTTTATGCAGTTGTAAATGGGTTTTCCTGATTTCTCCTTCTGCTAGTTCATTGTTAGTATATAGGCATGCAACAGATTTCTGTGTATTAATTTTGTATCCTGAAACTTTGCTGATTTCAGTTAGTCTTTTGCTGGATTCTTTAGGGTTTTCTATGTATAATCATATCATCTGCATGTATAGCACATCATTTGCAAATAGGGACAGTTTAACTTGTTCCTTACCAATTTGAATGCTTTTATCTCTTTGTATTGTCTGATTGCTGTGGCCAATGACCTCCAGTACACTGTTTAATAGAAGTGGTGAGAGTGGGCATCCTTGTCTTCTTCCTGATCTTTGAGGAAAAGCTTTCAGCTGTTTGCTATTAAGTACAATATTGGCTGTGTGTTTGTCATATATGGCCTTTATTATGTTGAAGTATGTACCCTCTGTACAAATTTTGCTGAGAGTTTTTGTCATGAATCAGTGTTGAATTTTGTCCAATGCTTTTTCAGCATTTATTGAGATGATAATATGGTTTTTATCCTTCTTTTTGTTAAATTGATATATTACATTGATTGATTTATGAATATTGTACCATCATTGCATCCCTTGAATAAATCCCACTAGCTCATGATGGATGAACTTTTTGATGTATTTTTTAAATTTCAGTTTGCTAGCATTTTGTTGAGGATTTTTTCATCTGTGCTCATCAGGCATATGGGTATGAATGTTCTTTTATGTGGTGCTTTTGTCTGGTTTTGGTAGTAGAGTGATGCTGGCCTCACAAAATGTGCTTGGGAGTATTTGATCCTCTTCTAATTTTGAAATACTTTAAGAAGAATGAGTATTAGCTCTTCTTTAAGTGTTTGGAAGAATTCAGCTGTAAAGCCATTGGGACCTGGATTTTTTGTTTTTGGGTGTTTTTTTTTTTTGTATTACGAGTTCTATTTCATTGCTGGTAATTTGTCTGTTCAAATTTTCTGTTTCTTTCCAGGTCAGTCTTGGAAGGTTGTATTTTTCTAGGAAGTTGTCCATTTCTTCTGGGTTGTCCATTTTATTGGCATTTAATTTTTCATAATATTCTCTAATAGTTCTTTGAATTTCTGTAATATTGACTTTGATTATTCCTTCATTTTTTATTTTGTTTATGTGTGTACCTTCTCTTTTTTCTCCAGAAGTCCAGCTAGGGGTTTATCTATTTTGTTTATGTTCTCAAGGAACCAGCTCCTGGTTTCCTTGATATTTTCTATTATTTTATCCTTCTCTATTTATTTCTTATCTGATCTTTATTACGACCCTCCTTCTACTAACCTGGGACTTCATTTGTTCTTCTTTTTCTGGTTCCTTTCATTGTGATTTTAGATATTTATTTGAGATTGTTCTTGTTTCTTGAGGTAAGCCTGTATTACTATATACTTTCATCTTAGAACTGCCTTTGTCACCTCTCACAGATTTGGGGCTGTTGTATTTTTGTTTTCATTTATCTCCAAGGATTGCTAGATTTCTGTTTTAATTTTTTCATTGATGCATTGATTATTTAGAAGCACGTTGTTTAGCCTCATGTATTTGTAGACTTTTCTTTGTGTCTTAGAATCTGCTTGATACAACTTCAAACTTTTTGAATTTTTGAGGCCCTTCCTGTGGACTAGTATGTGATCTATTCTAGAGAACATGCTATGTACACTTCAGGAAAATGTGTATCCTGCTGCTTTTGGGTAGAGTGTTCTGTAGATGTCCATTAAATCCATTTGACCTAATGTGTTGTTCAGTGCCTCTCATTCTTTCTTTATTTTTTCTGGTTGATCTGTCTGTTCATGTGAGTGGTGTTTTAAAGGCTCCCAAACTGGATGTGTTACAATCCATTTCCCCATGTAATTCTGTTAGCATTTGTTTTACATATTTTGGAGCTCCTATGTTGGGTGAATAGATATTTACAGTGGTTATACCCTCTTGTTGAACTGACTCCTTTATCATTATGTAATGTCATCCTTTGTCTATTGTTACTTTGTTTTGAAAACAATTTTTTCTTTGGAGTATAAGTACTGCTAATCCTGCTTTTTTCTCCCTATGATTTATATGGACTATCTTTTTCCATCCCTTTATTCTTAGTCTCTATATGTCTTTGGGTCTGAAATGACTCTCTTGTATGCAGCATATAGATGAGTCTTGTTTCCTTATCCAATCAGCCACTCTATGTCTTTTGACTGGTGCATTCAGTCCATTCACATTTATGATATTATTGATAGATATGTACTTATTGCCATCTCATTAACTGTTTTCTGTCTGTTGTTTTATAGCTTCTCTCTGTTCCTTTCTTCCCCTCTTATACTCTTGTTATTGATGATTTTCTTTAGTGTTATAATTGGATTTCTCTTTAATTTTTATTATTATTTTTGTGTATCTATTGCAGGCTTTAGTTTTGTGGTTACCAAAGGTTCAAGGACAGCTTTCTTACTATTAATAGTCTATCTTAAATTGCTGTTCACTATTTCAAACACAATCTAATAGCATTTTCTCTTCCATCTCCACATATTTCATATTAGATGGCATAATCTGCACTTTTTGTGTATCCTTTGACTGATTTTCTGTATATCTGATTTTGTTTCTTTTAATTTCAGACTTTCTTAGTAATAACTCTACTATCTTTACTGTGGTGTATTTTCACTGGTAAAAGCTATTTAGTCTTTGGGAAATTTCCATTTGCTGCATTTCCTGTAACAAATTCTGTAAGGCTGGCTTTGTGGTGGTGAATTCCTTCAACTTTTGTTTACCTGTAAATTGTTTAATGCATGTTTCTAAATTAAATTATAATCTTGCCAGGTAGATGATTCTTGGTTGGAGGTCCTTCTGTTTCAGTACATTAAATATTTCATGCCACTCCCTTCTGGCCTGTAAAGTTTCTGCTGAGAAGTCTGCTGATAGCCTGATGGGATTTCCTTTATAAGTAAATTTTCTCTCTCTGGCTGCTTTCAATAGACTCTCCTTATCCTTGATGTTTGCTATTTTGGTATTTTGGAAGATGTAGAGCCTTACCTCAGTTTTACTTGTTAAAATATCACTATGAAGTGATATTTAAAATGGATCTCTACCTCTTAAAGAGTAGCAGTATGATGAAAACAAATATGCCCATTACGATGTTAACAATCAAAGCATTCTTCAATGAATGCTATTCATATATTGATAGGGATTGCATGAACTAGAGTATATACTTATAAAATTCGTATGGAACAACAAAAGACCCTGAACAGCCTAAGCAATCCTGAGAAGGAAGAATAAAGCAGGGAGGATCTCACTTCCCAACTTCAAGCTCTACTACAAAGCCACAGTAATCAAGACAATTTGGTACTGGCACAAGAACAGACCCATAGATGAGTGGAACAGACTAGAAAGCCAAGATATAAACCCAAGCATATATGGTCAATTAATATATAATAAAGGAGCCATTTATATACAATGGGGAAATGACAGCCCCTTCAATAACTGGTGTTGGCAAAACTGAAAAGCTACATGCAAGAATATGAAACTGGATTACTGTCTACCCCATACACAAAAGAAAACTCAAAATAGATTAAAGACCTGAATGTAAGTCATGAAATCATAAAACTCTTAGAAGGAACCATAGGCAAAAATCTCTTGAATATAAACATGAGCAACTTTTTCCTGAACACATCTCCTCAGGCAAGGGAAACAAAATAAAAATGAACAAATGGGACTACATCATGCTAAAAAGCTTCTGTACAGGAAAGGACACTGTCAGCAGAACAAAAAGGCATCCTACCATATGGGAGGATATATTTTCAAATGACATACCTGACAAGGGGTTAACATCCAAAATACAGAAAGAACTCACATGCGTCAACACCCAAAAAGAAAATACCATATTTTAAAATGGGCAGAGGATATGAACAGACACTTCTCCAAAGAAGAAATTCAGATGGCCAAAAGGCATGAAAAGATGCTCCACATCGCTAATTATCAGGGAAATGCAAATTAAAATCACAATGAGATATCACCTCACACCATTTAGGATGGCCAACATCCAAAAGACAAACAACAACAAATGTTGGCGTGGATGTGGAGAAAGGGGAACCCTCCTACACTGCTGTTGGGAATGTAAACTAGTTCAACCATTGTGGAAAGCAGTATGGAGGTTCCTCAAAAAACTCAAAATAGAAATACCATTTGATCCAGGAATTCCACTCTGAGGAATTTACCCTAAGAATGCAGGAACCCAGTTTCAAAAAGACATATGTACCCCTATGTTTATCGCAGCACTATTTACAATAGCCAAGAAATGGAAGCAACCTAAGTGTCCATCAGTAGATGAATGGATAAAGAAGATGTGGTACATATACACAATGGAATATTATTCAGCCATAAGAAGAAAACAGATCCTACCATTTGCAGCAACATGGATGGAGCTAGAGGGCATTATACTCAGTGAAATAAGCCAGGCGGAGAAACACAAGTAACAAATGATTTCACTCATCTGTGGAGCATAAGAACAAAGGAAAAACTGAAGGAACAAAACAGCAGCACACTCATAGAATGCAAGAATGATTTAACAGTTGCCAAAGGGAAAGGGACTGGGGGCTGTGGGGTGGTTGGGAAGGGGGGGAGAAGGGTATAAGGGGCATTACGATTAGCACATATAACGTGGCAGGTGGCAGGGAAAAGCAGTATAGGACAAAGAAGACAAGTAGTGAATCTATATCATCTTACTATGCTGATGGACAGTGTCAGTAATGGGGTATGTGGTGGGGACTTGATAATGGGGGGAATCTAGCAACCACAATGTTGCTCATGTGACTGTATATTAATAATACCAAAATTTTAAAGAAAGTAAGTATGTGCCAGATAATTTTGTAATAGGCATCATGTTTGTGAAGAGGAGGATTTAATCCCAACTGAAAAAACAATGGTTCCTTCCATTGCATAGACAGAGTGGATGGCCAGCAGTGTAGGAACATTTTACATGTTGCAAAGCTGTAAGGGGACACGTCAAGGGCATGATATTATGGTAGGGCTCCTGTGGGACTGTCTGTTGATCACCTGAGGCAGGGCCCTCCTTCCAGCTGGTGGGATGCATGTTTCCTGAAAGCTGCTTTCACATCAGAGCACTGTCTAGGGATGTTGGTTTTCCTGGGTGACATCACAGCAGGATGATGCTCAACACATTCCCTGGGTACTGAATGATGGAGACAGAAGGCCTGCCATTGAGAAGGGCTGAGGAGCACAGTGAAGGCCCAGGTTTCTGTGCAAAGGTACTATGGCAAGGAAGTGGCTCAGCTGTTTTTCCTGACTGGGCAGGAATGTTAGGTGAGGTGGTCACAGACACAATATTTACAGTCTTTGCATCGCTAGGGACTCAATGTCCAAAACTCCTCTTTAGACAAACTTTTATTATTGTTTGGGTCTCAGGGCAGTACAAACCCTTAAAAACTAAGGCTCTAGAAAGGAGGCATTCAGAATGCTGCTGCCCTATGCTGCAAGGACAGGTCCTTCTCATCCATATCTCTCCCCAATGCAAATACCTTCTATGTGTGGACACGCTGTGCTTTTCTAAGTGGTCCCGGTCTGCATGTTTTCAGTAGAAGCTATGACATCTAATTCAATTAGTGGCATCAGAGAACTGATTCAAAATTTAAGTGAGAAAACATAGTTTATATTTTGTGTAGAAAAAATACATTCCGAAGTACAGCTAAGTAATGGTAAAATGCAAACACTCGATATTTCATTCAGATCCCCTGAATGTTTCCTGATTCTTAATCTTCATTCTATTTCATACTGCAGATTCTGATCTATTGACGCAGTCCTGCCGCGCTGAGTCGAGCAGGTCCTGAAGTGCGGAAGGGGGGCGAAGAAAACAAAGAAAGACAGAAAGAACTGGGAGGGCTGACGCTCCTGCGTGTCGCCAGCAAAGCTTTATTAGAGTCCAGAGTATTTATACAGCAAAGAAGCACACTATCCCAGAAAAGAGCATTATCCAATAGTCAATCAAGCATAGTATTGACGTCAGCGGTAGCTGGGCAAAGGTAGGCACAGCAGGGCTCCTTCAGTTGCTCATGGAATGTGTAAACAGGATGTTCCTTGTTCTCCATTCCCGCCATATCAGCAAGTGGGGGAAAGGGCATAGCCCGCTCCCCACATCTCTCCCTTTTTTATTTTATAATATGAAGACAGTGCCTGTCTTAGGTGCCCCAAGGCAGCAACTCTGATCTTACCCGTCATTGGTACTCCCACTCAAATGTGGAAGCCCTGTCTTAGGTTGCCAGAGGCTCCAGGGTGCTTACCCATCATTGGCTATCCTGTCTTTCTTTGATAGTACCATACGGGGGGTGTTGTTTCAGGTGAAACATATGAATTTCCGAACCCAGCTTTAAGAGGGATTTTAACCCAAGCTTGATAACACAAGGTATCAATAATATCATTATAAGAAGACATAGCAGAGCAGTCACAGTGGATAACAGAAAATGGGGCAAGTCTCCCAACTTGCCGAAAGGAGAGGCTGCATGCTTGAGGGTGTCTAGGATATCTTGAGCGGTTTTAACAGGATCAAACCACAGTTCGGTCAAACCATTGACATAGATTGCAGTTTGTACATTCTCAGTTAATGCTACAGCTGCTACAGTAGAAGATACAATAAAGGAAATTAAAGATAACAACCCTACAATAATAAGGTCCACAGCTCTCTTAGGACGGTCTAGAGCTGTCTTCAATTCTACCAACACTTGCAGGCCCTTATCATCATACCAAGGTCCCATGTGGTTCACGGGAATCAAAAGGAAAGGGGGTTGCTTAAGTAAAAGAACCATGGTATTGTTGGACACAGAAGAGATGCAGCTAGTGAGACTGCAATTTTTACAGGCAATGTGAAACATTTTTCTGATAAGTCATATTAATAGAAATAGACTCTACCAACAGCGCATGGGGGGGCAACACAAGCCACCACATGTGTTTCATTGTTTACATTAACGCTTGTACTATTATCCCAATCTAACTCTACCATAGCCACCCCTATTTTCCACCAAGAGGTTTGAGGGTACCCATGTGGAGTGTATCAAAGTCCCATAGAGAGTCCTCTGTATTGCGCGGCTGGCGTCTTTGAATTTGGTCCTCCAGACCAGTCCACAATGTAAAGTTCTTTAGTGATGTTCATCTTCTGTGGCCATTCACCACCTGCGCCCGCAAGTGAAGGGGAGCCCTTGCACTTTGTCCAGGGTAGTGGCAATGTGTCATTTTTAAGTGAAGATGAAGATGTAAGCACACTGCACACAGGGTGGTCAGAAGGCAAGGTGCCGTTGCTCTTATTGTTAGGTGTTCCGATGGGCCTCCCAAAATGTTGGAATCATTGGAGTAAATCTGTACCTCAGGAGACTTCCAACTGACTGGATGGAGCAGAGGAGGGTCAGGAACATACGCCCAATATATGCTCTGAACTGCTTGCTCTGCTACTTGCTCTTCAGCTGGGGTCTTCCAAATCTGGAGCAGGATCAGGAGGAATATGGTCTGCATGATGCACCAGCCTTTCTGGCAACCACCTCGGGCCCTCAGCATCCTGTGGAAAGACACAAACTTGTCCTCACCCCCAAAGAAGGATGGGATCTGGACCTTGCAACGCCCCGGTCAGAGGATCTTTCCATCGCACCTGTGCGAGGGGCGGACAACCGCCAGAGCACCAAAAGCGCTCTGCGGAACTGTGTCCTGCAAGGTCTAGAGTTAAAAAATTTTAAATATAGAGTGCATGGGATAAATAATTCAAAGGTGTAACAGGGTATAACTCCCCCTTCTTAATTTTATTGAGCTTAATTTTATTGGGGCTTTCAAAGTGCCATGGGCTCTTTCAATAATGCCTTGACCCTGGGGATTATAGGGGATGCCTGTCTTGTGGGCAATACCCCATTGCACACAAAATGTGTGAAAGCGGCTACTGGTATAACCAGATCCATTGTCCATTTTAATCAGCTTGGGAATGCCCATAACAGCAAAGCAAGAGAGGCAATGGTGAATAACTTGTGAAGTGGATTCTCCAGAGAGAGCGGTAGCATGCAAGAAACCTGAATAGGTGTCAATGGTAACATGAACATATTTTAATTTTCCAAATTCTGGGATGTGCGTGACATCCTGCCACAGGTGATTTGGCAGGAGGCCACGAGGGTTGACACCAAGTTGTGGAAGGTTGAAATGCTCAGGACAGGTTGAGCATCGTTTAACAATGTGTCTCACAGTTTCTCTAGTGATGTGAAAATATTTGTGAAGACTATGACTGTTTTGATGATGTAATGAGTGAGAGTGCGTAGCCTTTCCTATTTGTGTAAGGTCTACGCAGCGCGTGGCTGCATCAGCTAATGCATTACCTCCAGTCAAAGGACCAGGTAACACAGTGTGAGCACGTATGTGACCTATATAACAGCGCTCTGTCCGCTGTTGAAGCAAAGACTGTATCTGTACAAAAAGCTGCTGGATGGCTGTAGTAGAAGTGTCAATGAGGGGAACAGTCTCCAGTCGGGAGACTGCATTGACTACATACTGGCTGTCTGAGTAGAGATTAAATGAGGATGAAAAGTGGAGCAGAACTAAAGCCACAGCAGCAGTTCTACCACTTGTGCTGAGGCTGGAGTTGTGCGGTTCACAAAAGCCTTGCCATGCACCACATACACAGCCGTGCCATTGCTGGAGCCATCCGTGAAGATGGTGGGTGCACCTTCAATAGGTGTGGAAGAAATTATGTGTGGGAATACAAATTCTTGAAGTTGAGCAAACTCGAGTAGTTTCACCTGAGGGTAATGATTATCTACTACTCCCATAAAATCAGCCAAAGCGATGGGAAATGCGTCTGTGTTTTATAAGAGCCAATCTATCTGTTGTTTCGTGAAAGGAACACCAATTATAGATGGTTCAAATCCAAAATATTTTCTGGCTTCTGTCCTTCTCTCCTGTATTAAAGTTGCCACTGCGTCATGAAAAGGAGTTAATGATCTTCGAGGCAAAACTGCTAAATGTAGCCACCGAAGCAGACCTTGTCCTTGCCAAAGGACCACAGTGGGAGAATGTTTGGTAGCAAAAATGTAAGCTTCTAAAGGTGTATTGTAATCAAAATATGTCAGTTGCTGTTGTGCAATGGCCTGTTCTACATGCAACAGAGCAGTCTTGGCCAGCAGAGTAAGTTCTCTAGGTGAGTTTGGATCTGGATCTCCCTTCAACACATCAAATAGAGGCTTTAGTTCACCAGTGGTGATTCCTAATGAAGACCTCAACCAATTAAGATACCCTAGCAATTTCTGAAAATCATTCAAAGTCTTCAACTGATCTTTCTCAACTCTATCTTTTGGGGTCTAATTTCGTGATGGTACAATTTGTAACCTAAATAGGAAAATGGGTTAACTGTCTGCACTTTCTCAGGAGCTATAACAAGACCTCGCTCTGATAAAGATGTCTGCAGGGCAGAATAAGCTTCAAGCAGGATTTTCTGTTCCTGGGAAGCTAAGAGAATATCATCCATATGGTGGATGATATATATTTGAGGAAACTGTTTACGAATGGGAAGTATAGCTGCAGATACATACTTCTGACACAAGGTGGGGCTGTTGACCATGCCTTGAGGCAAAACTAGCCATTGATATCTTTTCATAGGCTCTTGAAGATTAGTACTCGGGACACTAAAAGCAAATCTTTTACAATCTTGTGGGGCTAAGGGAATAGTATAAAAGCAATCTTTTAGGTCCAATACTATTTTATAGGTATTGTTTGGAATAGTTGCAGGATGGGGCAGCCCAGATTGAAGAGCTCCCATCACTTCCATAGTTTCATTCACCTTCCTCAAATCTTGCAACAGCCTCCACTTTCCTAATTTTTTCTTAATAACAAATATAGGGGAGTTCCAAGGAGATGTAGAGGAAGTACTATGACCTTTATCCAATTGTTCCTGAACTAACAATTGAGCTGCTGCAATGTTTTCCTTGGACAAGGGCCACTGATCTATCCACACAGGCTCATAGCTTTTCCAGTGAACAGAGTCTGCATGGAGAACAGGCAAGATCATGGCCCTTGAGGAAAATACCCCAATCCTCTTGTCTTGTTTTAGTGCTAATGGAAGGGGTTCCACAATACCTTGGTTATTGCTACCTAGCCCTTGTTGTGGAAGGAGTCCTTGATTAAACATTTGTTGTGAAACTTGAGCAGAGGGACTATATAGATAAACTTCCATCTCAGACATGACATCTCTACCCCATAGATTTATAGGTAACTGTGGTACAATATATGGCTGAAAAGTACCTATATGTCCCTCAGAATCTTCCCAGGTTAATATATCAGAACTTTGTAGAGGCGATTGAGACTGACCTATGCCTTGGAGCTCTGTAAGTGTCTGCTGTGTGGGCCAAGCAGATGGCCAATGAATGTCTGCTATACAAGAAACATCTGCCCCTGTATCTAGGATTCCTTTGAACCACTCTCCTTGGATCTTGAACTCTAGTTGGGGTCTATTCTGTTTGATCTCTTGGATCCAATAAGCTTCTAAAGAACCAAAGCCTCCATCTTTTCTAGGGCTTGTGGTGACTGTTCTTCCCACAGATAATACAGGGAGCAATATTAGTTGTGCTATCCTTTGTCCAGAGGGGATTACTGATATGCCTTGGGGAGAGTGTGTCATGACTTTAATTTTACCTGTGTAATCTGCATCTATTACACCTGGTGCAACATGTAATCCTTTCATGGTGGTATTACTTCTTCCCAGCAATAATCCTACTGTCTCTGGAGGTAATGGCCCATAGACCCCTGTAGGAAGGGCTTGCATGCCCATTTCTGGTGTTAATACTGTGTAGGCGGTGGAACTGAGGTCCAGTCCTGCTCTCCCTGAGGTCGCTCAAAAGAGGTCTTGAATGAATTCTGCTGCTTAGAGCCTGACTCCCAGAAGCCTGATTCTCTGCGGTCACCTGCAGCGCCCCATAGCATTGTTTGTTCGGGGCCTGGGGGCTGGCCCCTCTGCCAGTTTCCCTGAAGGGAGCGACCAACTTTATCAAACCTTGATCTACAGTCCTTTACCCAATGTTTTCCTTTTTTACACCTAAGACAAAGTGGCAGTGTAGCCTCACCTCCTTGATTAGCTGGAGGCTCGTGGACATTGGCTATATGTACCATCTGTCCACAATTAAAGCACGCACCAACAGGACCCTGACACCCATGAGATCTGGTCTGCTGAAACCATAACTTCTTTGATGGACTTCCCTTGCAGTGCTGCCACCATAGCTAATCCCTGGGTATAGGATGGCCCTATATCTGAACATAAGCGAATGTAATCTGATAAGGTGGCCTTTTTCCGAAATGGCCTCAAGACAGCTTGGCAGGCACTGTTGGCATTCTCATAGGTCAACTGTGTGACTAGGGCGGTACTAGCCTCTGATTCTCCAAATGATTTCCCTGCTGTCTTCAATAGGCGAGCTGCAAATCCTTGAAATGGCTCATCAGGCCCTTGCCTGATTTTAGAGACCTCCTCTGTTCTACTAGTACTTTCTGGGAGAGCCTTCCATGCTTTTCTAGCTGCCGCATTTGTTCGAGCATATACTGCTAACTGAAAGACCAACTGTTGATCCACCTCAGCATATTGGCCCTCTCCCACCAACATGTCAAAAACAATGGGTATTTGCTGAGCAGCATTAGTCCTAGCTGTTTTCTGACAATTCTCATAAAATTCTGATTTCCATAGCAGATAATCTCCCCCTGTAAGACATGCATGTGCTAAGGACTTCCAGTCTCCCACGGGAAAAGCCTCTGTAGTCATAGCTTCTAAGATGGTTTATGTAAACGGAGCAGTGGGGCCATATTTATTGCAGGCCTCTTTCAGCTCTTTCAACAGTTTGAAAGGAAATGGAACATGTTGTCTGAATACCTCTCCGTTGTCACCTGGCCATTCTAACACTGGATAGGCAAAAAATTCTTGTGTGTGCTCTCCCTGATCTTGAGCTTGTTGTAGTACTGCCTCAAGAGGAGTAACCTTTCTCTGTCTCTTCTGCATATTAACTGGGAGCACACAAGGCTTTTCTTCCTTAGACTCTATGGGCTGTTTTTCTTTCTGTTCTAAACCCTTCTGTCTTTCACTCCACTGTTTTCTCTTAAGTTTGTTCTAAGGATATAGGCTGAACAGGATCAAAACCTGCCCTTTCAAGGGGAGCTGTTACAGCCTTACTCACAGGGGAATCTCTTCTCTCGGGGTGCGGCTGTCCCATCTTTTGCTGCGCTTCTAAGGCTAAAGTAAGCCGCTTCAGGGTGCCCTGAATCTCATTCCACCACTCTTCAAAAGGTATTCCAGATGGGTCTGCGGCAACTGTCCACATTGCTGTGAGCAGGGATGGATAAACTTTCTTGCTAGAGCCTATCTGTATTGTTTGTATCTTCTTATCACAAAGTTGAACTAAAGCTTCCTCCACTAGAGGGCTCTGTTCCTCCTCCATCTCTTCGTCGGAGCCACTGTCCGGTTCGTGATAGATGGCTCCCGCCCTTCCGGCGCTTCCAATGGTGGAGCAGACGGGGAGATGGCTGGACAAGCAAGATTGCTTTCGTTTTCCTCAGTGGCCTGACCTGTACCAAGGGCATGCTCTCTCACATTTTCTATCTTAAATCCTTCATGCCTAAGATCTAAAGAATCTCTAATCAAGGTCCACAGTCCAAAAGTATCTACTGGAGCCTTCTTTAGTCCATGGGCAGAATAATGTTTGTAATCCCTCTCCTACCTTATTCCATAAATCTATGTCTACTGTCCCTTCTCCTGGAAACTACAGGCAGACTTCCTTAATAAAGTCTAAAAATCTTTCTAATTGGGGCTTCCCTACTATAATTCCCCTAATAGCCAATAATTTCTTCAACCCACAGACATAAAGCTGTTTGCTTCCTGCCTGTCCCATATTGGACTCCCAGAAAAATCATTTACCACATCCACGTTGCTTGCGTGCCTCTTCTCTCACACGTCTTCTCTAGTTACCCTGGCCAGGGCTTTCTATTCTCGACGTGGTGGCCCTCACCTTCTCCCTCTCCTTCAGGTCCCTGTTCGGGCGCCACTTGACGTGGTCCGGCCACGCCGAGTCCAGCAAATCCTGAAGTGCGGAAGGGGGCGTGAAGAAAACAAAGAAAGACAGAAAGAACTGGGAGGGCTGATGCTCCTGCATGTTGCCAGCAAAGCTTTATTAGAGTCCAGAGTATTTATACAGCAAAGAAGCACACTATCCCAGGAAATAGCATTATCCAATAGACAATCAAGCACAGTATTGATGTCATCAGTAGCCGGGCAAAGGTAGGCACAGAAGAGCTCCTTCAGTTGCTCATGGAATGTGTAAACAGGATGTTCTTTGTTCTCCATTCCCACCACATCAGCAAGTGGGGGAAAGGGCATAGCCCGTTCCCCACAATCTATAATTTTTTAAACATCTCTGACTGTCATCAATATAGACAGATTTGACATTTTTAAACACCTTCCCTATTTCATCTCAATGGGTTCAGGATACTTTTTGTTCACTAGATGTGATCATGTGTTGAAATTATGACACTTCATTTTAATTAGAGCTATGAGAAATTGCAATGTCAAGGACAAAGTTCTAGTCTGCTGGTTGACGCATAGTATCAGTGGAAAGAATGAGATTTCAACCTTTATTTCTAGGTGTACATGTTACTCTATTTTATTCACCATTACAAACTTTTCTCCATTAATGAATTTAATATATTCATGCATTAATCAATTAATTTTTCTATGTTAATTTTTATAGTAGCTTGCATTGAAAACAATATGGCATTTCCTCAGAAAACTAAATGTAGAATTTACATATGATTTAGTAATTCCATTTCTAGATATAGTCCCAAATTAAATGAAATGAGGGACTTGAGGAGGTATTTGTACACCTATCTTCCTGGCTGCACTATCCGCAATGGCCACAAAGTAGAAGCAGCTCAATTGCTTATCTACTAATGAATGGATAAATAAAATATGTTGCAACAAAATGGGACTTTATTCAACCTCAAAAGGAGGGAAATTCTGACACAGTCTACAGCATGGATGAACCTTATAGACAGTATGCTCAGTAAAATACATCACAAAGGGATATATAATGTCTGATTCTACTTGCATAAGGTTTCAGGGTAGTCAAATTCGGTTACATAAATTAGAATGAGATTGTCGAGATCTTGGGGCAAAAGCACCAGGGTGGACTGTTATTAGGTACTGATTTCAGTTTTGGGAGATGAAGAATTCTGTAGATGGATGGTGGTGAGGTAAACACAGTATTGTGAGGGTCCTTAATGCCACTAATCTAGGCACTTAAAAATGATTACAGTGTTATAGAACCTGAATAGCCAAAGCATCCTCAAGAAAGGACAAAGCAGGAAGCTTTCTCCTTCCTCACCTAAAACTATATTGGTAAGCTAGAGTAATCAAAGCATATGAGTACTAGCATAAAGCAGACATAAACACTGATAGAACAGAACCAAGAGTCCACAAATAAACCCACACATACATGGTCAACTAATATTTGAAAAGGTCACTGAGATTGCTCAGTGGGGAAAAACTCGTCTTGTAATTAATAGTTTAGGGAAAAATAGTCTTATCAATAAATAGTTTAGGCAATGAAATAATTGGATCACTATCTTACATCACTCAGAAAAATTATATTCAGATTTATTAAAGACAACTTGAAACCTTAAAATTCTAAGAAGAACATGCAGGGAAATTTCCTTGATGTTATTTGTGGCAAAGATTGTTTGTATGTGACACCAATCACATGAGCAGCAAAACAACATCAACACACAGGCAAGCAAGAGTCAAACTCAAATAACTGTGAATCGATGATTTGTACACCTGCCACCAGGATAATATTGAATATCAGCTATATTTCAATAAATACTATGTAAGTAAACATAAGTAAATAATCAAACACAAAGAAACAGTAGAATGGTTGTTCCCAAGGAGCTGTAGTAAATACAGATCAAAGATCAGGAGGAAATGCTCATCAGAAAGCTCCCACTTTCACCTGTAGGATTAGCTCATGAGGATCCCACGTGCAGCAGGTGGTTATGACTAATGCTGTGTTTTTGATATTTTGGGTTACTGAGTATTGCTAAAGGAGTAGAACTGAAGTGTTCTCACCTCCAAAAGAAATGTCAGTGATGTACCAGCTTAGAGGTATTTGCTAATGCTAGGGGTGGTAATCATTTTGCAATATATAAGTGTATCAAATCAACACACTGTACACCTTAATCTTACACAGTTTTACATGTCAATTCTATCACAGTAAAATGAGAAGCAAATGATCAATACTGGAAATCAAATGCAGTCTTCATTAATCCAATTTCTGTCACCCTGGTTACATTACCACTTCCATTTCTCTGGCTCATTTCCTCTCCTGTCTACCTTATGAGGATACAAGTGATTGTTTTTAGAGTCTCACCCAGATAATCTTGGAGAACCTCATCCTCTACAAAGTCTATATTGCCAAGTAAATAATATTTGCCATATAAAATTCATAAGTTATTGGAAATAGGATGTGGACAAATAGGACATGATGAAGACCACTACTTAATGCCATTGTAGAGATATCTTCTAGTTGAATATCAAAAATTTTCTAAACACCTGAATAAAAGCGTGACAGTTGGTTTTGGTTTTCAGAATCATGTTTTGGGATGAATTCCCAATCTGTTGCCACAACCTGGTGACATTGAGCTCAACCAGTAAAAAGACAAAAAAATAAATGGAGGACTACAGGGCCCTCTACTCCCCTGTTTCTAGACACTCCCCACCTCTGACGTCCTTCTAAGGAGAGAGAACTCTTTTATCGTTTGTTCATATTACAGGTACACGTCCTTTTGCTTCTTAAAATTGAAGGTCTTCTACTGACGAAGTTCAAATATCTCACAATCATCTCAAATCACTAAGATAATCGAATGATCCAAATTTCATAGATAATGAAACTGAGTACAGTAGATACTAATTCCTCATAAGGAGGTGGTTTACCAGCGACCAGTCTAATCATTGTTGAATAGGTGTGTGAGAGGTCAGCTCACTTACTCTACTATCATCCTGTAGGTGTAATTGGATGACCCACCGTGGTTCAAGGGGAAGCCAGTGTCTGACTGTGCCCACAACCTTGTTTCAATTCCTTCCCTGTCCTACATATTTTTTAGCAATGTGCCTTCTTGTATGAGTGAGAAAAAAAATACAACTAAAGTCCTTGCCTCAGGCTCTTCTTCCATAGACCCTGAGCAAAGACCTGAAAATTAGAAAATAGAAATTGACTGGAAAGCATTATAGACATAGACAGAATGCAAATTCAGGTGTCAACCACAAGTAAAATGTACTTTGCCATTCACTATTACAGACAAATTTGGTGATAGAATAAATCAGGCACTGTGGCACACCCGTGGTTCTATCGGTTTCCCTCATTCTAGGAACCTGATGCCAGAGTAAGTGGCATAATCACAGAGAGTAGGGATCCTTCTAATTAGTTTCCTCAAGGCCCCCTTCATGTCCCTGTTCCTTAGGCTGTAGATGAAGGGGTTCATCATCTGAGGAACGCAATGTACATCACTGAAGCCACTGTTGTCTTCCTGGAGGGGTCAGTAACTACAGAACTAATATACACCCCAAACACTGTCCCGTAGAACAAGGAAACAATGCACAGATGAGACCCACAGGTGGAAAAAGCTTTAAGCTTCCCTTCTGCTCATGGAATTCTCAAAACAGAAGATAGAATTTGAGCATAAGAAAAAATTATTCCAGATACAGGAACACCTGCACAGAGGCCAGCTGCAAAATATATCAGGATATAATTAACGAGGGTATCAGAGCAGGCCAATTTGATGACCTGAGGAAGTTCACAGAAAAAGTGGGGAATTTCCAGGTTCCTGCAGAAAGACAGCCGTGACACCATCAGACTAAGAATCAGGGCCATCCCAGTGCTAAGGAGGAGGGAAAGCAGAATGAGCAGAACACAGAGCTGGGGGTTCAAGATGACCATGTACCTCAGGGGGTGGCAGATGGCCACGTAGTGGACACAGGCCATTGGTGCAAGGAGACAACTTTCACATCCACCAAAAAACATGACAAAGCCAATCTGGGTGATGCAGCCTGAGTAACTGATGTGCTCATTCTGCGCTTGGATGTTTAATAGCATCTTGGGGATCATGGTTGTGCTTAGGCCGATGTCAGCCTGCATAAGTTAGAGAGGAAGAAGTACATGAGGGTGTGGAGGTGGGTGTCACAGCTGACAGCCAGGATGATGAGCAATTTTCCCAGGATGGTGACCAGTTACATGGACAGAATCAGCCTGAAGAGGATGGGCTGCAGTTCTGGATCCTCAGTCAATCCCAGTAGGAGGAATTCTGAACATTCTGTGTGATTTCTGGATTCCATGTAGTTGAATATGATGGGGAAAATGGGATAGAAAGGAAAGAAATTAAGTGGACCCCAGATGCACACGAGAAGCATCAGAAGGGAAGTTGTTATAAATGGCAGTTCTTGGTGCCACTGTAGACTTAATGCTGAGAAACTCTGTGGTGAAGACCAGGAATATAAGCTTGAACAAACACTCCCGATTTTTTCATACATGCTAAAGTTTGAGAACCACATTAAATAAAGAGAAAAAAAACTCTGTCTACTGCGAAGCCAGGTAAATATTCACATCTTTCCTAGGCTAATTACTCCCTCCATCCCCATCTCTCACACTTCCTTTTCCCTCCACTTCTCTTCAGTGTCCCTTGTTTCAATTTAACACCAACCTTGTCTGAAACCCTGTGCCAAGTGCTGAATCTGAAGAAAATGTAAGAGATGACATGGCATTTCCTCCAGAAACATTTCTTGTTTCAAAGAAACAGAGATGAGAATGAAGTACTCCAAGACCTCTTGTAGAGCATGGTGCTCAAACATTGGCGTGTCTCAGGATCACCTGAAAGACGTGTTAAATTCCAAATGTGACAGCCCACACTGCTACTCTTTTCATCCATGGGGAAGCAGGTAAAGCGAGCTTACATCAAGGACAGGAAGTGCTCAGTGCTTATCAAAGATTAAGTCCAATCTTAGATGGTCCGACTGCTGAGCTGACCCTGATCGATCATTGTTAATGTCTCTGCATCACACAGAATCAGCATATCTAAACCAACACTTCATATTGCATAGGTTCACTTTAAAATTGTAGTTTTTCACCCTCAACTATGAAAACCCCAAATTTTCCCCTCTTCAGTAAGCTATGTTGACATGCACCCATGAAGTAGTGTGTGCAACAGGACACAGAATCCATCCATGCATATGCTCTGCTACTGTCAAAGATTAGAAAACAGTGGCCATCAACTCTAAGCTCTTTAGATCCTCCATGAAATTTATTTACCTGCACTAGTTATTAATTCTAAGAGAAGCTGGGCAAGTGTAAATGAGAATTTCTGGGTCATCCTATGGGGACTTCTTCCCAAAGGTGTTAGGTAGTGTGACGTTAAAAAGAAGCAAGAACTAAGTGAGAGAAAGAAATGTGTAGTCTTCTACAAACTAGATGGAAATAGTAGCAATTCTTGGTCTTTGAAAGATAGAAAATTACAAAATAAGAGACATATAAAATATCTACAAATAATTGGGAATCTCATCAGGATATTTCCTGTAAAAGTGCTTCTCCTTGCCTGGGGAAGAGACAAATGTCTGTGACAGCCTTTCTCATTGGGTGGATTGCTGAGACTCAAACACTGAATTCCATCCTGACCAGATCTTTCTTTGTGAATGGGGAAAATCCTCACTTGTATAGGAAGTCTCATATCCTCATCTGCACAATTGGGAGTATTCATAAAACTTCAGGTGGATATCAACCAGGATTAGAAGGAACACATTTAGCACTGGGTGGAAGCTCATGCGACCCTCATTATGACAATTCATACTGCGAGTTATTTTTCCTGCCATGACTACTTGCTCTCTGCCTGTTTCATTCCTCACAAGGAAGCAGTGGGTCGGAGCAAGATGAGGAAAATGGTGGAAAGAGAGAATATTCGCACCGTGCTAACTACAGATTTCAGGGAAGAAATTAAGAGCTGAAACTCCAGCTTGGAAATCCCATCACGTAGAAAGAGAGTGAAGGAGCATCAGGCATATCATTATTCATTTGAAATGAACATGTGATTCCTTTGCACGTTGTTTTCATTGCGCATTCTACAGTAAAACAGAGATAACAATGAAGGACAAAGTACACAGCACTGAAATTAAATTTATACATTACACTGTCTTCATTCTAGTTGTTTTTATTGCAATATATAATGCAAATACATGTGAGCCCCTACATTCTCTATTTGACATAACTTGATAACTTTCCTACCTCAGGGATGCAGTAAATGAGCTTCATCTATGTCATTTCCCTTAATTTTTACTATACTTGGTATTATTGCTTGAGAAAAATTGCAGTGGTGTGCATTTGATAGCTTTATGTAAATAGAACCATATAGTACACTGGGGCATTCACATGCGGTCTATCTTTTCTTTACTGTTGATATGTTTTATCCACTTTATTAATTTTAACTACCAGAGAGGACCCCCGTGCATTGTTTCACCATGTTTTATTGCTTCATTCCCTAAATGACAGGTATAATGGTAAGTGCCTTCTTTCCTAAAGATGTTTATTAAGACATGTGCAGTATAAAGCCATGCATGGGGGCACCTGCAGATTCTAGATGAGATGTTCTCTGGGAACGGAGACAAAGGATATGGGGATACGGAGATGGACCTCCCTTAAGCACAAAATTTTGTTACTTTATGAAAAGATCTGAAGATAATTCAGCAGAATGTCTGCATTCACCTATTCTGGATTGAATGGGTGGTGGTCATATTCTAAACAATGTATTATACTATCTCTGGTGTTCCAATATAAAATTATTGGTGATTTAATAAAGAGAAGCATGTATACTAGGAAGACAGCTGGCTGAGTCTTTGTGTCTCTGCTTTCTCCCCTGTATCCTTAAGCCCAACAATAGGAGTAATAAAAGAACACTTCTGAGAATTGGTATAACAAGAACCAGGAAAGGAAAACCTGAGTGAACCCCTTCCCATGACCAAACCAGAATCCAGCTGAATGTCAGAAAATTTTATAACAATCGGAATGTTTCAGAAGTGTCAGAAAGTCCTCTGCTCAGGAAGAAAACAGGTTCTTCCTTTTTCTTAGAGAAAATTGGAGACCAACAAACTGAGAACTGGCTGGCTTTTTATTATGCAAATGCACATGCGAACCTCTGGAGGAGAGTATGGGCTGGAGACCATGGGATGCTTGGTTCTGATGATTTCCTGCCTGTCCCCTCCTCACTGCTTCCCTTAGATGCAGGTGCAGGAAAACACCTGGCCTCCTCACCAAAGCATGTAAGTTACTTGCTGGTGTCATTGTGGAACAATGCCTGACATGTCACCTGGATATTGGAGACCAAAAATCTGTCCTCAGGAAGGGCAGAAACACCAAGTGAGGCACGAGGCTCCAGGTCAGGAAAGGTCAGCCCAGCACGGAGTACAGGTGTGCGCCTCCTGACTAGGTCAGTGCTCCTCCGGGAGGTTCTCATGGGCTGACTCCTCACAGTCTCTACATCCCTGGGGGACCAATATCCAAAGCTGCTCATTAGACAACAATTTTTTGTGTCATTCTGATCCCTGGGCTGTGCAAGTCCTTACAGACCAAGACAACCCAAGACAGTAATTACTGATGGCTGATCCCCAAACCTTTGAGGTCAGGTGTCCACCACTCACCCTCTCACCTGGCCAGGCCACACCTACATATCACATAAACTGCACGCAGGTACACACACTCCTTTGCTAGTGAATCCCAGGCTGCTGTTTTTAAGTACCAGCAAAGGCATCTCTATCTCACTGACATAAGGAAGGCTGATGGCAATATTAATTGTGAAGACAGAGTTTATGGGTTGTGAATAAATAATATATTTATAAACTCAGCTAAGATAGAGTAAAATTCGGACAACTAGGGGTATTTCATTTGAAAGTCCTCAAATGTTTCTTGTGCCTTAATGTCTGTTCTATTTTACTCAGCAGTGTGTGAGCTCTTTGCTGTGATCAGTAATGATTGTGGCCTATGCAGAGAGGTCTTTTATTTTTTTACTCATTGTCTTGCCGATGGGTTTCAGCCCCGAGCATGTTTGCTATGGATTCAGTGCGACCAAAGAAATTGACAACAAAACATTCTTTGGGGTGAAAGGGTTTATTATCTGGTTTGTTCTCCTGACGTTAGGTCAAGCACGAGCATCTCTGCCTCCGCCCGCAACACTGGGCCGAGCTCTCTATATAGCGCAATGATAGCTTATTGCCTAAAGGTGTGGAAGTGGCAGCCCAGCAACAGGCCAGGTACAGCACCACGTGGTTTAAGTTCAGAGAGTATCCTGGCCATAGGAACCCCAACTTCCCCACACTCATCATTCTGATATTCTGTTGCTGATATATTTTTTCTTGAAGTATAGTTGATATACACTATTATATTGGCTTCAAGTACATATCATAGTGATTCCGCAGTTCTGTTACATGTATTTACTTAACAACTTATATCTTCATTCATCTGACACATATTGAGAGCACACTGTTGCCAGGCTCCATCATGCTTGCTGACAATGAAGTCATGCACAGACAGACAGACATCCTTATGATGGGATTTCTCAGATCCCATTGTCCCTGGGCTGCCCTGCCCTTGGTAGGCTATTGTATCAGTGGCCTGAAACCACCCCTGTGCTATTTCCCCCACCACTCATTCCGTGTCAGCCCTGCTGGGCTCCTGTTGTTCTGTATCTTCATTTCAGTGCTACTGTGTTTCAGTGTTCCTTTTCTTCCAATTTATATTCTGAGTTGTAGCCTCTGGATGGGAAAGATTTTCCTGCTCTCTCCTACCATCTATGGATTCCCTCTTTCACACCTCACAGATTCACAGGTGCCCTTACTTTCTGCCAATCTCCAATCAGTTCCTGGGTCCCAAATTCAGTTGACTGTCTCCTGCTGCTTGGAGGTTCTGGGAATATCATGAATCCAGTTGCCTAGCCAGCAGGTAACTTGTTCCAGTTCTTCCCTGGGCCTTTTCTGAACCTTTAACTGTTCCAAGTCCACTTTCGGGAGCACATGCAGTGTCCACAATTTGTGTGTTCACCCACATTTCTCAAATATTGAGGCACCATCTTTACTTTCACTTCAGCACCATTTTGTTCTAAGACAAAACTTCTGGGATACTCATTTCCCAAACAGAAGATAACCTCTTCCATCTAGAGGTAAATCTACAGAAACTTTAGATATAGTCCACTCTGTGTGTGACATACATGGTAGTACATGGAACTATTTGTCTCTTTACTGAATGAGACCAGCTGTATCATTTTATATTTTCCATTGATTTAATGTGTTGAAATGAAAGGGTGGCATTCAAACGCCATCTAATTTTTTTTGAGGGCATATCTTGTACTTATTGATCAAATGGCTGTTAACAACAATAATATTCTGTATAGGGAACTCAATGCACAATCATTAATCATCCCCATGCCTACTTCTCAACAGTCTCCAATCTTCTAAAGTATAACAAACAAGTTCTTACATGGTGATCAAATTCTTACCTAGTGAATAAATTCTTACATGGTGAACAGTGCAAGGGCAGTCATCACAGAAACTTTCGGTTTTGATCACGCATTATGAACTATAAACAATCAGGTCAAATATGAATAGTCATTTGATTTTTATACTTGATTTATATGTGGATCCCACATTTCTCCCTTTATTATTATTAGTATTATTATTATTATTTTTAATAAAATGCTGAAGTGGTAGGTAGATGTAAAATAAAGGTAGAAAACTTAGTTTAGTGTTGTAAGAGAGCAAATGTAGATGATCAGGTGTGTGCCTGTAGACTATGTGTTAATCCAAGCTAGACAAGGGCAATAAAACATACACGGATACAGAAGATTTCTCTCAAAACAGGGGGGGGAGAGGTTCTAAGCCTCACCTCTGTTGATACCCAATTTCTCACCTGATGGCCCCCCTGCGACCGTGCCTGTCTTAGGTTGTTCCTCCCTTGAGGAATCTTACCCATCTCTGGCTAACCAGTCATCTTCCGGGGCCATACAGGGGAATGTAAAGTTGGTAAGTGAGAGAGAAGCCTTATTGTTTGAAAAGGTTAGCTTTTTACTTCTTTGCATATTTATGCCCTGTGGCTTCTATGCCCAGCATTTGTCTTGAGGTAACTTTACCACTTGGTAGAATTACGATACTCAGTAAATTCGATGAGGCACGAATTCTATTTAAGGGTTGTAATTAGGAAGAAAGAAGAAAAACTATAGAAGTAGCAGGCAGAAGAAAACATGGGAAGATTGATTATTTCTTTGACATATCTTCTTGTAGAGTAACTTTAGCATGTATAGGTTTTAAACTACTAATTAAATTGCACACACACATTAACATAATAGGAGGACAGTTACATAACCAAAGCATACAGGTAATTACCAGCCATCTCCAGTGAAACCAAGAAAACCAGTTAGGTACCTTACGCATTTGTGAAAACTTATCTATGACATGGTGGATATTGTCCAACTGAACTTGAACAGTCTGAGAGAAATGAGACAAATTAAAACAGCCCATTCCTGGGAACTGTTCACATCCCATATGTTCTTTTAACAGTAGATAGTCTGTTGTTGTAAGATTTTAGAGCGCTACAACTTGCACTTCTCCTAATTCTTGGTTGAGTTCCAAAAGTATAGATCCAGTCAAATTTGTTGTTTTACTGTATGCACAGGACAGCTTAGATATGTCCTTCTTAATTCCCATGGCAAGTCCAGGAACCGGTGGGGTGAATGCTGCTACAACTGCAGCATTGCCTGGATCTTTGTTGAGGATTTTTGATGATCATCTTCTGGTATGACTCTTCCCGAGAGTGCTGATGTTGGAAGTTCTTCTTCATATCGCATCTTGGTTCATTTTCTGGGTAGCCAAACTAGGCTTTGATCCTCTGTATAAACACAAACAGACCCTTTGCCCACACTTTGATCTGCCCTTTATACCATTGTGTAGAACTCATTGGAGGTCACCACACAGGAACTGCATTTTTTTTTTTTGAGAGAGAAAGGAATATTATCATAAAAGTGTACCTCCATAGCCAATCATCTGACACCCTTTAAGTGATCAAAATTAAAGATATTTAAAGCATGCATTGATTGTTGATTTACAGTTAGTATTATCCTATCATGGAGTAATCCCACTTTTCTTTCTTTTTTTTTGTTATCTTTAATCTACACTTACATGAAGAATATTATGTTTACTAGGCTCTCCCCTATACCAGGTCCCCACTATAAACCCCTTTAGAGTTACTGTCCAGCAGCATAGCTAAATGTTGTAGAATAATAACTTGTCTTTTCTGTGTTGTACAGCCCTTCCCTTTCTCCCATCCCCCCATGCATGCTGATCTTAATACCCCCTTATTCCTCACCCCCGTATCCCTCCCTATGCATCCATCCTCCCCAGTCCCTTTCCCTTTGGTACCTGTTAGTCCATTCTTGAGTTCTGTGATTCCGCTGCTGTTTTGTTCCTTCAGTTTTTCCTTTGTTCTTATACTCCACCTATGAGTGAAATCATTTGGTATTTCTCTTTCTCCACTTGGCTTACTTCACTCAGCATAATACCTTCCAGCTCAATCCATGTTGCTGCAAATGGGAGGATTTGCCCTCTTCTTATGGCTGAGTAGTATTCCATTGTGTATATGTACCACATCTTCATTATCCCTTCATATACCAGTGGACATTTAGGTTGTTTCCAATTCATGGCTATTGTAAATAGTGCTGCGATAAACATAGGGGTGCATTGGTCTTTCTCAAACTTGATTGCTGCGTTCTTAGGGTAAATTCCTAGGAGTGCAATTCCTGGGTCAAATGGTATGTCTGCTTTGAGCATTTTGATATACCTCCATACTGCTTTCCACAATGGTTGAACTAATTTATATTCCCACCAGCAGTGTAGGAGGGTTCCCCTTTCTCCAGAGCCTCGTCAACATTTGTTGTTGTTTGTCTTTTGGATGGCAGCCATCCTTACTGGTGTGAGGTGATACCTCATTGTAGTTTTAATTTGCATTTCTCTGATAATTAGCGATGTGGAGCATCTTTTCATGTGTCTGTTGGCCATCTGTATTTCTTTTTTGGAGAACTGTTCAGTTCTTCTGCCTATTTCTTAATTGGATTATTTGACTTTTGTTTCTTGAGGCGTGTGAGCTCTTTATATATTTTGGACGTCAAGCCTTTATCGGATGTGTCATTTTCAAATATATTCTCCCATACTGTAGGCTTCCTTCTTGTTCTATTGATGGTGTCTTTTGCTGTTCAGAAGCATTTCAGCTTAATATAGTCCCACTTGTTCATTCTTGCTGTTGTTTTCCTTGCCCAGGGAGATATGTTCAAGAAGAGGTCGCTCATGTTTATGTCTAGGAGGTTTTTGCCTATGTTTTTTTCCACGAGTTTAACAGTTTTATGGCTTACATTCAGGTCTTTGATCTATTTTGAATTTACTTTTATATAAGGGGTTAGACATTGGTCCAGTTTCATTCTCCTACATGTAGCTGTCCAGTTTTGCCAGCACCATCTGTTGAAGAGACTGTCATTTCGCCATTGTATGTCCATGGCTCCTTTATCTAATATTAATTGACCATATATGTTTTGGTTAATGTCTGGAGTATCTAGTCTGTTCCACTGGTCTGTGGCTCTGTTCTTGTGCCAGTACAAAACTGTCTTGATTACTATGGCTTTATAGTAGAGCATGAAATTGGGTAGTGAGATCCCCCTTACTTTATTCTTCTTTCTCAGGATTGCTTTGGCTATTCGGGGTCTTTGGTGTTTCCATATGAATTTTTGAATTATTTGTTCCAGTTCATTGAAGAATGTTGCTGGTAATTTGTTAGGGATTGCATCAAATCTGTATATTGCTTTGGGCAGGATGGCCATTTTGACGATATTAATTCTTCCTAGCCACGAGCATGGGATGTTTCCTTTTGTTAGTGTCCCCTTTAATTTCTCTTAAGAGTGACTTGTAGTTTTCAGAGTATAGGTTATTCACTTCTTTGGTTAGATTTATTCCTAGGTATTTTATTCTTTTTGATTCAATTGCGAACGGAATTGTTTTCCTGATTTCTCTTTCTATTTGTTCATTGTTAGTGTATAGGAAAGCTACAGATTTCTGTGTGTTAATTTTGTATCCTTCAACCCTGCTCTATTCCGATATCAGTTCTAGTAGTTTTGGGGTGGAATCTTTAGGGATTTTTATGTACAATATCATGTCATCTGCAAATAGGGACAGTTTAACTTCTTCTTTACCAATCTGGATTCCTTGTATTTCTTTGTTTTGTCTGATTGCCGTGGCTAGGACCTCCAGTACTATGTTAAATAGCAGTGGGGAGAGTGGGCATCCCTGCCTAGTTCCCGATCTCAGAGGAAAAGCTTTCAGCTTCTCGCTGTTCAGTATAATGTTGGCTGTGGGTTTATGATATATGGCCTTTATTATGTTGAGGTACTTGCCCTCTATTCTCATTTTGCTGAGAGTTTTTATCATGAATGGATGTTGAATTTTGTCAAATACTTTTTCAGCATCTATGGAGATGGTCATATGGTTTTTGTCTTTCTTTTTGTTGATGTGTTGGGTGATGTTGATGGATTTTCGAATGTTGTACAATCCTTGCATCCCTGGGATGAATCCCACTTGGTGGTGGTGTATAAACCTTTTGATATACTTTTGAATTTGGTTTGCTAATATTTTATCAAGTATTTTTGCATCTACATTTGTCTGGGATATTGTTCTGTAATTTTCTTTTTTGGCTTGGTCTTTGCCTGGTTTTGGTATTAGGGTGATGTTGGCTTCATAGAATGAGTTTGGTAGTATTCCCTCCTCTTCTATTTTTTGGAAAACTTTTAGGAGAATAGGTATTATGTCTTCTCTGTGTGTCTGATAAAATTCCGAGGTAAATCTGTCCGGCCCGGGTGTTTTGTTCTTGGGTAGTGTTTTGATTACCGTTTCAATTTCTTTGCTCGTAACTGGTTTGTTTAAATTTGTGTTTCTTCCTTGGTCAGTCTTGGAAGGTTGTATTTTCTAGGATGTGGTCCATTTCTTCTAGGTTTTCCAGCTTGTTGGCATATAGGTTTTCATAGTAGTCTTTAATGATTCTTTGTATTTCTGTGGAGTCTTTCGTGATTTTTCCGTTCTCATTTGTGATTCCGTTGATTTGTGTTGATTCTCTTTTTCTCTTAATAAGTTTGGCTATAGGCTTATCTATTGTGTTTATTTTCTCAAAGAACCAGCTCTTGGTTTCATTGATTTTTGCTTTTGTTTTATTCTTTTCAATGTTGTTTATTTCTTCTCTGATCTTTATTATGTCCCTCCTTCTGCTGACTTTAGGCCTAATTTTTTCTTGTTTTCCCAATTGAGATGTTAGACTATTCATTTGAAATTGTTCTTGCTTCTTCAAGTATGCCTGGATCGCTATATACTTTGCTCTTAAGACTGCTTTCGCTGCGTCCCACAGAAGTTGGGGCTTTGTGTTATTTTTGTCATTTGTTTCTATATATTCCCTGATCTCTATTTTAATTTGTTCGTTGATCCATTGATTATTTAGGAGCATGTTATTAAGCCTCCATGACTTTGTGAGCCTTTTTTTTTCTTTGTAGAATTTATTTCTAGTTTATACCTTTGTGGTATGAAAATTTGTTTGGTAGAATTTCAATATTTTGGATTTTGCTGAGGCTCTTTTTGTGGGATAGTATGTTGTCTTTTCTGGAGAATGCTCCATGTGCACTTGAGAAGAATGTATATCCTGTTGCTTTTGGATGTAGAGTTCTATAGATGTCTATTAGGTCCATCTGCTCTACTGTGTTGTTCAGTGCTTCTGTGTCCTTACTTATTTTCTGCCCGGTGGAACTATCCTTTGGGGTGAGTGGTGTGTTGAAGTCTCCTAGAATGAATGCATTGCAGTCTATTTCCCCCTTTAGTTCTGTTAGTATTTGTTTCACATATGCTGTTGCTCCTGTGTTGGGTGCATATATATTTAGAATGGTTATATCCTCTTGTTTGACTGAGCCCTTTATCATTATGTAGTGTCCTTCTTTATCTCTTGTCACTTTCTTTGTTTTGAAGTCTATTTGGTCTGATATTAGTACTGCAACCCCTGCTTTCTTCTCGCTGTTGTTTGCCTGAAATATGTTTTTCCATCCCTTGACTTTTAGTCTGTACATGTCTTTGGGTTTGAGGTGAGTTTCTTGTAAGCAGCATATAGATGGGTCTTGCTTTTTAATCCGTTCAATTACTCTGTTTCTTTTGATTGTTGCATTCATTCCATTTACGTTTAGGGTGACTATTGTAAGATATGTACTTATTGCTATTGCAGGCTTTAGCTTTGTGGTTACCAAAGGTTCAAGGTTAGCCTCTTTAGTATCTTATTGCCTAACTTAGCTCGCTTATTGAGCTGCTATATACACTGTCTGGAGATTCTTTTCTTTTCTCCCTTCTTATTCCTACTCCTCCATTCTTCATATGATGGGTGTTTTGTTCTGTGCTCTTTCTAAGAATACTCTCATCTAGAGCAGTCCCTGTAAGATGTCCTGTAGAGGTGGTTTGTGGGAAGCAAATTCCCTCAGCTTTTGCTTGTTTGGGAATTGTTTAATCCCACCATCATATTAAAATGATAGTCGTGCTGGATACAGTATCCTTGGTTCAAGGCCCTTCTGTTTCATTGCATTAAATATATAATGTCATTCTCTTCTGGCCTGTAGGGTTTCTGTCGAGAAGTCTGATGTTAGCCTGATGGGTTTTCCTTTATAGGTGACCTTTTTCTCTCTAGCTGCCTTTAAAACTCTTTCCTTGTCCTTGATCTTTGCCATTTTAATTATTATGTGTCTTTGTGTTGTCCTCCTTGGATCCTTTCTGTTGGGGGTTCTGTGTATTTCCTTGGTCTGTTCGATTATTTCCTCCCCCAGTTTGGGGAAGTTTTCAGCAATTATTTCTTCCAAGATACTTTCCATCCCTTTTCCTCTCTCTTCTTCTTCTTTTACCACTATAATACGGATATTGTTCCTTTTAGATTGGTCACACAGTACTCTTAATATTGTTTCATTCCTGGAGATCCTTTTGTCTCTCTCTATGTCAGCTTCTATGCGTTCCTGTTCTCTGGTTTCAATTCCATCAATGGCCTCTTGCATTCTATCCATTCTGCTTATAAACCCTTCCAGAGTTTGTTTCATTTCTGCGATCTCCTTTCTGGCATCTGTGATCTCCCTCCGGACTTCATCCCATATCTCTTGTGTATTTCTCTGCATCTCTGTCAGCATGTTTATGATTTTTATTTTGAATTCTTTTTCAGGAAGACTGGTTAGGTCTGTCTCCTTCTCTGGAGTCTCTGTTATATTGGTTTGCCTGTAATTTTGTCTTTTCATGGTGAGAGGAATAGTTTGCAGAGCTGGGACAAGTGACGGCTGGAAGAACTTCCCTTCTTATTGGTTTGTGGCCCTCCTCTCCTGGGGTAAGTGCGGCCTCTAATGGCTTGTGCTGGGTAGCTCATGCAGACAGGGTTTCTGCTTCCTGCCCGGCTGCTATGGAGTTTGTCTCCGCTGTTGCTGTGGGCGTGGCCTGGCACGGGCCGCTTCTCCAAAGTGGTGGAGTCATGTTGGAGGGGGATCTGCCGGGAGGCTATTTATCTCCGTAAGGTGCCTCCGTGCTCCCTGCAGCCCAGGGTATTATGGTGCCCAGAGAGCCCTGGATTCCCTACCTCTGTATTAAGTGTCCCGCCCTGCCCCTTTAAGACTTCCAAAAAGCACCCACCAAAACAAAAAGGCCAAAAAAAAAAATTAAAATATAAAAAAATATAAATTAATTAAAAAATGGCCGCTCGTTTTTCTTTATTCTCCGGTGCCATCCTCAGGCATCTGCTCACCTGTCTAGCTGCCCTGTTTTCCTAGTATTGGGGTCCCTATCCCTTTAAGAGTTCCAAAAAGCGCTCGCCAAAAAAAAGAAAAAAAATTGGCCGATCACTTTTCTTTTATTCTCCGGCGCCAGCCTCCGATACCCGCTCACTGGTCTTGCTGTCCTGATTCCCTAGTATTGAGTTCCCTGTTACTTTAAGACTTCCACAAAGCACTCGCCAAAACAAAACAACAACAACAAGAACAACAACAACAAATGCATGCTCGCTTTTCTTATGTCTTCTGGCACCAGGCCTCCGGTACCCGCTCACCGTTCTTGTTGCCCTGTTTCCCTAGAATACAGGGCCCTGCACACGCACTGTGTCTGCGCTCTGGCCCGGATGGCTGGGGCTGGGTGTTCAGCAGTCCTGGGCTCCGTCTCCCTCCTGCTCTGCCTACTCTTCTCCCGCCGGGATCTGGGGGGAGAAGTGCTCAGTTCCCGCTGGGCGGGGGCTTGTATCTTACCCCCTTTACAAGGCATTGGGTTCTCGTAGGTGTGGATGTGGTCTGGATGTTTTTCTGTGACCTCTGGTCTCTATTCTAGGAAGAGTTGTCTTTGTTATATTTTCATAGATATATGTGGTTTTGGGAGGAGATTTCCGCTGCTCTACTCACGCCGCCATCTTGGCTCTGCCCCCTCAAATGCCACCTTATCTCATGTTGGTTTCAAACACTATAGCAAGAAGTCTGGTGGTTGAAAGCACTAAGTTTATATAGAAAGTTAACATATGGCAAAAATAAATTAGTCAATAAATGAATGTTTTTAATATGAATCATAAATTATAATTATGTTTTTTATAATATATGCCTATAAATAATTACAGTATTATAAATTATCAATATTCAGCAATGATAAAAATTTGGAAGGAATGAACATGTGGTACAATCTTTTAGGTTATGGTTGAAATCTCATAATTCCACCGTTTCATGGATGAAAGAGCATATTAGCACTTTGGCCATGATACTGTAATTTCTCATAACGTTATTAAAAATGAAGTGCCCTGACTTCAACTCATGATCCCCTATGTGAAAGAAAAATGTACACTGAACAGATTGCCATGGAAACTGGAAGAGGAGTTTTTAATTCTTCAGTCTGTCTACAGGGAAAATAGTTAGAAATGTCATAAAAATATATAGATCAGATCCTGCAGTATGAAAGAGACAGGAAGAAGATTAAGAATCAGGAAACAATCAGGGGATCTTGAAAGAAACATCTCAGTGTTTGCACTTTACCATTACATGGTGAATTTACAAATGTATTTTTTATATAAAATATAAACTCTGATTTCACACTTAGATAAAAGCAGGTTTCCTGGTGTCACTACTTGGATGAGATGACATTGTTTATACTGAAAATATGAAGATGGGATCCAATTAGAGGACAGTGTCTCCACATATACAAGGTGTGGGCATTGGGGAGAGAGAAAAGGATGGTGAAACCCAGGCCTTATGGGGTAAGGAGGCAGCCATCATAATTGTCTGCCTTCTAGGGTCTTGGTTTTTAAGGGTTTGCACTGTTCTGGGACCCGAATAATAAAGTTTGTCTAATGAGGAGCTTAGGATACTGAGCCTCTAGGGATGTAGACACTGCAAATAGTGGGTCTGTGACCACCTCACTCAACAGCCCTGCCCAGTCAGGAGCAACAGCTGAGCCACCTCCCTGCAATGGTCCCTTTTACCCAGAAACCCAGGGCTTCACAGCGTCCCTCTCTCCTTCTCAGAGCAGAACTTGTGTCTCCATCATTCAGTATCCAGGGAACACAGTGAGCGTCGACCATCCTGCAGTGATGCCAGCCAGGTAACCCAACATACCCTAGACAATGCTGTGATCTGAGGGTGGCATTTAGGACATACACATTCCCGCGAGCTGTGAGGAATATCCCCTGCCTAAGGTGATCAACAGTGAGTCGGCACAGGACCCCTGCCTCAATGTCATTACCTTGAAGTGTCTGCTTGAAGCTTTGCAAGAATGCCCATCTCCCACACTGCTGGGCTTCCCCTGTGTCTCTGCATTGGGAGGAACCATTTTTCTGTTGGGATTAAATCCTCCCATTCACAAACATGATGCCGGCTACAAATTCTCTGGCGTTTACCTGCACCTTGGTGCTGGTGGAGGGCAGAGGTGTTAAGTCAGTTTCACCTGAAGCCACATACACCCACCTACAGAAGAGCTTGGGTGTCACACTGGCTGCCTGGCTGTGAGGACTGCACAGGAGGAGAGCAGACCCGGACCACAGAGCAAGCTGCTTCCTTTGCCTACTTGTCCATCTTTATAAAATGAGCAAATATTTCAACAGCATAATCAATTAGAAATGCCACCATTAACCCCTTTCTAGAACTAACAATACTGCCATTCTGTTATATCAACTTCATGCCTATTTTAATCAACAAAATAATAGAAATAAAGAAAACACTCGTTCAATTTCCCCTTCATTTCCTGACTCCCTCCACAGAGGCAGCACCAATGTGATGCTGTTCCCCAGGCAGGCTTTCAATTGTGTTTATAGAAATATTTGTTTAATTCAAACATAGTTGACATATAATACTGTTTCAGATGTATAACATAGTAATGCAATAATTATATACATAAATAAATGCTCTCTACAGTAATATATAAAATTGAACTGTGCCTATTATTTATTATTGTGGTAATACCTAGAAGAGGATGATAATGTATGTGAATTTGATAATATTGACTGGTGAGCACATATTTATGTATACATAAAAGTTAAGCATTACAACATCTTGAAGCTGGAAAACGGAGAGCTGTATTGTGAGGTATTCTATAGAATGCTCCATGGTAGTTAAAACAAATGAGGCAAATTGAGCATGCCAGCATCAAGTAGGAGAGCCAAACATCTGACAAGTAGGAAAACCACTTTTGAACGTGTACACGGCATGACTCTGTGTGTGTGTGCCTCTTAGAAAACCAGGACCGATACATTTGGTTGCAAGAATACTACCTAATATAAGAAAAAGTGCAGAAGATGATGGATATCAAGTAAGGACAGTGTTTCATGCTGGGAAGGAAAGGAACCCAACTTGTACAAACCTGACATGGGGACTTCCTGTACCTCTTATTCCCTGCAATGAAAATACCTCTAGGAAGAATGTGGAACAGTGTGAATTGGCTAATGTTGGCTGAGGGTATACAGTCCTTTACTGCTAGTCTCTGTACATTTTAATGCTTGAATTATCCATCACAAGAAGAAAAATGCCAATGTAAAACATATTTAATATGTTTGCAAGCTGTAGATGTTTTAGCAAACAATTGAATATATTGTAGGTTTTCATTGCCTGTATTGATCACGTATCCAGTTTATTTTTGCAAAAAATTCATTTTCATTGCCTTTTGTAAGTGACACATGAATATTTACATGTTGGTATTTCCTTCCTTGACCAAGACTCCTTATCATTAGGAGTTCTCAAAATGCAAACAAGAACATGGGGCTTCTTTCTCAAGAGCTAAACAGTTTTCCCCATCCACACAGCAAGTGCAGGGGCCTGGATTAAATTCAGTCTCCAAGTCTACAGATTATACCAGACCAACTGGTCCTCTGATGGCAACTTGTGTCCTCAGGAGTTCGTAGACCTTGAGTGACCAGGACATGCCTGTTAGATGCCAGGCTCTGGTGTACTGTCTTCCCAGAACATAATTATCATTACTTATATCAGTCTTTCAGAATCCTATGCATTTCATCCTTCCTCATCAGCTGTTTTTTTGTTTTTGTTTTTATTATATGTCATTTCTTGCATAAAGGTATCAAGTTCCTCAAGATGAGTCAGATTTTGTAATTTCACTCTTATATTTCTGATTGAAGGTGTGGGATATTCTGAGGAAATAAGCCATGTGATCTTTATTCCACACACAGGACTCGCCACAGTGTGTCAGTCATTGTCAATACAATTTTGTGCTGCTTAAGTGAGAGGAGGGTAGAGGGGGAGGGAGAGAGAAAGGAGAAAAGAAGGATGGAGGGAGATACAAGAGGAGGAAATGGTTCCAGGAGTCCCTGGGGTCCATGGTATGGATGAGCATGTTTCTAGAACAGCAGTTCTCATACATCAGTGCATATCAGCATCATCTGGAGGACTTGTTTAAATAGGTTGCTGGGCACCAGCCCTGGGAAGCATCATCAGTAAGATGGAGCGGGACCCAAGTACTGGCACCTCTAACAAGATACCACGTGGAGCTACTGCCTGTCCATAAACCATTCATTTTATTTCATTGGTGACCAATATTTCTGAAGATTCTTCATCAACATGGAACCCAGAAATCACACAGATGTTTCAGAATTCCTCCTCCTGCCATTGACAGAGGATCCAGAGCTATAGCCCCTCCTCTTGTGGCTCTTCCTGTCCGTGTACCTGGTCACCATCCTGGGGAACCTGCTCATCATCCTAGCCGTCAGCTCTGACGCCCACCTCCACACCCCCATGTACTTTCTCCTCTCCAGCCTGTTGTTGGCTGACATCGGTTTAAGAACCACCAACATCCCTAAGATTCTGGTGAACATCCAAGCGCAGAATCAGCACATCAGTTACACTGGCTGCATCGCACAGCACTGCTTTGTCTTTTTTTTAATTGGTTTTGAAAACTGTCTCCTCGCAGCAATGGCCTATGACTGCTACGTGGCCATCTGTCATCTCCTGATGTACACGGTCGTCGTGACCCCCCACCTCTGTGTTCTGCTCATTCTGTTCTCTCTGCTCCTCAGCATCGTGGATGCCCTGCTCCACAGTCTGATGGTGCTGCGGCTGTCCTTCTGCAGGGACTGGGAAATCCCCCTCTTCTTCTGTGAACTTGATCAGGTCATCAAGCTGAGCTGCTCTGATACCTTCATCAATAACTTCCTGATATTTTTTGTGATTTACCTAATCGGGGGTGTAACTATCTTTGGGATCATTTTTTTTCTTATGCTCAAATTGTCTCTTCTATTTTGCGAATGTCAAAGCAGGGGGAAAGTATAAAGCCTTTTCCACCTGTGGGTCTCACCTGTCAGTTTTTTCCTTGTTCTGTGGGATAGGTTTTGGGGTGTACATTAGTTCTGCAGTTACTGACTCTTCCAGGAAGACTGAAGTGGCTTCAATGATGTACATTGTGGTCCCACAAATGATGAACCCCTTCATCTACAGCATGAGGAAAAAGGACATGATGGGGGCCTTTAGGAAACTCATCAGGATAATACCTCTCCTTTAGTGAATTTGTCATCTTACTTGAGTCAGGTCTAGAATGAGAGATATTCTGGGGTTTCAAAGCACTTAACTTTTCCACTACTATGATTCTGTCAAAATGAGCAGGAAATCCTGATGCTGAGAGCCTGACAAATTGGGATTGAAACCCAATTTTTCTTTGTCTACCTTTGTGACTATTGACAAATGATTTCAGCTGTCTAAATTCAGTTTTCTGGGCCATGTTTGATAAAGAGATTCTGGGCCCTGGGATGTTGGTATAGTGTCCTGGGGGAGAACATTCTCAAAGTAAAATGGGACATGGTGGTTAGGGAGGAGAGTGTGTGTAAGCTGGGCCATGGTCCCAGGTCGGCACTAGATTTTGCCTTTTCCAGTTGTTAGGACCGTGTGGATTTTGCCCCATATGTAGGCCTGCTGAGAGAGAAGGGGGATGGTCTTTCTAAACCAACTTGGTCATTACTAAGTGATCCTTCTATTAAACTGGTTCTCCAGAGTGATGTCATTATCCACTATCCTCGGTTTCATCAGGGGTAGTATTGGTATGATTAGATTATGTCAATGGTTTGTGTTCCTGAGATATACGAATTCAAAGCTGAAGCATTCTTGTGTTATTAAAAAAAAAAAGCAGCTGAAGAGGTAGAATTCTTCTCCAGGTACATGTAGCCAAACCATTGAAAATATCATTTTCTAGGATAGATGATCAACGAGTAAATGACATTTTCTGTACTCTTTTTTCTCAAGAGCATGTTGACTGTTGAGGACCCTTATTCTTATGGGTGCATTTGCCAATCAGCCAAGCAGGTTCTCTGAGGAACTGGGAATGTCACTGCATCTGCAGGTGCAAGGATGTCCTCAGGTCCTACAGCTATTGCTATTTGACAGGAAGCATTTGACCATTCAGTCAGCTTGTCTTTCCTTTTGGCAATGCACTTCTGCCATTCAAATCCTTTCCATATACTTACTATAGCAGAAACTGCCAGCTGATGTCCCCAGGGTCACACGCGGCAGAGATTCAGTCCCATTTTGCCTCAGTGACTAACACCAAACATGATAACAATTCCTTCCCAGAGGCTGCATCATGTAACTCTCAAGAGCAGATGATTAGGTGATGAGTCATGCCGCATTCCAAGAGTCAGAAGTGTTCATAGCCAATGCATTCTTCATCTGGTTGGGGAGGGGGTGTGTGTGAAATTTCCTTCAACTAAAATTAAACATTAACCATGTTAAACTGTTTTAATTCAATGGTATTAGTTACATTCCTGCTATTTTGTAACTCTGACACTGTTTCCAAATCTTTTGCATCCCTGTAAACAGAAACTCTATACCTAGAAACCAGCACTTCCCAGTTTCCCTCCTTCCAAACCCTGATCATTTCTAACCAAATTTCTGTCTCTAGGAATCACTTAAATTTAAAAATAAAACAGTCAGTTGTTTTTCTTTTAAAATGAAAAAAAAAGTGTTTATTTGTGTAGAATAGAGCATTGTGATGTGGGCCATACAAGGTAGAGAAAAACTATAGGCAAATACAACAAGCAAAGGAACGCAGCCTTATTTTATGGAGAAAGATGACAAGTTAGGAGGCGTTGTTTTGAGAAAAAGCAGGAGTTCAGGGTGATGACAGTTGGTCATTGGCTGAATTGTAAGGGAAGTGGATCTCTTGTAGGAGATACAATGCACATGATTTCTCTGTTGGGGTCTGTAATTGAGGTGAAGTGGTAGTGCTCCCCCTTCTAGCCTCCTGTCTCAAACTTAGGTTTTCTTTTATTCTTTTTGACATATCACACAATATATATGTCTTGATGTATAGCTTATTTCAGTTAGCATAATGTTTTCAAGGTTCATCCACACTGAGCCATAGATCAGAACTCCAATCCTTTTTATTGCTGAATAATATTCCATTGTATAGGTGGACTCTGTTTTCTTTATGGTCCAAACATATGAACATGAGTTATTTCCACGTATTGGCAGTTCTGACTAATGCTGCATTGAGTATTGATCCACAAATACTGTTTGAGTTCCTATCTCAGTTCTTTAGAATAAATACCCATGAATAAAATTAATGAGTCATCTGATAACTCCATTTCAGCTTTCTGAGGAAAGCACAAATTGTTTTCCATAGTGGCTGTACCATTTTTCCATTCACATCAGCAAGAGATCAGGGTCCACAATTCTTGCACAAAAGTTTAAAATTTTGATGAACACCAATGTATCTGCTTTTCTTTTTGTTTCATGCTGTTGGTGTAATATATAAGTGCACCAGGAAGTTACTCAGGGCATTCACAAGGTTGTGAATGTATTTAGTGTGTTCAAAACTATCAAACTCCACTAGTTTGGGTATATTTTCATAACCCTCCCAGCATACACACCCACTGATTCCATACCCACTGCACAACCCCTTTCAGATCTGGAAGTTTCCTGGCCTGGGCACTAAGATCCTAAAAATATCTTTTCTTGATTTCCCCTTTCTGGGACACTATTGAGATTCTGTCAAGATGGGATTCCCTCTTGCTACAGTAAGTCTAAAAACAGCATTTCTCTTAAAGAACATTTTCCAAGTGGGGTTTTGGAGCATCAACAGCTGACAGCACCTTCAAGATAATTGGCTCTACGATCCTTTAAATAACCAGGTGGGGCAGAGTGATGCCTGCAAGATGGTGGGGTGCAAGTGTCTACTATTTTTCCCCTCCCAGAAACATCAACTGAAACAGTTATCCAGGCAAGGCAGTACCTTCTCAGGAGTTCAGGAGTCCAGCTGAGCGATTATAGCACCAAGCAGAGCACAGAAGAAAGAAAGGATGCATAGAAGAAAGACAGGCTTGCATCACCTCTGCCAACTCTCCACTGAGACCAGACAGCTTGTCACGAACTGAAAACCTCCTGGTGGCCGAGGGAGAGTGTAGTGAGTCCCCAGCATCACTTGGGAGCTAGCACAGACCCCCACCATGACAGGCTGCCCCTCCTTGCTGCTGGCTCTGACCACCCCAGCACCAGGTGAGCTCCAGCAGCCCCAGGCTCCAGACAGGCTCCCACAACCAAAGTTCCTGACTGCCGACCGTGGTCCTGGTTCACTTCATGGCCAGGCCAGCTCTCCTTTTGCCAGGCCCAGCCCTGTCCTAGCACTGGGCTGAATGACCTGACCCTGGACCCTCAGCCTGTCCCAACCCCTGGTCAACCCTGTGGATGTACAATCCAAACCAGCTCCCCGAGACACAGGCTCCCAGCACACTGAGGCACTGGGCCATCTGCTATGGTCCTGGCTGCCATGGCCCAGGAGTTCACCCAGAACCCAGGCTTTGGCTCTTAAGATTCTTTAACCACTGTAATAATTTGTAAGTGTCCAGTTCAGTGGCAGAAAATACACTCACAATGCTGTGTTTCCCTAACCGCCATCACATAATAGAATTCTTCACCTCCCAAAACTGAAATTGGTACCTACTAACAGTCCACCCTCGTCCTCATGCCCCCAGACCTGGCCCATGTCATTCTAATTACTGTGACTGTGAATTTGACTGCACTCGGAACCTCATGGAAGTCGCCTCACACTTTATATGTCCCTATGGGACTTAGTTTACTAAGCGTAATGTCTCCAAAGGTCACCCCTGCAGCAGCGTGTGTCAGAATCCACTCCGTGTTAGGCTGAATGAAGTCCTATTGTGTGTGTACCATATTTTATTTCCCCATTCTTCAGTTGATGGGAAATTGGGCTGTTTCTACCGTGCAGCCACTGTGAATAATGCTGCCATGAGCATGGGTGTACAAACACATGTTCAAGTCCCCACTTTCACTTCTTTTGGGAATATATCTAGAAGTACAATTAGTAGATCATATGATAATTCTACATGTAACTTTTTCTCAGGAAATGCCGTACTATTTTCAGTAGTAAATACACTATTTTACATTCCAAGAAGACTGCCAAAGGGTTTCAGCATCTCCCCATCATTACTGACACTTGTTCTGTTGTTACTTAAAAAATAAACTACAATCACCCTACTGCATATCAGGGTGCATCACATGTGGATTTGATTTGCACTCTCTTAATGATTAGTGATGTTGAGCATGTCATGTACTTCTGGCCTTTCCTTTATCATCACTGTAGAAAGTGTATCCGAGCTGTGTTGCATTAGTCATAGTTTTAAAACCATTTAGTCATGGTTTTTGTTTGTTGTTGATTTGTAGGAGGTCACTATGTTTGGGGGAGTATTAATCCATTATCATTTTAACTTTAAAGTACTTCAATTTATCACTCTTCTCACTTTTTACAGTGATTGTTTTACCCTATTTAAGAAATTATTACCTCTTGTCAATAGTTTCTTGCACTGTTTTCTAGGAATTTATCATTTTGTGTTGACTTTTAAGGCTTTGTTAGTTTGAAATAATTTTTGAATATGATGTAATATAGACTATAATTTCATTTTTTCTGTTAAACGTAACAATAATTTCAGCAATATTTTCTGAATGGGACCATCCTTTCCCTGCTTTGCCTTCACTGTCCTCAGTAAAATCTTGGTAATTGGTACTATATTTCTTTCTATTCCAGAACAATTCGATTTCAGTTACTATTTTTTACTTGTGTAATTAACTGTGTAAATTGTTCCATAGTATACCTTGTAAGGCAAAAACTCCACTTTGTTCTCATCAAGTCCAATATTCTTTCTCCATTGCCCTTCCATATAAACTTCAAAGTCAGCTCTCAAATGCAGTAAAATCCCAGATTTGCCTGAAATTTACAAAGCTATTTGAGGAATATAGACATCCCTATAATATTGGGCATATCAACCCCTGAACTAGAATATTCTTTCTCTTAATTTAGATATTCTTTAGTGTCTTTTGGTAAAATGTTATAGATTTTTCCATAATGTGCTTTCACATCTTGTTAGAATTCCTCACAGGTATCTACCTGGTGATCTTGTTATAGGCATCCTTTAAAATCACACTTGAGAAACAAATTGTGCTTTGTAAAGACAGGTAATTGGTGTTCCTATTTCTCCTATCATCACCAGCACTTGTTATTTCTTGTTTTTTGGATAGCAGCTATTCTGACTGGTTTGAGGTGATACATCATGGTGGTTTTGTTTTGCGTTTCCCTAATGATTAGTGATGAGGAGCATCTTTTCATTTGTCATTTGTGTTTCTTCTTTGGAGAAATGTCTGTTCAGGTCTTCCTCCCATTTTGTAATTGTTTTATTTGGTATTTTTTGGTGTTGAGTTGTATGAGTTATTTATATATTTTGGATGTTAACCCCTTATCAGATAAATTGTTAATGAGTATATTCTTCCATATTGCAGGTTGCCTTTTTGTTCTGCTGATAATGTCCTTCACCACAGAAAGATTTTTAATGTGATGTAGCCAAACTTGCTCATTTCCTATTTTAATTCCCTTGCCAAACGGGATGAGTCCAAGAAAAAATTGCTCATACTTATGTTCAAAAAATTTTTGCCTATGTTTTCTTCTAAGAGTTTTATGTTTAGAGGGTTTACATACAGGTATTTGATGCATTTCAGATTACTTTTGTATATGAAGTTAGGCAATAATCGAGTTTCTCCAAAATCAGTTATGGAGGAGGCTGTCTTCCCCATTTTATATTCATGACTCCTTTATCGTATATTAATTGGCCATATATATGTGGGTTTATATCTGGGCTCTCTATTCTGTCCATTGATCTACTGGACTGTTCTTGCACCAGTACAACATTGTTTCGATTACCATTGCTTTGTTGCATAGCTTAGAAACATGAGAGTAATCCCTCCAGCTTTGTTCTTTCTCTGGGTTGCTTTGGCTATTTGGAGTCTTTTTTGGTTCCATGTGAATTTTAGAACTATTTGTTCTAGTTCTTTGAAAGTTCTGTTGGAATTTTGATAGAGATTTATTGAATCTACAAATTGCTTCTAGCAGGATGGTCATTTTAACAATATTGATTCTTCCTATCCATATGCATTGCCGATTTTTTATATGTGTGGCTTGCTTTTGCATATTCTTTATAGAGTTTTATGAATGAACACAAGTGCTTAGCTTTGATATAGTTGACTTTGTCAATATTTTTCATAATGCCTTCTGCTCAAGATGTCCTTTTTATGAAATCCTTACTTCCTTGAAAATGAAGAATTTGTAATATTGGCTTTCATATTTGAGGCATGAACCCACCTGCAATTTGGTATTGCGTTTGATGAGAGGAAAGAATAAAATTCATTTTTATTACCCTGTGCCTTTTAATTAATAGTCCATCCCATCACTGTAATCCCATTTCTGTGATAACAGGATAGTGTATATTAACATCAATCTGGTGGTTCTCTTTGGAGAGGAAAAAATTATCAAGAATGTAGAGAATAAAGTGGAAGGGTGGAGAGACTTCAAATATACATGTTCTTTTATTTCTTTATAAAAATGTAATATAAGATAACAGTATATTTTTTATTTTCTTGAGTGACTCTCACCAGGAAACACTGTTTAAAGTGTCTTAACCATATTTATAATTATATAATTTCTACCCACATATAAAATCTATATTTTCACACCTAAAATTGGAATTGGGCTTCCTGAGATCCAGCGTCAAGCCAACAGAGAAGTTGTTTTAGATCCCCATGGAGACATTTTTTTTGCAATACTGGCTAGGATGCAATTTCCTCCATCCCTTGAGTTTATTCTACATGGTTTAAGAATCATATAGGCATAAGACAGAATAAGAGGGGAAAATTAATTACATATGCAAATGTAACCATTTCTGCTGAGAAAGATTTAGTTTAACTATGTCTGAAATAGCAGAGTCACAGGAGATGTAGACGTCCAATCCAACTTTAGTGAATGTTGCTAAACAATTTTCCAAAAATGATAAGTCAACGTAATCACATGTTCAAAGTGTATGAGAGTTCTAATTACTTCTCAGCCTCACCAACACTGGGAATGGTCTTTTTCATTTTGATACTTTATAATGAACCAGTACCAGTCTTGCATTAGAAAAGATTTATTTCTAGCTTTTCATTTGGGATTTTAAATAAAGTTGCAAAGATAGTAGAGATGGGATCCAGTTTCTCCTAAGTTAACATATTAAATAACAATGGTACATATGTCAAAATTAATTAAGTTATTGTTACATGACTGTTCAGTAAGCTATAGAATTCATTTGGATTTCACCACTTTTCACATGATTCTGTTTCAGAATCAACTTAAGACACCACACTGTACTTAGTCATTAAGTCTCCCCTTGTCTGGGAAAGTTTCTTAGTCTTTCCTTGTTGTTAATGATCATGGTAGTTGTGAAGAATACAACTTCTCAGTTTCAAAAAGACATATGCACCCCCATGTTTATCGCAGAAATTTTTAAAATAGCCAAGATATGGAAGCAACCTAAGTGTCCAACAGTAGATGAATGAATAAAGAAGAGGTGGTACATATACACAATGGAATACTATTCAGCCATAAGAAAGAAACAAATCCTACCATTTGCAACAACATGAATGGAGCTGGAAGATATTATGCTCAGTGAAATAAGTCAGGTGGAGAAAGACAAATGCCAAATGATTTCCCTCATTTGTGGAGTATAACAATGAAGCAAAATTGAAGGAACAGAATAGCAGCAGACTCAGAGACTCCAAGAAGGAGCTAGTCATTAAAAATTGGAGGGGTGGGGAAGGGCAAGTGGGGAGCGAAGGAGAAGGGGATTGAAGGGTGTTATGTTTAGTACACATGGTGTGGGGGATCACGGGGTAAACAGTGTAGCACAGAGAAGGCAAATATTGAATCTGTGGCATCTTACTACACTGATGGACAGTGACTGCATTGGGGTATGGGTAGGGGCTTGATAATATGGGAAAATGTAGTAACAACATTGTTTTTTCATGTGAAACCTTCATAAGAGTGTATATCAATAATACCTGAATAAAAATTATTTTAAAAAAGAAAAAAAACTTAGTGTAAAATAGCATATTTTTGATTTTGCTGAGGACTGTTACCAGGAAAAATTGTTCAAAATGTCTTAACTGTATTTATAATTATATGCTTTCTACCCACATACATTATCTATGTTTCCACACTTTAAATTGGAATTGGGCTTCTTGAAATCCAGCCTGCAAGTCAACAGTGAAGTTGATTTAGATCCTCATGGAGACTTTTCTGAAATATTGTGGAGGAAGAAGAAATTTCCCAAACACCTTGACTTTCTTCTAGCTGGTTGAAGAATCACATTGACATGAGGCAGAATAATAGGAGAAACAAGAAAATTAATTACATATGTATGAGGAATCCATAGATATAAATTCTGAGGACAGGTGGGGTCCATGATGTCTGCATGTTAACCTGAACTAAGGAGGTGGTGGTAGGGGTCTGAGAGGTCAGAAGAAAAGGGAAGCAATTCACAGGCATAAGAAAGAGTAGATGTCTGATAAACTAATGTTTGCTTGGCCACACAGAAAAGCTGGGACCCAGAGAGAAACTGTGACAGGCTAGCCACACCCCTCCCTCTCCCCCACCCCTTGCTCACATTATCCCTCAGTTCCCCGTGGGGATGGCCCTCCTCCTGGGGCAGGTCCTACATCTAAACTGTCATGCACTAGTTGGGGTGAGCATTAAAAATGTACATAACTATTGAATCACTATGTTGTACAACATAAGATTGTATATCAATTATAATAAGTAATATCCAGAAAAATCTTTTTATTGAATTGAGGGGGGTGTCAAGTTTCATTCTGAATCTTTTGGACCTTGGCTGCCTGCAAGTCCGAGAAAATCTGCATGTCACAATGGCACCTCTTGTGGGTAGCCTGCTCTTGGCGCCTAGAGAAACAAAGATGCCTGTGTTTGTAACTAAATTCATTAGAGAATAGTGTGTGTGTATAGATGCAAAGCAAGTGGAGTCAGGTAAACACACACAGGTGGGGAGAAGTGGATAGTAGTGGCACAGCCATCCAGACTTCCTACTGTCTACAGACTTGGTCTGTAAGGGTTTGCACTGCTCTGGGATCAGAATGACACTATAGGCCTGGCTAATGAGGATCTTGGGATACTGAGCCCCCAGGGTATTGAGCCCCCGAGGATATAGACTGCACACTCCGTCTGTGGCCACCTCACTGGACAGCCCCGCCGAGTCAGGAACTACACACCTGAGGCCCCTCCCATGGGTGTCCTCCTTGATCACGAGCCAGGTGCCTCAGTCAGGCTGTCTGCCCTTCCTGAGGACAGACCTCCATCTTCCACATCCAGGGGCTGCATCGAGCATCACTCCTCCATGAAGCGAACCAGGTAATCCAAGTTTCTGAGTTAATGCACTGCGAATAAAAGGAGGTGTTTTAGCAAAATTATTTCCTGTGGAAGCAGAGAGGTGAGTTCATGCTTAAAATGATCAGAACCCAATTGGCCGTGGAGCTCTTGCCTCTCTGCCTATCAGCACACCGGACACCCCATATATGGGATTTCATAGCCCACATGGCACCAGTGCTCCCTGGCTTTCATTCTCTGGGCCTCCTAACCGCATCCTTTTTCGTGCACCTCCTCCAGAGCCAAAAGCTGCCCCTTTTCAGACAGGATGACGGTTATTTTTTCTGATATTTACTTCAGTTCTTGTGGTGGGAGCATGGAAAATCTTTGCTGATATTTACCGTTTATTCCCTTTCCTTGTTTTTGATTATTTGAGTGTGTAGAAAAGCTGTTGTCTTATTGCCATCGAGAACGGGCAGGCTGCCTGCTGGTCTACCTGTTCCTTGTAAAACTACCAAGTACTTTAAATAAGAGCAGCAGAGAAAGTGTTGTCTATTTTATTTTACTTTTTATTTTATTCCTGATAAATTAGGACAGCAGCATCAAAAGAGAGAGTGTGATTTTAAAAAGCCATACGCCCACCCCTCACATCATTCCAGTGCACGAATGCTGGTATTTTGTTCTATCACCTTGAGGTTTTCATATAAAATAACACAATAATATGCCTGCAGAAGGTGCCCCTATTGGATTCGCCACACTTTCGCCTCTACCTGTCCTGAAGGCATATTATTTTGGATATATGGCTTCCATCGCACATGGCTTTTGACTGTACCTATGTCATAAATACTCATAAGAATAAAAGCCAGTTACTGTAACTCCTGTCAAAGAGGGAATGGAGAAACAAATTGTGAAGTATCTATATGGTAAGTCACTTCCTGGTTTTCTAAATTTTATAATTTTTCTTTTGTTTGCAATTTAACTATAGTTGATTTCTGTCTGGTATTTAAATTAATGGAGCAGAACTGAATATCGAGATTAATAAAAAATAGTTATCAAGGAGTCAACTGTACGTGACATGTTCACTGGGGTCATGTTCACAAATAGCTTTTAAAATTTAAAACAGTACAATGTTTGTGGCATCATAGTATTAAATGTAGTAAAATGTGCAGATGAGACCTGTATATTCAGTTAGTGTTGTGGTTCCTCAGGGAAGGAAAAGAATGAGGATTGTGTAAATACATGATACAAGCTCTTCAAGTATACCTACTAAATGCGGTAATAAAGACAAAATTTTTTGATGTGTGTGACTTTGATAATGTTGACTGGTGGGTACCAAGCTCTTCATTGGTATCTTTGTACATTCGTTTCTCTTGAATAATTCATAACAAAAATAAGCACATCTATGCAGGATTAAAAAATGTTAAAAATATCTCATGTACAGCCTTTTGTCATACATGTTCTCCTCCAATATGTTTTCAATATTTGTGTTCATTCCTACATCTATTTATTTTTATTAGTTGATTCATTAAAATTGCTGTGCAGTTCATCTTCTGTCCTGCCAGATGAATAATGATACCACCAATGTTTCCTTAATTCCCTTTTTGCATGATTAAAGTTCCCAGCTGGACTTGCAGCTCATAATGTCTTTCCTGATATTTGCTGTTGTCACAGTTGGGATGTTCTTCTTGATTGTTTACTTCTTCTTGCCGATCCCATTGCTTTCTTCTGATGAGTGAAACATGCTGGGAACTGCTGTTCATGGCAGAAAAAGAGAACCACTATAGGAAATGTCAGGGTGGGGGTGCCCTGTGCTCACTGCCATGCTGGATGTGTTTCTATTCATCGCTCATCATTGTAACATCCCCATAAGGTCTGATGAGGGTTCCCGTTACACAAGTGAGGACACGAGGCCTCTGCAGAGACAGTGCTCCCACTTCACAAAGCAAGTGCTGGTCTGGACTGAGATCACTGTTTGAGTTCAAGTAATCCTCCAAATGATTAGAGCTGTCATGGCCACTGCAGGCTCCCCAGGTGAGCGAGGACCACGACTTCACAGAGACCATCCTTTAGGTCACTCGATTGGCTTGTAAATAGCATATTTTTCTGCATTATCTTGTCTTGGTCTTCAAGGACCTACAGATTGTTGTTTTCCTATATGCCAATACAATTTATTCTTTCTCAGATTTAACTGTTTTTCTTAACGATATGACACTATCAACTTAGGGGAAGACATCCTATTAGGGTGAGACCGAGAATCTCTCCGACATAGTGCTCTGCTTCTTGTAGAATGAACCATTAAGGCAGATGAGGACCGTTTCAACCGGGGTGTCTTACAAGCTTCAGGTTGATGGGCAGCATTTCTTCTCTTTGCCAGGAGCAGAGCATATACTTGGATGGATGCTTTGGCCTGCTACATGCTACTTCATGGGTAGAGGTAGACATACCTTGCAGGAACTGGAAAAGTGTTTGGACATTGCTCAGAATTAAAATGTTAAAAATGTTAAATGAAATTGTGAAATCTGTATGATAATAAAGGCTGGTTCTGTGTCATCAGGGGCATTAAGAGAGATTGTTCGAGAGAGTCAACTCAGCAGACACGTGGTCTAGTCTGAGACCCAGTCTTTACCGTGCACCGACCATACTTCCTGTCCATGACCTTGCCTCAACTTACCCAACTGTCCTCATGGGTAAATGGGTTAGTATGTACTAAAGCATCTGTAATGTGACCAGTCTTACAGATGATTTTGAGGAATGCCAACTATTGGGGAACATTGTTCTAGATGCAGATGTCATAACATTATTCTTGTCCTGTTTGTTTGAAGGCATGGGATGTTTCTAAAGGATATGCCATGTCTTATTCTTGGTGTCAGTCTCAGCACTTGGCACGATGTGTACAATGGATTTGGTGATGTCTAAGATTTTGGATCATTAACGGAAAGACAGGAAAGAAATAGTGTGAGAGATGGAGATGGAGGGAGAAATTAGCAGAGGGGCAGATCTGAATATATATCTGCGTTTACAATATACATAGAGGTTTGTTTTGATTTAAGCACTGATTCTCAAATATTAGCATGTTCAAATTCATCTGTATGGCTTGTTGAAACATGCATTTCTGGTCCTCACCCCTGAGTTTATGCACAGGAAATTTTCATTTCTAACAAGTTCCCAGTGGATTATGCTGCTGTTAGACCAGAAACTATTTTCATTTTTTCACTACCTCTTACACATCACATTCATCAAGAACATGAATCACACAGATGTTCCAGAATTCCTCCTTGTGGGATTGACAGATGATCCAGAACTGCAACCATTCCTCTTCGGGCTGTTCCTGTCTATGTTCCTGGTCACTATCCTGGGGAACCTGATCATCATCCTGGCTGTCAGCTCTGACACCCACCTCCACACCCCCATGTACTTCTTCCTCTGCATCCTGTCTTTTAATGACATCTGTATAAGCACAACGACAGCCCCCCAGATGCTGGTGAATATTAACAGAGTGAATCAGCACATTAGCTACATTGGCTGCATTGCACAGATTGGCTTTGTCTTAATTTTTGTTGGTTTTGAAAACTGTCACTTTGCAGCAATGGCCTATGACGGCTATGTGGCCATCTGCCATCCACTGAGGTACATGGTCATCATGACCCCCTGCCCCTGTGCTATGCTGATTCTGCTCTCTCTGCTCCTTAGCACTGGGGATGCCCTGCTCCACAGTCTGTTGGTGCTGAGGCTGTCCTTCTGCACAAACAGGGAAATCCCCCACTTCTTCTGTGAACTTGCTTAGGTCATTAAGCTGGCCTGCTCTGACACCCTCATCAATAATTTCCTGATATACTTTGTAGGCAGCCTATTTGCGGGTAGTCCTGTATCTGGGATCATTTTCTCTTATACAAAGATTCTCTCTTCAATTTTGAGAATGCCCTCAGTGGAGTGTAAGCATAAATACTTTTCCACCTGTGGGTCTCACCTCTCAGCTGTGTCCTTGTTCTCTGTGACAGGTTTTGGGGTGTACATTACCTCTGCAGTTACTGACTCTTCCAGAAAGGCTGCAGTGGCTTCACTGATGTACATCATGGTTCCCCAGATGATGAACCCTTTCATCTACAGCCTGAGGAACAGGGACATGAAGGGAGCCTTGAGGAAAATAATTACTAGGATACATCTGTCTTTAATGCGTTCACCTGCTTTGGGCTTGTTTTTCTTGAACGACTCAAATTGACTGGATTCCTGAGCGGGCCAGATGCCTGTTTCTTCCACCTCCGTGAGGCTCTAACATTATCAGATCACTCCATGTCCACGTGCACCTCAGCAATGGCTTGACTTGTGATGATACCTTTTGTTCTGCTCCATGATGATTGAGAATGACCTCAGTTTTCTAAATTCACTTTCTTTGCTCTGGACCCACACAACCAAAGCTGAGTCAGGAGTTCTAGTTTAGTGATATTTTTTGTCAATTGCTCTCCAAACGAGGGAAATTATTGAAAGTGGATAGGATGGGGAAAGTACTGAAGGCAGACTGCAGTCATTTCTAGAGACTAGCTTTTGTCTGATCTGTGGTTACGACCATGCCGGTTGCATCCCAGATTTAGGCATGCACTGGGGCAAGGGAGTTCACCTTTCAAACTCCAATTTAGTACTCAGACTAGTCATTTGTAAAGCATTTACTTCCAAGTCTACGTTAGCCTCCACTATACTAATTTACATTAAATATAAAATTGATACAATTATGTTATCTGAGTGGTTTTGATGATTGTGTGATATTTGAGATTCATCAGTGAGAAGTAGATACATATATCATTTTCGACATAATAGCCAGAGACAAAAGCCTGACTGTCCTCTCCTTTCTAAGTTTTATGCTTTACCTTTGCATAACATCACCAGAAGATGTATATGTCATGAGTGAATGCTGTTCTTCAAGATATGTCATAACATCCTAATTCTCCTTACTGTGATATGATATAAATATTAATTTGTATGATAATAGAGTCAGTGGTACCTATTTAGAAAAAGAAAATTTTCAGTGAGGCACCTTCAGCTGGATTATCTGGATGGATGGACAGTGAATGTAATCATGTGTATCCCTAAATACAGACTGATATGGAGAAGACACAGAGAGAAGGTGCTACCAGTGTAACCATGCAGAGAAATCATTTTGAGGCAGCCAACACTTAATTTTCATTTTGTACATTTTGCCTTACAAAAAAGTCATGTATTTAGCTTTATGCAACTTTTTATTGCTTTTGTATGTACATGTGTAGAATGTATTGTGAAGATTTGCTTCTTTGTGACCTTGTTAAAGTTTCAACACAATGAATGAATATGACTTCTTGGTTGTTATTCTCCTCATTGTACGTCTGAGATTCGTATGTGTTATTGTGTTTACCAACTATTTGTTTATTTCAATGCTCTCTATATTACGTATCGTTATGATAAAAAGATACAGGGCTTCTGATGCTGATTAAATTTTGGGGAAATACTTTGTCCTACTATGAATAAATCTGTTTGAATATTTTCTTTCATATCTCCTGGCATAAATCAGAGAATGTTTTACTGCTTGGGTGCGATTATTGACTATTGGGAGTATCCTTCCTCCTTTTTGTAGTTCCCAGGAGTTTTCCTGAGCCGTTGGACCAATTTATCCACACATTGTATCCACCAAAATGTTTTCATTCGTCTGATGAAGGGCTGTGAAATATTTAATTAACTTATATTTCTCTTATTATGAGGGGAAGCATTTTCACATACATGGGCCATTTATTTTCCCCCTTGTGTGAAATCCATGATCTATCGTATTTTCATTGAAATCCATGTCTGTCATATACAGTATCTTCCATATTTACATGGAGATTTTTATCAATTTCTTATACATAAAGAGGTCTTTATTCAATTGATAAGCCATCCTTTCTGATTTTATGCATAGAGAATCTATTCCTTAGGTGAGTGGCTCATTTTTCATGGGCTTTATCTCCAATATTTGTGATGCATAATTATGCTGAATTTTGAAATAGTTAGTTTATCAATATTTTCCCTGATGATTTTGCTCAATAGGCTTTCATACTGTAATCCCTACTTAATACATTCTAATGGACAGATATGTTAGCCTTTTACATGAGGCATAAGGCTATGTGAAATTAATTTTTATGTTTGGTGTGAGATAGAAGTCCAAATCTGTTTTATATCTGAAACATTTTTATTACAATGTCCATCAACTCACCATAATGTCAATCAGTAATAAGTATACTGCTCATCTATGCATTGGTATTTTTCTGGATGTTGTTTTCAGAACAGGAGGTCTGATTTCTATCCTGCACCAATATCGTATTTCTCAATTACTGTATTGCATCAGTCAGCTGAAACTAAATTTATTGTGGTAACAAACAAGTCCCATTTCCTATTTTAGTTTGAATCCCAATAGTATATTGTACCACAGGTTAACCACTTTTATGACAATTTGATATTTACTGCAACATTATTGACTGCAAGACCCACAATTTTGATCTTTAGCCTGTAAGTATATGTGGATGCAACTATTATGAAATTGGGAAACATTGGTTGTGGAATTGTACAATGATAGTGAAATATCTGTTCATGCTTAGTCCTTACTGTTTATAGAGTACATACCAGAGTGTGCTCAGAGAATGATACCAACAAAATGGTAGAGGAGGAGGCCATTCACTTATCTTCCTGAAGTAGCAATAATTTAGCCCACCCATTTATTCTTAAAGAGTTATCACGTTACTCTAGCTTATTGAAACCTCATTGTTTAATTCTCAATTTTTCCCTTAGTTGACTTATCAACATTGATTCAGTTTATTATAATTTTATATTGAAGTATAGCTGATACACAATTTATGTTGTTTTCAAGTAGAAAATACAGTGCATCAACAGTTACCCACAATATTAAATCCTCACCCCAGCTAGTACAGTTACTATCTGCATTCATAAAAAGATGTTGCAGAATCTATGCTATACTACAATCCCTGTGACCAACTTATATTATCATTGAGAATTTCCGTGCTGTTTATCCCGTTCACTCTCTCTTTCCACCTACCCCAACCACGCCCCCATGGTACCCACCAGTTTCTTCTCTGTGTCTACTGCAATTAATCTACTGCAATTTTTTGTTTTGATTTTAGATTCCACCAATAAGTGAAATCATATTATTTGTTTTTCTCCATGTGGCATGTTCACTTAGCATAATACCCTCCAGAACCATCTACGTTATTGCTTATGGTAGGATTTCTTTCTTTCTTCATGGCAGAATAAAATTCAATTGTGTATATTTACCATGTTTTCCTTATGGAAATCATTTATGAATGAATTCTCCCACTTTGTAGGTTACCTTTTGGTCTGTTGATGGTGTCCTTTGCTGTGCAGAAGCTTTTTAGTTTGATGTATTCCTACTTGTTCACTTTGGATTTTGTTTCTCTCGCCTGAGGTAATGTGTCTGGAAAAATATTGCTCTCTACTTTTGATCAAGATGTGTTTTCCTTTGCTTTCTTCTAAGAGTTTTATGGTTAAATGTCTGGAATTCAGGTCTTTGATCCATTTTGAGTTGACCTTGTGTATGAAGTTAGGCAGTAATCAAATTATATTCTCTTACACGTAGCTGTTCCCCAACAAAAATTATTGAAAGGCTATCTTTTCAGCATTGTATATTCATGGCCCCTTTGTCCTATATTAATTGACCATATATGCATGCATTTACATCCGAGTTCTCTCTTTTTTTTCCTGTTGATAGACGTGTCTAATCTTCTGTCAGTACCATACCGTTCTAATTACTATTGCTTTGTCATATAGCTTGAAGTCAGGGAGCATAATCCCCCAGTTTTGTTCTTCTTTCTCAGGATTACTTTGACTATTTGGGTCTTTTTTGGTTGCATATGAATTTAAGAACTATTTGCTCTGGTTCATTGAAACGTGCTGTTATAATTTTCAAAGGGATAGCACTGAATCTCTAAATTGCTTTGGGCAGGATAGTCATTTGACAATATTAATTCTTCCTACCCATATGCATTGCTGATTCTTTAGCTGTGTGGTTTGCTTTTGCATATCCTTCATAGAGTTTTATGAATGAACAGAACTGCTTAGTTTTGATATAGCTAACTTTGTCCATATTTTTCATAATACCTTTATTTGTGAAATCCCTAGTTACTTGAATCTGAAGAATTTGCAGTTTTGGCTACAAAACTATCCATCTGCAATTTAGTTTTTTCTTTGATATGAGGCAGGAATAAAGTTCATTTTTATGGCTCTGTACCTTTTAATAAATAGTCCATCCTGTTACCTTAATCCCACTTCACTTCTGTGATAAATAAACTGTCCGTTTGTACACTGGGCATGTTAAAAGGCAAAATTCAGTTGAGGTCATTTGAAGACCTAATTGTTTTATCAAGCAAGTCATTGACTGCATCCCATCCAGCAGGTAGAGAGGTGGGAGGTTTTATAGGCACGAGTGCAGGGTAAGGAAGTTATTAGGAAAAGAAAAAAAAGATGGTTCATTTCAGGCCAGGGCATCTCTTTTGGGAGAAGGGTCTGGCAGGGTTTATTGTGCATATTACCTCCCTAGTGTTGGTAAGGAATACTCAGACCAACTGTTAAGAGGTCACGTTCTTGGGACAGGTTGATACTATAACCAAGTCTGGATTTGCTGTCATGGGGGACAAATAACTCCATTTGGGGTCTGTTGTTTCTTTTCTGTGATTTTCAGTATATAGCATAACGGAGCCACATCCTAGGGAAAATGACTTTGCACAGACAAAGCCTGATTTTTATATCTCAGCATCCTGGGGAGCACTAAATTATTTCCCTTTAGTCTTCTAATTCAGGTAATAGGAATTCTCCTTGGTCATGTTTGGGAGCAGAGAGGGAGAGGTCTTTGTCTACTAGTCGAAGACCATAGGGAGCCTGGTCAATTTCTTCTTACGTTTGCATTCTTTTTCTCTCCCTGATAACTTTATGGGGCATGTCTCTGTTCGTTTCCTCTTCCCAGTGATGAAGAGGAAGGGGAACAATGTAGACAACCAAGCTGACCCTACAGGCTACACCTGCCCTCCCCTGGTATCCCTATTAGCATGTGAGATACTTAGAGATGCCGAGTTGTACAGAATAGGAGCAAAAAAAACAAAATTTACAAATATAAACATGTTCCCATTCAATTTATCTTCCTAATGTCAAAATTCAGATAGAAGATAAATTCTTTATGTTCTATTCCATTTCCCTCCTTCACTTTTCACACCACCAGTCATGAATTTTTTTCCAGAGTTTATTTCAAATTGTTCTTACATAAATATGTATATGTATGTATGTATCTACATAATATGCATATATTATACACATATATGTAAACAAATTATGTGCATATACATGCATATGCATAGGAATATACCTACATGTGTAATATGTATGTGCCCATCAAAATGCCTAATTGAAAAGAGAAAATTATGTCATAAGAGATACATCACACAGTTAAATTTGATGACCCAGAGTGAAATGTACCAAGAGTGATGAATCACAAAATGTATTAAACACCAATTTTTTGTTTGTTTCTTTCTTTAT